>NC_077232.1:59177271-59812271 GCF_027887165.1 Monodelphis domestica | reverse complement strand
AGATATCAACCCTCTCAGCAAGGTGGCTCATTGGATAGAGAGCCAGGCCTGGTTCCATGAGGTCCCAGGTTCAAATTTGGACTCAGACACTTCCTAGCTGTGTGACCCTGGGCAAGTCATTTTACCCTTGTTGCCTAGCCCTTACCATTCTTCTGCCATGGAACAAATTCATAGCATTGATTCTAAGATGGAGGGTAAGCATTTTTAAAAACTTCAAGTTTATATAGCCCTTTATGACTTATAAAGTACTTAAAATAAGGTTAATTCATTTGATGCTCACAACCCTGGAAGGCTGATGCTATTATTATCCCCATTTTACAGATCATGGAAACTAAGGCAAGAGAGGTTTAGTGACTCACTTACCCAGGGCTCCATAACAAACGAGGGGTAGAATCTGATCTAGAACTCAGGTTTCCCAGCACCCCATCCCAGTTCCTTCTGTCTCCCTTACTCTTGCTTCGACAGGTGGAAAGGATCAATGCAAACATCTCCCTTTCACCAATGTGTGAAATATCATTTATGGGGCAGAGTTGCCCCCTTGTGGCCAAAAGTTGCATTTTCCCAGTCTACTCTTCTGGAGACTAGAATGCTTTCAGGACCTTTGTGCTCCAAGTAGAGCCCACAGATCTCAGAGGAGTCCCCAAAGCCCTTTCCGGGGACCAGGGAGGCAAAAACCCCTTTCTTTAAAACACTAAGGAATTTAGCTATATATACTGGCAAATCACTGATAGATAAAGGTTCCTCGATAGTTTCTAAGAGTATAAAGCCAATCTCAGAAAACTGTGGCAAGGATCAAATGAGACGTAGATCTGAAATTCTAGCATAAAGGGGTTGTGGTTGGGATAGAAGAGAGAGAGAGGGAGAAGAAGTGGACCTATGGTCAAGCCCCTCACAGCTCTCCAGTTATGCCAACGTGTAGCGATGAACCTTCCGCCCCCCTCACTTCTCTAGCTTCAACATTCAAATCACTTTGACCTGGAAAACTCATCTGACTTCATGAACAAAGAAAAAGGATGGAGGTGATGTGTGTGTGTGAGAGAGAGAGAGGGGGGGGGGAGAAAGAGAGAGAGAAATAGAGAGGGAGAGAGAAATAGAGAAAGGGAGAGAGATAGAGAAAGGGAGAGAGAAATAGAGAGAGAGAAATAGAGAGGGAGAGAAAGAGAGAAAGAGAGAGAGAAATAGAGAGAGAGAAATAGGGAGAGAAAGAGAAAGAGAGAGAGAGAAAGAGAGATAAATAGAGAGAGAGAGAGAGAGAGAGAGAGAGAGAGAGAGAGAGAGAGAGAGAGAGAGAGAGAGAGAGAGAGTCTCATCTCCTGAGGTTTCAAGTGGTGCTTTTTTTTTTCTCCTGTGCTGATTTGCTTTTGAGAAGTTGAGTGTCAGCATTTGATCCCGTTTGGCTCCAATGATCCATGGGATACATTCCTTATAATAAAGGCTATTTCAAGCATTTTCCACCTTTTTTTGTCACCTGGCCCTTTGGGGCAGTTTGTTGAAACCTCTGGATGAATCTTCTCTGAAAAAATGTTTCAGAGTAATAGAGAAAATGATGGATTTCAGGTTGAGGTTATAGAAAATCAAGATGTCATTTTTTTCCATCCACATTGGTGGACCCCTGAAATTTACCCAAGGAAGGACCCCTTTGGGGGTACAGAAACTCCAGGTTAAGAGCCTCTGGTGTATTACATGAAGAACATTTGAATATTCCCTAGAGGTTATTATGAATGAATATATGTATATATCTACATACATACACATACATGTGACACACACATGTGTCTTAATAGGTATTGATAATATATTCACATGTGTAGCTGTTTAAATACACATATACCTTTCATATGAGACATACTTATTGCATGCAAACATGAATGCATACATCCACACATGTCAAATGTTCTATGTATACATGTATGTTCATGGGTATTTATCACACATTCACGCACATGTAGTGTTTCAATTTACACTTGCATTATATATGAAGTATACATGTTGCATTTATATAAGCATATATGCATATGTGCACATATATGCAATGTATACACATGTGCCTTAACATGTATTTCTCATCTATTCACACATGTATACGTGTCTAGATGTATATGTACACACTTCATATGGGATGTACACATTGCATGCATACATGCATATAGATCATTTGTATTCACACACATCTATATGTTTGTGTGTGTTTATACATGTGTACACATATACAGATTTGTGTATATATTTTAGATGGTGTGTATGAACATATACATATTTGTTGTATGTGTTTGTATACAATTAAAAAATGTTTTTAAACCCTTACCTTCTATCTTGGAGTCAATACTGTGTATTGGCTCCAAGGCAGAAGAGTGGTAAGGGATAGGCAATGGTGGGGGTTAAGTGACTTGCCCAGGGTCACACAGCTGGGAAGTGTCTGAGGCCAGATTTGAACCCAGGACCTCAGTCTCTAGGCCTGGCTCTCAATCCACTGAGCTACCCAGCTGCCCCCTATATACAATTTATGTAGACAGACAGAGAGGGAGGGAGAGAGAGAGAGAGAGAGAGAGAGAGAGAGAGAGAGAGAGAGAGAGAGAGAGAGAGAGAGAGAGAGAGAGGTGTCTTTGTCATATATATATACTATATATAGATACATATACATATATTTTATATATATATAATGTAGGTATGTATAAAGACTTCTATGACCCATTGGGTGTTCCCAGCTCTTCTGTCTCCTCTCACAGGCCAATACAAAGGGAAATCCATTTCAGTTCTAGCTGGAGAGGTTCAGGTCAGCTATCAGGAAGGCCTGGATTGGGAAGGAACAGATCAGGGAGGAGGTGAGAGCTTCTGCAGAACAGAAGGAGGATTTGGGAACTGGCTCAGTGGGGAGCTGAGAAAGGGAGTCAAAGGTCAGCCTGAAGTCTCCAGCCTAGGTGCCTGGGCGAGATGCTGATGGCGTCAGCGGCCGTGGAGCAGGAAGGAAGGAAGGAAGGAGGAGCAGGTCTTTGTGGGAGGAGGGTGAGGTCAGTTTGGGACACATGGAAAACTTCTGCCAAGATTGTCGAGCCCCAGAATGAGGAACAATGGAACCAGCCTCCCATGTGAGTCTTTAAAAAGAGGGTCCATTGTCCTCCCAGAGCATCTGCTTGGGACCATCTGGGCGGCCGTCTGGAAAGGTTTCGGGAGAGGCTTCAGAACAGAGAAAAGTGCCCTCCTGGGTCAGCTCCGGGTCCTGTCTGGGGCTGCAGTGCTGTGCAGTGGTTAGGAGCACAGTGAGCTCCCTGCTTTCTCCACCACTCACTGCAGAAGATCAAAAGGGCTGCCTGAGGACACGGGCCAAAGGAAGGGATCTCTCGGACGCACAGAACCCTTTTCTGACTAAAGGCTGGAAGATCTAAAAACCTGTCAAAGCAGACGTGACCGACTTTTGTATGTGAGTGTGGGAGTGTCTGGGTCTCAGTGTGAGTGTCCTCTGCCTCTGTTTGTGCGGATGTTCACACGTGTGTCTACGCTTATGTGTCAGTGTACAAGTCTGGGTGCCTCTGTGTGGATGTGCTGTGATTTTTTTTAATCCTTATCTTTTGTCTCAGAATCAATACTAAGCCTTAGTTTCGAGGCAGGAGAGTGGTATGGGCTAGGCAATTGGGGTTAAATGACTTGTCCATGGTCACACAGCTAGCAAGTGTCTGAGGCTGCAGTTGAATTGAGCTCTCCTCATATCAGAACCCAAGGTGTACACCTCACTGCCTAGCTATTTATAGGGAGACACATTTTAGCTCAACATAAGTCAGAGCTTCCTAGCAATTAGAGCTCGTCTCCTCTGGAAGGAGCAGACTCCAGAGATAGTGAGTTCCTTGTCACTGGAGGCATTCAAGAAGATGCTGAATGGTCATTTGTTGGGGATATGCTAGAAGGGATTCTCTATCAGGTTCTGGGCTGATGAATTTGAAGATTCTGTCCCAATCTGTGGTTCCAGCTTGGCAGAACTCTCTAAGTAGCTTTGGAAATAGATCATTTTCCAAGGGAAGCAAATGTGGAGATGATTCTGGGATTTGACAAATATTCTCCAAATCTGGAGGAATTAGGGGTGTTGATACACAAAAATAATAATAATAGCTAACTATCTAGTACCTACTATGTGCCAGGCAGTATGCTAGGTGCTTTACAGTGATTATTTCTTTTGATCCTCATGAAAACTCTGTAAGGAATATTCTCCTCGTTTTACAGATTAGGAAACTGAGGCAAATAGAGGTTAAATGGGTTAACCCAGGGTTACACAGACTAGCATCTGAGACCAGATTTGAATTCCGGTCTTTGTGCTTCTAGGCAAGGTGTTCAATCTTCACATCACCTTATCACCCCAAGGCAGAGGGAAAGGGGAAAGAATGGGATCCCCTGTCAGAGACCTCTTCCCATCTACACTCAAACCAAAGAGGTTCAGTTATTAAACGATCTCTTTTCCAATATTGCCACAGCTCTGCATCGGGCCCATAGCTTCCAACATCCGACTTCAAACAAATACCAAAACGGGAGGAGAAAATGCCAATCTAGTAAGTCATTCACTGTCACTGGGGGCCTGAGCTACTTTTCTGTTCATTCTTCAAGGCCAGCTGCCTCATTTCTCACCCCCCTGCCTCCCTTTCCAAGCTCAAGACAGAAGGAAGGGCCTGGGGGGGTCTGGGGGTGAGAAGATGCTTTTCTTTGTGTCTGTGCAGGGCCAGATGGGGAAGCCAACCTGCCCTGGCTCTGGAAACAGCCCCTGCTCTCTTACTTCCCCAGCCCAACCCTCATTCCATTTCCAAAGAGAATCAGTGCCGTGACTCAGTGACCTACCCCATTCCCCAAAGAGTGAATGCTTGGGGTTGGGGGGTAGGGATGGGGAGAAGGAAGAGATGGGATGATGTAATAGCTTCAGGAAAATTTATCCAAATTAATGTGAAAATGAACTTTTAAGAAATAATAATATTTAATATATTTTTAATATTAAAAATGGAACCCAGGAAGAACTACCAACTAAGTTTGTTTAGACATTCAAAGTGATTTATTTCTTTTCTGTCCTTTAAAACACACACACACCCCTAATCTTCTGTCTTGGAATCATTACTAAATATTGGTTCCAAGGCAGAAAAGTGGTAAAGGCTAAGCAATTGACATTAAGTGATTTACATAGGGTCCCACAGCTAGGATGTATCTGAAGCTAAATTTGAACCCAGAGCCTCTTGTCTTCAGCCCTGGCTCTCTGCCCTCTGAGCCTCCTGTAGCAGACCCTGAAGTGATTTATTTCAATGAAAAAAGTGGTGTAATTTTTCAGTGTTTCTCAACACTGAAGCCCTCATCAGTCCTCTTTTTAAAACAAGCTCAGCCATATTCAATCCAAATATTAGACACCAACTATGTGCTGGGTGAAGGGGAAACAAAGATAAAATGCTCGAGAGAGTTCCTGTCCTCAAGGAGTTCACATTTTCCAGAATGGCACAAAATATGTATAGATACATTATTATGAGATATACAAAATAAACACTAAATAGGATTACCTAAGGGGGATTAGGTGGGAGCTACTTAGCTAACTCCTGGGCAGAGAGAAATGGAAAAGAGGCCAACAGTGTTTTCTAGAGATGCCTCAGTTTCCTATTTTTAAAAATGTTCATCTCTGTCTTAAAATAAAAAATAACAGGGGCAGCTGGGTAGCTCAGTGGATTGAGAATCAGGTCTAGAGATGGAAAGTCCTAGATTCAAATTTGATCTCAGACACATCCCAGCTGTGTGACCCTGGGCAAGTCACTTAACCCCCATTGCCTAAAAAAAAAAAGAATAAAAAATAAGTATTGATTCTAAAACACAGATAAAAATCTTTTAAAAAATTTTAACATTAAAAATTGAACCCAGAAAAAACCACCAACTAAGCTTGTTTAGGCACTCAAAGTGATTTATTTCTTTTCTGTTCTTTAAAACATACACACCCCTAATCTTCTGTCAATACTAAGTATTGATTCTAAGGCAGATCAATAAGGGATAGATAATGGGGTTAAGTGACTTGCCCAGAGTCACACAGCCAGGAAGTGTCTGAAGCCAGAGTTGAACCCAAGACCTCCGGTCTCTAGGACTGGCTCACTGAGCCACAGTTTCCTGATTTGTGGAATGAGGAGTTTAGACTGTGAGGTCCAAGGTCTCTTCTCCTAGGGCAGTCTCCCTTCTTTTTTACCTCTAGGAGAGTGATGTTAGGGAGGAGGCAAGATAACCAAGGAAATCAGAAAGCTCCCACCCTCTGCCCCTCAAACCACCACCCCCAAAATGGGGGGAAAATCCTAAAGAACAAAGTTGTTTTATTCTTCCGATCTGCTCAGCCCAGCTCCCTGAGTTGTAATGAGAGGCAGGGAGGGATGAGTCACCCAGCACTGTCAGCAATGACCCCCTTCCCACACCAGCCCGGGAGGGTCAGTAGCCACACAGACTCCCCTCTGATGCCGAGGACTTGACACCCACTCTGTTCTGACTCTTCCGCCCACTGTAGCCTGAGAACCTGAGCCATAACAAACGGCAACTGTTGGCCTCAACCAACTGGGCAGCCAACCGGCAGAGAGGGACTGACCTCCTGATCCCCTTTAGCCTTCTTGGAGCCTGGAGGCCCAGGGCAGCTGCCTCAGTGGGCCTGGGGCGCCATCATTGTTATGTCCCCAGTAATTCTGACAATAGTTAAGTATGTTTGTTGTTCAGCCATGTCTGACTCTTTGTGACCACTTCTAGGCTTTTTCTTGGCTGAGATACTGAAGTGGTTTGCCATTTGCTTCTCCAGCTCATTTTACAGATGAAGAAACTGAGGCAAACAGGGTTGGTGGCTTGCCTAGGGTCATACAGCTAAGTATATATGCTTTGGGGTGTACAATTATTTAAGGTTTTGATTTGAAAGGAAGGACTCAGACACCTAATCTAGTCCTTTCATAAAGAAAGAAACAGAGGCTCAATGACAGAACAAAGTCACATAGTCAGTTTGTGGCACTGTAAGGACTAGAACCCAAGACTCCTAACTCTTGGTGTTTTTTTTTTCCTTCAAAAAATAAAAAGTTTTATTCCTAGCTGTGAGACCCTGGGCAAGTCACTTAACCCTCATTACCAAGCCTTTACCGCTCTTCTGCCTTGGAATCGATATATTGTATTGATTATAAGATAGAAGATAAGGGTTATTTTTTTAAAGTTTTAGTAATGACTTTTTACATTGTTATCTCAATGACCCATTCCTTGTATTTTAAAAAAATCCTGACCATCTGTCTTAGAATCAATATTAAGTATTGGTTCCAAGGAAGAACAGTAAGGGCTAAGCATTTGGAGTTAAGGGACTTGCCCAAAGTCACATAGCTAGAACATGTCTCAGGCCAGATTTGAACTTCCTGTCTTCAGGCCTGACTCTGTCCATTGAGCCACCTAGCTGTCCCTGCCCCATTTCCTTGTAACAAATTACTGCATTTAAACAAAGCAAAGCAAGGCATTTGGCCATGTCTAAAATTGCATTCCCCATTCTACACACCGATAGTCCACAATCTTGCTGGCAAGAGATGGCAGGCTCATTAGAAACAGAAGTCTGCTATTCTTTCTAATAGACTATGATGATTAAAATGAATTAAAATGACTAGTGTAAAGAAAACAAAGTCCAAAGGGATGGGCCTATAGCCACCCAAATAGTAAGGAGTGCTTGAAGCTCTGACTCCAAAGCCAGGCTCTTCCTCTCCATCACTCCATCCTGCCTCTCCTCTTTGAAATCTCTCCAAGAGTTAACCCTTCTGCTCCGGTCACTGGCACACAGTAAGCCCCTGGAAGGCAAAGACCCTCATTTTTATGAGCCACGGTGCCAGGCCCATAGATTTTTTTTTTACACTCTTACCTTCTGTCTTAGAATCAATATCAGTTCCAAGGCCAAAGAATGGTTAGTCTGTTGGGCTAGTCTGTTGGGATTAAGAGACTTGTTCAGGCTCTCAAGCACATTGATGTTTTATAAATACTTTCTGATTGATTGATCAGCCAATAAAATTGGAGTAATTCTTAATCTAGGGTGGCTAGAGTGGTCTCGAACCAGCGAGACCTGAGTTCAAATCCAGTCATAACTATATAACCTTGGGAAAGTTGCTTGACCTTATTTGCCTCAGTTTCCTCATCTGTAAAATGATGTAGAGAAGGAAACAGCAAATCATTCTAGTCTCTTCACCAGGAAAAACCCAAAAGGGATGACAAAGACTCAGATATGACTGAACAACAATAAACTAATTCACAGAATTATTGTGGATAAAGCAAGCTAGAAGTGGTACCAAGGGTTACTTGTCTTGTAACAAGGGCTGTGTTGACTTGAATTCTCATTGAGAAAAGACAGACATATTCCTAACCTAATTCAGAAAAGCTTCACAGTTTAATCTCAGGAGAAAAATATCAAATAACCTATTCCCAAATAGTTACTATTATTCAGCAGAACTAGGAGAGGTTTTGCTGTGTCTGTGTTTAGCTCTATGTGATCTCAGTTTCCATCTTGGGATATGCAAAGGCAAATGGAGTTCTTAAGAAGTCAGATGGGAAGAAAGGAATTGAATTGAGTACAGGTCATAGAAGACAGGATGCTGGTTTAGACTTCAAATATGTGTGTGGGAGAGAGAGAAACAGGCAGACACAGATGGTCCGGGACTCTTAAGTTACCACACAATGGTCAAGCAGTAGGTGTCTTAGCATTTCCAGAAGGAAACCGAGCAGCTGTTCAGAGAGGTAAATGACCATACGATTGTAATTTTGTGTGTCAAATCCAATGGTTTCTTCTTTTTTTTTTTAACACAGATACAGTTTTTAATACTCGTTTTCTGACAGTTTGAGATCCATGTTCTTTCCCTCCTTCCCTCCAGGAGACAGCAGACAATATGATATAGTTTGTACATTTGCTCTCATGCATTGTATATTTCCATGCTCTTCGTGTTGTAAAAGAAGACACGTTATAATTTATATTAGAGAAAACTCACGAAGGAAATGAAGTGAAAAATAATATGCTTCAATCTACATTCAGATTGCATCAGTTCCATCTGTGGGGGTGGATAGACTTTTTTTTTTAACCCTTACCTTCCATCTTAGAATCAATACTATTATTGGTTCCAAGGTAGAAGAGTGGTAAAGGCTAGGCAATGGGGGTCAAGTGACTTGCCCAGGGTCACACAGCTGGGAAGTATCTGAGACCAGATTTGAACCCAGGACCTCCCATCTCTAGGCTCAGCCCTCTATCCACTGAACTACCCAGATGCCCCTGGAGAGACTTTAGAATTGTCTTAGATCATTGCATTGCTGGTAATAGTTAAGTCACTCACAAAGGATCATTGTACATTATTATTTTTAATGTGTCGCTTCATTGAAGTCTTCCCAGAGTGTGTCTGTCATTTCTTGTCACATGCTAGTATTCCATTATAAGCATACATCACCACTTGTTCAACCATTCCCCAACTGATGAGCATCCCTTCAGTTTCCAGTTCTTTGCCACCCCCCCCCAAAAGAGCTGCTATGTTAGAAATCTGAATCTGGAAGAGACCATCTAGTTTAAGATCTTTCATTTTACAGCTGAGGAAACTGACCCCCAGGACACTAAATGATGTAGCCATAGCTAGATGGAAATTCAGGTCCTCTGATCCCAAATCCAAACCTAGAAGTACAAGATGGGGTAGGAATCATGATGTGTTTTATAAACACTTGTTAATCAATGAATCATTCAAGAAAATGGGACAATGCTTAAATAAATTGACAGATTTGTTGTAGGTAAAACAGGACAGAAGCAGGGCTGGGTATTATTTGCCTTGGTCAATGTTGTGTTAACTTAACTTCTTATAGAGGAAGACAAAGATACCCTCATCTGGTTTTGGGAACCCCAACACATTTTTTTTAATGTGGAGGATTTAGGAGAACACAAGCTCAACAACATTTATTAAACCAACAGTGTGACAAGGCAACCCAATTAATCAATCCACCAATTGGTAAACATTTAAGTACCTACTATGTGCCAGGGATTGTGCTGAGCATTGGGGATACAGAAAGGGGCGAAAGACAGTCCCTGCCCTTGAGGAGTTCATAATCTACTAGCTTCAAAAGTTAGTGTGCTCTTTGACTTTATTAAGAGACAAGTAAACTCTGGGAGTTGGGAAAAGAAAAACGCAGCCACTGTAAAAACAAAAACTATCAATAAGGGGGCAGCTAGGTGGTTCAGGGGAAAACTAGTAATAAATGTCTAATTTTTCAAAAAAGAAAGGCTGGCCGTACACATAAATAATTAAGGAGGTGTGGTGATCGTTCTGTTACACTCTGCCCTTGTCAGAGCATGTTTGAAGAATTGGGCTCACTTCTGAGCTTCCTATTTCAAGAAGGATACTGACAAGTTGGGGCACATCCAGAGGAGGATGTTGGGAAGTTTCCACATGAGAATGGACTGAAGGAAGTGAGGATGGCTAGCCTGCTGATGGCACTGGGAGGGCTGCCACCTGGAACAAAGAATTTGAGTTGTTCTCGTCCCCAAAGGGCAAAACTGACAGGGAAAAAGATTTGGGTCCAATGGTGTGACAGAGGCTGGCACTAGAGAAACTTCCCAATGATTAGTACTGTCCAAAAATCAAATGAGCTGCCTTGAAAGGGGACAAGTTCTCGTCAATTGGAGATTTTTATTTTTATCCAAAACATATTGATGTCTTATGGGAGGGGGGGTATTTAGAAGATTATTCGTGGTCTATTAGAAGTTGGACTAGATAGCCTTGGAGTCCCTTCCTGATCTCTGTGAAGTGCCATAAAAGGGATATTGGTTTTTATTGGGACTCCTTCTTGGATGAGAGAAAGAGAGCAGTTCCAGCTGGGGAGATAATCTATGAAAAAGCCTATGGACACATTCCCATCGATGCTCTCAGCTCTTTGAAGTAAGCTCTTTCTCCACTTGGCATGGGAGGTACCCAGAAAAAGAGGGAGCGAAGATGAGGAGATAAGGAGGGAGAAAAGAGAAAGAGGAGCCAACGATGAATGCCCATCCACCCTGGCCAGCTTGGCAAGCCCAGAGAATGAAGTCTTGCTGCTCAGTCTGGGTCTTTGGGTGGCCTCCAGAGGGAGCTCCAAGGCTTCAGGAAGATGTTAGAAAGCTGGCTTGAACCAGGGCCGCTCTGAGGGAGGGTTGGGAAGCTGGAGCTCCACTGGAAAGTTGGCTTAGGAAGGGAGGCAGGGCTTGGCTCCCTCTGGGAGAAGGAGGATGGGAGGAGAAGGGAGGGGTAGTCCAGAGAAGGCCAAGGACAGGGCAGCCCCTTCTGGTTCATGTGCCTAGTTATCAGAGAGTCTGCCGAAGGCTGAGACTGACCCCAGGACCAGTTAGGACCCCCTGAGCAGAGAGGAAACTCTTGTTTCTAAGACAATAAAGAGAGGGGTGAAGGTGGGGACCCCTAGAGTTAATACTTGGGGATGGTAGGAGAACATAGCCACAGAAGAGACATTGCCCACAATGGTTGGGGGGGGGGGATGTTCTAAGGCTAGTAAGGGAGCACCTCATTTACCCAGGAAGGAGGAGGCAAGAAAGAAGTAGGGGCCAAATGATGGGCATTTGAAGGCAGTGGTCTGCCCACCACAGCACCCCCTGCCTGCAGCAATGTTCTATTATCCCCAGAAATGTAACCCCTCAGAGGTGGTAAGTCCCTTCATCCCTCCCCACCTCAGTTTTCCTCATTTGTAAAATGGGGCTAACATTCCTTGAAAGTCCTGCCTCACTAGGAAAAGTTATCAGGAGGAGAGCACTTTATAAACTGTCTATTTAGAAAAAGTGAGCTGAGGTAACAATCTGTTTCTCAGTGGCTTTATTTATCCAGTAAGTGTCTATATAGTGCCTACTATGTGCTAGGCACTATTAGGTGTCAGAGATACTCAGATAAAAATGAAACAATCCCTGTCCCTTCTCCCCAGAAAGTAAACATTTTATTGAGGGGGTTGGGGAGAGAATCCCACACAGTATTTGAGAAAAGCATGTATAAGACATCTAAAATAAAATATGGAGTAATTTTACATAAATATCTATGTACACGCACAGCTATAAATTTCTGTGTATAATTTAGAGCATGAGTACTGGAGTTAGCCAATGGTGAGGGTAGGGGTATCATGAGATGACTTATGAACAAGATGATTTCTCTGCTGAATAATCCATTCCCACTGCGCATACATAGCAGTAGAAAGTGTTCAACCTGGAGGCAAAAGACCTGGCTCTGACCCATACTAATTGGCTTTTCCTTCTCCGGCACTCAGTTTCCTTGTCTGTAAAATGGGGGGTTGGGGACTAGGAGGCCTCTGACAGTCTATAAAGCTTTGGTTGGGGGAGGCAGACAGGTGAATGGCAAGGGGGAAGATGCTTGTCACCTTGAGGTCAGTGGGCTTGGATCAGCTTAAGGAAGGGGTTAAGGTGGCTCTCAAAGAGAGGACCTGAGGAAATGGACTTAAAATGGATTCAGCCTTGATTGGCCCCTGGGTGGCACAGTGCTGCTTAACAGCTAGGCTGTTGGACTTGGAGCCAGCACCCTTCGTTCCCCTTCTGCATATAAGCTCCTGGAGGCCAGGGCCAGTCTTACTTCTGGATTTGTCTCTTTAGCACTTAGCACGGTGCTTGGCACAGAAGCAGTAAATAAATGCTTTTCATTCAATCATTCATTTCTTTATAGCCTTAAGTCTTGCCCAGCCGTGCCTCATCTGGGCCAGAAGGAAAATGGTCGGACCTCCATGGCTCTTTCCACTCTCCTTGGCCACCATGTTCTTTGAGCAGCCTACCTAGTTTGGGATACCAGCTGCAGCAGAGGCAGGACAGAAGGGTTATGGAAGGAGGCTCTTTATCAATAAAGGATTCTGGGGAGTTGGATTCTGGGTGATATGCCCCCCCCTTGGGGAGAATGGGGGAGGCAAGCAGAGGGGCCGCCCCAGGATTGTCAGGAGCTGAAGGAGAAGAGGGAGGGTGGAAAGAGTGGGAGAGAGGAGGAGGAGGGCTCTGGCAAGAGCCTCGGGCTGTGGGCAGGAAGAGCAGTAACAATTGATTCATAAATCTTAGCGTGAGGGAGGAATTGGTCCAATTGCCTTTTTAGGTCAGAACACATTCAAATGTGGACTGGGCAGGAGGCCTGGGTGGAGTGGGTGGCCAGCCTCCACCCCCACCCCACCCCACATCTGTTGGGGGAGGCCGGGAGGGAGTTAGGCAGGCAGAGACCTCCCCAAAAGAAGGGTCCTGCCCCTCTGGGGATTCCTTGTGCCATAACCACTGTCCTCTTACCCACCTCATTGCTTCATCCCTTTCTGACCCCAGGATGGGGTCTGGCTATAAGAGAACTGCCGCAAAAGACTGAAGTCACCTCTGCTCTCCCCAGTTAGGAAGAGGACAGCCCTTCTGGAAAGGATTTACATGTGGGAATCAAACAGACATGGCACTTAACATGCCTTTTCTTGGAGTGTGAGAAAATGAAATGGGTGTGTAAGAGACAATGAGTATGTAGAAAATGAAGGAGGAAGGGAGCACACCAGAGAATGAGGGAGGTTGGGGGTCTGTGAGAGACCAAAATGATTGGTGGGAGCCAATGTGAGAGAGAAAATGACTGAGGAAAAATTATCTGTGGAGAGGGGAAGAGAAAAGGAGGGAGACAGAGAGAAAGGGAGTGGGAGAGAGGGAGAGAAAGAGAGGAGAGAAGGGAAAGGGAGAGACAGAGAAGACGGAGGGAGAGAGAGACAGAGAGAGTAAGATTGGGAGAAGGAGAGGGAAGAGTGGTAGGGAGGAGGGGAGAGAGAGACAGAGAGAAGGAGAGAAGGAAGGAGGAAGAGACAGAGAGAGATTAGAAGGAGAGGGAATAAAGAGAGGGAGAGATGGAAGGAGACAGACAGAGACAGAGAGGAAAAGGAGAGAAGAAGAGAGATACACAAAGAGAAAATTGGGAGAGGGAAAAAAAGAGGGTGGAAGGGATGGAGGGGAAGAGACAGATGGAGACGGAGAGAGAGAAGGAGGGAGGAAGAGAGAAAGAAAGAACGGGAAGAAGAGAGGGAGAGGGGGGAAAGAGTAGGGAGAGGAAAGGAGAGGAGAGGGAGAGAATATTCATTCAATTGGGTGGATGGGGGGAAGAATGAGGGAGAGAACATAAGCTAATGAGACTCTGTATGAAACAATTGTCTTTCAGGTCATTTAAAATTCCCTAATGACTAAATTAATGACAAATTAACTTCCTTTTTGTTCTATTTTCGAATGATAGTTTTCATTAGGAATGGTGTCTCTTAGTAGTTCTGGGTCTCTAGTCAGCTTGCCTGCCCTCCCCAGGCCTGCCAAGGTCCTGGCCCCAGGGTGGAGGGCCCTTCTCCCCTGCTGGGGAAGTGGCCCATGCTCCCAGATGGCATTGTATGCATTCTCATGCTCCCTGGTTTACCTATAGAT
Source organism: Monodelphis domestica (assembly GCF_027887165.1). NCBI lineage: Eukaryota > Metazoa > Chordata > Mammalia > Didelphimorphia > Didelphidae > Monodelphis > Monodelphis domestica. The sequence continues at coordinate 59,797,861 of NC_077232.1, read as the reverse complement.
GGTCTGTTTAGTTGGAAGGGAGCAAACACCTTGGTCTGCTGTTATCATCACCTTTTGTATTTGCTCACAGCATTCTGGGAAAATACTGTTTCAGCAACCTGCAAAAAGACACATGGCAAGTTTTCTAAGTAGTTTAATAAACGATTCCCCTCAACCCTAACAAATCCACAGGCCCAAACTTGGACAATTGATGCTGATAAGGCATGCAGTCAAACCTCCCTGATGCCATTGTTCACATTATAGAACTACAGAGTGTAAAGGGCTTCAGGAGCCTGGCATGATACCTAGGGCTACCTAGGGGGTAGCTAGGTGGCTCAATGGACAGAGAACTAGGCTTGGAGATGGGAGATTCTGAGGTCAAATCTGGCCTCAGATACTTCCTTGATGCTTAGAGCTCCGTGTGTCCTTGGTACCCACAACTCTCTGAACCACCAGGATTGACGGTTAATAACCAGCTTTTCTGTGTCCTTGGTCCTTGCTACTATCTGCTCTTCCTTTTTCCCTCTCCCTTTCCTTGGGGAGGCTTGATAAAAACTCTTTTTCCTCCCCCCTTTTTTAAGAGATACTCTAACAGATATTGTGTTCTTTCCTGGGCAGATTTGACATCACCGAATAGTAAGAAATCTGTGCTGTCTTCCAAGGATCCTCCTTATTCTTCCTCAGCCCCTGGTCCTGGGAAACCTTCTGGTGATGTTCCCCTGCCTCAGGTATGACCCCAGAGGGGAGTAAAATGTCCTATCAGAGATAGCTAGGTGACTCAATGGACAAAGAGCTAGCCCTGGAGATGGGAGGTTCTGGGTTCAAATATGACCTCAGACACATCCTAGCTATATGACCTTGGGCAAGCCATTTTAAACCCAATTGCCTAGCCCTTACTGTTCTGCCTTGGAACTGATATTTGGTATTGATTCTGTTAGTATCGGTTATTAAGTATGGGTTCCACAGAAGAAGAGGGGGGTAAGGGCTCAGCCACTGGGGTTAAGTGACTTGCCTAGGGTCATAAAGCCAGGAACTATCTGGCTCTCTGTCCACTGAGCCTCCTAGTTGCCCCAGAAAGTAAGGTTTTAAAAACAAAAATGTGATATCCATCTTCACTCTCCCATCACTATCCAATAGCTTCCTGGCACCATACAAAGTGGACAGCCAGAACAGGAAAGAGGCAAATAAGGGGCTGGTGGGAGAGCTCCATAGCTTCTTGTTATTTTGTTCCATTCCTCTGCCCTCTCCCAATATGCACACAGACTAGTTGGCAGGATTATTGTCCTAAGATATTCATTTTTGCAATAACCTGCCTGTAACATGGCCTGTTGGCCATGGACCATGCCAATTGTCAGGAAGTTCATCCTTGTAGAAATCATAATGCAAAGAGGTGCCAGCACTCAGTTTCCTATTTCCAGAGTTAGATGCACATAGCAAGAAGGAGGCCAACTTTTTAAATCCATGTTTCAGATATCAAGGGGTATACCCATCCTTCAAAAGATCAAAGACCCCCAAACTTCCAGGCAGCTGATGTGATTTGCTAAGGGACGACTAGAAATGGAGGTTTGATCTAGAAATGGAGATTATGCTCTCTATGGGATCATGACTAAGGGTTTGGAAAGCATAGCAAGTAGTCACATAGATCTCCCTGATTCTGGATCTTCAACAAAGTGAAATAGCTTTCCATCATCAGTGTAAAAATCTCTAGAATCAGAAGAAGTACAGAGAGCCAGGCCTGGAGACAAGAGGGTCCTGTGTTCAAATTTGACCTCAGACACCTCCAGCTTTCAGAACTGGAAGGGACAGCAGTGACTGTCTAGACCAGAAAGAGACTTTCTGCAACAACTCTGAGAAGCAATAATTCCGCTATGGCTCGAAGACCTTCAGTGAAGGAGAACCAACTACCCCCTGAGGCTGTCCATTCCAATTTGGAGAGGCTTTAATAGTCAGGAAGCTGTTCCTGTCTCAAACCTAAATTTGCCTCTTTCCAACTTCTACCCCTTCCAAGTTCTGCCCCAGGGGCCAGCAACAAATAGAATACCTTTTCTGAAGAATCCAATTCTGCCCCAACACCACCCAACCTGAAGCTACCCTTGTCCAAACAAACATTCTCAGATCCTTTGGGACAACAACAAAAAACATCCCATGGCAAGCCTCTGGTTGCTTTTCTCTGGGTGTTCATTAGCATGTCATTCTCCTTTCCCAAATATGAAGACCATAATATTCTAGATAGACTCTGACCAGAGGAGGGAAATGGAATTAATTTTCTTCAGAATAAGTTTTTAATTGGTAGAAAAACTAAGGAAAGGATAAAGAAGAGGAATTTTCTGCTCTCTCGTGCTTCAGCCTCTTCTGAAGTTTAGGTAGATTGAACATTTTCCAGGGCAGGCGCCATATTGCCTCCTTTCATTATGGCTTCCTATATCACCAAACTCAAGGTTCTCTGTTCCTGATGTTGACAGATTGACTAACTTCTAGGTTCCTCTTCAGCAGCAACATCATCACCATGACCAGTATCATCAGCAGCATCATTGTTGCCTATTAACCTAAGGCATCTATAGAAAAATTAATATAGTAGTAGCTAGAATTTGTATAGTCTTTTGATGTGCCATTTCTAGACATTTTTTTAAAACCCTTACCTTCTTCTTAGAATCAATACAGAGCAGTAAGGGCTGAGCAATGGGGGTTAAGTGACTTGCCCAGGGTCACACAGCTAGGAAGCATCTGAGGCCAGATTTGAACCCAGGACCTCCCATCTCTAGGTTGGGCTCTCAATCTACTGAGCCATCAGGTTAACCCCATCCTAGACATTTTTTAATGGAGGATAGTGCTAGCCAGTAGTATATCATGACAAAATTTGGAAATAGAATTTATCAGTCAGAGGCAGAGGCTTCATATTATTTTTGCCAAGGACACTCTTAAGTCTAAGTGACACAACATAGATTCATAGATCAGTGTAGGGCAGCTGTAAGAAATAACTTCATTTTGAAGCCCAGATTTGGTGAAAAAGAGTAGAAATTGAGAACTTATTTGTATCTGAAGAGAGAAAATCTAGAGAACTCAAAGACATTAAAAATATTCACTTAGAGGGGGCAGCTGGGTAGCTCAGTGGATTGAGAGCCAAGCCTAGAGATGGGAGGTTCTAGGTTCAAATCTGGCCTCAGACACTTCCCAGCTATGTGACCCTGGGCAAGTCACTTGACCACCATTGCCTAGCCCTTACCTTCTGCCTTGGAGCCAATACACAGTATTGACTTCAAGACGGAAGATAAGGGTTTAAATTTTAAAAAAATCACTTAGCACAAACTCCAGGAGTTCTTAATAACAAAATAGATGACAAAAATTCTGACAATTTTTACTTTATGTAAATTCTACTTTCAGTAAAGGTTTCTTAAAGAAATGAACATTCCAAGAAATCCCTTTTGTTAATTTACTATACAGTTTGTCTTCTCTCTCTCGGTTCCTGGATGCTCCCTGGTCTCCTATGGGGGATGTGGGGAAATGCTCGTTGTTTATGAAGCTGCAAGATGTCCAACTATGAATATGCAAGTTGGATCAAACATAAAACAGCAAACTTGCAAACCGTTTAAAAAAATTTTTTTATTGTCATTCAAAGCCCACTTCCATATTGGTCACTGTTGTAAGAGCACACTCATACCAAATCAAAATCCCAACATAAAACTGTAAGTGCACCAATGTGAAAGATCGTCTGCTTTGATCTTCATCGATCCAACTTCAACAGTTCTTCCTCTGGAGGTGGATGGCATTCCCCATCACAAGTCCTTCAGGATTGTCCCAGATCATTGTATCGCTGAGAGCAGCCCAGTTTTCGCAGTTGATCATCATACAATATTGCTGTTACTGTGTACAATGTTCTCCCAGGTCTGCTTTCCCCCCTCTGTTTTCATGCTGTTAATACCATTGCAAACTGTTAATGCTGCCCATACCAAAAAATAACCCTCCAGATGAAGGCAGAAGAATAAAGGCACAGAGAGAGACTGCCTAGGAGACCTTTTGCCCTTTGTGCCCACCCATGTCTGTGGCTCCCGGGGCGTCTGTCTGACTTCTGTCTGTCTGCTTGGATCCTTGGTGTCTGTCCCTGGTCCTTGCAATATGGGGTCCATTTCTTCCCCCTACATCCACCCTTGTGTTTTCTCCCTCTTGGTCCCACCAGGTCCCTACATCACTGACCCCAACTTGCATGTTCCTCCTCCTGCTCTCTCTAGGTCCGCAGAACAGTCCACTTAAGCAAAGCCAGAACTGTCAGCAATGCTTTTGTCTCAGAAGGTTTGAAGAACAGACGGGCTCATTTAGATGAGCTTTCGAAAAGTCCTTTCTGAGTTTGATGGCACAGCTCAATTCTACTACATCAGAGTCATTCCAAGAAGCTGATATTTGCTACATCCATCACAAACAAATGAATTTGACTACATGGTTTGACATCAAATAAAATAAAAAATGTCAGGACCTGCATGCAACAGGATATGCCTTGGCTGTTGCCATGGCAAGAATCATGATTGGAATGGAGAAGCTCCCAAGGGAAACTCCTAGGACAGAAATTAAGCAGCATCATCATGTTGGAAATATATCAAAAAGGGTGTTGACTAATGGAAAAGCATTGGAAGATTACAACAATATCTAGTTGGTACATGAGGGGAAAAAACTTGAATGATATATTGTCTAATTAAAGACAGACAAAAATATGTAGAATAGAGCTCAAGGGGGGAAAGTATATGAGAGCAAATATGATAACCGTAATAATTGAAGGGAAATGCTGGAAGGTTTAGGTGAGAAAATGGAGTCAAAACAATGCAAAGAACAGAAGAGATCATTCAACATTCATCAAAGAGAAATCCAAGAGGAAAGAAATCACCTAAAGCAAGAGAATGCGAGAAAATACTGGTTGTCCATGAAGCTGTAAGAAGTCCAATGAGTAATTCACAAGTTGGATCGAACGTGGAAGAGAAAACTTGCATACTGTTAACATGATAGACAGCAGAAATCATTATGGCAAGGAAAGCGACGGAAACTCTAGCTTCTCTGTAGAAGTAGAAAGTGGTAGAGCAGAATATGGCCAAATAATTGGTACAAATGATTCATAGCAGCACATGAATTACTAGGGAGGAACTTTGTCAGCTTCCTCTCAGACAGGAATCTGATCCCACCATTCTTTTTTTTTAAATAATTTTTTTTAATTGTAAACCCTAACTTTCTACTTTAGAATCCATACCAGGTATCCAAGGCAGAAGAGTAGTCAGGGTGAGGCAATTGAAATTAAGTAATTTGCCTAGGGACACATGGTTAAGAAATGTCCAAGACCAAATTTGAACCCAGAACCTCCCATCTCCAGGCCTGGTTCTCTAACCACTGACCTACATAAGTACCCCTGATCCTACCATTCTTTTTTTTTTAAACCCTTATTTTCTATCTTAGAATCAATCCTGTGATCAAGCAACAATCATCAAAACAATCCAATACCAACTAAGGAATAGAATGGTAGATCAATGGAGCAGATTAGATATACAATATACAGGGGTAAATGACCTCAGCAAGCTAGTGATTGATAAACCCAAAGATCCTAGTTTTTGGAATAAGAACTCACTCTTTAACAAAAACTACTGGGAAAATTGGAAAACAGTATGGCAGAAGCCAGGCATAGACCAAGATCTCATACCCTATACCAAGATAAGATAAAAATGGTTATATGATTTAGATATACAGATCGCTACCATATCTAAATTAGGAAGACACAGAATAGCTTACCTGGCAGATCTTTGGAGAAGGGAAGAATTTGTGATGAAGCAAGAGAGAGAGGGTATTATAAGATATAAAATGAATAATTTTGAATATATTAAATTAAAAAGCTTTAATAAAAACAAAACCAATCTAACCAGGATTAGAAGGGAAACAACAAATTGAGGGGAAATTTTTATAATATGCCTGATAAAGGTTTAATTTATCAAATTTATAAAATAGTCAAAGGATATGAACAAGCAATTCAGATGAAGAAATCAAAGCCATCAATAGTCATATAAAAAATGTTCTAAATCACTCTTGATTAGAGAAATGCAAATTAAAGCAACACTGAAATACCACCTCATACCTGTCAGATTGGCCAATATGGTAGTGAAGAAAAGTGGTAAATGTTGGAGGGGGTGTGGCAAAAGTGGGACACTAATGCATTGTTGGTGGAGTTGTGAACTGATCCAACCATTCTGGAGGGCAATTTGGAACAATACTTAAAGGGCTATAAAAGTATGCATATTCTTTGATCTTTTAATGCCACTGCTGTGTCTGTATCCCAAAGAAATATTTTTAAAGGGGGAAAGGACCTACTTACACAAAAATATTTATAAGCAGCTCTTTTTGTGATGGCAAAGAATTGGAAATTGAGGTGATGTCCACCAGTTGGGAAATGGCTGAACAAATTGTGGTGCATGTTGGTAATGGAATACTATTGTGCTATAATAAATGATAAGCAGGATGATTTCAGAAAAAGTTGGACAGAGCTGTGGAAACTGATGCAGAATGAAATAAGCAGAACTGAAAGAACACTATACACAATAACAGCAGTATTCGATGGGAATTCTCTGTGAAAACTTTGCTACTCTCAGTAGTACAATGACCTGGAACAATTCTGAAAGACTTATAATAGGGAATACTATCCACCTCCAGAGGGGGAAAAAACTGTTGGAGTTGTCTTTCACATCAGTGTATCTCTGGTTTTATTTTGGGGATTTGGATATATATGAGTGTGCTCTTACAATAATGACCAATATTGTTTTGCATGACAGTAAAAATGGGGGGAAAATCAATATTGTGTATGGGTTCCAAGGCAGAGGAGTGGTAAGGGCCAGGTAATAGGGGTTAAGTGACTTGGCCAGGGTCAAACAGCTAGGAAGTGTCTATGGTTAAATTTGAACCCAGAATCTTCCATCTCCAGACCTGGTTCTCTATCCACTGAACCACCTAAGTACCCCCAAATCTATCATTCTTAATAGAAGATACTACATATCTATTAAGAAAATATCAATGATTCCTCAAAAATATAGGCCAATTACATATTACATATTTTTATAAAGCATCCATAATTTATATCACAAGAAGGAAAATGTCATAAAATTTTCAAATTGTTAAAATCAACTCATCTTTAATTTAGTTATTATTGATGAAGTGGGATCAAAACTCCATCACCTTTATTGGTGATTATGAAGCCTTGGTCTCAATTCTGCACACCTGGCTTGTTCACATACCTCAGATTTATTGCATTATGGTCTAAAAGGGAGACATTTAATATTTCTGCTTTTCTGCATTTAGTTGTGAGGCTTTTATGGCCTAATACATGGTCAGTTTTTGTGTATGTGCCATGTACCACTGAGAAAAAGGTATATTCTTTTCTATTCCCATTCAGTTTTCTCCAGAAGTCTATCATATCTAAATTTCCTAAAATTTTATTCACCTTCTTAACTTTATATATCACAGGTCTATAGAAGAAACTTAAGTAAAGGGAAAATCATTGAAGTCTAGAAAACTGTTCTCTAACACAAGGCACCATCACAATCATGTTAAGAGTTGATCTAAATCATAACACCTTCCAGGAAGATAGTTCAAGCTGGTCATGATTCTGAATAATTTTACAATCCATAACCCTCTTTCCTGAATACAAGTGAGTTTAACTCACACATCAAAAAGAAAGTCATACAATGCATTTTATTAATCACTTAATATACACAGTTGGCATCAAATTAAATAGTTCTATCCAAAAAATTACTTAAAAGCTTCTTCATCTTATGGCAACCTTCTCTCATAATATCAAAATGTCATTTAGACTTGTTAAGTATGAAATTCTTAATGTGTATTAAGGAAAAATAGAGATTGATGACTTGATCTTGAATCTAGGGATAAAATTGAAGGAAGGGTCAAAAGTAATATTTATAGATACTAAAAGCAATGATTTATCCACACAGTAGACAGCAAATCATTGAACACAAAAACGATAATGGTAGATCAGTGACAAGTAGCTAGGTGGCACATTGGCTAGAACACCAAGCCTAGAGTCAGGAAGTCATCTTGAGTTCATTTGTGGTCTCACTGGGTGACCCTGGGCAAGTCACTTAATCTTGTTAGTCTCAGTTTCTCATTTGAAGGAAATGGCAAATAGCTTTGATATCTTTGCCAAGAAAATCCCAAATTGGGGGGGGGGGTGGTACTAAGAGTTAGACACAACTGAAATGACTGAACAACAACAAACAAGGCTAGGGACTTATCCCCATGATCATTTTCATCTTAACTCCATCAAATAAGGATGAAACAATAGTTGGCCATCATGGAATCATTGAATAGAAGCTAGAATGAACCTTAGAGGCCAGAAAGTCCAATCCCCATGTTTTTCTAGAGGAGGAAATTGAGACTTAGAGAATATAATTCAGACAACCAAAGTCAAACACTTAGTAAGTATCAGAAGTAGAATTTGAACTCAGATTTTCCAACTTCAGAGCCAGGACTCTTTCTACTCTACCATGTTATAAATAAGATAATATTGAACCTTCATGAGATAAATACTGTCAGTATTATGAGGCCCATTTTACAAGTGAGCATACTGAGATTCAAGGATATAAAGTTACTTTCCCGTGTTCACCATCATTTTGGGTCTTCTAGGGCTTAGACCCAGGTCTTTTGAATTAAGCCTGGTGTTCTTTCTGCTACCTACTGTCTCAGGAAATTTATTTTAAGATGGATTTAAGACATTCAGGACAGATTTATCTCCAACCCAGCTCTCCTTAACTTCTAAGATATAACCAGCACAGAGGAAATATGGTCTGTCCCAGGACACTGATACCCACTGTAGCAGGAGAGTGGTGACTTTCCATGGTAACTTCTGTCCCCATGCCTTCTTCTTGGTATTCTAGAAGAATGGAGCTCAGCCACCAGTGGCTACCACTGCTGGAGTCCTATCATCATGATGCTGCATTTCCTCTTACCAAATGAATTTGCCTCATCTGTAGTTTTGGCTCTACTCCAGCACAACCATCAAGAGCTTGGGGAGGGAGATATGTGGGGAATGATCAGGGAAAAGAATGCCTATAGACAAGTGATGAGTAATAGGGATTGCCTGATAATTACTTTTATGTTGATTTCCTCCAGGCGACATACACCACTTCTCCTGAAATCAAAAGAAGACATTCCCAGCCCCAAAGTCCAATCATTCAGGGAAGAGTTCGCATGCGAGAGGTGTGTAAAGAAATTCCTCTCTATATACCTCATCGTTTCCAAAAAGAAGACTCTTCTTCCACTCATGGGCCTGGGGATGTTGGTATGAAGCTTGCCAATGGCCATTGGAAAACTAAAACAATTCCTTGGAAAACTGGAAATACCCGGGATGGTCCAGATCATGTTGGAGTAGAGCCTAGGAGCAGGCCATCTCTATCCTTAACTTCTGAGAAGAGCCAAGGGAATACGACTATAGGAAGTAAGACAGAAGAGAACGAGCTGAAATCCAATGAGGGGAGAAAACAATGCTTAAAGAAATTGGCCCTCACTCAAGAACAAAAGTCTCAGTTGCTGGACTGGAATGATGCCAATGCAGAGAATCTAAGCTTGGACACTGGAGAATTGATGCATGCGGGCAATGAAAGAGGTGAAACATCAAAGTTGTCTAACCTTTCATCATTTCCTGGACCAGCCAAGGAGGCCTTATCACACCAGAGAGAGACTCCACAGGAATCCTGTGGCCCAACACCGAGGGCTACAAGGGAGGGAGCAGTAAATAGACCCAAGTCCCCTCTTCGACTGATAGCAAATGCAATTAGGAAGTCCTTGGAGCCCCTCCTCTCTAATCCAGAAGGTGGGAAGAAGAACAGTGACTCCAGACCAAAGACACTGATGGAGAATTTATCCCTGAATGGTCCCCAACCTTGTGATCAATCTCCAAACTTAAAGAAAACCAGTTATAGTAAAAACTGTGATGTGCAGAAGCCCACCCTCAGCTCCTTATTGGTACCTGGAAATGAGAGAGGGACCTCAGACTCAGCCATTTCATTACATGTTGCCCCCGAGGCACAACCAGTGACACGGGGCCTTTCAGATAGAGTTGCCCGAGCTCGCAGTTTGCCCAGTAGGCAAAAGAGGTCCATGACCCTACCCTCTGCCATTGTAGAAGACAGCTCCACGCTCCTGGACAAAGTTAATCTGAAAGAGGTACTACTGGGTAAGTCTTTGGACCAGTACAAAGCCCTGACAAAGAAGGGCAGTCTCTTTTCTTCTTTTAGACTCAAAGAAAAAACTTATGAGAGTCTGGGGTCAATGAAAACAAGGAAGGATCTTGGCAGTATTTTTAGTAACCCAGGAGCAAAAGACATCTGTTACACTCCAAAGAAACCCTCAGAGCCCTGGAATAAGTCTTCCTCAGGCCAAATGGACATTCTTCTCCCTGGAGAAAACTTAAGTAAGTGCTGTTTTTGTAGCAAGATTTTCTGTATCAATCAACCAACGTGAATTTATTAGGCGCTTATTGTGTGCCAGGCACTGTTCTAAGTCATGGGGATAGATATCTAAAAATCAAATAATATCTCATCTCAAAGGATTTATATTCTACTGGGAGATGGTGAAAGCTTTGAGACTTTGAAGCATATATGGTAGAAATATAAAGGGAATAAACACAAAATAGTTCAATACAAAGTAGTTTGGAAGGGAGGTCACCAAGAGTTGAAGAGAATCTGGATAGCTTCAAGTAGAAAGCAATGCTTGAGCTGCATCTCAAAGGAAGAAGAAGTTCTATGGGGCCCAATTGAAGAGGAAGGGAATTCCAGGCATGGGCACGAAGGCAGGAGAGTGGAGTATTTTGAGTGAGGAGCAAAGAAAAGACCAATTTATTTGATAACAGAGAGCAGGAAGGTGAGCAAGGTCCAGTGAGACTGGGGTGGGTTAGGTTCAAGTTGTGAAGGGCTTTAGAGATAATGGGAAGAGACTAGAATTTGGCAAATGAGGGATTAACATGGTCAGATTTATTTTTAAGAAAAATAACTTTGGTAGCAGTGGTGTGGAGGGTGGACAAGAGTGTGGAGAAAGCTGAGGTAAGGAGGAGAAAAAGGAGACCCTTGTAATAAACTCTGTGAAAATGATGGGGAGGGGCAACTGGGTGGCTTAGTGGATCAAGAGCCAGGCTCAGAGATGGGAGGTGCTGTTTTGAAATCCAGCCTCAGTCACTTACTAGTTGTGTGATCCTGGGCAGGACATTTAACCCTATTGCCCTCAGTTTCCCCATGTATAAAATGAGTTGGAGAAGGAAATCTTCAGTATCTTTGCCAAGAAAATCCCAAAATGGGGTCATGAAGATGACTGAAATAACTGAGCAGGCTAAGAGGAACAGGGTGCCTAAGGATAAGGAGACCACATAAGCAGACCACATTGCAAATATGGCGCTCAGCTCTACCACCTTCTAGGCAGAACACTGATATTCTTCTATACCAAGGCAGTGAAAAGCTTTGAGACTATGCTGTGTGAGAATCAGTTGAAAGAACTGAAGATGTTTCTCTTGGAGAAGGTTGGACACAATAGTTGTTTTCATTTTTTGAATGACCATAATAGAGAAGGGGGCACAGAGTTTTTCTGTTTGTTCCCAGATGGCAGAATCAGGGCAATAAGGAGTGGGGTAGGGAAGTTGTTTCTTGTTTCAGTGGTTGCTGTCTTTATAATTCAACAGCAACTTCTCTGAGCATTCTAGGGAAGAAAACACTTTGGGTCTTACATCTCTCCTAGAAATTCTAAAGAACCTCCCCAAAATACAGTCCTTGAAGATTTAGGATGGGTTCCTGAGTTCAGAAGACCCATTTAGGGTTTTCTTGACAAAGAGTGTTTTGCCATTTCCTTCTCCAGCTCATTTTACAAAGGAAGAAACTGAGGCTAACAGGGTTAAGTGACTTGCCATGGGTCACACAGTTAGTCAGTGTCTCATCGAGGTCGACTTTTAACTCACAAAGATGAGTCTTCCTGACTCCAGGCTTGGCACTGGCACAATGGCATCAGCTGGAAAGAACCCTGACCTAGTGGGAGAATTGGGTTCTTTTCCCAACTCTACTTTTCCCAATCTACCATTCCATTGCAGTGTGACCTGGAGCCAATCTGTCTTCTGTTTTTCTCTTTGCAAAATGAGAGGGTTCAATCAATCAGCAAGCATGTATTAAACCCTGGGGGCATGCCAGGTCCCTAGCTAAGCACCAGAAATACAAAGAAAAGGCAAAACCAGTCTCTGCCCTCAAGGAACTTATATCTGAATTGGGGAAACAACCCATACATATAAACGTATATAGAAGATACCAGCAACAGTAACCTCAGAAAGGAAGGCACTAACAAAGGAGACCATTACAAGAAACCTCTTGTAGTACATAGTACTTGAGTTGAGCCTGGAAGGAAACTGGGGATTCTAAGAGGCAAAGGTAAGGAAGGAGAGCACTCCGGGCTTTGGGGAAAGTCAGTGAAGAGGCATGTACATGCCAGACCTGGGGATAGGAGGTCCTGAGTTCAAATCTGGATTCAGATACTTCCCCACTGTGTGACCCTGGGCAAGTTACTTAATTCTATTTGCCTCAGTTTCCTTATTTATAAAATGAGTTGAAGAAGGAAATGGCAAAACGCTCCACTATCTTTGCCAAGAAAACCCCAATAGGGGTCTTGAAGAGTTGGATACAAAATGATTGAACAACAAAAACTATATTGGTAGAGGGAATGAGTGTGAAGAGTTGAGGATGATACTGCCAATAAGAACCAGGGTATCTGGAAGGATGGTGAGCCCTTGACAGTGGTAAGAAAGAAGATGGGTAGGTTTTGAGGAAAAGATAATAAATTCAGTAATAGATATATCAAAACTGAGATACCATGGCATCTAGTTCAAAATGCCCAAGATGAAGTTTCTGCTGTGGGGTTAGTTTAGGAGAGAGATTAAGGGCTGGATATATGGATCTTGAGTCACTACATAGAGCTGATCATTGAAGCCAGGGAAGTCGATGAGATTACTAAGTGAGATTTTAGAGAAGATGATCCAGAGCAGAGCCCTAGGTATATCCATAGTTAACAGACATGATATGGATGAGAGGCAGTAGAAGAGACTGAGAAGGAACAAGTAAGTAGACAGGTAGAAGGAAAACCAAATAATAACCTTGTCCTAAAAACCCAGGGATGAGAGAATATTCAGGGGGAGAAAGTGTTAAACAATATCCAATGCTGCAAAGAGATGGGAAAAAAAAAACAAACAAATAAACCATGGCCTGGAAAAGGCCTAATGGCTTCTGGGAGCCAAAATGGTGGAGGAAGGAAGGAACTCTTTGAGCTCTCCCAAAATGGTCATTCTATTTGACACTTAAGGAATCACTGTAACTTTGGCAGGGATGGTCTTTGTAGATTATGAGGTTGAAATTGTAGGGTTAGAAGGACTGAGGAAAGGAAGTCGAAGCATTGGGGCCAGGTGGTCATTTTAAGGAGTATGGTTGAGGAGAGGAGAGATAGAGTACTAATAGATATCGGTTAAGATTTAGTAAGATGTTTTGTTTGGAGTTTTAAAGGATGAGAGACTCAGAAATTCCTTCTAGCCTTAATCTAACCAGCCTCTGGTTGAGACAGACCTACTGGGAAATTGAGGATGAAATTATTTCTGAGTCACACTTAGGAGGGATAAAAGTAGTAGGGAAAGGGGTGAGAAGAATACCCAGACAACCAATAGGTACATCTGTCCTGGTTCTCAGCACCCAGATCAAGCAGGAATTTTATCTGGGTATGGGTCAGACCAGTCAGATTCTGTGAACTTGTCCCCATTTGCTTCAGATGCTCTGAAAGGTGAATACAAAAGACTTTCCTCCTCCAGTTGATAGAGCTTAATGTTGACATGTGGTTATTGCCTGGTTCCCCAACAGGAATTGGGTCACTTGAGGTCTCCATTAGATATTAGCTCCTTCTCCCTACCTTATTCAGCAATGTGTTCTCCTCCCTTTGGTGTATTTTAGGCTTACCTGGGTGGCCTGCTGGTTAATCTGTCCATTCCTGATACAACAGGACCTATGGCTAGATTCCATCCATCACTAACTTCCCAACAATCCCTGCCCCCTGCTTCCCAGTGGTCCAGCCTTCTAGCCAAAGGGCACCAGATCTGGCTAAAGGAGAAGGCAGCCCTGTAGAACTCAGATCTCATGAAAGGAAAACAGGTTCTTATTGTAGATATCCTGATCCAGGGAGAACAACACAGGGCTTTGTACCCAGCCCACTCCTGGGGGGGCCAGAAGATCACTACCATCCCCATCCCCCATAACCTGAGCTATGAGGGCTCTTGTTCCCAGCCAATGGAAGGTCAAGAAACCTGTCTTTGTTCCAAGAAGACATCAGGCTGCAGCAAAGAGTCCCTGGCAGCTAGGGAAGCAGGTGCTCCGGTGGCAGCAGGCTGTTTATCCAGCAGCCCTTGTAACTCCAGTTAATTATTGATGGGACTTCAAGAGGAGGGATGAGAAGGGGGTAATTTATTCCCACTGGGAAAAGAAGCAAGGGAGCAAATAGCAGGTTATAGGCTAAATCCGAACAGGAAGTTGCTTGAAGGTTAGAATTGGAGAGCTGAGGAATCAGGGACTTGGCTATGACATCTTGTTCTGCTCTGCTGCCAGTCCAGATCTGTGCTGCTCAGATGACCAGGGATTAATTGCCCAAGCAGAGATGGGGACGTCCATCCCCAGGCAAACCAGCTGGCTCTGATATGCCTGGGCCAGTGTGGTGAAGGACCAGCCTGGAGAGTCAAGAATACCTGGGTTCAAGACCCATCTTTGGCCCATTCTAGCTATGGGACCACCCGCAAACTCTTAGCACCCCAGACAATTCTTTAAGGCTATAATTTACAGAAAAACTATCCATCTGTATTGGTGGAGGGAGTCATCTCCCTGGGAGTTCCTCGAATTACTCCTCTCACAGTTCCAGAAGAGAGTTACCCTTGCCTCCAGGGGATGCTACTGCTAATAATGGGGATGGGGATGAGGATGAGGATGGTGACAATTCTATGGGAATTTGAAGTTTCCAAAGTATTTTCCTCACAGTGATCCTAGGAAGTAGTCAGTGTGCCTAGAGGGGAGTCTCATTTCTCACCCGAGAAAGTCAGCCTCAAAAGTGACAAGAAGGACTTGCTGAAGCTCATAAAGGTCAGAGCAGGGACTCTATCCCAGATCTCCTGAGTCCATTGCATTCATTGTGTCTGCTTGGCCCGACATCCTGAATGTCCTCATTCTTAAGGATGAGCTAAGTAAGGACCAGCAGAGTTTAGGACAAACCCTAGTCAATCAGTCACTCCCACAGTCAATCAACATATATTAAGTATCCGTACATACTAGCAGGGTGACCCTGGGTAAGTCATTTAACCTTCTTTGACTTAGTTTCCTCATCTGTAAAATGAGCTGGAGAAGGAAATGGCAAACCACACCGTATCTTGGCCAAGAAAACTCCAAAATGGTGTCATGGAGAGTTGGACACTATTGAAATAACTAAAGAACATGTGCCAGGCACTGGGCTAGATGTTAAGGATGCAAAGATTAAAGGAAAACAGGGCTCAGCCTTGCCCTTGAGTGGCTTACTCTCTAACTGGGGACATCGTGCAAATATATAAGTAAAGGCTGACTATTTAAATAGTGAATACTAGGGAGTTTTGGGAGGGAAGAAGAGAGGGCAATACCTAAGCAGCCCATGATGAAGGCAGCAGGTAGGGGACAGAGCACTAGGAGTCAGGGAGTCTCTGGCTGGCACCTCCACTGCCTTGCTCTGTGACCTTTGGCAAGGACTCCATCTTCACTTTCTTCCAAACAATTAAGTCCCACCTTGCTCTGCCCTTTCAAGGTTCTGTGATTTGGACAATGTCCCTGTTACTGGGAGGAGAGGAGGCGTCTCTAAGGCAGGGTAAGGTTAGGGTGGATTAACTACTGGCCTGGGAGGCAGGAGGCTTGGATCCAAGTCTCAGTTTCACCCATGAATCATGGCAGGACCTTGAACATGTCTCTTAACCTCTGTGGCTCTCCATCATCTGCACGTTGTCATACCCTCCAGTCTAACCATGTGCCCCAGAGGAAAGATTTCACCAGACATATGCAAAGACAAATAAGATAATAACAATAACCTTCCTGCCTCCCCATTTTTTCTCCCTTCAAGCTAGATTTAGTACAAAGAATTTCATTTTTGTGATGTCTGACATCATAGGAGGAAGAGACAGAATTGGGACTCAGCAATGACTTTATTATTATTTTTTAAACCCTTACCTGCCATCTTAGAATCAGTACTGTGTATTGGTTCCAAGGTAAAAGAGCAGTAAATGACTTGCCCAGGGTCATACAGCTAGGAAATGTCTGAGGCCAGATTTTAAACCAGAACCTCCCCATATCTAGACTTGCTTCTCAATCCACTGGGCCACTTAGATGCTCCCAAAGCATACTTTGGAATGATGAATGGGTACTTTAAAAATTTAAAGAAAAAAGTTCTTCAAAAAATCTGAAGAACCAAAATCTTCCCTTTTTTAAACTTTATTTTTATTTATTAAATATTTTCCAATTATATGTAAAAATGAATATTAACTTAAAAATTTTTGAATTCCAAATTCCCTCCCTCCTTTCTTGAGAAGGCAAGCAATTTGATATTGATTATACATTTGAAGCCATACAAAATAAATTTCCATTTTAGCCATGTTGCAAAAGAAAATACAGACCAAAAAAGGAGTCAAGTTTTTAAAAGTATGCTTTAGTCTGCACATAGAGTTCATCAGTTCTCTCTCTGGAGGTGGATGGCATTTTTTTCAGCCCAAGTCCCTTGGGATTGTCTTATATCACTGCCTTGATCAGAATAATTATCTTCTCTTCTTTTAAAGAGATATAGGATCATTGATTTAGAGCTGGAAGGATCTTACATCTAGAATGAAAAGAACCTCAGAGGCCATATAGATCAATTCCCTTCAGCCCAGGAAACTCAAATCACACACTCAAGATCACATAGGTAGTGATTGTCAGGAACAGGATTTGAACCCATGCAGCATCCCCCAAATGCCATCCAAGTCCCTCATTTTGTGACTTAGCAAGAGGCAAAGTGAGAAAATGCTAACTCTGGAGTCAGAGGAACTGGGTTTAACCACTGCCCCCTATCCCTACTACCTGTGTGACCTTAGAAAAGTCACAAACTCTCTCCACATCAATTTACTCATTTATAAAATGGGGGCAAGGGCAGTATTGAAGTTGGCGGTCTCTTGGGTCCCTTGGAACTCTCCGATCCTAAGAACTGAGGCTCAGTGAGATTAAGTGACCTGCCAAAATGACCCAAGTAGTAGGAGCAGAACCAGAATTCAAATTCAGGTCCTCTTAAGGGAGAATCCAGTATCTTCCACTGTATCTGGCATTTTTCCTAAGGTTTGTTCACTTTCAGCAGAAAACTGCTTGGAAGGGGAAAGGTAGAGTTTAACCATTATATTACCTAGTGCACACACATACACACACACACACACACACCTGCTCAAATATGGGTTTACACAAGAAACTAGGATGCAATAAATTATCAGTCACCTGGGCAGGACCAAATAACTTACACCCCAACAGGGCCATTCATCGCCCAGAGCTGGGCCAGTCCAGATGTTAATCATTAACCCTCCAGAAGGCTGAAATGGAAAGGCAGATGTTTCCACGTGAAGATACCAGGTACCCAGGGGGTTTCAGGTCAGAGCCAGAATTGAGCAGAATCCTACTCAGAATGGGCATTTCCATCGATTCTGCCTTAATTAGGGCTCCTTGAGCCACAGGCTATCTCTACGTCCTGCCCCCATGCCCGCCCATCCAGGCTGCCCTGTGGGAGCGCATTGTTGAAATGTCCACATGCTCTCTCTCCCCCCCACCCCCCGCCATCTTTCCTGATGTTTTCATCACTGCTCCGATGATGTGATAATATTCTTACGTGGGGAAGATAAAAGCGGCATTTGTTTAGACATAATTAATGAAATATTTATGTTGCATGAGACTGTGTGATAAAGCCCCGTGCTGGCAGAGTCCATTTGCTTCTGATTACATTTGTGATTTTTTTATATGACCAGACATTCTGACGCCAGCTCTTTTACACCGAGCAGATGTCATGTTCTAAAAATGGGTGCCAGATGCTGAGAGCCACATAAGGGTAATTTGTTTAAGAGCTGGCTTGGACTTTTTGCATTCAATTAGACTGCGCGGTGACCCTCACACAATCGTTTGAGGTACCATGGCTAACTTCAGACATGCATTTTAATAATAGATTTCATTTCTGAATGCGTTTGAAGCCCCGTGATCCATAAATGGTGTTTAAGGAATTAATTGATTTCTGCATAATACCTTGTGTGTGTGTGTGTTTTTAAATGTGGACACCAAGAGCTGTGCAAAGCCCTTGGCCAAGAGCCAGCAATTTAATTAACGTGGGGAGCCAAATTTCAGATTGCCTTTAGGTAGCTCTGCTGTTTAGGCTCAGGGCAGGTGCAATGGGCAGGGAGGGAAAGGGAGTGTTGGGTCATGAAATCTAGGGGAGAAATCGCTTCTGCCTGATTGAGCACTTTGTTCCTATTTTAGGCTCCATGCACCTACCTGTCAGAGCCCAGATGACTGAGTGTTATTCTTCCTTCTCCTCTTCTGATACCACCTCCTCTTCAGATGGTGAATTTGAACCCCAACCTTCCCTACCACCAAAGGTAACCTTCCCCTTGGCAACCGAGAAAGGGGTTGATTTTGTAGGGGGTGGCAGTCTTGTTGACTGTCAGGAGAGTCATGGATTTCCAACCCAGAGCATTCTCAAACTGGGAGATATTTTTATTTAACACTCTTACCTGCCGTGGCATCTGATGCTTAGACCTTCCTCTCCCTTTGGCAAGGGCCAAGAGTTTTCCCTTCTCCAAAGTTGTCTTTTCATTTTCTGAATCGTTCAGGTCTCACAGAGGAATCTTTTCTTTCTCTAAGAAGAACTTCATTTGAAGGAGCAGGGAAAAACCCCCAAGACAGCAACATATTTACTCGAAACCACTTTGAAACTGCAGCTCTAAAGTGGTTTTAATATGAGGTCCAACAAGCAAACCATCGAAAAATGAAAACAAACAGATGCCTGTGTCCCCAGGGGGAAACATAGCTTCATTTAAGAAGCACTAGAGGCAGATTGCATGGAAAATGTTATGTTTATTCTAATCAGAAATATTAAATGAACCATGGATTTGCATCTAGGCATTTATACTCGGAAAATGCCTACTGCGCCTTGGGTTTGGAGGGACTGCTGACTGTAGACATGGAGAGTTTCCTTTCTGCTCTGTAGCTGTACAGAATTGGGGCCTTCCTTCTAGATTTCTAGACTATGTTTGGTGCAAACCTTTGCCCCTCCACACCCACACCAGTACCCTCCATCCCAAATTCTGGGCTGTTTTTCGCGGTCCCCCATGGGTTGTTGGGGCAGGAGTCTTTCAGAGGGCCTTTGGGCTGATGGCTCAGCCTAATGTGTTTACATTCATGGACAGAAAAGTGGTTTCTCTGCCATTTGCTGTGTTTATTTGTTGGCTCAGTGAGGTTCCCGGGGAGGAAGGAGGAGAATCGAATCTATTTACTTACAATCGTTTCTTCCACATCTGGTGATATAAGCATTGGAATTATCCCCAATAACTGAGGGCTTCCTAACCCCATTGCTCAAGTAAGACCAAGTCAGGGACCTGGGGGGGGGGGTGCATATATGTGTGAGAGAGAGAAAGACAGAAACAGCCAGACTGAGACAGACAGAGACCTGTAGAAAGAAAAATAGAGGAAGGAAAGGAAGGGGAGAGAGAGATGATGGCAAGACATGAAGACAGACAGACGGAAGGATAAAAGGAGAGAGTAGGAGAGAAAAGAAAAGAGGTGACATCGAAGCTGTTCCTGATTACCCATCTCTGATTTTATATATGTATGTATACATAAGTTATATATACATAATTATGTATAAATGTATACATAACAAAAATATAATTTATATATGTATATAATATACACATATCTATAATTTATGTATATATAATATAAATGTGTATATAAATAAACACATACATCTATAATGTATGTGCATATAACACAAACATGTCTATAAATACACATATACACATCTATAATTTATGCATATATAATATAAATGTGTGCATACACACACATATATCTATAATTTATACATATATAATATAAACATGTATATAAACATACAACTATAATTTATATATAATATAAATGTGTCTATAAATATACATATATACATCTATAACATGTATATATAATATAATTGTGTATATAATTACACATATATAATATAAACATGTATATAAATATATACATATACCTCTATAATTTACATGTAATATAAAGATGTCTATAAATACACATATATACATCTATAATTTATGAACATATAATATAAACATGTATATGTACATCTATATATTTCAATCTTTACTTTCTGTCTTAGTAACAACTCTGAGACAGAAGGACAAAGGCTAGATAAATGGGGTTACTAGAAAGTGCCTGAGGCCAGTTTTGAACTTGGGTCCTCCTGACTCCAAGCCTGGGATTCTATCCACTGTGCTACCCAGCTACTTCTCTGATTATATTTTGAAATCAAGTTTTCTGTTGATATTTGTATTGTATCATCCATATCATCTCTTTCTCCTTTTGGCTGCTTCTTCTCTCTCTCTCTCTCCCTTAATGTCTCCTCATCTCCTTTGCCTTCTTATCTTTTCTATCTCTATCCTGTTTTCCTTGGAAAACATGTACTTAATATGGCTTCAGTTATCACCTCTACTGGAATGAGTCCCAAATTGATATTTCTTCCTTGGACTCCCTTCTTCTCCAGCTGTCTTTTGGAAATCTCCACCTTGATGTCCTGCCAGAACCTGAGAATTCATCATCTCTTATAGGATTGTGAGATCATAGATTTAGATCTGGAAGTTACCTTGGAGGTCATCTAGTCTAAAATCCTTTTATAGATGAGATCTGTCAAGAAACATAAAAGGACGTCTTATGGGTCAACCAGGTAGCAAGTGGTTGAGCCAAGATTTAAACTCAGAATCTCTGATTCCAGAAGTAGTAAGCTTTCTCTTCTACCATCTTGTCTTCCTGGAGAGAGGTTAATTGACTAATCCAAGACCATCTATTCCCTTCCCCAGACACATGATTCTAACCTCCACAGACCTCTGGGCTGGTATTTAAATAGCCCTTTAAGCATTGCACCCCCAATGCCCACTGTCCTGCTGACTTTTCTGTTTCTATGGCTAAAACCACCATATCCTCCAGGTCACCCAAGGATTAGGATTTTAATCCTAAGAGTTACTTTTGAACCTTCTACTTCTCTGGTTCTTCTCCAGTTTGTTTAGCCGTTGAGTCCTATAGGTTCTTTTTCTCCATTATTCCTCCCATATGCTGCTCCTTTCCATCCCCATGCCTGTCATCTCCCTAATTCACCCCCTTATTACCTCTTCCTTCCTACCTTCCTTCAGTATAGAGGTAGATTGTATGTGACATCTTGCAGGTATCCTACAAAACACTTGGAGCATTGTGATAAAAGAAGCAACCTAGAGGTACTCTGGTAAATGTTGAACACCTGGCTATTTGGGGAAAAATGTATGCACAACAATTGTTTAAATTTAATCTGCATTACTAACATTTTCTCCATCACAATCTTAAATCTCGACAACCAGCAAAACATAAATCAAGCCCTTATTTGTAGCATTTGCTGATTTCTGAAGTGTAAATGCTCATACTGGAAATTTAACTACTGGATTCAGTGAGCCAGTTTGAGCTGGTTCCAGCACACCCTACTGCTACCTTACTTAATCCGGATGTCACTTCATTTATCAATCATTGAGGCAGGAAAATGTACAATCTGTCCACTATGTGGCACTATACTCAAGCCACTGGTCCAGTTGGTCTCATCCAGGGCTCTCAGACACATCCTGGAGATTTGATTCTTCATCCTTCACTGCTATACAAAACTGCTAAGTAGGATTTAAAACAAAACAAAACAAGACAAAAAAAATTATGACCAGAGTCATAACTGATCCACAGTATGCTATGGCATATACTTCCAAAATTATTAAAATTAGAAAACTATCTGGCTTGTAATGCTGCTATCCCCTACTCCTTGCACATGGAATTTTCCTTTCCATTTTCAAACAGACCATTTGCTTTTTATGGCTACATCATTTATTGTACATAATTAATATGAAAGAAAATCTGTCTCCAGCTATCTCCTAAAATTGAAATCTCTGCCTGGGGGTCCTCTCAATTTTCTAAGATTGGGAAAGTATTAAAGGAAGGAGTATGTCTGTGACTCTTCTCAGAGGAAAAACTGGCTCTTCTGTCTCATCAGCTGATGAGATTTTCAATATGTGCTTGTTCTATCATTCAGGAATTCACCTTCACTTCAGTGTTGGAGGCATTTTAGCAAAGCTAATCCCTGAAGTCCCTGGATGCCAACTTGCTCTTTGATTCCCAGTCAAAGTCTTCACTTTCCTCTCCACTGTTCCCAGTGACCACATGCAGAGACTCAGGAGGGCAGTGGTCAGAGTAACTGCATTGTTAGTCTCAAGACATCATGGCCCTCCAACTCCTTGTAGCCAGGATAGACAGCAAGGAAACTCAGTACCCCCAGGGCATCTTTCCCTTTGCTTATGTGCTCACTCCTCAGATTTTGTGGTCTTTCTTGGATGAAGAAAGATAAAAATTGGGAGCCTTGGGATCCATGCATCTATGTACAGATCCCTCACCAATCTGCTTCCCCTACTGAAAATTTTGGATGATCCCTCAGATTTTGTCAATGAAAAGACATGGTATTGACATTGTAAAGTCATGCTATGCTAGCATTGGAAAGGATTTCAAGACTGTCTAGATAAGACTAATTCAAATAAGGGAGGATGAAATTAAGATCCTGAAAGGAGCATAACTTACCCAAGGTTAAAAAGGGCAAATTAGAATCAGACTTGCATCTAGAATAGACATCTCCTGGTTTCCAAGCCATACTACATAAATTCCAAACTGGACTCTTTTCCTCCAGGTTCCATGTTCTTCTTAAAGCCCAGATCTGAGGGCAGTTAGCATTCAGCACTTTCTTGGTTGTGGTAGAAGTTTGATTTCTCCTCAGGGAAGATTATCTAGATTCTAGATTCTAGAGGTACCATGTTATAGTGGAGACAATAATGGAGTCAGGAAAACCAGGATTCATATCTTGTCTTAGTCACTATTTGTGTGACTCTGGGCAAATCTTAAGACTAATCTTGGACCTTCATTTCCTCATCTGTAATGTGAAAATTCTGAAAATTGTCTTTTTATAGCATTTGACCATTTATCAATTGGAGAATAGCTCTTGTTCTTTTAAATTTGGCTCAATTCTATATATGGTAAATATCAGAGAAATGAAGGCTTTATCAAAGCAACTTGCTATAAAATTATTGATATTACTTCATTTTCTATGGTACCTCTTAGAAAAATATAGTTATTCTGATTATCCTTTTTAATTAGATCTATTTTTGCTTTTGTTTTGAGATCATGATTACTGCCCTGACTTTTTTTTTTAGTTTGGATGAAGCATATTGAATTCTGCTTCAGCCCTTCATTTTAACTCTATGTGTGTCTTTCTGGTTCAAGTGTGTCTCTTGTAAACAATATATATATAGTTGGAAACTGTTTTCTATTTCATTCTGCTGCTTCAGCTAGCCCAATTCTAAATTCAAGAAATTTTTTTCTAAAGTGAGATTTTGTATCTCTTTCGTATTTGGTCAATTCTCTTTCTTATGAATTCTTGTCTTCAGTAAAGTTTTGTGCCTCTTTTGTCAGAAGGCCAATTTTTTTTTAGTGTATTATTTTCTTCCGTATTTTTGTGCTTCTTTTATCAAGCTGTTAATTCTCTTTTCATAATTTTCTTGTACCACTCTCATTCATTTCCCCATTTTTCCTCTACCTCTTTTATTTCTATATCTCATCTAAGAATTCTTATCAGGTTTGGGTCCAATTAGGATTTTTCTTGAGGTTTTATTTGTAGTTGTCATGTTGTTGTCTTCTTTGGGCTTCATGACTTGGTTTTCCCTGGCACCATACTAGATTTTTATAGTCAGGTTCTTTTGTTGTTGTTGCTTGCTTGCTTATTTTCCTAGCTTCTTGCCTTTAAACTTCATGTTAAAGTAGGGCTCTTCTCACCTAGGGGTAGGGAGGCACTGCCCCAAGAAGTTTTAGGCTTTTTCATGCTACTATTACAGAGGTAGTTTGGGGGGTCTAAAAGTTCTTGGTACTTTCAAAGTGGTATAATCCTGAGAGAGATGTAGTCACTGCTCCCCTAGTTTGTATGCTAGCCTTTACCCACAAAATGTCCCTGGTTCCCTGCATCCACAAACCTTAGCATTCTCTTTATCTTGGATCTGAGACTATGGCCCCTGTTTTCTTATGACCAAAGAGATGTGCTGTCAGCAGAGGTTAAGTTATTTCCCTAAGTAGGATCACATAGCAAGAAAATATTTGAGGTTGGATTTGAACTCATATCTTTATGACTCCAGGTCTAACACCCAATCCATGGTTTCACCTAGTAATTTTAAGAAAATGATTTATCATTTAAAAATTATGACTTTACAAGTTTATAAGGCAGAATGGAAAGAAAAGTAGACTTGGAGCCAAAATTAAACTACAATGACCAGAGCTAAGCACAGTATGCTTATATCATATCATATCACATATATCATATATCATAAATATGGTCGATCAGAGCAGAGGACAGTAGAACTATTATTTTACATCATTCTGAAAACTATTCCTCTCTCTTATTGCAATCCTAGATCATGGAAGCTTTTCTGGTTACCATATTGCATTGATTAAAAACACCCTACCCCATACCAAAAAATCCATATCTTTTTTCTTTTAATTTTTTAAAAATTAACAACAACAAAAAAAACTTAAACCCTTACTTTCCATCCTAGAATCAATACTCTGCATTGGTTCTAAAGCAGAAGAACAGGACTAGGCAATGGGAGTTATAAGTAATTTGCCCAAGATCACATGGCTAGGAAGTATTTGAGGCCAAATTTGAACCCAGGTCCTCCTTTCACTCAGCCTGGCTCTCAATCTACTGAGCCACCATTCATTGCTTCTTAATACATAGTAATGTTTCATCTTATTCACAGAAATTCTATTTGTTCAGATCGTCTTTAATCAATGGACATGTGTTTTGTTTCTGTTGGAGGTGGGTTGGCAGGTGGGTGGCAGATTTGCTCCATTCTATTTTTAAGAAAGTATATACTCCTTTTAATGAGTAGTGGAGGCTTTCTGGTGTCCCAAAAAACGCAAGTAAAGATAGCCAATGTTTTACCCAGAGCACATGGCACAGCAAGCCAAAGCTTAAGGATTTGGAAGATTTTCCCAACATCATGGTTCTCAAATAGGTTTTCAAATACTGCAGGCAGTATAGCACATGCCTGATATTTCCTTAAATAAATGAATTTGCTTCTTCAATATCAGCATATAGATTCATGACTTTAGGGATTATTGTGTGTTAATCCCACCTAAGTTTTTTCTTGTTCTGCTCCTTCCTTTCTGTCCTCCTAATTACAGGAGTGTAAGAGTTAAAATAGTTGGTTGTCATAAACTGTAGTGATTAAAATAGTGGAAGATGTAAATTGTAGTAGATAAAAGAGTGGATGAGTAAATTGTGACTGCAGAAAATATGGTTTCAAGACAGTGTCTTGTTTTAAAATCAAATATATAAGGTGGTGGCCAGGGAAATATTCCCAATTATTAAAATATACCCAAGTCAACTGGGTTTTATAGAGATTTTAATTAATACAAATGAGGAATTAAAGAAAAGGAGAGAAAGAGAGAAAAAAGGAAATAATGAGAAAGGGATAGGTCGGCCCAGGGCAGCCCTGGCCAACCCAGGCCTAAGCCTTAAGAGAAAGATCAGTCAGTCCTTAATCACTCACCACAAGATTTGTTCAAGCATGGATTCTAGTGACACCAGGCCAGCTCCATCTCAACTGACTTCACCAACTCAATCCTGAATCTGAATGTGAATGAGAATTTTTAAGGTTTACAGGAGGCAAATTCATTTTATAATTATTTTAAATAATCTGTGAGAGAGAAATCAGATAAATCATCTAAAGTCACAAGCTTTAAGATTTTTTCATCACGGGGAGTTGCTTTTCCTAAATCTGTGCCCATCCCTTAATTCAGATGATCAAGTACTATAGAGGGAATATGGAGAATAAAGAGAGAGTTGGATTGGGAATCAGAAAGACATAGATTCAGATCATGTCTCTGACACTTAACTATCTGTGTGATCAAGAGCAGTTGGTTTAACCTTCCTCCCTTAACCTTAGTCTTCTCATCTGTAAAATGGGAATGATAATTCTGGTCATACCTATCTCAGAGTTCTTTGTGGTCAAGCTTAGATGAGATAATATGTGTAAAATGTTTTACAAATTTAAAACACCATAGAAATATTAGTTTTGATGCTGTTTATAACTGGGGTATGTATGCTTTTACTTACATACATTATTGAAGTCATAGACATTCTTTAGCTTTTAAAGGAACATTTGAGATCCTCTCTAATTTGAGGCTTTTCATTTTACAAATGAGGGAATTGAATTTCAGAAAGGAGAATTAGGTTACCCAAGCTAGTTAGAGATAAAGCCAGACCTAGAATTCAGGACTACCAGGTCGAATACTCTATCTCATACCCTACACCTTTAGTACAGGATGTCCCAAAAGACTTAGTGCCATTTTAAGCTATCAGTGAAAATTATAAAATAGTAAATCAGCACTAAGGCTTCTGTAAATTTATATACTTTTTGTAAAATATCCTAGATACAATGATTCTGTTCCATGAGCCAAAAATATGCCCACCTTCCATTGGCATGAATTCTATCTTGACACCCAAAGTGAAGGGAACAATGAAAGCAATTATATAAATTTATAAGGTTTAGACTTTGAAGGAACCTAGGCACCCTAAAAACCTTACTTTGGCCCTCTCATCCTATAAGAAAGTGACTTTGGGTGATGCAGTGGAAAAGCATTTGGACTTGGAATCAGTTCCAACCCAGTCTCAGTCCCTTACTAACTCTTGTGATTCTGGTCAAAGAACTTAACCTCTGTCTACCTCAGTTTCCTCAACTGTAAAATAGGGAACATAATAGGACCTACCTCCCTGCATTGTTGTGAGGCTCAAATGAGATAATATTTGTAAAGCACTTTGCATAGTGTCTAAGAGGTTCTACATAAATGCTAGCTATTATTCAAGTGACTTGTTCAAGGTCATAAATAGGGATAATTCAGACTCAAAAATACTTTGGCTTCGTAGATAATCACCTCCTTTCCCAAGATCCTCATAGGTGACCACAGCCTAAAAAACTGATAAATATTACCTGATTGCCATGAGGTTTTGGTGTGTAAGGGCTACAGGCACCATCACCAGCAATAACAACTGATATTTATAAACCACTTCAAGGTTTGCAAAATGTTTTACAAGCATCAGCTTTTTACATCCTCATCACAGGTGAGGGAAGTCCTTTAATTATTGTTATCTCCATTTTCTAGAAGAAGAAACAGACTCAAAAAGCCTCATAATAACTAAACAACTTGGTTAATTTATTTTATTACATTTTAATGTGACACATAAATAACATCATTTAATTAATTAATTAATTGCTAATTTGCCCAGGGTCACATATCTAGTAAGAGTCAGGGGTGAGATTTGAACCAACATCATGATACAGTGGCAATAACATGAGTTCTGAAGTCAGAAGACTTGTGTTCAAATTCTACTGCCACCTACTACTTGTATGCCCTCGAGCAAATCACTTAACCTTCAGCTGACAGTTTCCTCATCTGTAAAAATAAGGGAATCAATCAGTCAGTCATATATTTAGGGCTTGAAAGGACACTAGAAGCCTTGAGTCCAACTCCTTCATTGTATAAGTGAGGAAACTGAGGCATGGAGAATTCAAATCATTTGTTCAAGGGACTGGAGACCCTTCCAGCTCATAACTGATGAGCCCATGATCTTCATTGTCTCTCATAAATCCTGATGTAGGAATCGCTTCCATGGAGGGTTAGGAATTGGACCTCTAGATTCCTTTATTGAAGGAGCTCCTGGTGAGAAATTCCCTCTCCCAACACAGGTCAACACCTTCTCTACCATACCAAGTCTTAGAGAGTCACTAACAGGTAAAGTCACTTCTCCAGAGCAGCATAGCCAGAGGGTGTCAGAGGAGAGACCTGAACCCAAGTCCCTTTGGTTTCAAGGCCATCTCTCTATCTGTTACTCTCTGCTTTTCATAGCTTTCATGGAGCATATTGGAAATCATTTTCTTTCTTCAACTCAATCCATCCAATCCCCTAGAAGGTTTCCTCCAAAACTTTGGAATTGGTTATTTTATTTGTAATGAAAGGGGGTTTTGATTGCTTTTTTTTAATATCAGAGGCTCCTGTAGCTCTACCCATCCAACACCTCCATCCAATAACCCTTCCCTTATGACAAAGAAAACAAAGAAACAAAACCCATCACGAGAGTATGTAACATTCCACACCAAGTGCACCACTTTTCCAAGGGAAGGAGAGCAGGAAATTCATCATCTCTTCTCTAGGGCCACAAACAGACAGAACTATTCATCATGTGGCTGTGGAATGATGTGCTTTTCGTTTACACTGCTTTAGACATTGTAAATATTGTTTTCTTAGTTTCTCCTAAAACTTCAGAAAAGTTTTATCAGTTGAGAAGTTGGCCAAATGGCTGAGTTGGGGCAAGAACAGGGGAGTGGAAGGAGGTTGGAGCATCATTCTGTCAAGTTGCTATCCATTTATTACTGCTTTCCACCTTTTTCTTCTTCTTTGGCCCATGTAGGAGAGACGAACACTTAAAAGAATAAGGAAGATGGAGAAGGCTTCCAAACAGTTGGCTAAGCAAGAAGAATTCAAAAGGCTTTACAAGGCCCAGGTAAAGAGATGACTAGCGTCTTATGGTTTGAATTAAGAGTATTACAATGGGTTCTTTGGTGAAGAGGTAATAGATGGGGGGAGGACAGATTATCATTGCTATGGGAAAGCATGTTAAAGTTAGATTTTAACTGGGTAAACTAAGCCTGGGGAAGATTCTAAAATTGGGCCATAGGGGTATCCATTGAAAGAAATTAGATTGTTTAATCAGAGAAGAGAAGATTTGGTAGGGGCTGGGGCTAGATAACATCTGTCCTATCTATATCCACATCTCTGATCCCATGACCCTTTGATCTCCAATAACAGGGAACTCCCTCCCTCCCACATCCAAAGAAAATCAGTTCCCATTAGTTCTCTACTTGTGTAGCCTCATAATTTTGTGCAGGTATGTGTGTAGCAGTATACACATTCACTGGTGGACGCCATTTTGCAGGCTATCCAACGCCAGTTGGAAGAAGTGGAAGAACGTCAAAGAGCCTCAGAGATCCAAGGAGTTGAGCTGGAAAAGGCTCTGAGAGGAGAGTCAGGTAGGCCTATTTGGTTTGACAAATGACATGTGGGCAGCTTGACCTCCATGCGGCTTGGAGCAGCCCTCCACTGAGGGCTAGACAAGGAGCAATAAGGCCTCTCTGTGGATCTGTCAACAGGAACATTTGTGGTCAAAGCTAAAACTGCTTCAGAGTTTCACAATCCAATTGTCAGCGAGACTAAGTTCAGATTGCCGGCCGAATGGGTCTGCGTCTTGGCCCTCTAACCGAGTTACCGCAGGGGCAGTGCCGGCCAATACTCAGCTGGTAGGGAAGCTCTCTGCAAGGCTATTGGTAATGGGATTAGGGGATGATTAAGGCAAAGAACAGGCCGCAAGACATAGAGAAGCACAGCTGAGTAGGACTGGGGCTGTGGCAAGAGCCCCCATGACACCAGCACCCTAGTGATACTGAAAATACTGCATAGACCAGCCTACATGTACCAAGTCCTCTGCCCCTGCCCACTCGGCTCTCCTAATGTCTTTGAACTCATGAATATGTGAGTGTAGGTGCTTGTGTGTTCATATTCACAGCATATATCTGCTCAATAGGGGAAGGAAGGAAAAAACAATAGTTTAGAGCACAGGATCGCCACCACCCCAAGTGAGGAATCGGGAGAGGACTTTAGAATAACATTTGGCACATTTAAAAAGTACTTAAAAACAAAGATTTTTTGAATTATTGAATTAAATAGAAATAGGCCATGGAGAGCATCAGAAAGAATTCTGACTTAGGTAAGTCAAAAGACGGAGATTCACCTCCCATCTCTATCATTTGCTAACTATCATTAACTAACTCACTTTGGGTGAGTCACTCACCTCCTTGAGCTCAGTTTCCCCATCTGTAAAATGCAGAGTAGTCCTTGCTTTTCCCTTTCACAGGCTGATTGTGAGGATTCCATGAGAGCTATTAAGAGTTTCTTAACCATAAAGCAATATATCACTATTAGTTATTATTTAAATTCATTGAAGTATGATGAGTGCTGATAAATATTTAATGGATTTCTCTTCCAACAACCCAAAATCATCCATCAGAAATGGGTGTTTTCACAAAACAAAATTATGACTTTCAAACAAATGATCAATATCAGTCAGTCAATAAACCCTTATTAAGAACCTACTATGTGCCGGGTACCATGCTATATGCTTTGGATATGAAGAAAGCCAAAAGACAGTCCCTGGCCTTAGGGAGCTCACCTTCTAAAAGGGGAAGACAAGAAGAAAAATGGATGCAAGAGATATACATGACATACTGGAAACAATTGAGAAGGAAGGAGTTAGAATTAAGAGAAGTTGGAAAAGGTTTCCTAGAGAAGATATGAATTTACTTGGGACTTGAAAGAATCCAAGAGAATCCAAAATGTGGAGATGCGGATGGAGAGCAACATATCCACTGGGGGACAGTCAGGAAAAATGCCTGGAGCCAGGCAATGGAGCATCTTGTTCAAGGGACAGCAAGAAGACCAATATTACTACATCAGAGAGTCTCTGGGGTATTAGAGAAGGGGGCTGTAAGATGTAGGTTGGGGAGGGCTTTGGTTATGAAGGGCTTTGAATGCCAAACAGAAGATTTTGTAATTCTCTGACCATTTGAATGAAATGCAGTGCTTCTGCCCTCCCAAGTTTTGGTACCTATGTAAGTGCAATGGAAAGAGCCCTGGATTTGGAGTCCAAAGATCTGAGTTCCAATACCAGCTCTGCTACTTTCTGCCTGTAGGACTGGCTCCTGGGTATATGGCCCAGGAAGACATGAATGAGTTCAAGTGCTACCTCAGATACTTCCTCACTGTATGACCTTGAGGATGTCACTTATCTTCCATCTACCTCAATTTCCTTGTCTGTAAAATGAGGATAATAATAATAATAGCTTTCCTATAGGGTTGCTGTGGAGATAAAATAATAAAATACTTATGAATCAGGGGTAGCTAGGTAGCTCACTAGATTGAGAACCAGTCCTAGAAACAGGAGGTCCTGGGTTCAAATGTAGCCTCTCTAGTAAAATAATCTTTTCCCATTTTAAAAAAAAAGTGACCTCAGATACTTCTTAGCTGTGTGACCCTGGACAAGTCACTTGACTTCCATTGCCTAGCCCTTACCACTCTTCTGCCTTGGAACCAATACACAGTACTGATTCTAAAGCAGAAGGTAAGAGTTTAGTTTAGTTTAGTTTTGTTTTTTAATTCTAGTGAATCATTTTTTACTAACCTTAGATGGTAGTGTTTAATACATTTTATATTTTGTATAGTAGTTATAGACCTTTGTTTTCTTAAAAATCAGCAACTGTTTAGCATAATTCCTAGCATTATTTTTGTTCTTTTCTCCGTTACTTTTTGTGATCTGTATTAAAATCTACATTGCCAACATTGCAGCTTGAACTTAAAATTTGTTATTTCAATAAATATTTAATCATTATTGCTCTTGTAAAAAAGGAAAAATCATTATTATTATCATCTATTATTATAAGGCAAATTACTTCATCTCCCCAGACCTCAGTTTATTCAGCCATAAAAGGAGGGGGGTCGGCAGGTCTAGGTGCCCTCTGAGGGCTCTTTCATCTCTCTAAATTTAGCATCCAACAATCCGTTTGCAACAAGAAATCTCTGGCGATGGATCTAGAAATTTTTACTCCGAATTGCAGTTTCCATAGAGCAAGAACGTAAAGTAGACTAATTCAACCTCCCCCCCCCCTTTTTTTTTTAGTTTGTCCTAAAGGCTCTACTCTCATTAACGCAGTATCTTCAGTGCTGCTCTGAAGGAAAGATCTGTAGCCTATATATACAGCCTTGAATTTTCATGCTAGAAACCCGATTTTGAAGAGTCTCCCCTTCACAGGCTCGCCTGGGTAGCAGAAGGGAAGGGAAGTTGTTGAGGAGGGAATAAGGAGAAGAAGAAGAGCCAATCTGTTTTGCAGCTGTGCTCTGACAGCTGCCTCCGTGCTCTGCCCGAATCTCATCAGCTGGAAGATTGATTCAGCTCATTCCCTTTACATCCTTAGTAATTTAATTCCTTCTGTTAAGTTTATGGGTCCTTTCTGTGGGAATCGGTCTGGGTGGAGGCGGCGGCGGCGGTGCGGCTGAACCGAGGGGACCCAGGGGTGAGACGCTGGGTCGCGCTGGCCGCGGCTCCCAAGCACCCCAAATGCAAGGCTGCCAAGCAGGCTCGAGAATGAATACACTCGAACTTGTAATAACATTTGGGGCATAACAATGCTCTTCTGTGGTTTCATATTCTATTCAGGCCCTGACAAAAAGGTACCCTGTTGCTTAATGAATGACCAATGCTTATTAGGTTAAGTTGTATTTGAGTCTGCCTGTGCTTATCCAATTCAAGTGATTTAATAGGTATTATTTAATAGGTATTATTAGGATAATTAGAAAATGATCACAGTTGAGCAATAATATTGAGCGGGGAAGGCTGTGAATAACTGAATTTAGAGCTAGCCCTGCGAACACTAGTCCTCAGTGACAGTTATGCAACTGGCCTCTAATAATGATGGGCGCTGGGCTTGAAAAGACCCTTTGTTCATGGGAGTTATTCATCAGCCGCCGGCACTGAATTGGAAAGGGCCCCTCGTGGGCACAAAACAAAATGCTGAGGAGCAAAATGAGGCTTTGATGATCTCCTAATTGTAGCGACAACAATTCCGGCTTTCTCTTTTCTAACTGTCAGAAATCATCTCGCCGTCCCAGGAATGATTTTCCCCTTCTTTGTTAAGGGAAGTAGAAAACCCTAGAGCCCACCCCAGACACAGCTGCAGGGAGCTTTTAGCAAAGTGGGGGTGGGTTGTTTTTGTTTTTGTTTTTTTCACCAAAAAAAACTTGGGGTGGGTTATAGGATGGGCTGTCTAGGTTTAGAAGCAGGGTGCCTGGGTAACAAAAAGAGAGACTGGGAGCTCATGTGAGGATCTCTGCCCAGAATTAGAATGTCATATAGACCCTTTCCTCTATCCTGACCTCCTTGGGGGAGCCTTGCCCTAGGTGGGTCTTTTTTAAAATTTATTTGACTCTGGTTTTTCATGATGAATGTTGTTTGTTTTCATGGCAAATGCCATTTATTATTATTAACTATAAACATAATTATAATATACATACATATATTGAATTTCTTATTGAATTTCTCACTTAAGACCCTTAAGGTGCTGCCTTCCTTAAACCTACAGACTACAGCATGACAATGTATTATTTATCCAGCAAGGAGGTACAATATCTGAATTGTCCACCTGGTGATGCTTTACTTGAATTATCAGTAAATAGTGTGCTCAGTTTCTCTATGATCAGGGACCATGCATTTTCCTTTCTTTTTGTATCCCTAGATGGTACACCAAGCCTAGAATCAGGAAGACCCAAGTTCAAATTTGAACTCAAACAGGTAGTAAGCCCTGTGTGACCCTGGGCAAGTCACTTAACTATGTTTGCCTCTATTTCATTTTATGTAAAATGAATAAAATGGCAAACCACTCCAGGATTTTTGCCAAGAATATCTCAAATGGGGTCAAGATACTGAAGTGACTCAACAACAATAGCTTTTATCTGGCACATCTAAAAATGCTAAATGCTTGTTGACTGACTAAGTGGGTAAATTAAACCCACTGGCCACCAGAGGGTACTCAGACTCTAAACACATAGGCTGCTTCCCCCAATAATAGCCCCATATGAGAATCAATTTGGATTAACTTTCTCCAGATGGGTCTGAAATTAATATAGGAAATAAAATGGAATATTGCTAAAAATCTTAAACATAAATTTTGCTATCTGTACTAACATATTCCCACCTCATATCGGGTTCCCTCTCCCAATTTTTGTCCCATAGCATTTACAAAATTCAGTTTATGCTAAAATCAAATGGTTTGTTATACATAGAATAAAGCAAGAAGGAAATTGACCAAGTACTCTTGTATGGAGGTGGTTGCCTCCAACCATCTCCTAAATTTTCTTCCCTTGCCTTCATAAATACTTAAGAAAGGAGCTGCTCTGAACCTGGAGTCAAGTCTTGAATTCAAAGCCAGCCTCAGGAGCAGCTAGTTGTCTAGGAGGATAGAGAGCCAAGCCTAGAGATTCAAATCTGGATGTAGACTACTTCCTCACCATGTGACCCTGGGCAAGTCATTTAACCCCAATTGCCTAGCTCTTACTGCTCTCTTGCTCTGGAACCAATCCTTGATATTGATTCTAAGATCGAAGGTAAGATTTTTTTTTTAAAGTCAGCCTCAGATATTTACCTTAGCCTCTTCCACCGGATCTTTGGATCTAAGGTCTTTCTGACCTTTTTTAAACCCTTACTTTCTATCTCAGTAACAACTCTAAGACATAGGGGCAAGCACCAGGCAAAGAAGGTTAAATGACTTACCCAAGGTCACATAGCTAGGAAGTAAATGAGTATAGATTTGAGCCAGGGGCCCTAACTCCAGACTTGACACTTCATCCACTGTGCTACCTAGTTACTCTGAAGAATCTTTTGATTTGATCAGAGTAGTAACAAAACTATCCTGTTTATCTTTGTCCCCTTCCAAATTCCCTTTTGTTCTCTTCTGGGTGTTTCCAAAATGCTTTATTGATATTCTTTTTTATCTTTCTTTTCCTCTGTAAAGGGCATTATAAACCTTAAAGCACAACATGAATGCTAGCTATTACTATTTGTTCTTAGAGTAATTAGGTTTCTCTTCAAGATGCTTCCACTTTCATTACTCTTATTTCTTTTTTGGGGGGCCAGTATTATTTATTTATTTATGTTTTATTGTCATGCAAAACACTTCCATATTGGTCATTGTTGTAAGAGTAAACTCATACATAACCAAAAACTCAAAAAACCATAAGTAGCCTGATGTGAAAGATGACTCCAACAGTTCTTTCTTTGGAGGTGGGTAGCGTTGCCCTTCATCAGTCTTTCAGGATTGTCGCAGATCATTGAATTTCTTGGGGTAGCCAAGTTTTCACAGACGATCATTGTATAATATTGCTATTACTATATACAATGTGCTCCAAGTTCTGCTCATTTCACTCTGCATCAGTTACGCAGATCTTTCCAGCTTTTTCTGAAGTCATTTTGATTAACATTTCTTATATAGCACAATAGTATTCCATCACTAACATGTACCACAATTAGTTCAGCCATTCTCCATTTGAAGGACATTCCCTCAATTTCCAATTTTTTGCCACCACAAAAAGAGTTGCTTATAAATATTTTTGTACAAGTAGGTCCTTTCTCCTTTTTAAATTATTTCTTTGGGATACAGACACAGTAGTGGCATCACCAGATCAAAAAGTATGCACAGTTTTATAGCCCTTTGGACATAGTTCCAAATTGCCTTCTAGAATGGTTGGATCCATTCACAACTCCACCAATAATGCATTAGTACCCCAATTTTGCCACATCCCTTCCAACATTTATTACTTTCCTTCACTGTCATATTGGCCAATCTGATAGGTGTGAGATGGTATCTCAGGGTTGTTTTAATTTGTATTTCTCTAATCAAGAGTTATTTAGAACATTTGTTCATATGATTATTGATAGCTTTGATTTCTTCATCTGAAAATTGTTTGTTCATATCTTTTGACCATTTGTCAATTGGGGAATGACTTGTACTCTTATAACTTTGACATAGTTATTGATAAATTTGAGAAATTAAACTTTATCAGAGACATTTGTTATAAATATTTTCCCCAGTTTGTTGTTTCCTTTCTAATCTTGGTTACATTAATTTTGTTTGCACAAAAGCTTTCTAATTTAATATAATCAAAATTATTCATTTTACATCTTATAATATTCTCTATAATTTGTTTAGTTATAAATTCTTCCCTTCTCTAAAGATCTGTCAGGTAAACTATTCTGTGTTCTCCTTGTTCAGTTATGGTATTACTCTTTATATCCAAACCATATATCCATTTTGACTTTATCTTGGTATAGGGTGTGAAATATTGGTCTATGCCTAGCTTCTGCCATACTGTTTTCCAATTTTCCTAGTAGATTTTGTTTAAGTGTGAATTCTTCTTATTCAAAAAGCTTGGGTCTTTGGATTTATGAAATACTAGGTTGCTAAGGTCATTTGCCCCTGTATATTGTTCCACTGATCTACTATTCTGTCTCTCAGCTAGTACCATATTGTTTTGATGACCACTGCTGTATAGTAAAGTTTAAGATCTGGTACTGCTGGGCCCCCATCCTTCATATTTTTTTCATTAGTTCCCTTGATATTCTTGACCCTTTGTTCTTCCATATGAATTTTATTATTTTTTCTAGTTCTATAAAATAAATATTTGATAGTTCATCTAATTTATTTTTATTCTAGTGAGGAGATGATCTCTATTTTTGCACTAACCAATATTTAATTCTTATAGCTTATGATTGTTGTTTAGTAATTTTTTGGTTGTGCCCTACTCTCTATAACCCAATTTGGGGTTTTCTTGACAAAGATGATGGAGTGGTTTGCCATTTCCTTCTCCAGCTCATTTTATAGGTGAGGAAACTGAGGCACACAGGTTCAAATGACTTGCCCAGGGTCACAAAGCTAATAAGTATCTGAGGCCAGATTTGAATTCAGTAAGATAGGTCTTCCTCTCCTTTGAGCCATAGCTCAAGCCAAAGAGAGTAATTAGTTTGCCTTTAATAAGAGATTGTGCCTTAGTGAGACTTGACTGAATGTGAGATGTGGGGTCAGAAAGCTATGAGTTCAAATCTCCCCTCTGACACTTATTCTTCATAGTCCAAGGGCAAGTGACAAGCCTCAGTTTCTTCCTATTTAAAAAGGAGACAACAATATCTCTGGTATTGATCTTTCAAGATTGTTGTGAGATTCTAGTGTATATAGAAGCTGCTTATAATGACTTTGAAGACTTTGAAGTGATGCCAAGTATTACCATTATCATGGAAGAGAGCAGGGATGACTTTATTGCTACACTAATATCTGCAACCTGAATCCTTGAGTTTGTGGGTCCGCAGGGTTTCTTATAGGTGCCCCAGCCAAAGCATCCATGTGTCTCCATCTCTCTAGGACAAGAGGGTAAAAGTCAATAGAAAAGAGGGCACTAAGACTCTCTGCAAGCTGTATATTGACTTAGAAAGCCACACACTAGGGGGTAGCTGGGTAGCTCAGTGGATTGAGAGCCAGGCATAGAGATGGGAGGTCCTGGGTTAAAATCTGGCCTCAGATACTTCTCAGCTGTGTGACCCTGGGCAAGTCACTTAACCCCCATTGCCTAGCCCTTACCACTCTTCTGTCTTGGAACCAACATACAGTATTTGATTCCAAGACAGAAGGTAGGGAATTAAAAAAAAAAAGCCACACACTAGCATCATGTATGTTCTTTTGTATTTTATTTTTCTTTTGTTAAGTGCTTCCCAATGGCATTTTAAACAGAAATATTGTAGGTGAAATGTAGCCTGTGGACTATAGCTCTACATCTTTTATATTTGTTCCACCTGTCCAGGTATGATTATAGCATATTAGTTGCTCAATCAGTAACTGTCCTCTGATATAAAATAGGTTAGATTTAGAGTCAGAGGACCTGAGTTCAAATCTCAGCTCTATTTTATAAGTTCTTGGAGAATAGAGATTTTTTTTTCTTCTTTGAACTTTTATCCCATAGTGTCAGACACATAGATGGTGCCTAAAAATGCTAATTGATTGATTATAATCTATGTGACCTTGGGCAAGTCTCTTCAGATCTCATTCTAAGATGAGTCTAAAATAACGAATTGAATGGACTCAAAGATCCCAAGTAGGAACTGACTATTTCAATGGTTGAGAAAAGGACATTTGAGAGAGAAAATATTAAAGTTCTCTGTTAGAATATTACAATAAAAAACCCTTACTTTCTGCCTTAGTAACAACTCTAAGACAGACAGGTAAGGGCTAAACAAATGAAGTTAAGTGACTTGCTCAGGGTCATACAGCTAGGAAGTGTCTGAGACCAAATTTGAACCCAGGACCTCCTGACTCCAGTCCTGATGCTTTATCCACTGAGCCACCTTGCTGCCCCTAAAATCTTTTTTTAAAAAGCTTTGTTAGAACAGACTTTAGAGTCAGGGATATACTATACCTGACGCTCTCTTAGCCTATAAATTGTCAGACTCTGTGTCCCATGGTAACTATAATATTCTGTTGTGAGATTTTAGATCAACATCTATAAAATCTTTCAAAATGTCTCTAGCATCTATCATGTGTTTCATTTTGTCTTAAGGCTTTAGCCAAGCAAATGTTGAGTACAGAGCTGAGAGCTGGGTCAAATCCCTCCGGGCAAATGGCACTATTGGTCTATAATTGCATTTTCAAAACTTGATTTATGTTATTCTCCATTTGGGGGGCTGGGGAGGGAGTAAAAGAATGCTTTTCTATTCCCATTGCTATCTGGACATATTAATATAGCGAAGTAGGATATTTAATAAACCGTGTTGCATTTCTACCACTGAAGATACAAATGAGTTTTTAATGGCCCTACACCTACAGTTTCACATCAATCTCTCTCAAGTGTCTGTGTTGTAGGTGAACTTGATAAGGCCCCCTGAGCTCCACAAATAACATCAATCTCTATAATAATATTGTAATATAAACAGCAGGAAACTGTGAGTTCAGATCCTGCCTCTGAAGCTTACAAGCTGTGTGACACTGGACAAGTCACAACTTTTTTCTACTTAAATTTCCTCATCTGTAAAGTGGGGTTAATTATTGTATATACCTCCCCAGGTGGCTATAAATATTTAAAAGATAATACGAAGAAAACATTTTGGTAATTGTAAAGTGATGTACAAAAAGTAGTTATAATAGTATGATAATGGCCATTATTATTATTGCTTTTTGATTTGAGGCATATCAATCTCTTTGTACCTCAGTTTCTTTATCTGTAAAATAAGTGACCTCTAAGGTCTCCTCCAGCTCTAAGTCTGTTCCAGTGTCTATCTGGTCAGGATGGAAAAGTGAGCTCCCATGGGTACCGTGACTTTAGCAGAGGACTCTAGGTATCTGAGCTTTTTGATTTGAGGCATATCAATCTCTTTGTACCTCAGTTTCTTTATCTGTAAAATAAGTGACCTCTAAGGTCTCCTCCAGCTCTAAGTCTGTTCCAGTGGTAAGTAAGACCAAAGTCCATCTGGTCAGGATGAAAAAGAGAGCTTCCATGGGAACAGTGACTTTAGCAGAGGACTCTAGGTATCTGAGATCCATTATCAGACAGCAGGAACATTGAGTCAACAGGAAGTTTTGAATGTTAATTTCTATGAGCCAGGGATCTTGACCACTGGTGAATGAGAGACTAACAGCTTCAAGCTAGATTCCAGAATCTTCCTATATTTTCTTGCTTAGAGTATAACCTAAAATCATAGGATTTGGAGCTAGAAGGGAGCTTAGAGAGCTCTCATTTTAGAGTTGGAGAAAGGAGGTAGTTCAGCCAAGAGTCAATTGGTAGGCTCTAAACTCATGTCCTTTGACTTAAAATCCACTGTTGTCTATATGCCACCCTTCCTCTCCTTCCAAGAAGCTGGGAAGAGGTAGAACAGCTACACAAATTATCTGATATCCTCTATAAAATAAAACAAAAGGACATTTGATGAAATTTGATATTTTCCCTCTTGTACTATTGATGGAAAAAAAAAAGGAAAAACCAACCATAGACTCAGGGTAATGGAATCATGAGCAATCCACCAGAACTGAGCTCATAAAGGCCAAATCAGGCCAGACCAGCTGAATTGCTTGGGGTGAGAGGAGGAGGAGTGGAGGAGGTATAATCACTTTGGCTTAGTAGGAGAAGAGAATGGAGTCTTTCCATGTAATGAAGCTGGAGAACTATAAAAAAAATGGGCATGATGGTTCAGCAATTCAGATCCAATCGCCTTGGCGATGAGCCACACAGGCAGAGCCCCTGACCAAAGGGCCACAGACAAAAGGGAAGGTGATCGGAAACTGGGCTCATTTGAAAGAGATGTTGACTGCAGTGCCACTGAGAATTAGGGCAGCTATTACTTTGATATCTCTCCTGGTCATTAGTGAAAATGTTAAGAGTACATTAAGAAAATTGCATCTGATACAAAATTAGGACTTGCCATAGATGCCAAGCAAGGTGGAAAATAATACCTGATGAACTAGAGGAAGAGGTGAAGGAGAGGCGGCAATATGAGCTCCCATTTGGAAAGCCAGGAACCATTGTACAGGAAGAAGAGTGGGCAGTGATACA
Organism: Monodelphis domestica; assembly: GCF_027887165.1. NCBI lineage: Eukaryota > Metazoa > Chordata > Mammalia > Didelphimorphia > Didelphidae > Monodelphis > Monodelphis domestica. The sequence continues at coordinate 59,757,215 of NC_077232.1, read as the reverse complement.
TTAAAAGGAGAAAACCTTTTATGTCCAAACAATGGCTTTAATGAAAATGTGCCCTCCCCGATACTTTCCTAAAACTGCCTTTAGTTAGATTGCATTTAAATTCATCCAGAAATGAGGAGCTGCAGTCTATAAAGTTTTGCCAGATGAATTTAGACTTGGCAGGTCTGATGCTTGTGGCTTCAAGGTGATGGGCCCTCTATATCTCCTCAGTTGCTAATGCCATGCTCCCAAAAATTTATCTGGTGTACATGTTTTGTATTTCATTTTCTAAATATGTTTTTTTCTCCTACAATTGAAGTAGTGCCGTGTAAGAAACTTGAGGCAGAGACTGTTTTCATTTTGCTTTTTGTCATTGTATCTCTAGTTCCTAATAGAAAACCTGAAACTTTTTGTAATTACTCATGCAGTTTCATTGGGATAGGGTATTCCCTGGTAGGGCACCTAGATGGTGCAATGAATACAGCAGGAGCCAGGAAGACACAAGTTCAAATCTGATATAAGACACTTACTAGCTATGTGATCCTAGACAAGTCATTTAACTTTATTTGCCTCATCTGTAAAATGAGTCAGAGAAGGAAATGGCAAACCATTCTAGTATCTTTGCTAAGAAAACCCCAAAGAAGAAACTAAAAATAACTAAATGACAATAGCAAACTCCCCTCCCTGGAGGGGGAACTCACTCTACCAATACAGATCAGAACTTGCTCTATACTTAAAATCTCAAAAGTTTTCTATTCACTATCTCTTGCTCCTTCTCACCCAGAGTGTTATATTTAATAAATGCTTATTGAGTTGAATCTCAGAATGCAGAAACATTTTCCTTTGAGGAACAAGTGAACTTGCTTCTATAGAGACACCAAGCAAACAAGTGTTCAACCAGCATGCTTCAGGGAAAAAGGGGCCATTAGGTGGCCCAGAACTTGCAAGCAAAACTGATTGTGCATTAATACTTTATCAGACCAGCCACATTTTTAAAGCAATATCACTTGTCTTGGGCTCACCCTTAGTAATAGACTCAGAGTTGGAAGGTACCCCAGAAGTCATCAAATTCATCTCTTGTTTGAGTCAAAAATCTTACCAATACCTCCGACAAAGGTTTAATTACTCATATTTATAATGAGCTAAATCAATTGTACAAAAAATCAAGCCATTCTCCAATTGATAAATGGGCAAGGGAAATGGATAGGCAGTTCTCAGATAAAGAAATCAAAACTATTAACAAGCACATGAAGAAGTGTTCTACATCTCTTATAATCAGAGACATGCAAATCAAAACAACTCTGAGGTATCACCTCACACCTAGCAGATTGGCTAACATAACAGCAAAGGAAAGTAATGAATGCTGGAGGGGATGTGGCAAAGTAGGGACATTAATTCATTGCTGGTGGAGTTGTGAACTGATCCAACCATTCTGGAGGGCAATTTGGAACTATGCCCAAAGGGCGACAAAAGAATATCTACCCTTTGACCCAGCCATAGCACTGCTGGGTCTGTACCCCAAAGAGATAATGGACACAAAGACTTGTACAAGAATATTCATAGCTGCGCTCTTTGTGGTGGCCCAAAACTGGAAAACGAGGGGATGCCCTTCAATTGGGGAATGGCTGAACAAATTGTGGTATATGTTGGTGATGGAATACTATTGTGCTAAAAAGAATAATAAAGTGGAGAAGTTCCATGGAGACTGGAACAACCTCCAGGAAGTGATGCAGAGCGAGAGGAGCAGAACCAGGAGAACATTGTACACAGAGACTAATACACTGTGGTATAATCGAACGTAATGGACTTCTCCATTAGTGGTGGTGTAATGTCCCTGAACAACTTGCAGGGATCCAGGAGAAAAAAACACCATTCATAAGCAAAGGATAAACTATGGGAGTGGAAACACCGAGAAAAAGCAACTGCCTGAATACAGAGGTTGAGGGGACATGACAGAGGAGAGACTCTAAATGAACACTCTAATGCAAATACTATCAAGAAAGCAATGGGTTCAAATCAAGAAAACATCTAATGCCCAGTGGACTTACGCGTCGGCTATGGGGGGTTGGGGGGAGGAAAAGAAAATGATCTATGTCTTTAATGAATAATGCTTGGAAATGATCAAATAAAATATATTTAAAAAAAAATCTTACCAATAAAAATGATAACAACAATAACATGCATTTATATAATATTTTAATATTTTCAAAGAGCTTTTACAAATATCTCATTTCATTCTCACAATAATCTTGGGAGATAAATACTATTATTATCTCTATTTTATAGATGAGAAAACTGAGGCATACAGAACTAAAATGACTTGATCAGAGTCATACATCTTGTAAATGTCTGCAATTAGATTTAAACTCAAATCTTTCTGACTCCAGGCCCACTGGTCTATCCACTATGCCACTTAGTTGCCTCCAAAAAATGTCACTATGCCTTGAATTGAATGGTTAATAAATGCTTGTTGATAAAATGAATGAATCCCTGACAAGTGCTTATGGAGCCTCTGCCTAAAGGCATTCAGTAATGGGAAACTTATTCCATTGGAAGGCATATCACCTATCCTGTTTTCCCTTTACTGCTTTTGACTTCCCTCTGTTGAGTATTTCCAATTTGTCTTGTTTTTATCTTGTTTGTACATGTCTTTAAAAAACTCTTATCCGGGAGGTCCTAGGTTCAAATCTGGCTTCAGCCACTTCCCAGCTGTGTGACCCTGGGCAAGTCACTTGACCCCCATTGCCTAGCCCTTACCACTCTTCTGTCTTGGAGCCAATACACAGTATTGACTCCAAGATGGAAGGTAAGGATTTAAAAAAAAAAAAAACTCTTATCTTCTATACTAAGCATTGTTTCTAAGGCATAACAGTAATAAGGGCTGGGCAATTGGGGTTAAGTGACTTGCCCAAGCTCAGAATTGTCTAAGGTGAGATTTGAACCCAGGACTTCCCATCTCCAGGCTTGGCCCTTTATCCACTGAGTCATGTAACTGTCCCTTGTACATAGTTGTTTGCATATTGTGTCCCTCCATTTGACTATGACCCCTTTGAGAGCAGGGATTGTTTGTTTTGCTTTTTGCCTTACACCCCAAGCACTTAGCTCAATGCCTGGTACACAAGAGACATTTAATAAATGTTTAGTGATTGATTGGCAGCTCTCTGGAAGCTGAAAATTTTCTCTTTATAGTTGGACCCAGTTACAGTGGCACAAGGGGTCACAGAAAGAGGAAAAGGGATGCCTACCTATAAGAAATGAAGAATATAGCAGTGCTATCGGCCATAACTGAGGCATATGATTCATTATAGAATGTGATTAATTGCCAGATGAAGGGTATAGCCCATAGGTGATTGAGTAATTGTTCAAAAAACTCCTGATGAGCAGGTAATTAGAACAAGATATGTTCTGTTGGTTTCTATTGTTGTGGGGGATGAAAAATGGAGGCCAGGGAGAAATTGTACAACAAATGCATGGCACATAAAAAAGCAAATCATTGCATTCAGTTCAGCAAACACTGAGCCAGCCCTTCTCTGTTGAAGACTGCCTACTCTGAAAACAGCCTCTGCCTTCAAGGAGTATGGAGTCTATGTCCGGGTATAACGTACACAGCTAAGCAAATGTGGTTGGTGGTTCTTTGTTTTCCAAGAATTCCAATGACATGTCTTGACTAGCGCACAGATTGGATTTAAGAGAGGCAGAGTTGCCCTCACTCTCTCTTCCAGTGTCATCAAAGTACAATGATAAGACAAAAGTCAGGATGACTGAGGATAGCCCAGCATGCAGTAGTTGTCCTTGGTGTCTTTGATGTCTGACCAAGCTCTAAGCACTTGTTTTAGCCACCATCATAGTAGATGGAACAAATTGTTCTCATCTGCCCATTCTGTTGGGAAAAGTCTTCACATGCTTGGAGTAGAGACTCCCATAATTCCCTGTAGGTTTGAGATCTGTTGGTTATCCTCAACCTGGTTTAGCCCATCTACTGAAATGGTTTTGCCAGGTTGTGGCCAGTGCTCAAGCTCCAGCTTCTTGGAGCCAAAGGTGAGAGTTGGGTGATGTAACAGTTAAAATTTAGTAATATGGGGAGACTGAGGCAGGTAGAAATTAGCTTCTCTCTGCAAGGAGTATTATACTTTTTAGAGGTTTATTAAAGGTTAAAGATTAAAGAATATACAAGTAAGAAACATGTGCCTAGGCCAGAGGCCTAGACAAAATAACCTCACATCACAGAAGAGACGCCTCTATTCCAAAACAGAAGTCCAAAAGAGAGACCCCAAAAACCTTTGCCACCAGCTTAAATCCTTCCTCGATCTCGGCCCACCTCAGAATTCCCGTGAGATTACAAAACATTTTGAGGAAGTGGAGCAAAGGCTTGTGGGGATTGTAGTCCTGTATTCGAGTCTATTTTTTACAGTGATAGGTGGACACCAAAGGTGAATGAGCATCAGAGGTGCCAGTCCTCCCTGAACACTTCATATACTCCACAAATAAATAAATACAAATTAGCTTGAGGAAAGTGTGATGATAGAATCCATTCCCTAAGTTTGTTCTATGCTGCACCCCATTTTTTCATTCATATGTTGCGGGACTTAAGGGGCATGGTGGATTAAAAGTGTGAGGAAGATCTCTTCTCTCTCTCTCTCTCTCTCTCTCTCTCTCTCTCTCTCTCTCTCTCTCTCTCTCTCTCTCTCTCTCTCTCTCTCTGATTTGGGATTTCAGCTTGGGTATTTTTCTAGATAGGTGAGATTTTCTGTCCCCTTCATTTCCCTTTTTCATATATCTCCATTTTTATTAAAATTACATTAAGAGCTACTAATGGACTCCTGATTTGATAGTAAGTTTTATAATGGCAACCACAATATTTTATTAATATTACATTTAACAATTCTTATTTTCATTTATTTTTTAAAAACCCTTACCTTCCATCTTGGAATCAATACTATGTATTGGTAGGCAATGGGGGTTAAGTGACTTGCCCAGGGTCACACAGCTGGGAAATGTCTGAGGCCAGATTTGAACCTAGGACCTCCCATCTCTAGGCCTGGCTCTCAATCCACTGAGCTACCCAGCTGCCCCCCTTATTTTCATTTATTACAAAGAAGAGGGTACCTAATTATTGATGTGGGGATGTCAGGAGGATGGGTGAGGAGTAAAAAAGGGAGTAACTAAGAAAAGACCCTCCAGTAGGAAGCAACATCTAGGCTGAGCCTTCGAAGAAGTCAGGGATTTGAAGAGATGGGAAGAGCCCAAGGTGCCATGTTGAATATGGGAATACCCAGTAGAACAGTATAGTTGGGACATAGAGTTCCTAAAGGGAAACAATCTTGAGATAGAAATGAACCATAAATAAACTCTATTCTAGGCATTCACACTGGATATGCATAAAGGCATGGATTGAGACAGGAAATCATGAGGTATTGGGGAAGATGACATGACATTGAGTGCTGGACTTTGTGTCAGGATGGCAGGAGCTTGAATCCTGCCTGATGTCTCTTGCTAGCTTTGTGACTCTAGACAAGTAACTTTACCTCTCTGGACTTCAGTTTCTTTATTTGTAAAATGGGGAGGGAGTGTAAAGACTCTCTTGCTTTTAAGATCTTTTTTATCTAAAGATCCAAAATCCTATAATCCTATGTATTATGAAAATATAAGAAATCATTATTAAGAATGCCCAAGGCAGTGTCTGCCATATAATAGGCACTTAGTTTATAGACTAGTGACCAATTAAAAAAAAATAATTCATCCAGGGGTAATGCTTCAGTCTCCCACTAGTCATGTTCCTTTTCATATCTATGTAGTACTCTCTAGATGCTTCTGCTTAATGTGAAAATTTGGGTATTGTTTTACCCATCTGCCATGGAACTGCACCAAAGACTTCACGTAGCTGGAAGGGTTGGTTAAATTTCTAACCTAATCTACCAGGGAGGTCACAATGAAACCTAAAGTCTCTCAACCTTAGTTTCCTCATCTATAAAAGGGGGCTAGTAAGAGTGCCTACCTCACAGGGTTGTTGTGGAGGTCAAGAAAATTAATAAAGGATCAAATAAAGTCAAGTAGTAATAGTCAAATTAGACCAATGATAATAGCTAGTGTTTATGTAGTACTTTAGGCTTTAGAAAGTGTTTTATAGGGGCAGATAGGTGACTCAGTGGATTGAGAGCCAGACCTAGAGACAGTAAGCCCTGGATTCAAATCTACCATCAAACACTTTCTAGCTATGTGACCCTAGACAAGTCATTTAATCCCAGTTGCCTATCCCTCACCACTCTTTTGCCTTGGAACCAATATACAATAAGAATTTGAAGATGGAAGGTAAGGATTAAAATTTAAAAATTAAAAATCCGGGGAGCTAGGTGGCTCAGTAGATTAAGAGACAGACCTAGAGACAGGAGGTGCTGGGTTTAAATTTGACCTCAGACCCTTCCTAACAGTGGGACCCTGGGCAAGTCATTTAATCCCATTGCTTAGCCCCTACCACTCTTCTGTCTTGGAACCAATACACAGCATTGGTTCTCAGATGAAAGACGAGTGTTTATTTTTTTAAAGCATTTTATAAATATCATCTCATTTTATCCTTACAACTATCCTAGGAGGTAGTCATTATTATTACCTACATTTTGCAGATAAGGAAACTGAGTCACAGAGTGGCTAAATGACTTGCCCAGGCTTACATAATTGATAAAAGCATTTGAAACCAAACTAGCCATACTTGCAGTAGTATATAATGTGCTAGAATAGGTTAAAAAGGTACAAGACCACATAGGTCAGCAAATGGAAGAGCTAGCATGCAATCTCTGCCTCCAAATTTGACTGGAGGAGGTCATCCACCACATTCCTGGCCATTGCCTGTCCCCCTGATTTTTGTCCCATCACTGGACTTTGATGACTCTGGAAGAGAGAGTGAGGCCAATGACTACGTGCCACTCTGCCCCACTTAAACCCAATTCATGCAGAGATCAAGATGTCACCCTGTGATGCCACTGGTCCTCTGAAAACAAAGGACAACCAAGAAGAATCCCAAGCAAGGAGCAGAATGAGGGTCGTCTGGGCAGGGTCTGTGGCTTTCTCCTACAAAGTGCCATTGAGAATCTATGGCAGCCTCCCATCCCCACCCCTCCTGCCCCTCAGTGTCCTTCCTGACCAAAATTCCCAATGCACTTCTTTGCCAGAGTGTACACAGGTGTGCTCTATTTGTCCTGCCTGCAGGCTCCCGGTATCAACAGCGCATCAGCGACTACTACCCAGCGTGGGTTTATTGAGACAAACATGGCCAGGTTAAGGTGGCCCCAGGGCCGTGTGATCACGGGGCGCAGAACTCCAATAGAACACATTTCTGCTTTATTTCTTAAACAGATTCAGGCGCACAGGATGAGGCACGGCTCCTGCATGAATGGTTTAAGCTGGTCCTGGAGAAGAATAAATTAATGCGATATGAATCTGAGCTCTTGATCATGTAAGTAAAGAAACACAGACAACAGTGAGGTCTACGTGGGCTGTGGGGAGGAGGGAGGGCAGCCACCCCTCTGCTCAGGGCCCCTGTTTTCCCTCCTGATGCATGTACAGCCCTGATTGAGGCAAATTGCCACTTTATGTCTTGCATATCATATGCCTATTAGTGAGGAGGCTCTCCAGTTGTCCATTCCCGGCACCAAGGCTAGGACAGAAAGAGATTCTGCACAGTTATAATAGATGAAATAGCAAGCTTTCCAGATGGCATCTCTTGAGAGCGGAACATGTGGGATGGGAGTTGGGAGACCTGAGTTTGAATTGTTGGGTGCCCTTGAGCGGGTCCTTTTCCCATCTCTGGTCCTCTCTGGGATCTAGCAGTCTTATCCATGAAAGAGAGGAGCCGGTGTAGGCAAACCCCTGGCTTCCTGTGTCCACTCCCAGACTCTGGCTTGGCAATCATTCCTCATTGACCCTCTTTCTTTTTACATTTATGCCAACCAATCACACTGTCCTCTCTTGGACTTAAGACTGACCACTAGATGTGTCACATACACATGCAAAAAATATAAATATAACATATATATGCATAGTTCTGTGATGCATATATACATTGTGTATATATGTATTCAGGCAGCTAAATGGCACAGCAAGTATATCACTGGGCTTAGAACTCATTAGAATTATCTTCACAAATTCAAATCTGGCCTCAAACACTAGCTGTGTGACCCTGGCCAAGTCACTTATCATTGTTTGTCTCAGTTCCTCATCTTTAAAATGAGCCAGAGAAGAAAAAGGCAAACCACCCCAGTATCTCTGCCAAGAAAAATCCAAATGGGATCACTAGGAGTTGGGCATGACTGAAAACCAGCTGAACAACAACAACAAAGTGCAAAACTCCCAACATAGATACTTATTGGAACCATCAGAAGTAACTTGCCCTCTCTCTCCCTTGGTTTCCTCAACCTTAAAGTGAAGGGCTTCTACTCAAGGACCTTGAATGACCCTTTCCATTTTTAGATCAATGATTCTCTGAGGTCATTCCGTTTTCTGGGCTCAACAATTAGGAATTTTTTGTTAGGATTGTTGGGCTCCTACATTAAAGATTGGGTTTGGTCTGCTTTTAGTCTGTCAGCTTCTCTGGAAACTCCATATCCCCTTTCGTCCCAAGGAATCAACCCTGACTATAAGTATCAAGAATTGAAGACGTGAATTAGTGACTTCCCTATATCACTTCTCTGGAGATGGCTAGGGAATAACAACAGCTAATAATAGTAATATCCATATAAAGCCTTACAGTTTGCAAAGCACTTTATAAATATTTTCCTTTTTTAACAGATGAATAAACTAAGCCAAACAGATGTTAAGCAGCTTCCCTAGAGTCACAGAGTTAGTAAATATCTGAAGCAAGATTTGAACTCACATGTTCCTGATTTCAGGTCTACTACTTTACCTACCTAAGTGCCTTTAGAATGTGGGTCCAGGGGCAGCTAGGTGGATCAATGGATAGAGAGTCAGACCTTGATACAGGAAGCCCTGGGTTCAGTTCTGGCTTCAGACACATCCTAATAGTGTGACCCAGGACAAGTCACTTAACTGCCATTGCCTAGCCCTTACCTCTCTTCTGCCTTGAAATGGATATTCAGTTTTAATTCTAAGACAGAAGGTAAAAGTTGAAACAAAATGTGGGTCCAAAAATGTGAGGAAACTCTTATCTGATATTCATTTGGTCCTGAGAGAGAATTAGGAGAGGGAGAATGTTAGAGGTCAGCTCCTTCCTCTCATCTCTTTATATGAACTTTGGGCCCATTAGATATGGCCAGAACATAGTTAGAAAAACATTTGGTTGAACTATGGAAAGCAGCCACAGATAGTACAGCCCAGATGGGCATTTATCTTGTATTAGCAGGATAAAACAAGCTCACTTTGAAGTTAAGTATGATATAGACTATAGGTAACAGGACCAGAGTTTACGCACACCAATAATCCTGATAGACACTGGACTCTCCTAGCTTTTTGTGGAATAATTATTACTTATATTATTATAATATTATATTATATATAATATATATATATAACATAATATTATAATAATATTATTATGACTACATTTCCACTATTATCATTGTATCCTTTTTTAAACCCCTACCTTCCATCTTGGAATCAATACTGTGTATTGGTTTCAAGGCAGAAGAGTGGTAAGGGCTAGGCAATGGGGGTCAAGTGACTTGCCCAGGGTCACACAGCTAGGAAGTGGCTGAGGCCGGATTTGAACCTAGGACCTCCCAGTCTCTAGGCTTGGCTCTTAATCCACTGAGCCACCCAGCTGCCCCCTATCATTGTATTCTAATACAAGTGCTTTCCAGACATTATAGGATTTAAACCTAACACCTAACCTATTACATACTCTAGGACAAAGTGTGGTAGATTTGAAGTCAGGAAAAGCAGACTCAGTCAAAACATATTTGTTGAGCTTCTATTCTACACCAGGCACTAAACTTATAAAGAAAGGCAAAAGCCAGTCCCTGCCCTGAAGGACCTTTCAGTCTAATGGGAGAGAGTGATGTCAATGACTAGGTAAGACAAGGCAAATATAAGATAAATGGAAGGTCATCTCAGAGGGGAAGTCATTCACAACTGGAAGGCTTGGGTGGGTGGAGAGGAAAATGAGGAGATAGATAGGTAGAATTTAAGCTGAGTCTTGAGGGAAGCCATGGAAATTAGGGCAAAGAGATGAAAAGGGGGGACATTCTAGGCATAAGGGCCAGCCAGGGAAAAGGCTCACAGTCAGAGAATAGAAAAACCCCAAGTGCAGTAAGGGGAGAAAAGAATACTGTAAAGGTAGAGAGGTGCTGGGCTATGAAGAGTTTCAAATGCCAATCAGAGGACTTTCTTTTTAATCTGAAGGTAATAAGAAGCCACTGGAGTTTATGGAGTAAGGGGTTGACATGGGCAGACCTACAGTTTTATTTTTTTTAGTTCAATTTTATTTTTATTTTCAGTTCCAAATTTTCTACTTCCCTCTACTCCTCTCTCACCCATAGAGAATACAACAAGAACAATGACCATTATACATATAAAACCATGTAAAAAAAATAGATACACATTAGCCATGTCCAAAAAGGAAAAGAAAAAGAAAAAGAAAAAGAAAGAAAAAATGTATACGTCAGGTTGTACTCTGAGCCCATCTGTTCTCTCTCTGAAGGTAGAAAGTATTTTCCTCCAAACTCCTTTGGACTAGATTCAACCAATCTGGAGAGCAATTTGGAACTATGCTCATAGGACTCTAAAACCCTGGGTCCATCAATACCATTACTAGGTCTGCATGACAAAGAGATAAAAAAAGATTTATAAAAATGGGGGGAAATGACCAATTTATACAAAAGCATCACAGCTCTTTTTGTGGTAGCAAAGAATTGGAAATTGAGGGGTTTCCCATCAATTAGAGAATAACTGACCAAGTTGTGGTATGTAATAGTTATAGAATATTATTGTGCTATAAGAAATGACAAGCAGGATGATTTCAGAAAAATCTAGAAAGATTTTTCCAGAAACTGATGCAAAGTGAAGTGAGCAGAACCAGAAGAACATTATACATAGTAACAGCAATATTTATTGATGAATAACTTTGAATGACCTAGTTATTCTCAGCAATACAATGATCTGAAAGAATCCCAAAGACTTGTGAAGAAAAATGCTATATGCCCTCCGAGAAAGAACTGGAATCTGAATGTAGATGAAAACATACTATATTTCATTTTCTTTATCCTTTTTTTTTCCATTTGAGAATTGTTCCACAAAATGACTAATGTGGGAAAATGTTTCTGGTGATTATACCAGTAAAATCTATATCTGACTGCTTGCCATCTCAGTAAGGGAGGAGGACAGGGAAGGAGGGAGAGACAGGAGAAGGAAGAGCATTTTGAACTCTTAAAAAAAGTTAAAATTGTTTTTGCATGTAATAGAGGAAAAATAAAATATTATTTTAAAAACTCCTTTGGGAAGTGAAGGAAAATAGACAGGGAGACAATTTGGATGATATAACTTCAGAAAATTTATGTGGAAATTTATCATATGTAATTGGTAAAAATTTTTTTTTTAATATTCAAACTCCTTTGGAATAGTCATGGATCATTGTATTGATGAGAATAGCTGTCTTCCACAGTTGATTTTCCTTATAATTGCTTTCACTGTGTAGATTGTTCTCCTGGTTCTTTTTTTTTTTAACATTATTTTATTTGGTTATTTCCAAACATTATTCATTGGAAACAAAAATCATTTTTTCCCTCTCCCCCCCCCACCTCTCCCATAGCCGACGCGTGATTCCACTGGGTATCACATGTGTTCTTGACTCGAACCCATTTCCATGTTGTTGGTATTTGCTCTAGAGTGTTCATTTAGAGTCTCTCCTCAGTCATATCCCATCCACCCCTGAAGTCAAGCAGTTGCTTTTCTTAGGTGTTTTTACTCCCACAGTTTATCCTCTGCTTGTGGATAGTGTTTTTTAGATCCCTGCAGATTGTTCAGGGACATTGCATTGACACTAATGGAGAAGTCCATTACCTTCGATTGTACCACAGTGTATCAGTCTCTGTGTACAATGTTTTCCTGGTTCTGCTCCTCTTGCTCTGCATCACTTCCTGGAGGTTGTTCCAGTCTCCATGGAATTCCTCCACTTTATTATTCCTTTTAGCACAATAGTATTCCATCACCAACATATACCACAATTTGTTCAGCCATTCCCCAATTGAAGGGCATCCCCTCGCTTTTCAATTTTTTGCCACCACAAAGAGTACAGCTATGAATATTCTTGTACAAGTCTTTTTCCTTATTATCTCTTTGGGGTACAAGCCCAGCAGTGCTATGGCTGGATCAAAGGGCAGACAGTCTTTTAGTGCCCTTTGGGCATAGTTCCAAATTGCCTTCCAGAATGGTTGGATCAATTCACAACTCCACCAGCAATGAATTAGTGTCCCTACTTTGCCACATCCCCTCATTACTTTCCATAGCTGTCATGTTAGCCAATCTGCTAGGTGTGAGGTGATACCTCAGAGTTGTTTTGATTTGCATCTCTCTGATTATAAGAGATTTAGAACACTTTTTCATGTACTTATTAATAGTTTTGATTTCTTTGGCTGAGAACTGCCTGTTCATGTCCCTTGCCCATTTATCAATTGGAGAATGGCTTGATTTTTTGTACAAATGATTTAGCTCTTTGTAAATTTGAGTAATTAAACCTTTGTCAGAGGTTTTTATGAAGATTGCTTCCCAATTTGTTGCTTTCCTTCTGATTTTAGTTACATTGGTTTTGTTTGTACAAAAACTTTTTAATTTGATGTATTCCAAATTATTTATTTTGCATTTTGTGACTCTTTCTAAGTCTTGCTTGGTTTTAAAATCTTTCCCTTCCCAAAGGTCTGACATGTATACTATTCTGTGTTCGCCTAATTTGCTTATAGTTTCCTTCTTTATGTTCAAGTCAATCACCCATTTTGAATTTATCTTGGTGTAGGGTGTGAGGTGTTGATCTAAACCTAATCTTTCCCACACTGTCCTCCAATTTTCCCAGCAGTTTTTATGAAATAGTGTATTTTTATCCCAAAAGCTGGGTTTTCTGGGTTTGTTGTATACACTCCTGCTGAAGTCACTTACCTGGAGTCTATTCCACTGATCCTCCTTTCTGTCTCTTAGCCAGTACCAAATTGTTTTGATGACCGCTGCTTTATAATATAGTCTGAGATCTGGGAATGCAAGGCCCCCTTCCTTTGTATTTTTTTCATTGTTTCCCTGGATATCTTTGATCCTTTGTTCTTCTAAATGAACTTTGTTATGGTTTTTTCTAAATCAGTAAAAAAAATTTTTGGAAGTTCAATGGGTTGTTCTCCTGGTTCTGTTCACTTCACTTCACATCAGTTCCAACTTTCCTGATTTTTCTGAAGCCACCCCCTTCATCATGACTTACAGCACAATAATATTCTATCACATTCATATACTATAATTTATTCAGCCATTCCCCAATTTATGGGCATCTCTCTTAGTTCCAATTTTTTGATGCCACAAAAAATGTTACTCTAAGTATTTTTCTACCTTAGGGATCCTTTTCCTCTTTTTCATTTCTTTGGGATATAGACCTAGGTCAAAGGATATTCACAGTTTTAAAACTTTGGAGGTATAGTTCCAGATGGTTCTCCAGAATGTTTGGATTCATTCATAGCTCTACCAACAATGCATTAGTGTTATCTGTTTTCCTATATCCCATCTAGCATATGTCATTTCCCTTTTCTGTCATTTCAGCCAAACTAATGAGTATAAGGTAGTATCCCAGAGTTGTTTTAATCTGTATTTCTCTAGTTATTAATGATTTATAGCATTTTTGTATGACTATTGACAACTTTGATTTCTTCCCCTAAAAACTGTCCGTTAATATATCTTGACCATTTAACAACTGGGGAATGGCTCTTAGTCTTCCAAATTTGGTTTAAATCTTTGTATATTTGAAAAATGAAACCTTTATTAAAGAAACCTGCTAAAAATGTTTTTTTGCCCAGTTTCCTGCTATTCTTCTAATTTTGGTTGCACTGGTTTTGTTTGTGAAAAAAGCTTTTTAATTTAAGTAATGAAAATCATTCTTTTTATCTTCCAGGCACCTTTCTATCTTTTATTTGTTCATGAACTCTTCCCCTATCCATACATCTATGATAGGCAGACCTGAAAAAAACACTTTAGTAGCTGATTTGAATTTTAAAAATAGATATAATGATGCCCAGATGCAGCTGACTTAATTTAAAACTTGTGTGATTCTGAGCAATTTTTATCCTTACTTATCCTCTCTGAACCTTAGTTTTCCTTATCTATAAAATAAGAGGGGTTAGACTGAATAGCTTCTAAGGTTCCTTCAAATTATAGTCTTGTGCAAGATTGGAATTGGAACAATAATATAATAAATATATTATAAATTAAATTCTATATAAAATTAATATTTATTATAATGTGGTATGTAAATATAATATACAAATTAAATAGTAAATATAGTAATAAAATTGGAATAATAATAATTGCTAACTCAGAGGCTATTGTGAGAATCAGATGAGATAACACGTAATGGGCTCTGCAAACTTAAGGGATTCTCTCTATTGATTATTATTATTATTATTATTAAACAGCAAATCATCAAATTCTACAGATATTATGATCTTGGCCTCAAGTTAGTAATTATCAGACTCAGGATTTGAAATCATTTCTTCCTAAATCCAGCATTCTATCTACTAATACTGCTGACCAGAACTGTAGGCTTGATCCTTTTAGCTACCCTGGGGATAATGACCACAGGGGCAGCAGAACTTTCATTTGGGAAGTTTAGACACCAGCCACAGGAGGATGAACAGATGCTGTGACTAAATATTGATCTTGAAGTCATTCAAACTTTTAGTCTCTAATATTAATCAACTTTTACTATTTTTGTTTTTCTCAGGGCCCAAGAATTAGAATTAGAAGACCACCAAAGCAGATTAGAGCAGAAACTAAGAGAAAAAATGTGTATGGAAGGTAAGTTTAGACCCACCTTGAATGGAAAGAAGTGGGACCGGAGCAGAGAATTGAATTGAATTGAATTTTATTCAGAAAGCATTTATTAGTCCCTCTTATCTGACACTGTACTGAGAGCTGAGGATACAAAGGCAAAAATGAAACAATCTCTTAACAATCCCTTATGAAATTATCTTAGAGAATTTACATTTGGATGGGGGGGGGAGCTGTACTTACAGGAGGAAGAACAGAAAATATACACAGATAAGTAAATCTTGTAATGGGTTTATGCAGAGTGAAACCAGGTTGGAGATTATCTACTGTGTTCAAAGGACTGCCTCTCCATTGGCCAGTCTATCCCATTTTTCATCCAAACTAATTTGGGGGAGGGGAAACACAAGCAATAAGGCAGAGATGATCTGGACCCCCTTGCCCCATAGGGACTTTGAGTCTAGAACATGAACTGAGTCTAGAAGGGAGCTGGGCACTCCCAGATATAAAGAAGGAAGAGCATTGTGGGAATAGGAAAGAACCAAAACAAAAGACATATGTAGCATTATATGGGAAGAGTAAGTAAGGAGGAGTAATGTTAAATGAGTCTTAAAAGATATGGTTGAAGCCAGATTGTGAAAGGCATAAAATGTCAAATAGATGACTTGATATTTTATCCTGGAGGCAATTAGTAGTTGTTAAGGCTTCCTAAGGAAGAGAGTAACCATCCGTCAGGGCTCTAAGAATATCACTTTGGCAGCCATGTGGATGGTGTCTTGGTAGCAAGGAAACCCATCAGGAGTGGTCCAGCTAAAAGATGATGAGGGGACAGATGTAAGAAGTGTGTGTGTGTCGGGGGGGGGGATGTTAGGATCAACAAGACTTAGTAATTGATTGGTTATAAGGGTTGAGATAGAATGAAAATATCAGCCATAATTGAAGTCTTAAAGCTGGGTGATAAGAAGGATGCTTGATACCACAACGATGAGGATGTTAGAAGGAGCAGGAGTTTCTCACAGTGAATGGATAGGAATAATGAGTTCCTTTTCAGACCTGTGGAATTTAGGGTGTCCCATACATGGGTTATCCAAGTGACCTGGGGGACAGCTAAATGGTTCAGTGGATTGTCTGGCCTAGAGACGGAAGGTACTGGGTTCAAATCTGACCTCAGACACTTCCTAACTCTATGATCCTGGGCAAGTCACTTAATTCCCACTACCTAGTCTTTACCTCTCTTCTGCTTTGGAACCAATACACAATATTGATTCTAAGACAAAAGGTAAGAATTTTTTAAATGACCCAGAAGAGATTGCCAAACAATTTATCAGCCAATCCTACCGCCCCTTGTCATTTTCCTTTTCTGACATTTTAGCCAAAGGATAGAGTTCAATTCACTACTGTCCTACCTCCCTTTGTCCCACCTAGACTGTCTCAGACCATACCCACATGTTTTATTCTGGTGCTTCCAGACTAGCCAGAAAGGAGTCCCCCAAGTCTCTAGATTTAGCTAAGCCAAAGAAATGAGAAGTCAAGTTTATCCCAGACCCCTGGGCTAGGACAGAGCCTCCCAGCAGCCTATATGAGCTGTGCTAACTTCTCTAGAAAGAGAGGAGCTGTGCCTGGGAAGCTGGTATGGTCAGAAAGCCGTGCCACTTCTAGTCTCTGCTACTCCTCTAATCAATTAGCTAACAAATATTTAGTAAGCATTTCTTTTATGTGCTAGGCATTGTGCTAAGCCCTGGAGATACTGAGAAAGGCCAATACAGGGAATAGTCATTCTTGAGCACTTGGCAATTCCTGTCTGGGCTGCTAGGTGGCACAGTGAAAAAGGTGCTGGTCCAGAAGTCAAGAAAACCCATCTACCTATTCAAATCTGGTCTCAGATACTTCCTAACTATGAAAGTCAAGTCACTTCACCTGTTTGCCTCAGTTTTCTCATTTGTCAAAAGAGTTGGAGGAGGAAGTGGGGAAAAACCCTCCAATATCTTTGCCAAGAAAACCCCAAAGAGGCCATGAAGAGTTAGACATGACCGAAAACACTGAATAAGAACAATAATCTGGCAAAGGATAGCTTTCACAGCCCCACCTCAAATCACACAATGGCTTTCATTCCTTTGTGTCTGCAAATGGTTGTATATATAGTATAGTAGAAAGAGTACTGGGCTTGGAATCACAGTTTGATTTCTAGCTACTCACTACCAATATGACTTTGGTCAAATCGCTTCCCTGGGCCTCAGTTTCTTTATCTATAAAATGAAAGAGTTGTTCCTGATGACCTATAATACCTCATATTCTTATTCCACAAGAAATGAATGCCAAAGACTTTACTAAGAGATGACTATGTTTTGTGTACTAAAGTACATATGGTATGAAGCAAGTAAGTAATAGAGTACATTTCATGGATTAGCTTTAAGAGGCAAAGAGGAGAACTTATATACAAGCCCTGGGGTTGGCTTCATTAGGTAATCCAGACTCCCAGATGACAAACCCTTGGGATTACTTTAGCCAAGTGGGTTTCTGACAGATGGATCAAAGGCAGATTGTACTTCAGGGAAAAAGCAGTCCACTCAAAGGTAAACTCTCAAACCCAGGAATCACTAACTTCTCCACAAGATTAGGATTTCCAAGGAAAAATGCCAGAGCAAAGATCCTCTTTCCAGCTCGGTCAAAACAGGAGAAAGAAAGTGACCATTAAAACAGTCAGACCCCAGAATCTTTCCCCCCTAAGGCTTGTATCCAAATTCTCCTCTTTTCCTCTTAAAGCTAATCCATGAAATTTACTCTATCCCTTACTTATTTCCTACGGTATATACAGGCACAAACAAAAAAAGCAAGGCAGTCTTGCCCTAAAAGAGCTTTCATTCTAATATGGGAAGACAATACAGAGAGGAGTGGTATACTTCCAAAGAGGGATCCTGTGATCCTGGCTCTTTAGCTAAAGCACTGAGGCCAGAGACCAGATTTCTGTAGCCCTCCCAGTCTTTGGAAGGTTGTTATTTCCATCCTAGTAAAGACCTGGCTTGGATTTCTATGTTACCCTTTCCCACAAAATCTAGGTCAGTGGAAGGAGACACTTAGCAGAGTGGCTTTACATAGGAAACATTTGATGAATTCATGTTGAATGAATGAATGAGAAGACCCTGAGGACCTCTGAGGTTCCTTCTATGTTCCTTAATCAGCAGAAGGGGTAGGGATTTTTAGCTTTTTTTGTATGTCATAGACTCCTCAGGCAATCAGGTGAAACCTTTGGACCCCTTCTTAGAATAATATTCTTTTAAATCCTTACCTTCTTTCTGCCTTAGAGTCAATACTATATATTGGTTCCAAGGCAGAAGAACAGTAAGAGCTAAGCAATGGGGATTAAGTGACCTGCCCAGGATCACATAGCTAGGAAGTATCTGAAGCCCGATTTGAACCCAGGACCTCCAGTCTCTGGACCTGGCTCTCAGTCCACTGAGCCACCCAGCTGCCCCTAGAATAATATTTTTAAGGGTATGGTATAGTGATATAGAATACTGGGCCTGGAGTCAGGAAAACTCATTTCTCTGAGTTCAAATCTGACTTTAGGCACTTACTAGCTATGTGGCCCTAGGCAAATCACTTAACCTTATTTGCCTTATAAGCTGAGAAGAAAATGGCAAACCACTCCAGAATCTCTGTCCCCAAAAAAACCATCCAAATGGCACCACCAAGATTCAGATACAGCTGAATAACAACTGAACAACAACAAGGATTACAAGGAAGCTGATTATATTGAGATATAATTATAAAAATATTTTTAAATAAGTTTACAGACCCTCAGTAGTCTATCCATGGACCGCATGCTAAGAACTATTTGCTAGGGGCAGCTAGGTGGCTCATTAGAGAGAGAGAGAGAGAGAGAGAGAGAGAGAGAGAGAGAGAGAGAGAGAGAGAGAGAGAGAGAGAAATAGAGAGAGAGAGAGAGAGAGCAAAATTTGAAGGTAGGAGATCCTGGGTTCAAATGTGGCCGTAAATATTTGCAACTGTATGGCCCTGGTCATGTCATCTAATCTCAATAACCTACCCCTAAATGCTTTTGGAGCCAATACTAAATATTGATTCTAAGACAGAAAGTTTAAAAACAAAACAAAACAACTTGTTGCAAGAAGAATGGAGGGAAGGAAGCTTCAGAGCAGTTCTTAGTGAGAAGGGACAAATGTGGGGAACAGACAGGGTGAAGGAAATGAATCGGCAGAAGGAGAACTGAAACCTCAAGAGACAAGCAGACTGCAAGGAGAGGGATGAATACAAGAAAGAAGATGATTTAAACAAGGCAGACCTTGAAACTGAAGGCTTATGGGATGCTCCTCAGATTGCACAGAACTAATGTCAGATTTATATGCCTGGATACTGAGTTTAATTTGCTACAATACAATTTGGTAAGAGACATACTACTAAAAATCATTTAGCCATACTTTATTTTGAATTCCTTACTGAGCATTCATAGCCATACTCTGGTCACATATGGTCCCTGCTTAAATGCGGTAGCTTTCAATTAGGCTGTATTAAAAAAAGAAGAAGAAGGAGCTGATTGCAAGGGGAAGGCAGCACATACTAGGACTAGATAGTATTGCCTATGACTTCCTTCATGCACTTTAAGGAAAATATCTGATCCTTCTTGATTTTTTTGCAGCCTTCCACACAGCCTCAGCTGCCCCTGGAGGTCTATGGATTCAATGCAAAAATTCAACTTTATAAGTATTTATTAATTATCACTATGTACTAGGTGCTGGGGATACAAATTTAACAGTCAGTCAGTTAACTAGCATTTATTGTGTCTACAGTGTGTCAGGCACTGGCCTGAGTCTTGGGATACAAAACTAGATCACGAAAAACAGTTCCTTCTCTTAAGGAGCTCGCCACTAAATGGAGGAGGCAAGATGCAAAGCCCTATAAATAAAGATATAGACAGGACACATAAAAGGCAAACTCAGGGGGAAGACACTTAAATTAAGGAGAACTGGGAAAAGCTTCTGAAAGATGGTGGGACTTCAGCTGAGACTTGAAGGAAGCCAGGGAATTTAGGAGGAAGAAATGAGAAGGAAAAGCATTCCAGGCAGGGGAAACAGACAGGAATTAAGAGACAGGAGATAGATCATGTGTCTGAGGACCAGCAGGGAGGCCAGTATTACTATCACTTTGAGCGTATTCTTGCCCTCAAAGCACTTATACTCTACTTGGAGATGGGAGCAATGAAGACCATGTACACACATGTGTGTTTATATATATGTATACACATATAAAAACACACACACCCAAAGAAAATTCAGGGAGCAGAGTACAAACTGAGAAAATCATTAGCTGTCAACAGTGGGATTGATTCATGGGCTTATGTCTATTCTTGTTGGAATTGAAGCTGTCCAATGCTCAAGATGCCTTAGAGTGTCTCCAGCTGTTAAGGATAGTTCCTCCTGCTAATTTAATTTCCTGTTTACTGAGTGACAAGAGACCCTGGATCAACAACAAAGAATGTAGTTATTAATAAAATAAACACTGGTTGATTTTACCTTAGGTGATTTCTGTCCCCCCCCCCCCTTGTTTCCTTAGAGAGCGAAAAAGACGACAGCATTCGGAATGAGGAACAGGAGATTTTCACCAAAATGATGAGAGTGATTGAGCAGAGAGACAGACTGGTAGATTCCTTAGAGGAGCAGAGAGTGAAAGAAAAAGCTGAAGATCAACACTTTGAAAATTTTATGTTATCTCGAGCTTATCAACTCAGCAGATCTTGAAGAAATACCGGTGCATCCCAGTCACTTGTGGCAGCTTGAGGAGCTTGTGGATCATAAAAACAATAAGTTGCCTGATGAAATATGGTTGGGGAAATTTATGGTTTATGCCCCAAGGGGGTGAAATTTAGGGGACAAAGACCACTACACCTGTAGCCCTTTTGGCAACAGATGAACAACTGAGCTCAGCACCCATAACAACTATAACCCTAGGGAATCTTTTTCCTACCACTCCCCCACCCCTGAGACTGACATCACAGGTCCTGGGATAATTAATACTCTTCCCAAAGATAGATTTTCTTTTCTTTTAAAAAGAATAACAGCATGGTAGAGCACTCAATTATGTTCTGAGAGGCTGGGTTCAAATTATGCCTCCAGCACCTAGTACCTGTGTGAATTTGGGCAAATGAATTCATCATTCCAGGACTTAGTTCCCCATGTATGCATAATGAAAGAATTAGACCATCTTTTTGAGGCTTCTTCCAACTTGAGATCTATGATCTTATCATGATGATGATAACAAGTAGTCTAATCAGATATTTAACAGCTCTCCTAAAGATTACCAAGGACCATTTTGAAAATGTTGGTCTTGTCACCTGATACTCTGTTGCTCTTTCCATGGAGTACCTGTGCCTGGAGAATGGGCATCATCTCTCATCCCTGTGGAAGTGACCCCCACACTTGGGCTTTATTGTTACGCTTAAGATTTTTCTTTCTTAATCCTCTAATATCATGGAGGGGGCTCCCTGTGCTTTAGCATTTTAAAAGAGACTTTCCCCCCCATCAATTTATCCTTATTTGCCTTTTTTTGTATGGG
This sequence comes from Monodelphis domestica, assembly GCF_027887165.1. Taxonomy (NCBI): domain Eukaryota; kingdom Metazoa; phylum Chordata; class Mammalia; order Didelphimorphia; family Didelphidae; genus Monodelphis; species Monodelphis domestica. The sequence goes on along the minus strand of NC_077232.1, from coordinate 59,735,711 downwards.
TGAACTGTTTCCAAATGTCAGAAGGAAGCTCCACTGGTTTAGAGATTAGATTACTATTTAAATTGGGTTTCTAGAGAAGGAAGAGAAACCCCTTCGCCTACTGATTACACAAAGCAAACATCCAGTATAGCAGGTGTGAATTCAATCTAGGGTGGGTTTAATTTACCAGGTGCATTTGCAAACCCTAATGTAATGTCCACAAGGGATGTACTTTTAATACAACATTTGAGTCCTAATTTTGTCCAAGTCCCAAACTGTTACTTAATACTAGAGGGATTAACATCTTTGATGAAATGTTATGGGCTTAAAAATGTCTTGCCTTTGGGGAACTCTATCTGGTAGGGTCCTGAACATGAAAAGGCAAGTTGGAGAATGATTAGGTCTTCCTAATTCATGCTTCTCTGGGGGTTTTTATTGACTATCCTTGATAGAAAAATAAGAGAAACCCTGATCATGGGCATTAATGGTCCAGCTCCTGTTTGGAGTTGCTGCTAAAATATGACAATCTAGGTCCAAGTTAGTGTGAATAATGGGTCTCTTCAAGTGGTCACATGCATTTGAATTCACACTATTCAAAATTATAATTATATAAAATTAAGTAATTGGTTGCAACCCAATAGATGTATTCAGAATGAATTTGAAGACTAAGACTGCTTGAGAGTTGTTATTCCCTCTAATTGATATAGTGGACTTGCCCACTCATGCATTTTTCATGTCCAAATTCCATTTGATTTAGGAAGTTTCCTTTAGTGGTTGGTATTAAGGCCATGTGGATTTGGAAGCAACACCTTTGGATCAATCAGAAGATGGTGATGGTTTCCCAACACAATAGGATCCCTTCAAAGAACTGTTTGTACTTGGCCAGGAAGAAAGTCACCAAGTCCCGGATGTCTCTGTTGCTCAGTTTGACCAAAGGTTTTGTTTGTTATTAGGTAAAAGGTGCTTCTTTCATCATATCTAGGACTTACGGACTATGCAACTTGACTTAATCTAATTTTAAAATCTTCATAATAAGCTAATCTGTGAAACTAATCTCTTTGTGTCTATGATTGCCTAAACCACCCCAACAGCACCTTATGTAGAAAAGGGAAAACTGTCACACCGGCTAAAGCCTGGCCTTCGTGCCATAGGCTCTCTTTCACTGAAATGGCCCATCCATTGTCTTGGTATTCATTTAGACACACTGACATTCTCAAGTCTTGAATCCCAATTTATCCATAGCATATATGGTAATGTTCTCAAAATCAAGGCTTTCAATGTCTTTTATTATGAATCAGGCTTGACCCTTGCTCTGAGAGCTGCAAGATAGCCTACTGTCCTCATGATAAAAAAATGATCTAGGTTCAAAAAATTCTGCCTCAGAAAATTACTAGATTTTGATGCTGAAGTCACTTAAACTTTTTGAACCTCAGTTTACTCATCTATAGAACTGGCCTAATAATAACCATAGCACTCATCTCACAGGACTGATGTGAAGATCCAGTGAGGTTATATATATATAGTGCTTTGCAAACTTTAAAGTACTACTACTCTTAAAACTTAAAACCCCACTAAAACTTTTGGGACACCTTTTATATTTATGTATCTATTTATTTGTATATTAGGTGGTCATAGGTAATAAAACTTCCCTAATACTCTGCTTTCTGTTTTGTCATATGGTGAGATATGTTTTTATAATAGTGCATAAGCTATTGAATTGCCTAAGGACTATAGGCAATAGGTTTTTTGACAATAGTACCTGCTGCTTGTGTAGCATTTTCAAGCTTGCGGAACATTTTGCGTTTATTAAGCACCTACTCTGTGCCAGACATGGTGCTAAGCACTGGGAATACTAAGAGAGTCAAAGGACAATCCCTGCCTTCAAGGAGTATAATAATCTAACAGGGGAGACAACAAACAAACTGATATGTATAAACCAGCTACATATAGGATAAATTATTGTTTGTCTTTTGTTTCTTTAAAAAATGTTATTTTAAAAAGGTTTTTTCCAGATTATGTTGATATAATTTTTAATAATTGTTGTCTGATATTTTGCAATCCATGTTCTCTCCCTCCCTCCTATTCTTCCCTCCTTCTCCAGGATGACAGGTAATATGATATAGATTGTACATGTGTTATTATACAACCTATTTCCATGTTTGTCATGTTGTGAAAGAAGACATATCACTTACACTTGAGAAAAATAAAAGGAGGAAATAAAATGAAGAATGGTATGCTTCAGTCTGCATTCAGATTCCATTGGTTCCATCTATGGTGGTAGATAGCCTTTTCCATCATGACTTCCTTGGAGTTGTCCTAGATCCTTACCTTGTGGATAATAATTAAGTCATTCACAATTGATCACCATATATTATTGCTGTTACTGTATACAACACTCTCCAGGTTCTGTTCACTTCGCTTTGTTTGCATCACTTTGTGTAAGACTTTCCAGGATTTTTGTGATCATCTTGTTCATCATGCCTTTTGCCACTGGTCTTTCATTTTGAAGAGGGATGATATCTTGACTCAAGCATGAATTGGATTTAAGTGAGGCAGAGCTGCACATAGACATCAGCCTCATTTTTTCTTCCATAGTCATTGAAGACCAGTGGCCTAGTAATGGCCCTGGATGACCTTATTATCTTTTACGTCTGAGCCAGTACTTACTTCAGCCTCCTTTATGGAGATTGGAACAAACTGTTCTCATTCCTCCTTCAAAACTGGAGGCGCAGCTCTGAAAAAGGACTCAGCATGCCCTCACACCAGAGATGCTAGTCCTTGCTGAATACCCCATAGACCCCATAGGATAAATAGGAAGTAATTGAAAGAGGGAAGGCACTAGGATTTAGATGAATTGGGAACAGCTCCTAGAATTTTAGTTGAGACTTGAAGAAAGTCAGGGAAGCCAGGAAGCAGAGATGAAGATGCCTTCTTGGCAAGGGGGAACATCAAGATAAAATGCCTAGAGCAGAAATTTTAGTTACTTGTTCAGGAAACAGCAAGGAGGCTAATGAATCCAAAAGTATGTGAGTGGATAGATATGAGATAGAAAAAGACTGGAAATGGAGGGTGGCAGGGGGAAGAGTAGGTTATAAAGGGCTTTGAACACCAAACAAGGGATTTTGTATTTGATCCTAGAGACTATAGGGAGCCACTAGAGTTTATTAAGTAGAAGGTTGACACAGTGAGACCTACACTTCAAGAAAACCACTTTGTTGGTCTGAATGAAGGATGGAATGGAGTGGGGAATGGAGAGGTGATGAGGACCTGCACTGAGTGAGAGAATCAGGGGAGAGAAAGTGTATTTGAGAGATGATGTAAAGGTGAAATTGATAGGCTTCAGTAAGAGACTGAATATCGGGGTACCTGCACTGAGGAGTGAGAGAATCAGGGGAGAGAAAGTGTATTTGAGAGATGATGTAAAGGTGAAATTGATAGGCTTCAGTAAGAGACTGGATATCGGGGTGACACATAGTAAGGATCCAGGATGACTCCTATGTATCAAGACCTGAGGAACTGCCAGATCCCTATAATAATAGAAAGTATAGTTTGGGGGGAATATATAAATGGTCAGTTTTGAACATGTTGAATTTAATTTTTTTTTCTGGACATTCAGTTCAAGATGTCTGAAAGGCAATTGGAGATGCAAGACTAGAGGTCAACAACAAGATTAGGGCTGGATAGGTGGATTTGAGAATCATCAGACTAAAAATGAGAATCACATTCATTGAGCTGAGGTTACCCAATGAAGTGGTATAGATGGAAAAAGGAAGGGAGCCCAGAACAGAACCCTGTGGGATACTCACTGTTACTGAGAGTCACCTGAACAAGAATCCTGCAAAGGAGACTAGGAAGGAACAGTTGCATACATAGAAGAACGAGGAGGGGGCGGGGCAGAGCCAAGACAGCAGCTTAGTTTCAATGAAAGTAGAAATCACTTTGATAATCCTTCCAAACCAATCTTTTAAAAGCACCTCAAAATGACAGGAGTTGAAAACCAACAGCAAGACAGAGTGAGGGGGCTCTCCTGCTGAACACAACTTGAAAAATAGGCAAAGAGAGTCAATTTTCACAGGATAAGAGATGATTTAAGAATTGTTGGATTACCTGAAAGTCATAATAAAAAAGTGCTAGACATCATATTATAAGAAATTATCAAAGAATACTTTACATAGGAATGTAAAATAGAAATCGAAAGAATCCACAGTTCACCTCCTGCAATAAATCCTCAAATGATAACTCCTGGGAATGTTATAGCCAATTTCAAGTGCTCCCAGGCCAAGGAAAAAATACTGCAAAGAGCAAGAAAGAAACAATTCAAATATTGTGGAATCCTGGTTGGGATTATATAAGATCTGGAAGCTTCCACATTGAAGGACTGGAAGGCTTGAAATATGATATTCCAGAACTGGGTGTTGTAACTAAGAATCAACTTTCCATCAAAACTGACTATATTCTTTCAGAGGAAAATATGGTCATTTAATAAAAAAGAAGAAGAAGAAGAAGAAGATTTCCAGGTACTCCTGAAGAAAAGACCACACTTAAACAGAAAATTTGATGTCTAAAACCAACATTCAACAGAAGGATAAAAAGGTAAATAAGAAAGAGAAAAAATATAAGGGCCTCAATGAAGTTCAATTGTTTATAATCCTATATGGATAGGTGATATTTGTAACTTAAATTTTTTTATCATTATCATAGTAGTAAAAAGAAGTATACATAGACAGAGGGCACAAGAGTAAGCTGTTTAGGATAATATGCAAAAAATCTAGGGTGTGAAAAAGAGGACTGTACTAAGGGAAATGGGAAGAGAGAGGTAAAATGGGGTAAATTATATCACATAAAGAGGTTGGGGGGGGAACTCTACAGTGGAGGGGAGGATAAGGGTGGTGATGGGTAATACTTAAGCCTTACACTCATTGGAATTGGCTCAGAGAGGGAAGAACAGCCAGATTTGTTGGGGCATAGAATACTACCTTGTCCTATGGAGAAGTCAAAGGGGATAAGAAAGGGGTTGGTGGGGAGGGGAATGATAAAAAGGGAGGGAGAAGTTGAGGGTGACTAAAATATTGTATAGAGAAGTGGGAGTGTAATAAGAAGTGGTGTTGAGGAGGGGAGTAATATAAGGGAGAGAGAATCAGGGAGAGATTAAAAGAAAAACAGTGGTGTGGAGGGAATGAACAAAAGGAGAAAAGTCAGGATTAAAAGAAGAAAACAAGATGGAGGGTGACACACAGATGGGATTAACTGTATGTAAATGGGATGAACTCACCCATAAAATAGAAGGTGATAACAGTGGATTATGTTGTTTATAAGAAACACATTGAGGCATGTAGACACACAGAGTAAAGGTAAGGGGCTGGAGCAGAACCTTTTGGGCTTTGACTGAGATAAAAAAAAAAAGCAGAGTTAGCTATCATGATCTCAGACAGAACTAAAGCAAAAGCATATCTGATTAAAAGAGGGGAAGAAAGGAAGATAATTACATCTTAACAAAATGTAGTATAGACAATGAAGCAATATAAGTACTTAACATATATGCACCAAATGGTATAGCATGCAGATTTTTTAAGGAGAAACTAAAGGAGCTTAAGGAGGAAATAGTAAAATTATACTAGTGGGGGATCTCAACCTTCCCCTATCAGAATTAGATAAATCTAAACAAAAAGAAATAAGAAAGAAATAAAGGAAATGAATGAAATTTTAGAAAAGTTAGATTTAATAGATAGCTGGAGAAAATTGAATAGAGATAAAAAGAGAACCAGGAGAGAGGGATGTCCTGACAATTTAGAAAGGGTATCAAAGAGAAGAGTGATTAGGATGAAAATGGCTACTGAGAGTTAGAGAAAAATGAACACTGAGAAAAAGTCATTGGATTTGGTAACTGAACAGTTTTGTTGGAATGATGAGATTAGAAACCAGATTATAAGGGGTAAAGGATAGTAAAATGAGAAAAAGTGGAGGCACCTATTATGCCTTAAAAAAAAAATTCATACTTTCTGTCTTAGTATTAATTCCAAGCCAGAATTACATTACTGGCTAGGTTATCAGGGGTAGGTGACTTCCCCAAATTACACAGATAAGAAGTGTCTGAGATCAGATTTGAACCCAAATCCTCCCAACTCCAGGCCTGGCCCACTATCCTTTGTGCTACCTAGCTGCCCCTGCAGAGAACCTTTTCAAGGAGTTTAACAATGAAGGGCATTCTTCACTCTTTATCTTCCTATCAACTGAAATGATATTATCATCCAAATTTTACAAAGCAGAAAACTAAGTCTCCATGGGTCACACAACTGGTGAGTGTTGACAATGGAACTGGGAACACATCTGATTTAACTCCAGGGTTTTTTCCACTATACACTACTATATCTCCAAAGGATACGCATAACATTCAGGCTATTTAGCATTAAGTTATTGCATCTTAGATCTAGACTTAGGGACCCTAAAATCTATCTAGTATAACTCTTTTATTTTATAGATGAGGAAACTGAGGCATGGGGAAATTAAGCGATTTGCCTATGGTCACATTGGTGATATGTATCAAAAGTGGGATTTGAACCTAGGTCTTCTGGCTCCCAAGCCATTTCTCTTTTCTACTGAACCCAGGGTCAGAGGCTGCCCAGATACTGTAATGCATACTTTTGAGTGATATTGACAAGCGATATATGTGCCTTGGGTGTCCTATATGCATTTGGTTCTTCCTGGTGTGGGAGAGATTAATTAATTTACCTACTGAGATAGACATATACTGAAGAGACTAATGTGGGAATAATTAGTGCTCCTCATTACTGGGGTTTCTTAAAGAACTAATGGCCACTTGGGACATATGGATCTATTAGAGTAAGACCCAACCTTATATGGCTGGTGGATAGAAACTTTTCAAATTAAAATTGGTGTCTACCAATAATGCATGCTGATTCTGCCGCCATTTAAAATACAGAAGCTGCATCTGCATCGGCAAGGGGGCAGTTCTTGGACCAAGAGCCTATTAGACTTTGGATTTAGTCCTAGTTGGGCCACTAACTCACTATCTCGGTTAGTGGGCATAGTAATTTTCCATTTTGCACCTTGGTTTTCTCATCTGTAAAATGAGAAGGTTGCATTAGAGCTCCCTTCCAGCATTAACATTACACAGTCAAATTTCTACATTATTGAGCCCCACACCTATTTTCTTTGGGGTGGTTAAGATAGTACTATCTTTTTGAAATATTTTCATTGTCCTTAATAGATGAAGTGGAAAAAATGTTATTTAGGATTGAGAAGCCAGGAAAATATTTTTCTTCACTCCTCTCAATGGATGAAATGTAAAATGGTTTCTTTGGGACTGTTAAGACACAATGAAATCTCTTCAAAATGCTTCATTCATTACTCTCAATGGATGAAGCTGTTCTCCTGGGATCGTTTATACATAGTACCCAGGGTCTTTAGAAGGTTGCACCTGTTTTGAGTAAATCTTCTTTTATTACAGTTTAAGTGCAAATGTGCTACAGTCAAGGAAAGCATTTTCAAACTAACTGTTTTTTTTTCAAAAATTATTATTATTTTAACCACCATACAAAAGAAAAGTTGCAAGTAGCATCAGGACAGATCGGAAACAGAACTGAGAAATCTGGCTGGTGGCCTGATCTTGCATCCAGATTCATGCAGGTTAGGAGTGAAATCAAGGGATTCCAATAAGCCAAGGGGTGGACATATGTCAAGTCTCTGCAGGGCTTGGCTTTGGTGGCTGCCTTGGTGCCAAGAGGACTGTGTGCAGGGCAGAGGTGAAGTGGTCCATGCAGCTGGAGTTAAGACCCGAGGTCAGCTCTCCCCAATGCTCAGCTCACTTATGTCCTCCCTCCTTCCCAAAAGAACAAAAAAAGAAGCTGTTATTTTCCCAGTGAATGCCATCCTTTGGAACATGTTTCTTTCCCACAAAGACTACTTTTCCCTTTTTCGCTATTGATACATTTCCTGTATGAGAAAAAAAACAAAGACGTTTGCATTTTGAAATCAGAAATAAGTGAGCTTTTGAAGGCTGTGAAACACAATATGTGGTTTTATGGTTTCATTTGGAAGAAGGCATTTAGTAATATTAGGATAATTGGAATCAATAAACACTGTCCTAGATGCAGCTACCGCACCACCAAGAGGGCCTGGCCAATAAGGGAAGGGATTGATGTCGCCTGAATTCTGTTGTCAAATGAAGTGTGCTTTCATCCCATTCTTTTCTCTCTGGAAGCAGACTGGCAGGTTTCTGCTTTCAAGTTGAAAATGGCCGAATATCCCGCTGGTGGTTGATGGCAGAGCCATCTAAATCTGGCCTTCATGAGGTAGGGGTTGCAGTGGGCAGCTGGGAGCCACAGGACTGGAGGCAAGTGGAGCCATTGGATGTGGTTAGTGTCGATTTAGGAGTTTATTGTAATAAGAAGCTGTGCGTGCGTGGGAAAGTCTCCTATTTCATCCCACTGGTTTTCTCCCAGCAATACTACTTGGTGACTTGGGGGAAGGCATTAACTCACTCAAAAAATTGAGGAGGAAAAAGAGATTGAATGAGTCCTGCTATTAATGCTGAAATGAACCAGAGGTGAACAGCAGAAGAACTAAATTGTTGCATACCCTAATTTTAGACCGCCTCAAGGGATCATAGGATTAGAGGTGCAGAGCTGGAAGGGACCTCTGGGACCATCTTATCTACTCCCTCATTTTATAGAGGGGGAAGTTAAATGATTTACCCAAAGCCGTAAGTCCGAGAAGTGGGACTCTGGTGATTACAATGAATGCTTCAATTGTACACTCTCCATGAGAGGATCTGGAAATGATTAGCCACCAGGAGGAATCTACAAAAATAACCTCGATCAGGGTGTTTACATGAGGAGGGGCACCTGGCAAACTTAACTCCCTCTAACCAAGTGGTAGAGGTCCATTTGCAGAACAATTGGCAAGGCAGGATGGGGACCAAAAGTATTTCATTTCAGATGTCACAGGACTCCAGGATGAAAGTTATTCTTAGGGCAGGAGCCACATAGCAGAGAGATGGAGCAACCCACTGAACCAGCCTGGAGTCATCAGAGAAAACTATGAACATCAAACCTCAATAACATGGTTTTGTTCATCTGTATTAAGCTTTTGACATCCTTTAGCTAACACGGAAGCTTTTAGAAAAATTATGCTCCCCTTTAATCAATGAAAATTTATTATCTGTTGTGTACCAGGCACTATGTATGCTAGGTGCTGGGAATACAAATATAAGGAATAAAATAATGTCTGTTCTCAGACCCTTTCATTGAAGAGGGTGGGGGAGAGAAATACATGTGTGTGTGTGTGTGTGTGTGTGTGTGTGTGTGTAAAATAAATACAAAGTCCTTTGGGATGTAGGGCACTAGCATTTATGGGATTAGTACAGGAAAACCTCATTCTGGGTGGAAAGTAATGCTTGAGATAAAAGACAAAAACAAATGATTCCTTGCCTCCAAGGAATTTACATTCTATCACTATTAAGGCCATCAGATTAGCCACAGTGATAAAATTCTGTTGTTGAGTGTGACAGTCACCTACCCCAAGGGCAAGCAAGGTGGTATAGAGGACAGAGCACCAGGCTTGAAATCAGGAAGACCCCCTCTTCATGATTTTAAATCTGACCTTAGACACTTACTTATCTGTGTGATCTCCAGCAAGTCACTTAACTCTGTTTACCTCATCTGTAAAATGAGTTAGAGAAGGAAATGGCAAACCACTCCAGGATCTTTGCCAGGAAAGCCCCAATGGGGTCACAAAGAGTTGGACATGACTGAAACAAATAAACAACAAGAACCCAAGGGCAAGGGTATGAAATTATGCAAGTCATCCTTTGTGACAAGATCTCATTCATTAATCTATTCCCTTAATGAACCTCCTTGTATGTCTAGTCTTTTGCATGCATAAATATTTGATAGAGTTGGGAATGTAAGCATATGGTCCCATAGTTGTTTTTTTTTTAATCCTTACCTTCTGTCTTAGAATCTGCTAATACTAATCAAGTAATATTAATTATTGATTCAAAGACAGAAAAGCAGTAAGGTTTAGGCAACTAGAGTTAAGTAAGTTGCCCCACTTCATATAGCTAGGAAGCATCTAAGGTCAAATTTGAACCCAGGACCAACTGTCCCTAGACCTGGCTCTCTATTCACAGAGCTGCCTGAGATGCTCCTCCCATAGTAGTAGTTGGGTTTTTGTTTGTTTGTTTGTTTGTTTTTTAAATATTCTCTCTCTTGATTTTTCCTGGTAAGATGACTACCAATGTTCTTTTCCATTCTTCAGTCACTCAACAAGCATTCATTAAGTACCAGGCATGAAGAGTTGGGATTACAAAAAAAAATGTTCTCAAGGAGCTCATAATCTAATGGAGAAGATGATATACAAAACAACTATGTACAAACAAGATATAGACAAGATAGATTAGAGGTCATATCAGAGGGAAGGTACTGAGATTAAAGAGGACCAGGAAAGGCTTTTTGTAGAAGGTTATGAAGGGCTTTAAAAGTCAGATGATTTTTTGTATTTGATCCTGGGCATAATAGGGAGCCACTAGAGGATCTCAAGTAGAGGGATGACATAGTCAGACTTGTGCTTTAGGAATATGTAATAGATTAACAGAGGTTTGGACTAGAGTGAATAAGGAAAGACGAGGCAGGAAGACCAACTGGGAGCAGTAGTCCAGGCATTAGGCGATGAGGACTTGCCCCAAGCTGGTGGCAATGTCAAAGGAGAGAATGGGGAGAATAAGCATGTGAGAGATGCAATGAAAATTAGACCAGATTTGATCTACTTTGAAAGTAGAACCAACAGAATTTGACAACTCAGTTTGGAGTGGTGGTGAGAGAAGGAGGGTTTGGGGATTACATTTGAGTTGTGAGTCTGGGTAACTGGGACAATAGTGGCACCCTCAACTGTAATAGGGGAATTTAGTGGAAGGGAAGGGTTTGGGGGAAACCATAATGAGTTTAGTTTTGGATGTTCTGAGTTTAAGATGTATATGGGAAATCCAGATCAAAACTGTCCAATAAACAGTTAAAGATACCAGATTGGATGTCCCTAGACAGGCTAGAGTGAGACAGACAGATCCAAGAATCATCAGTACATAGCTGATAATTGAATCCATGGAGACTGAAGGGATGATCAAGTTGAAATAATATAGAAAAGAAAAGGGTTCAAATTAGAGCATTGGAGGCATCAAGGATTAGTGAGCATGACCTAGATCAACTTTCTCCCAAAGGAGCCTGTGAAGAAGTCAGACAGGTAGAAGAAAATTCAGGAGAGAGCAACATCACAAGCACCTAGAAAGAGGAGGTTATTGTGAAGATTGGATTTGGCTATCTACAGATTGTAACAATGAAGGTACTTAGCTCTTCCTTGATAGTAAAGATAAAATTGTGGCCATGTAAAATGAGTACCCTCTGTTGATAATGAATGATTGACTATATTGATTGTATTTAACTATTGATTATGATAAGACTTCCCTATTGATGGATATGTACTATTTTGTTGTACTTTATTTGTGCCAAACAGTATTTTATTTTTTCCCTCTTTTTCTTTCATTTTTTTTGCATTTGAAGCACATGTAATTATATTGAAAAGATTTTCTTTCAACTATTTTTAGATTTTTGCAATAAGCTAAGATATCCATTTGCTTAGCATAAAAATGTGTACCCCAAAAGCTTTAGACTATGGAAACCTACCATTTATTGATAAATATTATGGGACTGTGATTTATGATTGTGTCTGATTCTAGGAAATGGGATAAAAAAATAGCACAGATTTTATCTACATAGTGCCATAGAAACACAGATTTAACCTGAAAAGTACAAAAAGAGCACACAGGTCAAAAGGAAACCAATCCCATCGATTGATGAACTTCTATGCCAATATGAAAGGACTTGAACCTAGTGTGAGATTCGAGGTTGCAGCACTTGACATATGTTAAGACACAGGACTCCTTGAACTACACTCCTGTAAAATACTTTCTATGAAAGTACCTAACAATTGGCTAGTCTGGCTCCTCTATCCTTGAACAATGACAAAAGATCAGACTAGGGAATGACACTTCCCTATTTACACAAAAATCTAGTTTGCTTTTTCTCTTTCATATTACGGCAACTTCCTGTACTCCTGACTTATAATGAGTAAATACAACATTACTACAATTTTCCCCCCACAGAGTTGTAGGACAAAAATGCACTTTAATTGGACCCTAATAACAAGGGCCTGTTATGAATTTATTCTTTTTTAATTCAGAAATTTTATATACATAGTTTTTTATATTTTGATTCTGATTTTGACTTTTTATTTCTCTCAAAAGGCTTATTTTTTCCTCTATTTTTCTTTTATGTTTTTTTTCTCTGTTGATAATTGACTCATACACTCATAACTCAACCACTTTGAGCTGACCCAGGTGTTGATGAACACCCTCTACAGGGGGGATTGTATTGTATTTTTATAAAAACATCCTAGATTGGTTTCCTTTTAGATGGTCACCATGGTGAGTGTAAAGGCTGACTTAGTTCCTTGCCTTTTTTGGAGGTGTGAACCTCTGAGAAAGGCCCATCATTTTGAGACTCCTTTCCCCTGGTTGGGGCTTAGAATTTCTACCTGATTCAGAGGAAGCCAGAGCTTTCTGTCTCTCTCTCTCTCCCACCTTTTCTCTCTTCCTTAATATCTTCCCTCTATTGTAAAATAAACTACCATAAATTCCATTTGCTTTAGTAATTCATTTTGGGATTTAGAAATTAAATCCCTGGTGACCACAAATTTAATATTCAGGTCCAATCACAATTAAATTTAACATTATCAAGGAGAAGAAGGTCATTAATAGAATCAAAGGCTATAAAGGGGTCAAGAAGGAAGAAAATTAAGAAAAATACATTACATTTGGCAGTTAAGAGATCATTAATAACTTTGGAGAGGGCAGTTTTAATTGAATGAGAAGGTTGGTAGCTAGAATGCAGAGAAATGAGAGAGAATGAAAGGAAAGGTAGTGGAAAAATCTCTTATAGGACCTACTCAAGGAATTTGGCCTCAAAAAGGAGGCTATGTGTGGCTAAAAAGGCAGGGTCAAGGGAAGTGTGAAGGCCACCTCTATATAGCTCTTAAAGACATGTAAGTGGCTCTATTAATAAAACTAAGGAAAAGATTCAACTGGATTAAATTGGGGAGACTGTGCAATACTTTCAAAGAGCCCAAGCTACTCATTAAAGCAAAACACTATCCTTTTCAACACTGGTAATCATCTGATGACTGAATATGGTTGTAAAATCACAGAACATTATAATCCCCAAAGAAATGAAAGTATTGGTGGCCCAAAGGACAATGGAAAGAAATATGTGGGCTAACTATTTTTGGTTTTGTTTTTCTGAGGGTTTTTTTTTTTTGAAAAATTTATTTAGTCAATTTAGAACATTATTCCTTGGTTATAAGAATCAGATTCTTTCCCTCCCTCTCCCTTCCCCCCACCTCTTCCAGTAGCCAATGCACAATTCCACTGGGTTTTACATGTGTCATTGATCAGAACCTATTTCCATGTTGTTGATGTTTGCACTAGGATGATCATTTAGAGTCTACATTCCCAGTCATATCCCCCTCGACCCATGAAATCAAGCAGTTGTTTTTCTTCCATGTTTCTACTCCCACAGTTTTTCCTCTGAATGTGGATAGTGTTCTTTCTCATAGATCCGCCCAAGTTATTCAGGATCACTGCATTGCCACTAATGGAGAAGTCCATTACATTTGATTGTACCACAGTGTATCAATCTCTGTGTACAATGTTCTCCTGGTTCTGCTCCTTTCACTCTGCATCACTTCCTAGAGGTCATTTCAGTTCACATGGAATTCTTCCAGTTTATTATTCCTTTAAGCACAATAGTATTCCATCACCAACATATTGTGACAGAGGCTGGCACAGAAAAAAAAGTGCCAGGCTGAAGATTGTGTGAAACTGATCACCTCGATGGGGGAGGGGTCCCAAGGGATTGGAATCTGGAGGAGGAGAAGACTCTGGCTGGTAGAGGAGTTGGTTGCTCTCAGTCTTGAGAAGCTTAATACAGAAGGTGGAAGAAGACTTTCTCCTGAGGGTTACCCACTTTTCCTGTGAGTGACTGGAAATATTTCCCCCCTAATATTTCCCAACTGAAGGGACTTTCTGAAGAGAAACCTGAGCAGACTTTACCTCAGCTCCTGTTGCCCAGGGGTGAGTCAATCTGACTTTCTCTCAGAGGGCTTAGGCTGTCAAGGCCTGAGTTCCCCCAAACTTGAGGAGGGAGGGGAAAGGGTTGAGATGGAGACAGGGACCCCTTTTTCCCACTATCCTTTCTCATTATTTCCCTGCCTGTTATTCCTTTTGTATTACCTGATTGAGTTGACATTAAAGTTATCTGTTCCCCAAGCTGAGTGTGAGTGAACAGATCAAGGGGAGACCCTTTGGTCTTGAGTAATGGAGGAGGGACAAGAGGGACAAGAGTGAATTAGGGAGAGCAGCTTTAGTGAAGGAGGGAAGGCAGAAGAGGGAAAATCTTCAAACCCCCTCTCCTCTCTCTGAGCCAACCCTAAAGATCAGCTGTCTCCCCTGTACCCCACTTTGAGAAGAAGGAGTCTCCACTCTTTCCCCCTCTCTATACTGAAAGTCTTAAATCCTCTTTACAAATTAACCTCCCCTTACAATACAGAGGGCACCTTGGATTTAAAAGAACCCCATTTATTTTTTTAAAAAGGCTTTAGTGACTGTCACCAACTGTCATCAACTGTCAGTTGTGAATGTGTTGTCAATTAAAACTCCTGAGGCTAGCAGCCTTTGTCATTGACTCTGCCTAGGAGTTTCCACACAGGTTCAAAAACATCTTGATTCCTGGTGGGGGGTAGTACAAGAAGTTACCAACTGCCACTCTGGTCAGTTGGAAAACTGAGGGAGAGTGTCTATTGTAAAAGGGAGGCTGTACTAGGGCTGTTAGCAATAGGATCTAGCCATCTTGGATCCTATCTAGCTAGAAGCAAAGCTTGTGGGGACAACAACCATTTTCTATTTGTTAACTCCTGGCAGTTAGAGTCTAGAAAAGATCTAATGGGAAACATGTTATAATTAATACCGTGGTCAGCTGTAGTAGGAATAATTGCAATTTATTGGAGCTACCGTATCATTTATAATACAGAGGCAGGGATGATAGACAATGTTCTAGTGACATTAACCAATATGACTATGGGATGGACACAGTTACCAATGAATTATCTAGATGTGAATTACCTCTGGAAAATCATACCTCAAATTTATGTGGTGTTGGTGGCAATGACTAACATATTAAAGAATATCAAAACTGGTGTCAGCCTGACCTTCCAAAAGAAAACTGTACATGCTTTAATCATAGATAATAGATTAGAGACACTGCTAAGTCAGATCCCTATTATAACTGAGATATGCCAGGATTACATACAGAGAAAACAAGGCATGGGGAAAGGAACCAACATGGAGACTGAGGATGTGATGGGACAGAATAATAAGGATGATGTAGTTACTAATAATAATACTGGGAGACACCATTAGGGGCAATGACCTTGCCAATAACATACAGGCACAAAACATCAAGGCACCAACTAATGCATCTG
Organism: Monodelphis domestica; assembly: GCF_027887165.1. Lineage (NCBI taxonomy): Eukaryota > Metazoa > Chordata > Mammalia > Didelphimorphia > Didelphidae > Monodelphis > Monodelphis domestica. Next base: position 59,720,126 of record NC_077232.1, on the reverse strand, counting down.
CTAATAATCTTGCAAATACATCAAAGGCTCAAAAGATTATGCCTTTGCGTGAGGTAGCTAAGGTCACTGATAACTCTGGCATCTCACATGCAAAAAGTTCATGAGTCATTCACCACCCATGACTTAGAGTCTTTACATAAACACATGCCTAAATTTTTATTAGAGCTTCATCTCTCAATTAAAGAACTAAAAAGAGCATTTCACCTCTATCAACCAGATTTTGGGGATGCAGAAATTCTTTTATCTAAACTTTTTGCACCCCAGGAACATAAAAACTTTATTGAACAAATTAGAAAAGATTCCTCACTCACAAGATGGACAGAAGTTTTTGAGGATCTGGGTTTTTCTAATCCAAGATCAATGATTTATCTAAGAAAATGCCATGAGGATCTATTGCAGGGAATGAAGCAATTGTCAGAAAGACTCAATGCATAGGGGAAATTTGACAGATTATCCTAAGAAAAAAATGAATATCCAAGAGAATTTATCAATTACATTCTTGAAAAAACTGAGGGACTATTAGGCTTTAACCCTGATTTGAAAGAATCAGAGGCACAAGAGAGGAGACACTTTCTCAAGGGCTATGATAAGCACTTGAGGGATTTCTTCAGGAACTATTGCCCTAAGTTTGATGCCATCTCACTTAATGAACTTAGGGGGGACATTGTCACCTATCTTCATGATAACGAAGTAGATCAGGAAAGGAAAAGGGATTATCTAAAGAAAAAACTCCAAGAGACCAATGAAATATTAAGGCAGAAAGAATTACAGGAGGTTAAGAATCTAGCTATAATAAGACACTTAACAGAAAAACCACACAGTATAGACAGACACCCCAAAGTCAACAGAGGGTGCAAAGAGATGCCAGGACTTGCTTTTTGTGTTCTCGTCAAGGACACAGTAAGAAACTGTTCAATGAAACATTGCTATGAATAGGGCCAAAATAAGAGAGATGGGAAAGGTAAAAATGCATATTATCAGGGAAAATATATCATAACAAAAACTATGGGAGGCAGGACTCTAATAGCAAGCAGTATTGAGCTGACTGCAGACTTAGAGAACAAGAGACCCCAGACCTGAAATCCATGGAAGCAGCAATAGCTTCTGGAGCAAAACCCTGTTATTCAGAACTGCTGGTGAAGAATAATCATTATACTGCATGATGCCAGGCTCTAGCATTATCTAATAAAAAAGAGACGAATTTGAGAGGTACCCCAGGGAAGAAAGATGAGGGCATAAGCATAAAGGGCAAAAAGGGAGATGGTAGAAAGGAAAAAGAAAGCATTAAAATTTTAGTGGTGGAGAAACAGATAGTTGGGCAAGATGCCAAGGGAAGCAACTTAAGTACAAAACAAAAGTCTAGAATTGAGATGGAGAATGAAATTGCACATATAATAGCAGACATGAAACATGACATTTATGGTTCACAACACATGGCACAGAAGACTGCATGGATTAAAGCAAGGAGCCGATTAAAACCTTTTTTGGATAATTTCTTAGCTTGCAGGATGGGTCTAGGGAGTGGAAAATCAAATAAGGCTAGCAAATCTTTAAAACAGCAACTTACGTATCCACACAATTCTGACAAGATAGCCAAATGAGACATTGTTGCAAGATACCTTGAAGCTGATACATTTATACATCTAAGAGGGGAAAGAAAGAGAAATGAGGGGGAGAACTAACCTAAATCCAAAAGCCAAAGACTTTTACCCACAAAATACTATAACACTCAAAGTCACCATTTCTGGGGATGGGTTTAGAACAGATCACCACCAAAATTCCAATGACTGTCTATTATTCCCTGAATCAGAGACTGCAAAACAATCTAAAGGAGTGTCAACAGAAGAGTCTTTGAGAACTGCTTGGATAAGGTTTCACTATCAAACTGAAATTAACATAAACACATCTTTCCTCTGAGCAAGCTGTTAGCTCACAAACAGCAGTGGTCCAAAGTGATACAGAGCTAGTTAATAATAGTGTATTGAATGGGGGTGAAATAACTAAAGAGGGGAATTGTAGATTATACTATAATATCTGGAGAACTTGAAACATTTACTAGTTATTCAAGTGCATTACAAACCATGGAGCAAGAAGAAAGTTCTGATGATAATAGGAAACCTGTGCATGCAAACAACACAATAGCTAGCTTGCAATATGAGGCAGAGATACAGGAACCATATGTATGGATCAATGTGGGAAATCAAAATTGCAACTATCATTGATACAGGGGCATCCAGATCTGTATTAAAGTTATTGCCAGGGAACACCTCGATAGAGGGTATGGTTTCAGTGCCAGGTGCTACGGGACAGATAGAATGAGTCCCACAATTGAAATCTAAGATGGTAACGTTAGGTTCACTGTCCATTGACCATACATTCCTTCTAATACCAGAGTGTCCAGACAACCTTTTGGGGTGCAATTTTCTTTGTAAAATTGGGGAACTTTACAATGTGAGCAATCAGGGAACATACACCTCCATTTACCAAAACAATCCCTAAAACATTCTCTTCTATTATTTTGGGGACAGTTTGATGAGACCACTGATCAGCAGCAGGCTATAATATTTCTTTATGACATTCCACAGTGTGTGTGGGCAGCACATAAGAATGATGTGGCGATGATTAAATCGATACAACCAATAAAGATAGAGGTCAAAGACTGTATACCTCCCAAGATCCCTCAGTATAAGCTCAGCATAGAAGCTGAAGAAGGCATAACACCTATTATCAACTGCTGGATCAGGGCATATTGAGTCACACAGTGTCAGAATATAATAGCCCAATACTAGCTATTAAAAAGAGCAAGCCAAATTCTGATGGTAGAGTAAATTGGCAATTTGTACAGGATCTCAGAGCAATCAATAATATAATCAAGAGAACCCATACCATCACACCATCTCCCAATGACAATATTTCTGAGATTCCTAGCAACGCATTATGGTATACTGAAATTGACTTAAGCAATGCATATTTTATGATTCCGCTCCATCCCAGTAGTCAAAATATATTTGAATTCCCGTGAAAGAAAAATGAGCTCTGCTGGATTCGTTCAGTTCAGGGCTGTTGCGAGAGTGCATTGATGTTCTGCCAGCTGCTGAAAAGAGACCTAGAAAATATAAAATTCAAACACAGCGAGCTAGTGCATTATGTAGATGATCTGCTTCTGACATCCCCTGACACAAAAACATGCCTTGAAGACTGAAAGATGCTGCTAATTAAATTGTACAAAAGAGGACGTAAGGTCTCAAAAAGAAAGTTGCAATGGGTTCTCCCAAAAGTCGAGTACCTAGGTTTTATCCTGGAAAAGGGCACCAGGAAAATATCCAGTAAGAGAATAGCAGATATACAGAAGCTAGGTATTCCACATACAAAGAAACAACTCAGGGCATTCCCAGGCACTACTGGATTTTCCCATCATTACATCTCAGGATATTCACATATTTCCAAGTGTCTCACAGATCTGACCAAAAATGAGGTTGAAGAGCCATTGGAGCTCACAAAAGAACACCTACATGCTCTGTCCACTTTAAAACAAACTATCCTAACAGCTCCAGCCCTTGGCATTCCAAATTATAACAAAGATTTGCATCTATATGTCCATGAGGCTAAGGATATAGCTTCTGGAGTGCTAGCCCAATATCTAGGATTGAGTTTAAGACCTATTGCATATTACAGTGCAATTTTGGACCCGTTGGCAAAAGGCTTGGTGCATTGTCTATGCAGCGTTGCTACTGCTTCCCTCATGGTTAAAAAAGCTAATGAATTGGTACTGGGATGCAAGCTCCATGTTTATTCTGCACACCATCTAGAAAAATCACTAAAATCACGGAGTAGGCATGCATTTACATATGCAAGGCTATCTATCCTAGTACAAAACCATTTTATTGGCTAATGACAATCTAAGTTTACATAGATGCACACCTTTGAATCCTGCCACATTAATCCCCAACCTACCATTAGGAGAAAAGCCCCTATATGATTGCATACAGATGGTAGAAACAGTACATAGAACCAGAGAAGATCTGAAGGACATATCACTCAATGATCCTGACCCTCAGATATATTCAGATGGTTCTTCATATGTTTTTAAAGGCAAAAGAATCACAGTGGCTGCAGTTGTAATGGGGGATGGGGCCCTCTGGCATGCATTGTTTACCAAGTCATGTCAGTGCTCGAGGAGCCAAGCTCAGAGCCCTCATAGAAGCACTGGTGCAGTCCAAAGGCAAAAGGGTGAATATATATATGGATTCAGCTTATGCCTTTGGAATTTTATTTGCCATGGGACAAACTTGGAAGAATGAGGGATTTGTCACAACATGTGGAAAAAGGATAGCATATGAGAATTTCATAAACCAACTCTTAGAAGCAGTGAACTTGCCAAAGGAAGTGGCGGTGATCCATTGAAAGGTTGACTCCTCTGGCAAGGACGAGGTATCCCTAGGAAATCACAGGGAAGATGTAACAGCAAGATTCACTGCAAGATTTGGTCCTATCCATGTTCTGAATTTCTCTCTGGTAGATAAGCATGATCTCAAACAAGCATACTGCCAGGAGGAGATTCAGTCATGGCACGAACATCTAGGGGCCAGATTAGTCAAAGGAATCTGGTTAGCACAAGGAGGGAAGCCCATCTTGCCCAAAAGGCTATACCAACATCTATGCAATGTGATTCACTCCAGAGATCATTATGGAGTACAATTCATGCTGGATGAGGTCCACCAGTTTTGGGACGCTCCAGGGATATCAACAAATGCTACAAGAGTGTGTCAGACATGTGGCATCTGTAGAAAGTTTAATCAAGGCCATTTCAAATGCAAAGCATTGGGAGGGTGACCCCTAGCTTATATGCCTTTTCAGTGTCTGCAGATTGATTTTATTAACATGCCTGGGGACCGAGGGTATAAATATGTTTTAGTTATAGTGGACAGAGTCACTCGATGGACAGCCGCATATCCATCAAAGAAAAACAGCACTGGCATGGTAGTGAAAACATCACTTAAAGAAACTGTTCCTAGATATGGCATTCCAGACACCATAGACTTAGATAGGGGAAGTCACTTTACATCTAGCATTTTACAAGTATATAAGTTTCTGGGAATAAAGGGTAATTTTCATAATGCATATAGATCAGAAAGTTCAGGACAGGTGGAAAGAATGAATAAGGAGTTAAAAACCAAGATAGCTAAACTCCATGCTCAAACTCATCTTAAATGGACTGAGGTTCTTCCACTTGCACTGTTCTATCTAAGGACAAAACTCAGAGGAGACTTACATATTTCCTCATATGAGATATTGTATGGTCTGCCAGTATGGATAGGAAGGACCACTAAACCATCTTATGTTTCCATGCTGGGAGGGAAATGCCAATTACACACCTATCTGACACAGATACAAGATAGGCTGGAAGAACTGAGAAGGCTAGGACTACTAATGCAAAAGGTCCCACTTGATTTCTCATTACATAACATCAGGCCATGGTACAAAGTATATGAGAAAAAATTTACCAAAGACAAACCCACAGTGTATTATTTCTTTGAGCACAATAGTATTCCATCACCAACATATAACACAATTTGTTCAGCCATTCCCTAACTGAAGGGAATTTTTTGCCACCACAAAGAGCGCAGCTATGAATATTCTTGTACAGGTCTTTTTCCTCGTTATCTCTTTGGAGTATAAACCCTATGGGCTAATTTTTAGAAGGATGAAGGATGAGAGTATGGCCCGATCCTGTAATTTCACTAGAGTAGGGAACTCTTAGTAAGAAAACTCCTGTGGAGCATCTAGGTGGCTCAGTGGATCAAAAGTCAAGCTTAAAGACAAGAGGTTTTGGGTTCAAATATAGCCTCAGACACTTCCTAAGTATGTAACTTGGGGCAAGTCACTTAACTCCTATTGCCTAGTTCAACACTCTTCTCCTTTGGAACCAATATACCATATTTATCCTAAGATGGAAGGTAGGGTTTTTTTTTTAAATGAAAAAGAAAAAAGATAATTCCCTTTACCAGTGGAAATAGGCAATTATTTTTCAAGTTGTAATCTTAGAAAATTACCTGAGATACTAAGAGTTTAAGTGACTTGACCAAAATCACAGATATGTTAGAGGTAAGACTTGAACCCAGGTTTTCTAGACTTTGAGGTCCAGCTTTCTCCCTACTCTGCTTTGTAATCTCTCAAGGATATCAATAGTCCTAAACATGCTACTCAAAGTGACTATTGCACAAAAGTGGTATAAAATACATCATCCAGATTATAATCATGATGATAATCTGAGATTATAACTACACAGATCATATATTACTCAGGGTATATATGATTAGAACAGGAGGTAGGCTGATCATGTATGTAGTGATAGTGAGGAACAAAAGATGGACAACCTGATGGCATGACAACCCTGGCATGGTTCACATTTCCTTGAGGAAGGCCCCCATCCCAATGGATGAATCCTCTAAGGAGGATCTGTGGAAGGGCCTGGGCAAGAGTCACTTGGGACAGATATTGTGGGTCATCATCTTATAGATGAGATGACAGATTCTTTGAAAAAGTGAAGGAATATGTACCTTAACAAGAATCTCCTCTAAACATCCTTGACAAGAGTTTATCCACCCTTTACTTGAAGATCTCTGGGGATGGGGAAATCACTACTTTACTTCCCCAAATAGCCCAAACTAATTTATTAAAACAATTATAACAGGAAGTATTTTGCAAATTCCTTCCTAAAGATTAGATGTATTTGATCTACCACAGGAGTCTATACTTCCCAAAGTCATGTACAACTGAACATCAAGTCACAAAAGGAACATATAAAGAATCTTCAAATTTGTCAGCATGAAGAAATCCCTGTATGGGCAGCCCTCTGCCAACACTAGACTTTACATAGATACTGACATCTAGTAAGACTTAGTTGCTATGCTTAGGGCGAGGTTTGAGGCACAAAGATGTGTTTAAAAAAATATTCCCTCTCCATCTGGGATTTCTTGACACCTGCATTAGCCACCTCCAGAATTTTCCATTAAATTGGTGGTTTTACTCTTAACCCTGGTTCAACCCACTGTCTGTTTTTTCTGCTCTTGCTATAGCCACAGTGAGTTACTCAAGGCAGACCTAGTCCTAAAGGAATACATGTTGTCTAAATTCAATGGCCCTCTCTTTGTTGCTTAGCAATCCTTTTACTCCTCTTTTCCTCTTGCCTCCCTCCCTGACCCTTTTTCACTCCCCAGAATATTTCACTGAGCTTGTTTGGTTTTTTTCTAACTCTGGATCAAACCTATTATCTCCTTTCTCTTCTTCAACAGTGGCTGCTGAAAAATAATGTGTGTGTGTGTGTGTGTGTGTGTGTGTGTGTATGTGTGTGTTTTCTTCATCTTTCCTAGTCCTCATTGCTCATAATCTTTCTGAATACTCATCTCTTTCTTTCCCTGACTTCCCTTATCTGCAAGTATCTTCTTCCTCATCCCAAGTATCTGATGAATTATCAAGTCTTGTTGCTGCCATCTCAATATATCTCACATCTAGCTCCTGCTTTTGATTCCCTTAACAATCACTGTAGCTCGGATCCTCATATCTTCTCACCTAGACTAGTGTCATGGCCTTCTATTAGCTTTGTACCCTCAGTCTAGCCCTTTTCTGATCTACCTTTGCTCCCAAGCCAGCTCCTTTTATTTGTTTTTGAATCTCAATCAGAGCCACAATACCTCAACATCTCTTCCCTAAACCTAAACTTTCCTTCCTTTCCCTAGCCTGTGGCATTTAATTGCCAATGTTAGTATGGCCAATGCCATCCTTAATAGGCTATTCATAATTAACAACACCAGCATCAAACTTCTTCTTTGGCTGGGTTCTAGAGATTCTGGAGTTCCATATTTCTCCTGTCTTACTTTAGCTCCATCATAGTACTTCATCTTTCTCTCTCCTTTACTTCCAAAACATTTTGTTCTTGCTCAGACGGTCTAGATTCCTGTTGGCAAACCCATGGTATGTATGTCAGAGCATGCACATGAGGACATTTCTTACATCACCTGCCCCTCTGCCAAGGAGCCCAATGGGAATGCTTCCTCCCTCCCCTGTCTTGGGTAAGGTGGGGTGCTCACATGTGATGTGAGTGTTGTAGTTCAGGCACTTGATCTCTAAAAGGTCTGCCATCACTGGTCTAGATCATCTATAGATATCCATGTTTTTACTCATGTAAGTTGGATAGTTACTGATGCCTAACTGAAACATCTTTGTTGGAAAATTGCCTTCTATACTAGCAGACAAGTCATTTTCTTCTAATCAATCAGTTTTTCTTCACTTTCAAGTCTTTTTTTAACATTATTTTATTTGGTCATTTTCATACATTATTCATTGGAAACATAGATCATTTTCTTCCCCCCCCCAACCCCTCCCCTAGCCAACGCACTATTCCACTGGGTATCACATGTGTCCTTGCTTGGAACCCATTTCCTTGTTGTTGGTATTTGCTTTAGGGTGTTTATTTAGCATCTCTCCTCAATCACATACCCTCCACCCCTGTGGTCAAATACTTGCTTTTCCTCAGTGTTTTTACTCCCATGGTTTGTTCTCTGCTCGAGGATAGTTTTTTTTTCCTCATAGATCTCTGCAGATTGTTCAGGGACATTGTAACACCATTAATGGAGAAGTCCATTATGTTCGATTGTACCACAGTGTATCAGTCTGTGTACAATGTTTTCCTGGTTCTGCTCCTTTCGCTCTGCATCACTTCATGGAAGTTGTTCCAGTCTCCATGGAATTCCTCCACTTTATTATTCCTTTTAGCACAATAGTACTCCATCACCAACATATACCACAATTTGTTCAGTCATTCCCCAATTGAAGGGCATCCCCTCATTTTCCAGTTTTTGGCCACCACAAAGAGCGCAGCTATGAATATTCCTGTACAAGTCTTTTTCCTTATTATATCTTTGGGGTACAAGCCCAGCAGTGCTATGGCTGGATCATAGGGCAGACAGTCTTTTATCACCCTTTGGACATAGTTCCAAATTGCCCTCCAGAATGGTTGGATCAGTTCACAATCCCACCAGCAGTGAATTAGTGTCCCCACTTTGCCACATCCCCTCCAGCATTCATTACTTTCCTTTGCTGTCATGTTGGCCACTTTCAAGTGTTTACATCAATTCTTTTGCATTATTACAATCATCACTATAAGCAGCAACTAGACCATATTTGAGTAGATATTCTTCTGCATTTTTTACCAGCTCTGGAATAAGTAGCTGTCTTTCAGCCAAAGTTCCCCTCTTCTCAAAGAGAGCAAAGTTGGCATCTGCTGCTTCTGACTATTCCTCCCTCAAGAAATTGACAGGCTGGAAGCTATTCTTGAAGTTTTCTTTTTGTTTATTTAAACTCTTAGTCCAATGTTCCATGTCTTTGGCAATCTGCTAGGCCATTTTGCTCTTTGGATCTTTTTCTTTTCTTCCCTTCTTTGGTGGAAGGCAGGCCAGTTTGTTGTTGGGCTACACATTCTGCTGCAGACACGCAAGTCTCCTTCTCTCTCTTCTAGTAAAGATATTGCTGGGTCAAGGAATAATAAAAATATGGAGAGCCAGGCGGATTGGTGGTTTGATGAAACAGTTGGGGACTTTGAGATAATATAGCTGTGGAAATAGTGATGCCTACTGCTCTAGTACAGTAGATTACTATTCTCCACTTCTCTTGCTTGTTGCCAATAAAACTGCTGATAGATAATCTTGTGAATACTGGGCATACTGAGGTTAGTAATCTAGGCCTGACTGCAGGTAATTGTATAGACATACTTCAGAGATCTTATGGACTCAGTTCTAGACCATTGCAATAATTTGAAAATATAGCAAGTGAGTCACATTAATTTTTTGGTTTCCTAGTGCATGTAAAAAAGTTTATGTTTTCACTAAACTACAGTCTATTAAAAAAAACAAAACACTTACCTTCAGAAATCTTAGAATCAACACTAAGCAACAATTCCAAGGCAGAAGAGAAAAAAGGGCCAGGCAACTAGGGTTAAAGGACTTGCTCAGGGTCACCCAGCAATGAAATATCTGAGGCCAGATTTGAAACCAGACTTCTAAGCTCTAGGCCTGGTTTTCTATCCACTGAGCTACCTAGCTGTTCCTTATACTATAGTCTATTAAATGACACATAACATCATGTCTTTTTTTTTAAATCAATGTATGCACTTTAATTTAAAAATTCTTTATTGCTAAAAAATGCTAACCATCATCTGAGCTTTCGGTAAGTTATAATCTTTTGGCTGCTCTTGCCTTGATGTTGCTGGCTGGTGGCTGATCAATGTGTTGGTTGCTGAAGACTGAGATAGCTAAGAAAATTTCTTTCTTTATCTTTTTAAACCCTTATCTTCCATCTTGGAGTCAATACTGTGTATTGGTTCCAAGGCAGAAGAGTGGTAAGGGCTAGGCAATGGGGGTTAAGTGACTTGCCCAGGGTCATATAGCTGGGAAGTGTCTGAGGTCAGATTTGAACCTAGGACCTCCCAGGAAAACTTAAAATAAGATAACAATGGAGTTTGACACATAAATGGGTTCTTCCTTTCACAAAAGATTTTTCTGTAGCACACAATGCTATTTGATAGCATTTTGTCCACAGTAGAACTTTCAAAATTATAGTCAGTCCTCTTAAACCCTGTTGCTGCTTTATAAACTAAGTTTATATAATATTCTTCAATATTGCTAGGTCTCCAGGGATTGACAGACCAGAAGAAGAGGAGAGCAGAGAGAGATGAGGAATGCCATTGTAGCAGCTGGAACACACACACATCTTCATCTATTAAGTTCTCCATCTTATGTGAGTGAGGCTTCTGGTGCTCCAAAGCAGTGACAATAGCAACATCAAAGATCACAGATCACAAGAACAGTTAGAATAATAATGAGAAAGTTTGAAATATTGCAGCAATTACCCAAATGTGACAGACACAGAGACGGAATATGAGCACATCCTATCGGAAAAATTATGCCAGCCAGGATTGGGCAGGATTCTAGATGATAGGTCATCTGAGGTAACCCTGAGGTTGGAGAACAATGCTGCCAGAAAATGACAAGTAAGAAAGAGAAACCAATTCTGGTAGGAAGATAATGAATTTGGCTTTGGACTTGGTGGAGTTTGAGGTGACACTGGTGGAGATATCCTGGTGTTAGATCAGAGGATTCTTAACAACAAATGAGCTCTTGAGGATACCCAGTACTATAGCCCTCTTATTTTATAGCATAGGAAAATGAAGCCAAAAGGAGAAGGAACTAACTGAAGTTTAAAAAGCTCCTACATGTTGAAGCTGGGAATAGGACCAAGATCACCCCTAAGTCAGTGGCTCCCAGAAATGGATATTGAGAGAGAAATCCAGACTGGAACTATAGATTCTGAATTTTAAAAAAAATCATTACCTTCTGTCTTATTATCAGTTCCAAGACAAGAGCACCTGGGTTAAGTGACTTGCCTAGCATAACATGCCTAGGAAGTATCCGTGGCTAGATTTGAACCCAGGTCCTCCCAACTTCTGGACTGGCAGTCTATCCTCTGAGCCACCTAGCTGCCCTCAAATTCTGAAATTCTGCTAAGGGAAGCTCTGAGGATGGGTACTTTTTCAAAAGAGAGAAAAGATAAAAAGAACAGAAAATTGTTAGAATAGAATTTCTTTCTTAACTTGTCTCCATGGGAAAATTCAGGAGTCAGACACTGGCAGATCCTGAGCCTGGGGCAACCACAGCTTCTTAGCTTATCACAAGCTTCTCAAAGAACTCACTGAACATCTTCAAGGTTGAACTCACAGCTGGAACACTTGAAATTTAAATTTTTAAAAATAATTTGAACTGGGAGGGTCTTTAGAGGTTATCTACAGGTTATTTCTGAAAGAAAGGCTGACTAGACCCAAGGTAATCATATCACACACTGCTATTGATTGTTGGCATTCAGTTATTAGCAGGACCCAAAGGACATGCCTGCTGTGGTTCTTCCTGTTGGTCAGCAGAAGGTTGAGGTGGCTAAACGAGTTCCATCATATTTGAGCAGGAGAGGAAGCCAGGAGAGACAATAAAGACCTCTATGAAAATGAGAGCAACAGTAGATGTCAGAGACATGACTCGAACGCATGCCTTCCTAACTCTGGGGCTGAAGGTGGGGGAGGAGGGTTAAGTTAATGATCCTCTTATGGTAGATGAGTGCAGGTCCACTATTGAAAAGTTCTGGGGTCTGGTAGGAAACAAATTCGGTTGCTGGGGCTGAGGGTGGATGGGGCTCCTGCATGCCTTAGGTGAGCCCTGGTGGCCTGGTCTGGCCCAGCCCAGCCAGGGACACTGAGTGCCAGAACCAAGGGCCAGGCTAACTCCTGCCGGAGAAGGAACGCGGGAGGGAGGGAGCAAGGGAGGGAGGGAACGAGGGAAGGGAAAGGAGAGCGAGAGCTGCCTCAAATGCTTGAAATAATTCCGCTTCCGTTTGGAAAGGGGCAGCTTCAGTCTCCGCCGCCGCCGCCTGCCCTGACGCCTTCTCCTTCGGTGCGCCCCAGTCCAACCCGGCCCGGCCCTCCCGGAGCTCCGCTCTCTGTTCCCCGCCATGGCAACCTCCCCCCAGAAGTCGCCCTCGGTCCCCAAATCCCCAACCCCCAAGTCTCCCCCGTCCCGGAAGAAAGATGACTCCTTCTTGGGAAAACTTGGAGGAACTCTGGCCCGAAGAAAGAAAGCCAAGGAGGGTGAGTAGGGCGCGGGACTTCGCTCCCGGGGGCTCCTCCCCTCACCCCCAGCTCGGAGCCAGCCCAGTCGGACAGCGCCCTGAATGGGGCGGCCAGGGCAGGGCAGGCCAGGCTAGGGCAGGGCTGGGCTGGGCAGGGCAGGGCTGGGCTCGGGGGCCGGGAATAGCCAGGCTGGCTCCGCGTGCGTCGTAGGATGGGGGCTGCGCTTGGTGGGGCTTTGCGACCCTGGAGCAAGCCCCAGGGCTGCTATAGGGGTAGGGGGTGGGTGGGAGTGGGGGTTGTGTGTGTTTCTCAGTGTGTGTTTCTCTGGGTATCTGTGTGTGTTTGTATTTCCTGGGAAAACGTCACCCTGGAAAAATGCGGGAGCTTGGAGCGGCTCCAGGGCCTGCCCCGCCCCCCGCTAGCCTATCCGGCTGCCCGGATGTGCGCTCCTTCTACCCCTGGCCTGGTTAGGCCCCTACCCGGTTCCCTGGTTGCTCCTTGTGCTCCGCGCCGTGGGGAGCCCAACCAGAGCTGCCAGGCTTGGCTCGTAATTGGGCACTCTCCGTGCGCCCCTCCGTGACTTTTTTAAAGGGGGAGCACACCTCCCTTCTTCCCTAGTGAGTGAGGCCGTGCCGGATCTTCCTGGAATGGCTGGGAGAGGCTGGCGGTGTGGATTTATGCGCCGCCACCGGGTTCTGGCAGTTGGATGGGACCCGCCTGCCTTGCATTTCTCCTGCCTGATGTTTGCTAGATCCTTTCCTCATTTCCCGAAGGAGGGAGACCGAGACTGGGTAAAGTTATACGTTCCTTGGGACAGTCATCCCGGCATCCATCCACTTTCAGAGAGTACAGGGTCTTCGAGAGCCAGGGCAATATTTATAATGATGACAGTTGATGAAAGGGAGCCCAGGTGAACTTCCCAAAGAATTTTACACCTTTTCAGCCCTCTGAACTGAGGACCAGTGATATTATTAACCCCATTCGGCTGATGAAGAAACAGGAGAAATGAGGTGACTTACTTCAAGTCACCCAGCTTCTGAGGCCTAGGTCCAACATTATCCTTTCTCCTTTACTGTACCATTTTAAAATATTCCCTTTAGCAGAGCTAAAAAGATCCAAAATCGCTTACATTTAGTGGAGGTCACTTTGGCTTTCAGGCTCTTGATCACACCTTTCCGAAGGAAGAAGCTGAAAGTATCCCCCTCCTAGATTTGCTGACAACAGAGCCCAAATGAGGGAGGGGTAATGTCATGTGGAAGGTTTTATAATCTGTAAATGGCACACCTGGGATTTTAATCCAGTCTAGTCAGGCTACTTAGTCCCAAAGCCATTGTGCCAAGCACTGGGAATTTTTTTTAAATGCAGTTAGTCAATAAACATTTATTAAGCACTTCCTAAGTATCAGGAATTGTGCTGAGCTCTGAGTATACAAAGAAAGGTAAAAGCCAGCCCCTGCTGTCAAGGAACTCACAGTCTCATGGGAAAGATGACATGCAAACAACTACATACACACAGGATGTATGCAGGATAAATGAGTTCGATCACAAAAGGGAAGTCACTAGAATTAAGGGGATCTGGAAAAGCTTCCTTAGAGAAGGTAAGATTTTAGCTGGGATTTGAAGGAAACCAGGGAAGAGAGAAGGCAGGGAGGGAAACAAGGAGAGAATATTTCAGGCTGGAGGGCCAGTCAGTAAAAATACTGGGAGACAGAGTGTCCTGTGTTAGAGCAACAGGGAGGCCTGGGTTACTGGATAACCAAGTGCATGAGACAACTGGAAATGTGGGAACGGGTCAGGGTGTGGAGGGCTGTGAAAGCCAAACACAATTTTATACTTGATCCTGGAGGTGACAGGGAGCCACTGGAATTTATTCAGTAGAGGTGGGGAGGTGGGGTTAGAGATTGTCATGATCCTTAGGAAAACCACTTTGACAGCTGAGTGGAAGATGGACAGGAATGATGAGAGGCGTGGCAGGCAAACCAACAAGCAAAATTATAGTATCTACTGCCCTTGAGGAACTTATATTCTAATAGAAAATATAGCATGCAAATGGGGGTGTACATACAAGATATCTAAAGTGCATGTGGAAGGTTATACTAAATGAGAGGCATTGAGTACAGATGGAGGGATTTGTTCTGTCTTCAAGATTGTCAGAGAAGCAGGGAAGCAGAGGTGAAGAGGCAGAGCTTCCCAGGCATAAGGATCCACCAGAGAAGATTAACCCAATATGGCCATGGGGTGTTATATAAAAAGAATAACAAGAAGGCTAGTGTCTCTGGATCATAGAGTATGTGGTAGGAAGTCAAGTACAGAGTAACTAGAACAGCAGGCAGGGGCCAAATTGTGAATGACTTTAAAATTCAAACAGGATTTTCTGTTTGATCTTGAAGGTAATAGGGGAGTCACTGAAATTTATTTAGCTTTGGGGAGGGGGAGGTGGGCATTAGTGTGATATGATCAGACTTGGGCTTAGGAAAATCACTTTGTCAGTTAAGTGGAAGATATTTAGAAATGGAAAGAACAGTTAGTCCCATTCTTTTATGGATGAAGAAACTAAAGCCTAAAGAGATAAATTTTGGGTTGTCATGAAGAAAAAGAGAACTTGTTCTGTTTGGTTCTATATGGCAGAACTAGAAATTATGGGTGGAAGTCATAAAGATGCAAATCATATATGTCTCAAAATAAATTAAAACCATCAAAAATGGAAGGGCTTGCCTCATGAGGTAGTGAGCGTCTAGTCACTTGGGGTTTTCAAGAAAAGGCCAAGTAACCATTTTCCAGGTGTCATTGAGGGGACTTTACTACAGGCAGGGCTTGGACTAGCTGGCTTCAGGGGTTTCTTTTAAAAAATACATTTTTTGAAGCTTTTTGTCTTTTTATCACAGGCATTTCAATTCCTCCACCTCCAGAATAAACTTCCCTTGTAACAAAGAAACATGATCAAGTGAAAACATATGATAGTGCACGCCATATCTGTCTTAGTGGTCAGTCAATTAACAGACATTCACTAGATACTCTGCTGAGCTTGGGCAGCTAGGTGGCACAGTGAACAGAGTGCTAGGCCTGGGGTCAGGAGGAACTGAGTTTAAATCCAGAATCAGACATGTATTAGCTGTGTGACTTTGGGCAAGTCACTTAACTCTGTTTGCTTCAGTCTCCTCAGCTGTAAAAAAAAAAAAATGAACTGGAGAAGGAAATAGGAAACCACTATGGTGTCTTTGCTAAGAAAATTCCAAACGAGATCACAAGAGTCAGACAGGATTGAAAAAAAAGCTAAAATCCAAACAAAAAACCTCCAGACAGAACAACAGCAAGTGCTAAGCTCTGGTAATACAAAAAAGACAAAAAAAACCCCTCAAAAACAATCTCTGTCCTTAAGTAACTCCCAGTCTAATGGTGGAAACAACATACCAACAACTATGTACAAACTACACACACACACACACACATACACACAGAGTATAAACTTGAGATAATCTCAAAGGGAAGGCACTAAGATTAAGGAGAACTGGGAAATGCTTCTTTGCAGAAGATGAAACTTTGGTTGAGACCTGAAGGAAGCCAAGGAAGCTAAGAGTCAAAAACGAGGAAAGACTGAGTTTCAGGTGTGAGGGACAGCCTGTGAGAATGCTGGGGATAAAGAGATGGAATCTCATGTAGGAGAAAATCAAGGAGGTCAGTGTACCTGAGTCACCAAGGACACAAGAAGGCTGAAAAGATAGAAAGGGATTAAGTTATGAAGGGTTTTAAAAACCAAAGACAGGATTTTATATTTGAACCTGGAGGTACTGGGAAACACTGGGATTTCTTGAATTAGGAGCATAATCTTGTTGGATTTGTATTTTCAGAAGATCAGTTTGAGAGTTGACACTCAACTGTCAGACCTGAGGCTGAGCAACTAAAAAATGGGCTGTTTTCATTATAGTCCTGGCATGAAGTGATGAGCAACTGTACTATGGTGATGGCAGAGTCAGAAAAGAGAAGATGGCATCCAAGAGAGATATACATTGAAATGCAGCCTGGGGCTCAGATTCAAAAGGTTTGAGGAGTTCGGGCATTATTCCTGCTGTTTATCAATATTTTTGGCAGATTTATTAAAAGTTGACATTGTTTCCCTGTCATACCTGCCATTCATAGTATTCTAGAGCTAGATGGGACCTTTGAGGCCACTGGGTTTAACCTCCTCTTCTTTTTACAGAAGAAGAAACTAGTATCTAAAAAGAGAAGGTGACATATACAGATTCACACATGGGTTAGTAGGTACTTAATAAATGTTGAATTAGCCAACCAATGAGAATACAAAACAAAACAAAACAAAACCCAATAACTCCTGATCTGGGGCAGTTTACATCAGTTGTGTCTGACTCTTCCAGACCATACATAAGAGCATACCAGATCCTTGTCCTCCATTATCTCCCAAAGTCTCTCCAAGTTCATGTTCATTGCTTCCATGACACTGTCTATCCATCTCAACCTCTGCCATCCCCTTCTTCTTTTGCTTTCAATCATTCCCAACATCAGGATCTTTTCCCAGGAGTCCTTTCTTCTCATTATGTGACCAAAGTTTTTTTTTTTTTTAATTCTCATGCAAAACCCACTTCCATATTGTTCATTGTTGTAAGAACAAACTAATACCAAACCAAAACCCTCAAATAAAACCAAAGATCCACTGATGGGAAAGACGACTCCAACAGTCCTTTCTCTGGAGGTGGAGAGCATTCCCTGTCATAAGTCTTTCTGGATTGTCCCAGATCATTGCAGTGCTGAGAGTAGTGGCCAATGTATTTAAGCTTTATTTTCAGTATTTGTCTCCATTGAAGAGTCTGAGTTTATTTAAATATTGACTGATTTAATTTCCTTACTGTCTAAGGGACTCTTAAAAGTCTTCTTCAGCACCACAGTTTGAAAGCATTGATTTGGCAGTTTTCCTCATAGTCCAATTCTTGAAGCTCTCCATTACTACTGGGAAAAACCCAACTTTGACTATATGGATCTTTTGTCAGCAAGGTGATGTCTCTGCTTTTTAGTAGGCTCTCCAGCAGTAGAAGTCATAGCTTTCTACTATGCACAAATGAATAAATATCATACATGTGCAAATACACATATATGTACATACAAATTTTATATGCACATGTATGTATATATGTGTATGTTTATATAATATAGATTAGATTAATAGATTGATCAATTGATAGAGTTAGATACTGATCAATCAATAGAGATTGATAACTAGAGATAGATCCAGAGAAAGAGAGAGCCTAAATCTGTGATTTTACTGATATAAAAAACTACAAGGTGAGGAAATCGCCAATATCATTGCACATTTGTACATTCTCTGAAACACATTCTCTCAAAGCACTGCCTAGAGCCCTGTGTCTATGTGACTTGCCCAGGATCACACATCCAGCCTGTAGGGTTTGAGGTAGGACTTGAACCGCAAGTCAAATCTGAGCAGAAATCTAGCCACTATACCATAGGTGCCTCTTTAAAATATAGTGCAAAGTTACAAAGTATACAATAGAAATACACAGTCAAAACAAAGTAATTTCAGGGGAACAGGGAAGAGTTCTAACAACTAGGGAAGGGCAGAGAATAGTGTCAAGATCAAGCTGGTACAGGAGGTGGCACTTGAGCTGAGCCTTTAAGGTAGAGTTAGGTGGTATATTCAAGGCACATTAAAGGGAAAGGGATACTGAAGAAGAGCAATAGACCAGTTTGAGTGGACCTGGACATTGTGAAGGGTTTAAATAGCAAATGGAGTCATTTCCATTTTATCCTAGGGAAAATAGGTATCCTCTGAAGTTTTTGTGAGTATTGTAAATTTGTGAAATTTGTGAATAAATGAACAAATGAATAATAGTTAGCTTGTGGATGACTATATAACCATAGGAAAGTAAATTAATCTCTTGTTGCCTCAGTTTCCTTAAGAATTTCACTATCTACTTCTAACTTCCCTTTCCAAATTGATTATGCAACAACATGTCCCTACCTCCCATGCCCACACTTTTTTTTTTCTCCATCCATGTTTTTGTCCAGGCTGTCCTCCATGCTGATAGTACTCTCCTTATTTTATCCTTTGGGAAGCCCTACCTTCCTCTAGGCTTGGCTCAGGTCCCAACTTCTTGCTTGACCTTTGCTGATTTCCACCTCACACAATAACCCTCCTTGTGAGAGCCCTTCCACCTGAAATTGCTTTTCATTTTGTACTTACATTTCTGTGTATGCGGGATAGCATCTTGACAGCTATGAGGAGGTTGGGTTAAAAAGATGAGAGACTGAAGGCAAAACCACCAATAAAGAGACTATTGCCACTGTCCCTTGAGAGGTAATGAGAATCTGAACTTGAAGATGGGCTATGTGAGTAGAGACAAGGGGACAAATATATTGGAGAGGTTCAATCAACAAAACTTAGAAATGAATTGGATATTGGAAATAGAGGTAGTTAGGTGTTCCTATGGATAGAATACTGAGTGTAGAGTCAGAAAGACCCAACTTCAAATTCTGTCTTTGGCACTTATTAGCTGTGTGACCCAGACCAAGCCATTTAACTTCTTTTTGCCTCAGTTTCCTTGACTATAAAATAAGAATAATAGCAGCACCTGGCTCACAAGATTCTTGTGAAGATCAAATGAGATGATATATGCAAAGCACTTAGTGCAGTGCCCAGCACATAGTAGTTATTACATATAAGTTAGCTATTATTATATTGGTAATAAGGTAAGAATAAAGAGTTGAGAATGACCAAGAGTTTATAGACTCCAATGACTAGAGGAGTGGTGAGATGCCCTTGGAAGAATTAGTGAAGTTAGGAAGAGAGAAGGATTTCTGGGAAAGATAACGTACTCTCAGGCATCCAGAGTTTTAGGAAGCCTGCAGATATCCAATTATAGATATATAATGGTCAGTTGGAAATGCAGCATTGGAATTGAGGGGAGAAACTAGGACTGGATAGTTAGATCAGGGAGCCATTTGCCAAGCAATTATGATGTGAAGACCTGAGTTGGAATTTTGCCTTAGATATTTACTGTTTGACCCTGAACAAATCACGTAATCTCTGAGCTTCGATTTCCTCACTGATAAATGGGAATAATAATAGCACCTACCTGACAAGGATTTTGTTGAGAAATGAATGAGATAATATATGGAAAGTACTCTGCAATCCATAAAACTTGGTCTAAATTCTAGTAGTTATTATATATTTTATTATATTATTATAATTATATTTATATATATTTATAATATATTATATATATTTATTATTATATATTATTATATAAATTAGCTATTATTATTGTGATCTGCCTTGAGATGACAATTGAACCCATGGAAGTTGAAGAGACTACCAATTGATGGCCTGCACTTAGCCTTGGGGTATACCCATACATAGCATCTGTGACAAAGATGTTGTTAGTCATTTTTAGTAGCATCTCACTCTTTGTGACCTCATTTGGGGTTTTCTTGGCAGAGATATTGGAGTGGTTTGCCATTTCCTTCTCCAGCTCATTTTACAGATGAGGAAACAGAGGCAAACAGGATGAAATTATTTATCCAGCTAAGAAATGTCAAAGACTAGATTTGAACTTGGGTCTTCCTGACTCCAGGCCCAGCATTCTATCCACTACACCATCTAACTGCCCTAAGGATAATTTCAACAAAGGAGATTTCAGAGGAGTGATATGAAGAAGACAGTGACTTAAAAGCTTGAGGTGGAGAAAGTCAACCATAGGAGATGTCAACAGTATCAAATACTTATGAAAGAATAAGAGTGAGGACTGAGAAAAGACCATTTGGCAATGAAGAGTACTCTAGAAACTTGGGAAAGGGCAATTTCAGTTGAGTAAATGAGGTTGAAAGCCAGATGTATAATTTTTATATCACAGGTTTTTCTAGATATATTCCTACCCCAATCTCCCCCACCCCCACTAATCCTCTGAGCTTTTCCTTGTAACAAAGAGAAAAAACCCCAATCTGACTCATCAACCATGACTGATGATCTAGGTACCATTCCATACCCAAAGTCGCTTATCACTCCATGGCATAAAGACAATTGAATTTTTTTCATACCTTCTCTTGGACCAAGACTGGTCATTAAAATCACCACTTGCTTTATTGTTCCTTTCATTTATGTGATGGCAGTCAGTGTATTTATTGTTTTCCTGGTTCTGCTTTTATCACTGTTCATATGGCTTTTCATGTTTCTATGAGTTTCTTTTATTCATCATTTATTACAATGCAATAATATTTCATACCTTTCACATCCCAATTTGCTCAACCATTCTCCAATTGATAGGCATACATGTTGATTCCTGTTCTTTGTTACAATACACACAAAAGTATTGCTATGACTATTTGGCTATCTCTGGGACCTCTCTCATTTCCCTCCTTGGGTTCTATTCCTACAAGTGAGGTATCTAATCAAAGGACATGAACAATTTAGTTGCTTTTTTTCCCTACATAATTCTTTTTCATTTTCTAGAATTGTTGGATCATTTTTCACAAGTCAACTAACAATGTATTAGTATTAATGCTTATGTCTTCCCATAGTCAAGAGAAGCACTTTTTAACAGATTTTCTATAAATTTATGTGGTACAGTAGAAACACCACTAGATCTAGGATCAGAGGACTTGGGTTCACAGTCTACCTCTGATTCTTCCTGCCTGTACAATCTTGGAAAAATTATACAAGCTCCTCAGTTTCCAATAACATGGATGTGTTGGATTACATGGTCTTTCAAACCTTACCTTCTGTGAACTATGGTTTGCTTTGAGTAATTTTTAAAAGTTCACAGATCCTTTGCTAATTGACCCTGACTTTCAGTAAAGCTCTAAAAGCAACATGGTATACTCACTGGTAAGAACATCTGATTCAGGTTTTAGAGGACCTGAATTCAAATGTGGCTCTTACACTTTACCACCTAAGTAATTTAACTAACTCTAACTACTTATCTGGAAAATGAGAGGGTTGACTTCTAAGGTTCTTTTGTAAACTATGACCCTAGTAAAGTCCTAGTTGTTCAGTGCTTTAGATAGCTTTAAGCAAGGAACATTAGGAACACCAAATATACATTGACATTTTAAATTTGTTCAAACCATTGTCTGTGATCCAAGTATCAAGAATCTGCCAGAACCTCCAATCGACACCTGGCTTCAATCAGTCCTTAAGTTAACAATTATTGTATTGAACATATACTATGTGCCAAGCATGGTGCTGGACCCTAGGGATACAAGTACAAAGAATGAAATGATCCCCACTGGAGAGGAGTTTATATTCTAATGGAAAAGAACAAGTGTATATAAAAGTATGTGTAAATGTAAAGTTATTTGTCTACATATTATGGCATAAATATAAAGTATATAATAGCATAAATATAATGTATTATACACATACACAGAAGCAGCTAGCTGGTACCGTGAAAAGAGAACTGGGCCAGGAGTCAGGAAGACTCATCTTCCTGAGTTCAAATCTCTCCTCAGACACTTGTGACTGTAGGCAAGTTATGCAACCTCTGTTTGCCTCAATTTCCTCATCTATAAAAGGAGATGGCTGAGATATTGGAGTGGAAGGAAATGGCAAACCACTCTAGTATCTCAGCCACAAAAACCCCAAATAGGGTCACTAAGAATCAGACATGACTGAAAGGAATGAACAAAAAAATGTTTATATACACTGGATTTCAGCTCTTCTGTTAGAAGTGATTTTGCTCTTCAGGGTTTAATGTCCCTTATCTTGGAGATAGAAGAAATGCTTCCCAACCTTGCCCTAGACTTTCAACTCCCTTTCTGAGACCATGGCTGGACTTCTGTCCACTGTCCTCCAAATGTGGCAAAAGATGCTTCTTTTCTCCATGAGGAGATCCCTACAAAGGAATGAGTGAGAAGGAACTTGGTGGGGGATTACAGAGTCAGATAGCAGCATGGCTTCCAATTTTCAAAAGCCATCAAGGAACTCTGGGGCCAGGAGTTGTCTATCTAATCATTTCTGAAGGAAGAAAATTCAGGACTATCTTATCATTTCCTAAATCTGTGAATATCTAATTATGGAGCTCACAGGGGGGTGAAGGGCCCCTATTGTCTGAGGGTGATGGCTAACTGTCCTGTGGAGCTTTCTTCTCTCTGTCTTCAATTCCTCCCAGGCCTGCCTTCTGGGAAACAGCTTTGCACAGATTGGGGAAAGACAGCTGGGCATCCTTGATGCAAAACAACCCTTTTTCCAATCTTAGTCTGCACATTTTCAGAATCTGCTCTATAAGACCTTCAATTCATTTTCTGAATTCTTTAGGCACCAATGAGGGGGTGCTTGCTTCCAACTGGGACAGCCCAGTCCACTTTTGGATAGCTCTAGCTATAGCTAGGTTGTTTCAGTCATCATGGCTACACCTACCTTTGTGACTTGTAACCATGGCTCCTGGTTCTTCCTTACACTAATGTCTAATCCTGTTTGAAGACTATCAAATATTAGAAGCCAGTTGTCATTTTCCCCAATCCCCCTTCACTTCCCCAGGATAAAATTCCCATTCCCTTTAATTGATTCTTGTGGCCTCCTCGCCAGTCTGATCATCTTCTTCTGGATGCATTCTTATTTCCTTATCAGTATCCATTCTAAAATATATCATTTTGGATCTATAGTATTAATGTCAACATTTATTAAATACTTACTGGGGAGAGCTAGATGGCTCAGTGGATTGAGAGACAGCTTGTGAACTAGAGATTCTGGGTTCAAATCTGGCCTCACACTTCCTAGGTGTGTGACCCTGGATAAGTCACTTAACCCCCAATTGCCTAGCCCTTACCACTCCTCTGCCTTGAAACTAATACTTAGCATTAATTCCAAGACGAAAGGTAAGGGTTAAAAAAGCAAACAAACTACTAGGCAGTAAGTGAAACAAAGATAAAAATGAAATAGACCCTGTCCTCAAGGAGCTTACATTCTACTGTGTAAGAAGTAGAATGTTAACACCTAACACATATAACATATGTTATATCACATAAACAGACAGATGAGTAAAGAATTGTATGCAAAATAGAGCTAGACTTTGGAGGATGTCTTGCCCAGCTCCTTCATTTTATCAAAAGGAGTCTTAGGCTCAGAAGAGAAATTACTTCTCATGTCCACACAGGTAATAATTTACAAAGCCAGATTCAAACCCATGTCATCTTACTCTAAATTATTACTCTAGCTATTTTTCATCTGTCTACAACAGTCAGAGCATTATGACCTTTGGATTTGAGTTTCATAAAAAACCAAATGGAAAGAGACAGTATTCTATTTCTTTGAGGGTCAGTGCCTAACTACTATTAAACTTCCTGCCTAACAAAGGCACCTGTGTGTTGGGGGCAGCTCTAGGGTAGGGAAAAAGAGCCCCAGACTAGAGTCAAGAGATGGGGTTCAAATCCCATCTCCAACACTTAGTACCTCTGTGACTATGAGTGTTTCTCAATGTCTCTGAGCCTGTTTTCTCATCCATAATACAGATGTGACAGTTACACTGCCAACCTCTCAGAGCTGTTGGGAGGATCAATTGGGATAACATTTATAAAGGGGTTTGTGAGCATATATGGAAATATAATACCTGATCGTTATATTAGGGGTCATAAATTGTGCCTCTCTCTGCCATAATCAGACTCCTTCCCTCTTAGCTTAGGTGAAATTGCTCACTCCAGAGCAAACAGAAACTTTACAGGCTAGCAGCCATGCTTGTACTTTTAAAAAGAATCCATCAGGGAATAGTCAGCTCCTAATAAGGATAGTAAGAGATGACTTTGTTCTCAGTTTCAGCAGATGTGTAGATGACTGCCAAAGATGGTTGTGTGAGAGGAAGCAGTACAGCCCAATTCTCCTGCACAGCTACTCCAGAGAAGACTTCAGAAGAGCAGCAGA
The DNA here is from genome assembly GCF_027887165.1 of Monodelphis domestica. NCBI lineage: Eukaryota > Metazoa > Chordata > Mammalia > Didelphimorphia > Didelphidae > Monodelphis > Monodelphis domestica. The sequence goes on along the minus strand of NC_077232.1, from coordinate 59,695,579 downwards.
TAAAGCAGCAATTGGGGAATCCAAGTAGAAATTACAGTGGGTCCATTTTTCCAGCTCAGGTTGGCACAGGTAGATACCCAGAAGCCCTTTTTACCCTCTCCCTGTCCTGGGAGCAAAATCTTCCCTTCCAGGGATCCAAACCCTAATTTATCTATAAAATTTCTAGAGAGACACTCCAAAACAACCTCAGATTTTGGGGGATACTTGCTTAAGGCATACACAAACCACTCACATTGCCTCACAGCTTTCACAGGGATGGACATTAATTTATGGGTAAAGAGAATAAAGTCTTTCTATGAGTCATACCACTAATCACAATGAATATCCTAAGCCTTCATCCTCCTCTGTTCTCTGCTCTTCATTCATATACCCCTCAAAGCTGGTTTATTAGCTACACTTATTCCATTGATTAACAACATCAGGAGAACATTCAGATAGTTTTTTTCTTAGCCTAGAGGTAATAAATAATTATAGACAACTGTGAACCCTCTTGGGACCCATCACCCCCCCACCCACACACACACACACTCCCTTCAGAATTTATCAGAACCATCTAAGTTTGAAAAGATTAATAAGGAAACATCAGGGGATGAATTTGGGGGGCCATCTCAACTCATAAAGCCCAACTACTGAGGTTAACCAGGAGAGATCTAAATACCAGGGAAATGAATGTGGGGGGCACATAAACTCAAGTTCAACTGCCAATTTTAGGGGTCATAATTTGAAATAATGGAGAAAGTACTTATATAGCTTGAACCACTGATCTGTGAAGTGTTGGAATGGAACCAAGTGGAGAGACAGCATGAAGATGGAGATAACATTAGCTTTAGAATTAAACATGTCTCTGCCACTCACTTTTGTGACTTTGGGCAAGTCACTTAAGCTGTTGGGGTTTCAGTTTCTTCTGTCTTTAAATAGATCAGGGTCAATGACATTAGTTACATTTCTTCTAGTTCTACACCTGTGATCCAAGTGGATAACTTCTGCTTTTGTGAACAGGTTTTGTTTTTTTTTTTAAATAAAAATGATGTCATTTCTCTTTGCTCTGGGCTTGATGGTTTAAAATCTTTTGCATTTCCAGGAAGATAGATAGGGACAGTATGATAAAGCAATGGCTTTTGGAATAAGATCTGAATATAAATACAAACTTTGCCACTTACTACTTGTGTGATATTGGGCAAGGAATCTTACCTCCCTCCCTCCTTCCTTATCTATAAAATAGGGAGGTTAAATTCAGTAACTTCTTAGGTCCATGAAACTCTAAATATATTATCTTGTGATGAGATGATAAAATAATGAGATCAATTTGGAGGTAATGGATTAAAAAAAAAAACATTTCCTTCTATTTTAGAATCAATCCTATGTATTGGTTCTAAGGTAGAAGAGCAGTAAGGGTTAGGCAATGGGGCTAAGTAACCTGTGCAGGGTTACATATCTGTGGGCATATTTGGGGCCATATTTGAACCTAGGACTTCCCTTTGTCAGGTTTGGCTCTTTCCACTGAGCCACCAACTACCCCTGGAGGTATCCCTTTTGCTCTCTCTCTCTCTCTCTCTCTCTCTCTCTCTCTCTCTCTCTCTCTCTCTCTCTCTCTCTCTTTTATAGGTTGAAAAAAATCATTAATTTCCTATGAGAGATTCTAGGTCCCAGACCGAGCTATTATAGGGGAAAGGGGGCAAGAGAGTGTCAAGTTTCTCATTCATTTCTGCCATGAAATAGAAAGGTCCACTCAGGTTGGTCAAGTACAATCTGAGATTTTATTTTCTTTTTGAATTAGTCTTTAGTGGCTTGCTTGTTTTAACTATGGAACAAATCCCTATTCTCTTTATCAGATAATTATCTGTAAACAAATACTTGAACACATCAAAGGGGCTGATGATAAAGGAACCCTGCAATTAAACCAGTTATAAAATGAAAAATCCCCCTTTTGGTAGTGTGAACAAACCCTCCTTAATCTATTTGTTTTATAAAATTGGATCTGTATCCACCAGGTTTTCTTAAAATTAGGAAGCCCCCACGATGAGACCTTTCAGGAGTTCTATCTACATTGGCCTATTGGGTGAGATGTAGTCAATCATGACTATTATATAAGTTGATCTGTGTTTCTCTCATTTATTGCATTTGGACACCATTATGAGAATCCTTTTCTAGATTTGATGGGTAAGACAGGAGAGGTGTGCATTGTAGTAGAAATGCATTCAGAAAACAGAAGTCAGGTGTTTCATTTCATCTGGAAATCTCATTCTGAGTCAGCTGGAGGTCATAATTATCACTTCCCAGTACCTCTGGGCACTTTTTTGTGGGGAAAACAACAGTAGAGGCAGACACTTTCCCCCTACAGTGATGCCTTTCAGCATATTTCATCACTGTCTCATTCCCCTTATACGCCTTGATTTCCTTGATCGATTTGCAAATGTGAATACAGCTTCCTCTCTCTTGTGCTGCCGAAAGATACAACTCTGACACAAAGGAGATATGAGTGATGGCCTTGATGAAAGGGAAGCTGGGTATCTTGGGGACAGTGATATCTAGGGCTTGCTTGGTGACAGGAGATTGGAGGATAAGGTTGCCCAGATGTTTTTACTTCTACCAGATCAGAATCTGAGGGTACAGGGTCCCCAGATTCCATTTAACCCTCTCAAGGGATACCGGCTCTCTGCTACTTTTTCTACAGAGCACATATGTATGTGAAATAATGATCCATCCAGTTAGAGTAGCATCCTGATTTCCCATTCAGTGTATCACTGCTGTTTGTGAAATTTCACTGGTGAGTTTAAAGATGTATCTTTATGAGATATAATGGTGTAGTGAGCAGAATCATATACTAGAAGCTAAAAAAGACTTAGTTTTAATTCCCACATTAAATACTTACTAAGGTAGCTAGGTGGATAAAGTGCCAGGTCTGGAGTCTCTCTCTTCTTGTGTTCAAATCTGGTTTCAGACACTAGCAGCGTGATCCTGGGCAAGTCACTTACCCTGGTTTGCCTCAGTTTCCTCATCTGTAAAATGATCTGGAGAAGGAAATGACAAACTACTCCAGCATCTTACTTGAGAAAACCCCAAATGGAGTTGCAAAGAGTAGGGCATGACCGAAAAATGAACAACTCAACCAAAATGCAGATAATAATTGCAAATACGTAGGCAGCTAGGAAGCACAGGAGATAGAATTGCTGAGTTCAAATCCTGCCTCAGAACTGCTTCAGTTGTCACTGGCCCTCTCACAATTTCAGTGCCTTTCTCTATAAAGTGGGGATAATAACAATATCTACCTCACAGTGTTGTGATGATCAAATGAGATAAAATGGCTTGCTAACCTTAAGGTGTTACCTAAATGCTAGCTATTGCCATAATTGTTGCTTCATGGGTCATGAAGATCAGAGTCGATAATATATACAATGTGTTTTTCAAGTCTGAAAATGTTACACAGATGTCAGCAATGGTTGTTTAAAGCCTTATAGAGTAGCAGGGCACTTCACCTTGGTCCTTGTTCCTAGCACTGCTCCCAAGAAGGAAGAAGGATCCTTCCCTCCCCCCCAACCCCTTTCCTCTGTGAGTCTCATTATGTTAAATTAGGAGTTCTCCCATGATGAGAACAGTAGGGTCAGATTGGGCTGTTGGTCCTCCTGCACCTGACTCTGAATGATGGGCATCAAAATTTCACACCTCGTAATAGCCCTGCCAGAGGAGGGTGTCTGAACAATTGGACTCTGACACTTTAATAAATCTGAGATGTTCAGCAACCGAGAGCAAAGTTCAAAATTGCTGAAATTGGTGTTGGAACAGATGGGGAAACAGACAGCTCAGTCCCTTGAATTGGATGGATAGCAATTGTCATTCAGTTTATAGATTCTAACTGTCAGGTTTTCAATGGATATGACATCAATTTTTAGTAATTTGGACTCCCTGCTACCTGGCCCTTTCACATTACTGGTGCCAGGAGGTGTAATTCATGCTCTAGCTCATGTTCTTGTTAAAAAAAAATCCTTGCTCTGCTCCTCTGGTACTGGGGAGTTGTGTTAGGAGTGTTTGGACAAGATGGGCAATTGTCCTTTTTATGAACATGATGACAATTTCATTGCCTTTTGGAAAAGTTCATTAAAAAGTGGTTATTGTGGCCATTTAAATGGTTTCTTGCAAAGAGAACCCAGTTTATGAGAATAGAGGAAATATGCTTGGTTTTTAAATAATATTCAATTCAACAAATTGCTTACCAGCAACTTAGGATACAAAGATAGCTAGTGGGACAGGGAAGTGGTACATTAGAGGGGCTCAGAAGAAAAAGGTGCCCACGGGTATGAATAGCCTCTTCCTTGTTCTCTTACACCCCCCTGGCTCAAACCTTTTCCCTTCCCTCCGATAATTTCGTAGCTAAGTTGTGCAGTGGTTAGAGAGCCAGGCCTGGAGTTAGGAAGACTTAATTTCCTGAATTCAAAAGGTGAACTCAGCTACTTCCTAACTATGTGACCCTGGGCAAGTCACTCAACCCCATTTGCGTTGTATTTGCTGTGATGTAACCATGTTCAATTTTTTTTCTTTGACACCTTAGTTTCCTCCTTTTTAATGAACTAATTATTAATTTTGGGGGGATCTTTTTTTAAAAACAATTTTTAGTTTTGTCAGTTGAACCCTCTTTGTTTTTAATTCACCTGTTTCTCTAATTTTCCCTTTTATGCTTATTTTGGATTCATTAATTTTCCCACTTGAAATCCTATTTTTCTGTTCATTAATTCTCTCCTTTTCTGGCTTCTTGATGCAAGTTTTCCTTTTTAGAACTGCTTTAGTTTCCCTCTAGAAATTTTGGTGTATTGCCTCATGCTTTTCATTCTCTTTCACTCTCATTAATTATTTCATTCACTGACCCACCCATTTAGGATATTCTTTTTAGTTCTTCACTTGGCTCCATATATTTGCTTCGTGTTACCTGTATTTCTTACTATTTTAATTGCATTATGAAAAATGTATGTTTCTACTTTTTTGCATATTTCTACTTTTTATATCTTTGTAATTTCTTTATGTATAGCATATGATCATTATTATGAAGGTATCATGTGTTGGAAAAAATGTATGTTCTTTAATGTTTAAAAAAATTCCTTAAACCTTTCAACTCTATATTCTGACAGTCTTTTAGTCCAATGTTTTCCTTTTGGTTAGTTTTTAGTTACAATTGTCCAGCCCCAAGAGAGAAACATTAAAGGTTCCTCCTCTAATTCTTACTATTTGTACCTTTTTATGGTTTAATTAACTTTTTCTTCCTGAATTAAGAAAGTTTGCCATTTGGTGCAAAAATATTTAGCCCTGACATTCATTCATTGTCTGTGATTCCTTTAAAATTATTTGATGTGTTCATTTTTCTCTTTTGATATTTTAGAGTTTTATCTTTGTTTCAAAATGCTTGATTTTGGGGATTGACCTAATACATGCCCCTCCTTTTTATTCTGTATGTCCTTGTATACAATAAATAGTTGGGTTTTATTTTCTTGTTCATCTATCATACTCTTTTCTTTTATTAGATGGTAATCTATTTATAGTTAGCATTATGGTTGTTTGGTTTGCATTTTCCTCCATTTTTCTCTTTACATTGCTTTTTAAAAATTTTTTCCTTCACTTTTAATTCAGCACTTTCTCCCAGTTATTAGTTTTGCTGAAAGTTTTGCTTAAAAAAAAACCCGAAAGCCTAAAAAACTAAAACTAAATAAGGTATGCCTCTCCCACTGTAAACACACAGCTGTTCCCCCATGAGAATTCTCTTTAGCAATAACCCTTCCTCTTTCTCCAACAGTAACCCCTTTTTCCAAGAGACAGTAGGAATCACCATCCATTCACTGTTCACTGGAAGAATGGAAGGAATGCATCACATATTGCCCTCTGACCCTCTTTTCATTTATGCTTTTTTTTAAAGTTCCTCTTATGACTTTTTTTAATTCCTTGATAGTCTCTCTTCTGTCTTTCTTTTACCCCACAGGTTAATCTTTCATTCATTTTTTTAAAATAGTCTCTTAATATGAGAATTAATTTCATTACTTAGTATTTTATAATTGGATTTATTTACATTTGTCATATTCTTGTCTGGGATGTTTGCAAATCAAATTATTCTACTCCTTTTTGGGGTGTGTCTGTATGTGCTCTCAGAAATGCCTCAAATATTGCCTTTGTTGAAGATTTTTTCCACTGATGATGGTTTTTCAAGTTATGTGAATTTGGGTTGTAGTTTGATTGCCTTTGTTTTTTCAGAATATACATATATTCCATTCCCTCCTGTGAATTCTTTTGAATTCAAAAAAATCCTACATTATTCAAATTTCCTATGCTTCATATTTAAATGCCTTTTTCATAGCTGCTTGCATTCTCATAAGTGTTTATCATTTACATTAAACTTATGACCAAAAAATTTTCATTTTTATGTGGTTGCCCAGATTCAGTTTCCCAGAATTTTGTGGAAGCTCCTGGTTTTTACAAATAAATAAACTACTTGATCTGAGCTGAAGGAGTGGGGAGAAGGGAGGAATAGATGCATTAATGTTGGGGGCTGGATGATGGGGAGGAATCATGGAATGTCAGAACTTTAGGAACCTCAGAAGTCATCTAAACCAACCTGTACCTGAAAAACAATCCTTCTCCAAAGAGAGCCCAACCACATACCTCTAAGACTAAGAAGTCTTTCTTAATATAAAACCTGAATATGTCTCTTTGCAACTTCCACATATAGCTTTTGGTTCTTCTTTCTGGGGCCAAACAGAAGTAGTAGACTGTCTCTTTCACCTGACAACCCTTTAAATACCTGAAGATTGCCATTAGCTTTCTTCTAAGTCTTCTCTTTGCCAAACCAAAAATCGTTATTTCCTTCAGAGGCTCATCATACAGCATGGCCTTGTGATCCTTCACTTTTCTGATCAGTCTCTTCTAGAGTATCTCAGAATTAATGATGTCCTTCCTCAAATGGGCCTGGAATTCAATATATTACTTTAGATGAAGTTTAACTAGGATAGAATTCAGTGAGACTATTCCTACCCTAGTTCTGAACATTTATGCCTTTCTAAATTAATCACCCTAAGATTGCATTAACTTTTTTCCACATTGCCTTTGATTTGTTCCTATCCATATCACCTTTGCCTATAATCCAGTGCATTAGTTATCTCTCCTAGTTTTGTAACACCTGCAAATGTGAAAATGTGAATTTATTTTACTCATTGCCTAAAAAATGTCAAATAGCCCAGGACCAAACCAACATCCTTGGGCACTCTTCTAGACCTCTGCTTCTAAGTCTGTTTGGAACCACTGATGACCACTCAGATTTTAGTCATTCATCCAAGTCAGATTGTCAGAGAAAATTGAGTTTGTTTTTCACCAAAATCCTCATATAGTTATGCTTCCCCCATCTCATGTTTGTGAAGTTTGAGACATGTTTGAGGCAACAAGGTTACTCAGTGGACAGAAGACAACCTGCCAGGGAGATCCAAGTTCAATTCCTGCCTCAGGCATTAGCTAGTTGTGTGGCTGTGGGCAAGTCCCTTAATCTTTCTCTACTTTAATTTCCTCATCTATAAAATGAGAGGGCCAGACTAAAAGACTTTTGGGATCCCTTTGAACTCTAAATGGATGATCCCATGATCTTTTTTTCAAGCCTGGTTAAAGTCCATTGCATGTTAGCCTTCCTAGCTTTGTATTGCACAAATGTGATGTCTGCTATCTATCCTTTATCTAAGTCATTGTCTAAAGAATGTTAAACAGAACAGGACCAAGCCAGGATCTTTGAGATACTCTCCTAGGGACCTGCTTCTAACTCTACAAGGAACCATTAATCATTAATCTTTGGGTTTGGCCATTCAGTCAAGTCCAAATTCGCCCAACTGTACCATTGTCTAATTCATAAGAATAATTTAGGGGACATTTAGGTAAGTCTGTCTATGGCATGGAATAAGTCTACCGGGCAGATTTCAAGGGGTTTCTAGATTTGAATGGACAAAGTAATTACACCTTTGTTTTTCTAACTTCAGTTTTTTCCTCATTTATGATTTTAAAAACACACTCATAGAAGGAGGTCCATGGGCTTCACTAGATTGCCAAATGGGTCTAGGACACAGAAAACATTAAGAGTCTCTGATCTATATAGCTTCTTAGTGATCCCATTAAAGAAAGGAAACTAGGTTAGTCCTCAAAGCAGCCATGCTGGATCTTGGATAACTGCTTCTTTTTCAAGATGCTCACTGGAATAGACAAAATAGTGATGGGTAGGTAAAGTGTATGTGTGTGTGTGTGTGTGTGTGTGCGCGCGCGTGTGTGTGCACATGTGTGCACATATTTATGAAACAACCACCTGGGAGGACCCAAACATTTTCTAAAATGAAGCTTCAGGTACAGAATTCTACCTCAAAAGCGATGGGGTGTTTGTTTTATTTTGTTTTTAAAGGTCCCTAATAAAAGGCATTCATAAAATAAACTCTAAGGGTTCCCCTCAAAGGGCAGGCTTCTGGATTCCTGGGGGAATTGAAAGACCTGGGCAAGACAGGCTCCTGGCTGCTGTCCTGGTGGTTATTTACTAACCAGGATCATTGTGCAGCCCTCTACAAATACTGTCCTGGAGGGAGAATGAGTCCCTGGGCTCCGGATATAGCTACAGCTGCACTTTAATTAAATGGTGCAAATCCATCCAGCACCCCAAGCCTTCAGCCTGTTGGCTCTCCTCAGTCCCAGGTGAAGTGGACTAATGCCCTGGCAAGAGGCCAGAAGGAAGGCAGTAGGCAGCAGGCCTCTTGAAAGGCCTGAATTTAAAATTAACATTCAGCTAATGACAGAGCCACTCCTAAAGCAGATTCCAATTAAGTCTGGCATTTGGAGGTGGCATTAAATGACCCAAGTCAATATTCCAGAGATAGAAACAGAACAATGAAAATTATAGCCTTCCTTTAAAAGTCAGTGGTATTTAATAATTTAAGTTTTAAGTTCATTCTTTGTTAATTGTGCAAGTTGAGAAAAACAGCATCTGGTAAAGATGGTTAAATAAACTTTCTTTTTTAATATGATTTTTATTATTTTCAACTAACAAGCATTTTTTTTCTCTCTGCTACCTCCTCCTTTATGAGGAAAAAGGAAAAGGAAAAGAACCCATGAAACATAAGTTTAGACAGCAAAACAAATTTCCACATTGGCCATATTGAAAAATGTGTATTTCATTCAAAGTATTTAATCTATCATTGCTCTGTCAGGTGGGTAACTTATTTAATCATGGATCTTCTAGAATCAAGATTAATCATTGCATTGATTAAAGTACTTAAGTCTTCCAAAGTTGTTCACATCTGAAGTGCTGTTGTTATTGCATAGATTGTTTGCCTGGTTCTGCTCACTTCACTCTGCATCAGTTTATAAATGTCTTCCCAGGTTTCTTCAAATCCATCTATTTCATCAGTCCTTATTATAGTATTCCATCACATTCATCTACCATAATTTGTTTGGCCAGTTCTTCAGTGATGAGTACCCCTATTTCTTTGCTACCAAATAAAGAACTGCTAAAATTATTTTTGTATATATGGGTCCTTTTCCTCTTTTTCTGACCCCTTTGGTGTATAAGTCTTGTGATGGTATTGAGTCAGAGGAGGTGTAAAGCATAAATCAGGTTGTCCAGCACCACCTTTGGGATGGCACATTGTGATGATGAATAATTGTTGATTAAAAATCAGGGGAAAGGATGACATTGAAGAAAAGTATGAGCAAAGAAGAATAGTCAGATGGGAATATCAAGAAATAACCCATTCACTCCACTGGTGTTCTTGTGATATCTTGTGAGTTCATAGCAGGTCAGGTGGAATTTTATAGGCAAACATAGATACAAGTCTCCCAGATTGAGTGAGCATGAAAGGATTGCCATCTGCATTCTTGGAGGAAAAACAAATCACAGCTCTATCAGTGCATTTGTGTTATTGATAAATATTTGAGAGGACATTTAGAATGGGTTCAGTGTCCTAATCTCTTAGATCCACGAGTGGTTCCTACATGTTAGGAGTGATCTATAGAATGCTCTTACTTTAAAAGATGAAGAAATTTTAATTTTTGTTCATCACAGATGGCCAGCAAGTTGGATTTACTGTTTCCTTTTCTTAGTGAAAGAAACTAAGGATATTTGAAACAATAAATTGGAAGGGGAAGTCACATCAAATAAAGAAAAGCTTGCCATTTTTCTTAATAATTTAAAGTTCCTAGATAGGAGCTAAGAATCAGAGTGGGAAGGGACTGGAGAAGCCATCTAGTCCAACCTCAGTGTTTTCCATGGGAAGAAACTGAGCTAGTGCCACCCCTACCTGAAACCCTTGGGAAGTGACTTGCCCAAAGTCATTCAAGAGGTATTTAGCAGAGCTGGGTATTAGGTCTAGGTTCTTTGTCTTCAGATCTAATGCTCACTCCACTGCACCAAGATTAGAAAACCCAAATTATTCTGATTTCTTGTTTTGTTAGAAAAACCTTCTCCTCAGCAACAAAATGCACAATTGCTGAAATTCTCCCACTCCTAATCAAGGCTGATATTTACTATAAAGAAGCTCTCCAGTTTTCAAAATGAAGTCCTGTATTTTCTTAGAAGTCATACCAGGTCCAGACCTCTGCTATGCAGTCTCTTCTCTATGACAAGTCCTTGGTTTGCTTGCCTAACTTTTTGCATAAATATTTTGAGATTTTTCAGCCCTTCTGGGATTCCAGCATGTTGTATCTGACTGCCCAGATTGCTTGCAAGGGAAAGGAAGGAGATATTTTCTCCAGCAGGAGACCCAGAGCCATCTCTTACTCATTGTTCTGCTTGCCCAGAAGGATGAAATAAGCCCTCCCTTCCACCCACTCGGGCTCCTCCTGAACAGGAAACAGCTGGGGTCCTGAGAGTGGCCAGCCTCCTTTAGCCTCCAGTGCCTTTGGCTAGAAGAAATGTGGACTGTGAACATTACAGATTTCCTCTTAGGGATGACTTCTTCCCCAGAACATAGCCAACCAGCAGCAGGAAAATCCAGTGCCGAAAACAATAAATAAATTAAATGAGGGGGAGTGGGATGGAGGGGGGTGGTGTGTGGAGAAAAATGACTCATGGGTCACTGCATACTCCTACCAAATTCCAGGAATTGCTGTCTTCCAAGCTTAGGTCATCTGCTGTGAGTAATGCCTTAACAGGGCCTGATGAATTAGAAGACTAGTTTATCCTTTTGCTCGTTGGTGTTTAGAAGAGGGGGTCAAGGTCCCCCAAAAATAAATGCTGGCTTTCTGTTCTAGACTTGCTGAATAAATAAGTTGGCTCCACACTTAAAGAAAGAATTTTTCAATTCAAAACCATAAACATTTAGGCTTGAGATTCTCTTGGTGGGTTTCTGTGAGGTCTTCTATTTGCTCTTTAGTGTTTTTGAAGCAAGGAAGAAAATACTGACCCTGGAAGAAGTTGTGTTTCCAGTGTCTTTAAATGTATTTTCCCAAAGAAACAATGTTTTGTAGGTGGTGATGAGGTGCCCAGGTCAGTCACCCCCACTGATAATAACAAGCTTAGTGAGAACCAGAGTGCCAGCTTGAATTCTGGGTCCTGGGAGTAGGGACCATGTGGTAGTATGCTGACAGAGGAAGATGGAGGAAGAGAGCCTTCTCTTCCTTTCCTGGGCACAGGGCCAGGCCTCCACAAAAGGCAAAGCTTGTCTTTGGCATTCTCCCATAGTCCTTTTCTCTATTCCTTTCCCCAAGCCCCCTCTGGCCTCTAGCTGCCATGTTCCCCTCCTCTCATTGGCACCAAGCCTGTCCTATCCCCAAAGTAGTCCATGCCTCAGCATTCCTACCTCCCCTCTCATCCAGTCAAAACTTCCCTTCTCCCAGAGCTGCTAAAGGCTAGAAAGACAGCAGCACCCTTCAAATTAATATACAGACAAATGCCAATGAGGAACTGATGCTTGTTTTTTTTTTCTCCCCTGTAAAACTGGATAAAATAAAATGGATTACAGAAAAATAATATGTGGGAGAATAAAAGTATAAGAATAGCAAGGGACACTTAAAAAATAAAACCTTATAGAGTTAGGCTTGTCCTCTAAGATTTTATAACACTCTGACAAGGTAAACCAGAAATTTTTCAGTCCTGGATGAGCCAAAGAAAAGCTAATAGATTGTTGTTCAGTCATTTCAGTCCTGTTCAACTCTTATTGACTCCATTTGGAGTTGTCTTGGCAAAGATCCTAGAGTAGTTTGCCATTTCCTTCCCTAGCTCATTTGAGAGGGGGAAACCAAGGCAAGTAGGGTTAAAGGACTTAACCAGAGTTGCACAGCTAGTAAATATCTGAGGCCAGATTTGAACTCAAGTAGATGAATCTTCCTACCTTCAGGCCCAGCACTGTATCTATCATGCAACCTTATCTGCCCATCTAACAGATAAGAGATTCAAAAAATGGAACCAAATATGTACGATAGAGTAGCATTTGGTAAATCTATGGAAAATGAGAAACAGGAAAGGATTTGTTATCTAATAAGTATTGGGAGGGGGAAACTAGCAGAATGATGGAAAATAAAATGATTTTCATTTCATACCAAGAGCACATAGTAGGTACTATATAAATGCTAGTTGTGATAATAATGATGATATGCTATAATCTGTTCTAATTGCTAGCTCATTTTTCATCCCAAAACTATTGATTAAGCATTTACTTTGTGTTAGGTACAATCCTGGTGCAGGGAATCTGGGAATAAAAAAAATTATGTATCTCTCAAAGAATTTATATTCAAAGAGGGTGAAGGAGGGACATAACTTGCAAGAAGTACAAATAAATACATTATACTGCATTATATTGAAAAAATATTGTAAAAAATACTACAAAGTAATTTCAGGTGGAAAATCTTCAGCTTGCACTGAGCCCAGGGGCCAACAGAAGTCCATCTATGTTCTGGCCATTTTGGAGGAACAATGACCCCCTATTTCCTCACTTACCTTGAGTTGCAATCCCTTCTTTGTTATTTCTCTTCTACCCTTTTCAATTTGAAGAGTCTCTAAACCAGAGAAAGCCAAAGCAAAATAAGAATTCAGTAGTTTGATTCTGCTTCTATTTTCTATGATCATATTCCAAGCAAGGGGCTTGTTTCTGCCTTCTTTCTTCACACTCCCAAAAAACAAAACAAAACAATCTTTTAGTGTTTTTATTTTAGCGTTTTTCCCAAATTGCAGCTTATGTTGGACTTAAGTATTTGTGATCCTAATCTAACAACTGATTTTATTTCCTGCTTCTTTATGTGTGAGCCTTAAAAATCAGAGCTCACTTGAGAGTTCCATGTGCAGTCACACCTGCCTTTTCTTTCTTTAGATGATTATGTCACTGGAATTTCATTTTCGAGAGCCCACTTTCTCCTGGTTAGTTCCTTCAAACCATGAGGTCATAACAACCTTTTACCTGAATTTTTGAAATCTGTTCGTCTAAATTCTGGGGTATCCATCAAATTATTCCCAGCATTCCCTTTCTTATCTGTCTAAGATGACATACATGACTACTTCCTCTCAAAGTTGCCATCATTTCTGGCAACTTTGTTGACATGTTCTCCAAACACTCCCCCCTTATAGGTTAAGATATGATACAGACTAGGAATTTCTATACTGTTGCTTATTCAGTATTCTGGAAATGTACATTACCAGCAAGGTAACACATGGATTTATAGTTTTTTTTTTTCTGTTTTTAGAGCATCCAATATCTATCTGAATAGATGGAGTTTCCCATCATAATAACTATATACTGCTTCTTTGCCAGTTTGGTGATCTGTCAGAAATTCATCCATTTTCTCCTTCTGCCTGTGTAGTAGTAGTAATAATAATTCCTAACTTACAACATCTATATAATGCTACGTACCAGGCACTGTTCTAAATGCTATACAGATATCTCATTTGATCCTTAACAATAACTCTAGGAGGTAGGTGCTATTATTACTTTCATTTTACAGACAGAAACTAAAGTGAACAGAGGTTAAACAACTTGTCCAGATCACATAGCTGGTAAGTGTCTGATTTGGGATTTGAACTCAGATCTTTCTGACTCCAGGCTATAGTTGATTCTATTCAACTGTATGTTCCCTATAATGTCTCTTCTATTCCCCCCCCCTTTTATTTTCCCAGATAAGGATATCCACATAGGTTTATTTCTTAATGTACAGTACGATCCCAGTAGCTCTTCTCTCTATTCTGTGTTAGGTATGATCTTTGACCCTCAAGACACTGTTTGGAGAAATATGACATTTATCAAGGGTCTTGGGTTTTAGCAGTGTAACCACTTCTCTAAGGAAAGGGGAGCAACTCAATACAGCTAAACTTGCAAAAGTGGGAAGCCACCAAGTATCACCAGCACATTCCGAGAGGTGAATGTCAGTGCCTCAGGTAGCCATTCTAGCCCCCAAAAGGTATTTCCTTTGCCACTTTTTATAAGAAACAAGAAACAAAATTGACTTCTAGATTCCAATTTTATTTATTTATTTTTATATTCTAATTTTACTTAGATTAAGGAAGGAATGAGTGGGGGAATTATTTATCCTGGACCGCCATGTTCTAGAAAGGGAAAAGGGGTGAAGATAAAGACAACAGAGGAAAAGAGAACATGATCAAAGGAATTTACTTCTTGGCATAGTGGATCCTGTTGTTCAGTTGTTTCAGTCTTACCCACTCTTTGTAACCCCATTGGGGGTTTTCTTGCAAAGATACTGAAGTGGTTTGCCATTTTCTTCTCCAATTTACTTGACATATGAGAAAGCTGAAATAAACAAGATTAAGTGACTTTCTCAGGTTCACACTGCTAGTAAATATCTGAGACCAGATTTGAACTCAGGAAGAGGAGTCTTCTTGGTTCAAAGCCCAGCACTCTGCTATGCCACCTAGAATACCTTATAGATTCTGAGGCAATGAAAATTTGTTTCCTTAGCTGAATAACAGGTGTGTGTTAAGAGGTGTAACAGGAATGGGGATAAGTAGAAAGGAAAGTTATTTTCTTTGGATTTCTTGGAGAAGCGCCGTATGGATAAAATCCTACTTGGTGAATATTAAAATTGGGCACTAGAATTGCTTTGTTAAATTAACATTATATCCAAATGGAAAGCTATTGCGGCAGGGTACATAGGTGGCATTTCTTATAGATTTTATTTGTTCACATGAGAGAGGTCTTTAGTGCCCCCTCATGCCCTCCACATTCCCAACGGCTAACTGCCCTTGTTGGCACCCTGCTGAAGTCTCTGGAAAGAAACACCGAGGGGGCCAACGACAAACACTGAACCCAAACATGTGTTTTCATTAAATAGACTGGCTGCTATGGGGATGGGGACCTGAGAATCCATCTGTCCTTTACGATTTTTTCATTTACTACAAATAGTTGAAACCAGACTAGCAAAGCCTGCTACTAATGTGGAAGTATCTTTGCTGAGCATAAAGGGTATCTATCCCAGCAGGATTCTACCTGCCCTGGGTTTGAATGTCAACCTCAGTGTTTGTTTCCCCAGTTCCTCTTTGACTCTGTCCCTGGTTGAGGCAAAATCCTGTTCCCTGCTGGGCCCTGAGGCAATTCTAAAGCTACTTACATTAATAGAAGAATTTTCAAGGAAAGTGCTAATGTGGTCAGCTTGGTGGATAAATGATGCAAGGCTGTCAATCACTCAGATTGTTTTTAATTAAAATAATGTTATTATGGGGTCTCTAGTTGCTGTTGGCCATGAAAGCAATGACAACATCTGTTTAAGTGCCAGTACAAATGCAACACAATGGATTGCAGCATCCAGATTTTTAAAAACAATGTTCTTTGCATGTCTGAATATTAAAAAAGACTGAAAGATGAATTCCTTTGATAACGGAGATTTCTTAGAATCCCATTTTCTAGGCTCTATCCTAATCATAAAGCCTTCAACAAAATAGTCTGTGTAAGAATAAGGGCGTTTTACCTAAACGTGTTCTCTATAAAAACAGATTATTATGATCTTGAGCTGAGTTGAAATGGAGAGGAAGTTCTTGTCCAAGAGATATGAAAAGATATTGGAATTCCTGATTGATTGGTGTTTCATAGGATTATAGATTTACAGTTCATCAGGTTTGTTTCTCTCCCCCCTCCTCTGCATTTTTTTTTTAAATAAGGAAGCTTAAATGTCTAGCAACATGAAAGGCTTTTCCTAAGGTCACATGGATGTCAAAGTTGGGACTCAAATCTAGGTCCTGGGGAGTCAAATTCAGACTGTAGAATCTTCTAAGGTGGGGGGCCTGGCTGCAGAGGAAGGAGAGCAGTTGAGTGGCTCAGTCGATAGAGAGCCAGGACTAGAGACAGGTTTCAAGTATGATCTCAGAAACTTCTAGCTATGTGACCCTGGGCAAGTCATGTAACCTCAGTTGCCTAGACCTAACCATTCTCCTTCCTTGGAACAAATAATTAGTTTCTATTCTAAGATAGAAGGTAAAGGTTAAAAAAGTGGAAAGAATGGAGAAGGATTTACTTTACTCACACTGAAAAAACATATGCATATGTAATATATTTAGATCTGAAATATATTGTTATATATGTTGTATAATAAAAATATATGAATATATATGATATAAGACATGAAAGATATCTTAATTTGATATTTGATAAATAGAAAATTTATATTTGATAAATAGAAAATATATTTTAAAGTATTTAAAATATATATTCTCTGTTTTGTTTTGTTTTTTAATGGGAGGAAAGGTAAGGCAAATTCTTCTCTATTCTTCTGTCCCTTAGTACTTTAGAAGATTACTGTCTGACTGGCCTCTCAGGACCTAGGGTTGAGTCCATTTGACTATTAAATGGGATGGCTCTTGGAAAGCAGAAAGCAGTGGACTATCTGGGGAAATTATGATGATGTAAAAATCCCGGACATATAGATCCTTTCTCCCTTTGTTCAGTAAGCACAGGTAAACAAAGTGAGTGTGTATATTCCTTCTGATAGGGCAGGGGATATCAGTAAGAGAATTGAATATCCAGGGACTAGGAAATGTAGGCTAGGAGGCTTGACTCAGTATGCCCTCCAGGAAGTGATTATAGCATCCCCTCTACTATGTACTAGAGAAGTTATCACTTCAAAATGAGAAAATACAGGATTTTTGGTGGAGTTGTGAATCTGCCCAACCATTGTGGAAAACAATTTGAAATTCTGCCAAAAAAATGACTAAGGTATCCAGCAAGTCATTGACAAAAGTCTGTACATACACCAAAATATTTAAAGCAGTACTTTTTGTAGTGACAAAAATCTAGAAGCAAAATGGATGCCTGTACACTGGAGAATATCTCAACAAATACTGGTATGTAATTGCAAGGGAATATCACTGGGCTGTAAGAAACAACAAACTTGATGGATCCAGAGAAGAATGGAAAGAGTTAGATGAACTAATTTAAAATGAAATAAGGAGAGCCAGGAAAATAATTTACACAGTAATGACAACAGTGTAACCAACCATACACCCATGTTTAAAATGATTGTTACACAATTATAAAGCACAAACCTGGCTCAAAGAAGAAACAGAAGACACCCATCCCTTTTCAGAAGTAGAAGGCTCACATATTATCCAACTTTTCCAATGTATTAATCAGCTAAGCTGATTTTTTTCTCTTTTTAAAAAAATGCTATTTAACTGTTATATGAGATGGCTCTTGGAAAGTAGAGGACTATCAGGGGAAATTATGTTGCTTAAAAAAATCAAGACATCAATGAAAACTATAAAAATCCAATGTATATCATAACTACAACAGTGCAATGTAAAGAACAACCCCCAAACAATTAAAATTAAATGACATGAAATTATAAAGAACACCCCACCACCACCACCAAAAAGTATATGAAGATATCTTCCCACTCTCCTTTGCAGAATTTTGGGTCTGGTATGGAACATTGCCCAAAACATCAGATTTTTTTGGTGGGGAGAGGGACTAGACAGACGTATTGATCAGTTTGTTTGCTAATACTCTCTTCAATTTCTTTGTCAAAAGGAATGACTTTTCTAAGGGACAGGAGGAAAATTAGGTGCTGTAAAAATAAAAGAAAATAAAAATTTATTTTTAAAAAAGATATGGTTTTAAATCCCAGCTTTTCTATCTACTATTTAGATTAACTCAGGCAAGCCCCTTAACTAGTCAGACCTTTCAGTTCCCTATTCATAAGTGATGATATTAGACCACATAATCTCTGAAGTCTATCCCAACTTTAAATCTAATAAACTCCTCTGAATATATAGAAGGCAAAGCCAGAATTCCCCTGATGCCATTGCTCACCAAGATTGGTCTTATTCTGGAAAGCAAAAGTATGTTTCAATATCATTGGGATATATTTTGGAATTTGACAGGATAAAGGATTCAGTGTAGGGTTGTTTTTGTTTTTTTATCCATGGTGAAAATTTGTTTCTTTCCCTCATGTGTGGCTCTGTAACTTCTTGTTGTGAAAATTGACATAAAGAGGTCAGTCCTGTCTCTTACCTGGAGAAATAGAGCTTTTACCAGGAGAAATAGAGCTTTTCTTGGTCTCTGTGGGTCTGAGTATTATACAAAGAAACTCCAAGGGGGGCATTTTGGTGACTTGATGGATAGAGAACCAGGCCTAGAGCCAGGAAGTCCTGGATTCAAATCTGAATTCAGATACTTCCTAGCTATGTGATCCTGGGCAAGTCATTTAAACCCATTGCTTAGTCCTTACCACTCTTCTGACTTGGAGCTAATACACAATATTGATTCTAGGTTGAAAGGTAAGAGTCTTGGGGAAGGAAGGAAGAAGATCCAAATTTGCCCTGAGTCTGGGGTATTAGATTGGGAATTTATTCATAATCAAACAGTCAGTCAGCAAGCATTTGCTAAATGCATTCTGGGCATTATACTAAGCATGGGGTGAGGGTATGGTAGTAGCTAGGATAAAGAAAAGCAAGGACACACTTCTTATTCTCAAAGATTTCACATTCTAATAGAGGATGTTAACAATTAGACCAGATGGTTAGTTAGCATGTACTTGAGAGAATCTTCTGAAGTAATCTTTCCCCCAGTGGTAGACATAACAGAGAAGATGAGTCACTAATTCTTTGGTAGTTTGATATGTCACAGGACACTTTTGCCTCTTCCTGCCCATTACCTTGGTGTTTTAGCTGTTAAAGATCTTCCTCTATCTATTGTCCTGTCAATCTTAAAAAACAAAACAAAACAAAACTACCAAATTAGTTTATAATGACAAGTCTTTAATTGGGTCAAGGCAGACTATAATAAAAAATACTATGCAGAGCCATTGCTCTGGGAGGACTCTAGTCTTGGAAAAGGCACGCAACGATGTAATACTGGGAATTTTCACTGATTTACAAAAGTATAATTTTTAAGGGAAAAGGGAGCAGAGCAAAAGACATGGTACAAATGAGTTTATAAACACTTGGGAAAGCCAAGGTAGCCAGATGCTAGGGTGAATGGGAGAAGCCTAGATATAGTAGGAGAGGCCAAAGTGGCTGAAGAGGTACTTAAAGTTTGATTGTCTTTAGCTAATCTTGGCCAGAGTAATTGGAAAAATACTTAACAATTTATTGTCTTCTTTAAACTCAGTCCTTGGGAAGAAGGCAAACCCAACTCATAGTTAATTCAATCTTTGTCTTTTGTTTTAACTTTCTGGGAAACTATTTAAGAAACAAGTCATTCTGGAAAATCCTTGGAACTGTGTTGTCAGATCTATATCTTGCTTTATAGCTTTCCATATTTCTCCTCCATTTTGTGGTTAAACTCCTGAAAAAGGTCATCTATAACAGGGGCCTCACTTTCCTCTACTCTCATTTTCTTCTTAACTCTTAACTTATTTATTAATAAAATAAATAAATACATTTAAATTTAATTAAAATAAAAATCTGAGGAAAAGATTCATTATCTAATAAATATGGATAAATATTGAAGAATAATAACAAATATCATCTACTGATCTCATTATTCAACTGAAACTGCTCCATCCAAAGTTACCAGTGACTCTAAAGAGCAAAATTTATTGGCCTTTTCTCAATCCTCATCCATCTTGACTAATCTATAGTCTTTGACATTATCTATCAGCCTCTTCTTGTTTTCTCTTTTCTCTAAACCTTTCATGACTATTCTCTCATGGTTCTCTTCCTGCCTATCTGACCATTTCTCCAACTCAAATTAATAAACATTTATTAAATACCTACTATGTTCCAAGCATTGTGCTAAGCACTAGAGGCACAAAAAAGAAAAAAAAATAGATCCTGTCTTCAAGGAGGTTACAATGTAATGGGGGAAGATGTAATCTTTTGCTAGATCTTCATCTACTTCATATCCAATAAACTTGGAGGTCCCCTAAGGCTCTATCCTGGAACAACCTTTTTCTTCTTCCTATATTCCAGTGATAATGAACCTTTGTGCCATGCCCCCCCCCCAGACTACATACCATTCCCTGCCCCACTTCCAAGATGAGGTGTCATCCCCCTTTTACCTCAGATAGTAGAGGGATAAAGGGAGGGGAGTGGCCTGAGTGCTCCAAACAGGGGAGGGAGTAAGTGCTTCCATTGGACTGCTGGGCAGAGGGATGGTGAGGCACCATGGAGAAGGAGAAGAGAGCAGCTCTGCCAGAGTCCCTCTACTTTTCTGCCAGGTATGGTGAATGTGCCCACAGAGAGGTCTCTATGTGCTATCTTTGGCATGTGTGCCATAGGGTCAACATCATGGCTCTATTCCATTTCTTTTCGTAATGTCATCAGCTATCAGAGTTTCAATAATCATCTCTCTTCAGCTGACTCTCAGATCTACTTCTCTACTCCTTAATCCTTTCCTGACCTCTATTCTTGAATCTTTAGTTGTTCCTGACAATCACTCCATGTTCCTCAGGGTTTTATGCTGGGATAGATACAACACCCAGCCTGAGATACAGGCATTATAATACTGGAATGCCAAAGTGCCTTTATAATCTTTAGCTCATAACATTCCTCTCCCTTACCTTAGAAAAGAAAAAGGACAAATGAAAAGCCGATTTCTTCGGGGTGCCTGGAGTACTGACCCACAGTTCTAGGGGCTACTCTGCAGTGTATATTAATAGATGGCACTAGAGAACAATAAGCCTCCATGATTCATCACAGGATAGCAGGATTCAGGTGGGTTCCAATGAACTTACAGAGGTTTCTCTAGCCAAATCAGTCAGCAAAACAGTGTCTCTTTCCCCGTCATCAAGATTCCATCAAAGCAGCTGAAGTCAACTGTCTCAGCTGGAAGCCTCCAATGGTTTCTGTTCCTAATTGCTTGGGACTTCTCTTGAGCCCAGCTTACCACCACTATCTCCTCCTCCTTTTTTGTCCTCTCCCTTCTTCTCTTCCTCTTCTTTCTTTTTCCTTCTTTTCTTTGTTTCTTAATAACTTCTAATGCTCCCAAACAGAGCTTTCTGGTGGTCAGTGACATCTACCTTATGGGATAAAACTCAAGGAACCCACCTTTCTGTTAGGAATTAACCTAACAATACGTATATAATCTTCCCTTAGTCCTTAAACATTTATTTGACCCATAATTTTGCCAGATGGAATAACCCTTAACTGTCTTAAAACAGCCACATGGTAATAAGATTCTGCATGGTGTTGCAGTGACTATCATACCTTCAATCAGCTCTTCTGGGTATATTCTTCTGAGGGGCAGTTCTCTCTCTGGTTCTCAGAACAGTCTATGTCTCTTGTCTACATTTTCTCTGAAGCAGTGATTCTTTACAAATTGATGTGTGTATATGAAACATTAGATTATATAAATATCATATATATATGTATATATATATCCATCCTTTTCCTGACCTTTTCAAGCAACCAAACTTATATAGGAAAGAGGCACTACCTAACATGTGTTATAACATGTCTTTCTGTTTATTTCACTTGGCATCAATTGTCACAAATACCATGTTTCTCTGAATTCCTCATGTGGCACTTCTTATGGCACAATAATATTCCATTATATTCATCCACCACAATTTGTTTAGCAGTTCCCCAAGCTATGGGCACCCACTTTGTTCTCAACTTTTTTGCTCCCCCAAACGGTAATACGATAAATATTTTGGTATACAGCCATTCTACCATTTTAGTCATTGGTCATGTACTGTGGATAGAATATAAGCTCATCGAAGACAAGGAATGAATGCCACTTTTATCTCTATATACCTAAGTACCTAGCATAGTACCTGGTGGATAGCAAGTGCCTAATAAAGGTTGGTACAATGATCTGTTGCCTTATGATCCTCTTTTATTGTCATGTTGATGGTGGTGGTGTTGTTCATCGTGTCTGACTCTTCATAACCTCATTTGGAGTTTTCTTGGCAAAAATACTGGAGTGATTGCTCCATTTCCACTGGAGTGGTTTGGCATTTCAAATTCATTTTACAGTTGGGGAAACTGAGGCAAACAGAATTAGGTGACAAGACCCCACAACTAGCAAGTGTCTGAGGCCAGACTTGAACTCAGGAAGATGGATCTTCCTGACTCAAAGTCCAAGACTCTATCTACTGCACCACTTACCTGCCCCCATTTTATTTTGCATGTTTTCTTCACCTTAATGAGCTTTTGCTTTATTATTGCATTTTGACATAGACAACATGAATGCAAATCTTCCTATGAACTCAGAATTCATCTGATCCTCACAAACCAAATACTAGGTATTTTAGGGAAGGTAACATAATATCCCCATTTTATAGCTAGTAATGTAACAATGCATATTATGATGCTCTAAGCTTTGTGAAACATTTTATGTAAATATTCTCATTTGATCCTTACAATAACCTTGTGAGGCAAGTGTTTTTACAGATGAGGAACCTGATGTTAAGTGACTTGACTTGCACATCTAGAGGAGCTAGAACTTGAATATATGTCCAAGTTCAATGGGTTTTCCACTCCCCAGATTATTATTATTTTTAAAAATCCTTACCTTCTGTCTTAGAATTGATACTAAATACCAGTTTCAAGGCAGAAGAGTGGTAAGGGATAGGCAATCAGGGTTAAGTGACTTGCCTAGGGTCACACAGCTAGGAAGTATCTGATACCACATTTGAACCCAAGACCTTCCATCTCCAAAACTTGCTCTCTAGCCACTGTGCTACCTAGCTACCTCCACTGCCCAAATTAGGCTGTAAGCTCAGGAAATGCAAATAGTTTCCACTTTTTTTTTTGTAGGTTCCTTTCAAACCTAGTACTAGGATTCATCCATAGACACTCAATAAATTCTCGTTAATAGATTCTCCCAAGGGTAAGGCTAGAGGACCTCTAGGTCCCTTTTCACTCTTGAGAGTGTATAATTCTGCATGTAATTAGTGGAGTAATTGATTGATTAGACTCTTTGGATTCTTCCTTCTGCTGTTTCGGGCTATAAGCTTGGAAAGAATCTGGAGGTTCTCTAGAATATCATTAAGACTTTCCTCCAATTTTCTGAGGAGATTCAGGCACTCCCATTGTGTGTTTTTCTCCCCTTCTGGAGACACTATCAGAAAATACCAGTGGCAGACGGAGGACACATCTGATGCTGGGAGAGAGAAGCCTTGTTTCTGTGCAGGTTTTCACATAATTCACATTCCCTTTCCAAAGTGTCAACTGTGAAATAAAATCTCCTGAGAGACATTCTGGCTTTCTGTGTGTGGTGGGCAGGAGGGGCTACAGGGTCCTCCTGGTCTAGGGTACCCAGCCTGGCTAGGCATGCCTGTCTAGGGTGGCTTCTTCTCTTTGCCTCCCCCCTCGTTGTGGCAGACAATAGACTAGGCTGTGTGCTCTAGAGGGCACCAGGGGGCCTCAGTGGCCAGGACACAAGGAAAGCCAGGGGTGAAGAAGAAACAGTGCTGCCAGAGCTGGGCAAAATCCACAGCCCAGTGCTTCTTGCAAAGAGACTGCTATTCGTTGGTGGCCCGCAAGCAGTCTGTTTATGGCACTGAAGAGCAAAAGGGGTTGGGAGGAGGGCTCCCAGGTCCCCCATGGCAAGAACGGGATGTGCCCACTGCTAGAGTCACATGCTAGTGCTGGTGCTGGTGCTGGTGCCCAGGGCTGCACCTTCTGCCCCAGGAAGCTCAGCTTTCCCTGAGGAGGAGGGAAGAAAAGGCATCCAGTGTGCCAACAGGGGCAGCCTTGGGCACTTCATTCAGTTGAGTTGCTAAATTGTCCACCATGCCAATCTCAAGCCAGCCTCCCCACTTCTTCCCTTGGCCATACCTTGCTTTGACCCTGACTTTCTCCTGAATAATCTCTCTCGGTGCCACTTCAGTGGGGAAGAAAACTCCAAGTCAGAATGCTGTGGCCATTTTTTTAATTATGTGAGAGAGGAAGCAAATCCTTGCATTCATTGGAAACACTGAAGCTTGACTGGGGAATCACCCGTCCTGATCAGCAAGGGGCCTGGTGGCTTTATTAAAAATACACCTCCCCCCAAAAAAGCCCAAACATGCTAATATCAGAGCAGACTTTGGGCCCTGCCAAGTCTATGGTGGAAACTAATGAAGTTAAAATGGCATGGCTCTTGCCATGGGGCTCTGAAATGAATGGGAAAGGCTTCAAAGGGTTGTTAAGAGTTTTGTAGAATTTCAACCCAGGGGACTTTTCAGTGAACTCCCCCCCCCCCCTTTTAAATAAAAGTTAAGGTTGAAACCTGAAACCAGGCCAGAAAAGGCAGAATTCCTGGGGTGATGATTTTGCCTGCTGCAGCCCCTCACCCTCTGGGATTGAAACCCTTCCAATGTGTAGCAGCCTCAGGTGAAGTGTGTGACCCTCAGTGAATGTCTTTGCCTCTGGCTTTCCTGTCTTTTGTCTGCCCCACTCTACAAGGCCATGGGGCCCTGTCTGAGGCCTCTTGTGTCTTCTGGATGCTAAGTATTCAAAGATCAGCTTAGGGAATGCCCTGGCTTCTGCTGGGATAAAAGAACTCCCTGGAGATAGCTTTATCTCAAACCTGGACATTTGGGAACCACCTAGAAAAGCAGCAGGGACAATCCTCCAGAGGGGTCTTTACAAGCAGGACAGTATAAAGGCCAATGACTTTAACCAGCCTGGACATGGCTGGCATGTTTCACACAGATTGGGCTTTCTGTGGAACCCCTCCCCCCCCAGTCCTCCGTGCCACACACTGGACACTGAGGTTGGGGATTTTGCTGGAGTTGGAGGGAGGGAGAAAAGCCTGGCAGAACCAAAGAAGGAACTCGACTTACACAGAATTACTCCTTTCTGAGCAAGGCTGGGCCTTTGTATTATTTTTCTCTTAATCAATCAACAGGCAGTTATTAATCACTTACAATATGTCAGATACTGTAGATACGAGTACAAAGAATGAAACTGTTCCTTCTTTTGAAGGCAATTTATTATTTTCCAGTTATTTTGTGGTGAGGGAGATGAGAAAAGGAGAAGTTTTTCCAGTTATTTTGTGATGAGGGAAATGAGAAATGGAGAAGTTTTTCCAGTTATTTTGTGATGAGGGAGGAGACACGCACTAGTAAATATAAAATAATTGTGTCTAGGTAGTTGGACTTCTTTTTTTTAAGCACGGTAATTTACAAATGTCTGATGTCTCAGAAGGCTGAACTTGTCATGTTGAAAACAAACCCTGAAGAATTGAGTTTTTTTTTTTAGAATTTTGTTTTTACCTTAATAATATTTTTTAATTTTTAATAATAATTTTATAATGCTTCAAGATCATTTAAACTCTTAATTATTTTGATTTCATAATAACATCTCCATTGGAAGGATTAATCTTCCAAAAAAGAGAACATCTAGAGAGAGGGGGGAAGAAGAAAAGAGTATAAATCATACTGGAGTTAAAAGGTAAGATGTTAATAAATTATGAGGTTGAATGGGGTCTCTGTATCTCAAGGTACTTTGAAAAGGATATATGCCTCTCCAGGATCTTATGATTAGGTATTATTATTACTTTTGTTCTATTTTGTTATTGACTGTATGATTTCATTGGGAGGAGGGAATGATCTTTGTTTTATAGCTGCTGGGAGTTTCATTATCATTTTTCCCCTTTCCTTATGCTTGAGAAGTGAAAATATGCAAATGTGCCTTCTCCCAACATTTGATTTATTTTCCTACAAAGGGAAAGGAAATAAGAAAAGTAATTTTTAAAAAATGGAATTAAATCCTTGTGTCATTCACCCAATTAATAGATGGGCAATTACCAAAGAGGAGATTTGTGGGTTGGTTGTAGCTGGCTCTTAAGTTAATGTTAACTTACATTTAATTAGCTGGGCCAGATGGAAGCTGGCTAAGCTTTGCATGGAGGCTTATGGGGAAAAAAAGACATAATCTTCCATTTTGTCAGAGGAACTAAGACCACAGATTAAAGGTCAGGGTTCTTTTCAGAATTTAAAGAGGGTTGCAGAGTGTCTGACCACAAGAAACAGCAAGGGTGCTGTCAGAACAGCTTAACCCCTACATTACCAGAGCCCATTGTCTGTTCCATTCATCCACAGGTCCCAAGAAGACAGAGCTCTGGCAGAGTCAGGCAGAGCAGACAAATAAAAGCATGGTTGGTTTTTAGTTTTGGAGAAAGAGCTCACTTTTAAGAAGGTGCATCTTGCTTAGCTTCAGGGATACATACCCAGATCTTAGGTGAAGAGATGAATATGCCAGAAGGAACAAGGATGATGTGTAGAGCTGATAGTGGCACAGGGAAAAAAAAAAAGTCCCGAATCAGTACCCAAAATGATTGGAGAAAGTGGTAAGAGGAGAAAAATAAATCTGTGTTGTTTATATGCTTGCCTCTCCTTTTTCCCATTTTCTCCTTCCCTCTCCCTTTCTCTTTTTATCTTTTTCCTCCCTCTTTCTGTCTCTCCCTTTTTCTCTTCTTCTTGTTCTCCTCTCTCCTTCTTTCTCTTATTCTCCTCCCCCCTCCTATCTTCTCTCTCCCTCTCCCTCTCTCTGTTCAGGCATTAAAAGCATTGTAGAATGGAAAATGGGCTGACTGCAGTTGGAATCTAGGTTGGAATCTCACTTCTGACATTAACATACATGTGACCTTGGGCAAATCACTTTTCTCCCTTGGCCTCAGTTTCCTCATCTGTAAAATGAGGACTTTGGACTAGATGGTTCCAGCTGTATTTCTAGTATCCTTTTATTCTATGATGAGGGGCAAAACCTGAAATGCCGGTTTTCCTGACCTTGAATCTGACCCTCTGTTGGTGATATTAGTTCCTTGTTCCAGTATTGGAATATAGGCTACGCTGTATTCTGGGTTTCTGTTTTCTAAATCATAGAAGAAAAACTTACCTCAGAAGCCTGTGAGCCTCCATGTAAAGTATAGCCACAGGCTGAGAATTAAATGGCTTTGTGTTCTGCCTTCCCCCACCTCCAAAAGTGGTTTTAGAAGGAATCTATGTTTTTGCATGTTGTCAGTGTCAAGGTTTATGGACTGGCAAGGTGAATATTGGCTGATAAGAAACAACTGTCAGTGTTTACTTTTATAGGTAATCAGTCTTCACACTGATAAAAACCCAACTGTGCCGTGCTTTCAGAGATCCCAAGCTGTCCCCTAACACACAAAAAACCTGACTTAAATTCTCTCAGTGGTGCTACATGGCTGCGAAGTGCAGAAAATTATGAACTTGGAATCGTTAAGAGTGCCTTCAAGGGAAACCAGGAATCTGATGAATGGAAGTAGGCTGAGCAATTATCAGCAAGGATTCCATGATTCTGTGAACTAGAATTGGGAGGTGGGGACAGGTAGAGGGAAGCAAGGGATGCAGGGTTAGTTCTCCCTCCTCTCCCCTCCTGAAATAACTTTGTATTTATTTGTGTAATAATATCCTTTTCAGGATGTGTGAGAACCAGAACCCAAATGGGCTCCAACTGGTAAATTTTCAGTGTGAGTATTTATGCTTCAGAAATCAGAAAACCCTACAGATCAAGGCAAGAGTTATTGTTTTGTTGATTGCTAGCGTTTAGAAAGTGGAGAAAATGTTAACAATGCAGATTATGTGTATATCTAGCCTACTCTTTTTTTTTTTAACCTAGAGAGACAATTGTTTTGTTTTTAACCCTTAGCCTCTGCCTTAGAATCAATACTAAGTATTGATTCCATGGCAGAAGATCAGTCATGGCTTGGAATTGGGGTTAAGAGACTTGCCCAGGGTCACACAGCTAAGAAATGTCTGAGATCAGATTTGAACCCCAAGCCTCCAGTCTCCAGGCTTAACTCTATCTAGTGAGCTCTGAGGGAGCCAATTGTTAAATCTTTACCAGCCTACTCCTAATCAATTTATATACTACCCTTGAGGCACTGAGGCATCGTAGACTTCTGAATTTAAATACCACCTCCTTCATTTAGCTGCTACTATGTCACCTTAGATAAGTCACTCAATCCTCCTTGAGCCTCAGTTGTCACATCTTTAAAAAGAGAGGATTGGGCTAGATAAACCCCTAAGAGTCCCTCAAGCTCTAAATATGACATGTTATATTCCCCAGGATACCAGAGGTTCTTTGAGAGCAGAAACTGTTGTACCCCAAGTGCCTAACCCTGTGCTGACATAGTAGGTACTTAAATGTTGGCTTAATTGGATTGAAAATTTCAAGTCATTTTCTGTTTTGATGCCCATATTACATACAGATGAAATCCGTATGTCCTCATATGTGTCATAGATGATTACAGACCTGAATTTGATAGTAGAGATTCACATGCATTTGAATGCATATCTACTTACTTGGGCAAGTATTTGCTTTTACATGAGAAGTCCATCTTTTAGCTCCAAAGTCAAGTGAACTCTCAGGAAATTAAGGGTTAGCATTTCATTCATTGATGATGATATGTTTTGAACAACAACCAAAACCATTTTTAAAGGCGAAACTATAGCTAATGCTTTGGGCTTGTAGAAAACACAAGGAGTCTGCCTATCCCCAGGGATTGCTAATGAAAAGCCAAAGACCTCTTTTTATTGAGGTTTCTTACTCTAATCTCTCCAAGCTTAGTGGGGGCAGAAAATATTTTGGGGACAAAAACGAAAATATGAGAACGGCTTGTGGTCTTTGTTCATTTCCCTTTTCACTATCAGAGAATCTTAAGGAATAGGACTCCTTCTGTGTAGAAATGTTACAGATTGGATGACTTTGGAGGGAATCTCCACCCCCATCCCCATCCCCAAACGCTGGCAAAAACGATCAAGTTGCTTGCATGACGAGCCCTAGAAAAATGCTCATCTGTGAAATAATATGGACGCTTCTACACAGAAATGGCATTGTCACCCTTTAGCAGTCGAACAGAGCGTGTGTTTTTGATTATCCATCTATTTGAAGCCCTGACCCTGATCTGGAAGAGACAACTGTTGAGAATGCCTTGTCTAGAGAATAAAACCATCTTTAAAATATTTTTTATCAATATGTTTTAGTTTTGCATCACCTTCGTTTCCAGATATCTCCCTCCCCACCCTCTATCCAGAGATCCTCCCTTTGCAACAAAGAACAAAGAAAGAGAGAGAAAAAGCAAGTCAGAAAAATTATGCAACACTTCAACTGAATCTGATCATCATCTAGCACTTCTCCCCCATTATTTCTCAACTCTTCAAAGAAGAGAAGGTGCCTTCTCTGATCTCTCCTCAGTTAGGGTTGGTCATCATAATTACACAGTATAGAATTCTATCTTGATTCACACTCAGCTCCTAACAGAAAGTGCCTAGCCCCTTAAGAACAGTCCACTTTTGATGAAACAACTATGTGACTTGAACCTTGCCAGAAACTAATGGATCGCTTACAGGAAATAAGAAGTTAAAGGCGAGGGGATGAGTCAGTTGGCTTCAGAGCTAAACAGTTTCCACAGAACTTAAATAATGAATACCCCACACTAAAGATATCTCAGATAGTTACAAAGAACATCCATGCCAAACTGTGACCCCTGCAGGGGCCAGCTGGGATCTTGTCCACCTGGATGGGTTACTAAAAGGGGGCACTTCTTGGAAGCTGGAGAAAAGTTGGTCCTTGGGCCCAAGTTGAGAGTGTGCCATATTTGTCTTTGGATTCCTTGTTCAAAGGAAGTATTCCAGTCAGTTTGGGAAGCACTGACTCCCCATGTTCTAACCAGTGCACCTCTGTCCCAAGGTCTCTGCCAGGTGGACTCTTTTTAGTTGTTTTTTTAAAACAACGGAAAATTGTTTATCTTTAAAATGTGAATGAGTCCCTGCTTGCATTTGGGAGAGAAAGAGGGTTTGAAGCAGAGAGGAAAAGGGGGGAGGGGGGAAAGGGTTTGGAAAGACAAGATTCTGGTCAAGATTGTTAGGCTGGTACAATTATACCCAGACTTTAAGAATATCTATATTTGGAAATCAAAATCTATTTTATAATAATAATAGCTAACATTTGTAGACCATACTAGGCTCCAGAAACTGTGCTAAGTGCTTTAAAATCATCTCCTTTAATACTCATGACAAACTTGGGGGGTATTTGCTATTAGTATCTCCATTT
This sequence comes from Monodelphis domestica, assembly GCF_027887165.1. Classification (NCBI taxonomy): domain Eukaryota; kingdom Metazoa; phylum Chordata; class Mammalia; order Didelphimorphia; family Didelphidae; genus Monodelphis; species Monodelphis domestica. Next base: position 59,665,203 of record NC_077232.1, on the reverse strand, counting down.
TAAAGAGGAGGAAATGGAGGCAGACAGAGGTTAAGTGACTTGTCCAGAGTCACATAACTAGTATATATGTCCGAGGCTAGATTTGTACTCGGATCTTCCTGATTCCAATTCCAGAACTCTGTCCACTGTACCAAATTCAGGAGAATTATTCACATCATATTAGTACCTTTCACTTTCTAAAGCAGGGGTTTTTAACTTTTTTTCTTAACCCCTTTGGATGTCTGTAAAAACATTCATCAGAAGGCTTTAAAGTACATAAAATATGCAGAATTAAAAAGGAAACCAATTGTATTGAAAGATAGTTATCAAAACCTTTTAAAAACAAATTACCTTTAAAAATTTAAATTTAAAAACAAGTTATCAAACCTCAGGTTAAAAATCTCTTGTTTTTAAGTGATTTCTTTAAAGGCTCCTTCAGATTGGCAGTACCTTGGTATACTCAGAGGCAACCTGACTTAATGGATGGAGAAACTGCCTTAGAGTCAAGAAGTCCTGTGTTCAGATCTTGCTGCCCTCATATACTAACTGTACGATTTTGGACAAAGCCCTTGACCTCACAATGCCCCGGAAATCTAAGACTCTAAAATTGCAGACACTGATAAAATCATGGGTCTAGATCAATAACCACCTCACCTCAAATAATACGTGATAAAAAATCTGAGAGGTAAAAGCCCTGACTTCAGTAAACTCATAGGATTAAAAATTCATAGTTGGAAGAAACAGAGACCATGTAATCTAATACCTTCCCCTTTTCTTTTTTCCTTTTTCAAGATTGGATCTTCCTCTTTTGCCCAGGCTGGAAGTGGCTACTTGTGCCTTGATCTTAATACTGATGAGCAAAGGAATTTTAACCTGCTCCATTTTCTCATCTGGGTTTGTTCATCCCTCCTTAGGCAGACTGGTGGGTCTCTGCTCCTCCGGACTCACCCTGTTACTCATTGACTCTGTGGATTCTTAGCTCTTGAGGCTCAGAATTCTCCAATTTAAGCAATCCACCAGCCTCAGTAGCAGGGATTAGAGGCAAGTACCACCATCCCAGAGGCCAGACCTCATTTTACACATGAGGAAACTGAGACTTAAGGAGGTAAAGTTCCTTGTCCATGGTCACACATGTAGTTAGTTAGTAAATAAATGTCAGAGCTATCATGGAAAGCCAATTCCTCTGGCTCCAAATCCAATGTTCTTTCCACTAAGCTCTCCTGGGAATTCATAATTTCCTTAAGGCAGGTAAGTGATGTGCCTGCCAACCTGCTCTTGCAAAAGCTTTATTTGGGGTTTTGGTATTTTCTTTCTGTCAAACAAGTGATTTTTTCCATATTTTAGAAGGACTTCTTGTAGTTAGAGCTGTGATTGGAGCAAATTATGTCCATTGGCTTCCAATACTTTCCAATCAGAAACCTATAGAAATGAGGATTTTTATTTTTATAAGGCTGAGTTAGGGAAGATAGGAGGCAGAAAGCTTGCTGGAGTTTATGAAGGTTTTCTTGCTTGCTCTCTCCCAACCCCAGCACCAAGTTGCTAATGACAGCTTGTCTATACCCTCAGAGAATTGCCCAGCTGGTAGGGAATGCCCAAGGCAGCCCTGAAGAGATCACTGTTCTGTCAGCACTCCCTAGGGCAAGAAGAAAGAACTGGCGAAATATCAACCTTGGAACAGACAAGATGGAGAAATAGAATTTTTTTTTTTGGGGGGGGTTTGGAAATTTTTATTTAATTAATTAATTTAGAATATTTTTCCATGGTTACAAGATTCATGTTCTTTCCCTGCCTTCCCCCAACTCCCCTTCCATAGTCAACGCACAATAGAAATAGAATTTTGATGTCTAGGAAAAGACTTTTCTTTCCTTCCCTTAAAGATATAGCCTAAGCTTCAGCAAGATCTGAGTTCTAATCCCTACCTAAAGACTTAATAGCCCTGTGACCCTCTCCCATCTTCAATTGCTTTATCTGTAAAATGGGATTACAAATTCTCTGAGGACAAGGAGGGTTTCATTTTTTATCTTTATAGTTTTAGTATAGAATAGTATACAGTAGGTGCTTACTAAATGCTTATTGATTGGTTGAATAATAGTAGCACCTGCCTTACAGGATTGTTTTTGAGAATCAAATTAAATCAAGTTTGTAAAGGGTTTTTGTTTGTTTGTTTGTTTGTTTGCTTTGGTAAACCAGGAGCTGTATAAATGAAATCTGTTGCTAATATTAGCATTATCTTGCTCAGGGTGAGTTAAGCAATGCCTCTCAGTTGGTTTGGGGGCCTCAGTTTTGCCATCTATGAGAGGCTCCCTTGTAACTCTATAATTCTCTATAACTCTATTCTGGCAAGAAGCTGATGCTAGTGGTGTCCAGAGCATCAAATTCCAGAGGGAGAGTGGGCTACATACAATTAAAATGGTAAATTTAATAAGGAATAGAAATTCTCATGGAGGATAGGGTGCTATACCCTCTCATTCCAATAGATAAAGAGTAGAACTCAGTCGAGAAGATCCGAGTCTGAATTCTGCTTTCTATACTTCCTGTGTGATTCTGGACAAATCATTTAACATCTGGCTGCTCTGGTTTCCTCATCTGTAAAATGTAGATTAAAAATAGCAACTACTTCCCAGGGTTGTTTTGAGGATATGATAATATGGAGTTAATACTTGTAAAGTGTTATATAAGTGCTAGTTATTATTATTATTGTTAATTATTATTGTAATACCTGTTACATGGGGAAACAAGGTGACACAGTGGATAGGGCATTGGGTTTGAAGTCAGGAAGATTCATCTTTCTAAGTTCAAATCTAGCCTCAGAAACTTACTAGCTATGTGACCCTGGGCAAGTCACTTTGTCCTGTGTGCCTCAGTTTTCTCATCTGTGAAATGAACTGAGGAAAGAAATGGTGAACTACTCTAATATCTTTGCCAAGAAAACTCCAGATAGGGTCAGACACGACAGAAAACAACTCAACAACCACAAAGCCTGTCACATATAAGATACTGTGGTAGGCATCAGGTCCACATATACAGAAATGAAAACCAGTTCCTGCTCTCAAAAGTCTTTCATTTCTCCTACAAGCCTTGAACTCCATTGGCAACTCCATAACCACTGGTTCTGTGTCCCTCTGGTCCCAGATGATTGCTTCTCAGGCAATACTGAACCCTTTGCATATTATCAAAGATGGACCACTCCAGCCCTGATGGTTTTCCTTCCCAAGGATTATGAGGGACCACACAATGGATGTTTGAGGAGTAAGAAGGTAATGTTATGTCACAGTCATTGAACCTTGAGCTTGAGAAAATGGTCAAATCTACCACCTAGTGTGGCTAGCGAGTCCTCACTTGCTCTCTCCTTGGTATCATTGAGATTGTGCTCAGATAGAAGCTCATTAAGGACAGGAGGCATTTGCTCTTTGACAAAGAGTAGGTCCTGAAGCACTAGGACCAGACTGATCTTGTTATCTCTCATTCTCTTAAAATCTCTTTCCCAATTTGCAGAGATTCCTAGTCATTTTCGTGCTATGGACCCCTTTGGCAGATTGATGACATCTATGTAACCCTCTCAGAATGTTTTAATATTCATATAATAAAACACAGAGGGGACAACTAAGTGTCTCAGGGGATAGAGAGTAAGACCTAGACACAGTAGGTCCTACATTCAAATTTGACCACAGACACTTCCTAACTGGGTGATCCTGGGAAAGTCATGATATCAATTGCCTAGCCCTTACCTCTCTTCTGCCTTTGAACCAATATTTAGTATCAATTCTAAGACAGATTAGTTAATGAATTAAAATATGGAGGATTGCAATGGAAACTATATTGAAATATAATGATCAAAATGTTAAAAACAAAATAAAATCAAGGATGCCAAGTTAGGAACTCCTACCCTAGTGTTATGAGTTCTCTTGGACCAAGCAGAGCTATTCGCCACCTGTTCCCAGGGATGGGGTGCTAACCTGGACATTCACAGCTATTTCCTGTTTGCTTTCTTCCTGTCCAGCATAACTGAGGGGATTTTAAATTGGCTGATGGGTGTGAACCCGGAGGACATACAAAAGGCTCAACACATTCCTGCCCCTCCCCTTTGGAGATATAACCCTCCAAGTGACAAAAAGTGGTAACAGTAAGGGTCAGAGATTGGTCCAACAAAGGGCCACTCCTACCCACTTAGATTCCTTTGGAGACCTTTTGAAATGGCTAAAGCAAATTCAGAGACAGAGTAGGTGCCATACCTTTGTGAATGAGGGGGGGCATCTGCCTAGGAGCCCATATTGTCTTGGAACAAGCACTTATAATAATGGCAAGGATAGGACTGCCTATGGTGAGGCTGAATCCTACCGGTCAGGGCTGTTTCTCCTCTCTTCCTAGTCCAGGCAAGTCCTTCCTCCTGGCCCACCAGATTCTCCTGTTTCAATCCTAGCCTCTTTCCCTCAACTCAGCCAGCCTTCTGTGGCCTTCCCCTTAAACAGTTATGCCCACAGGGATGGATTCCATTTGCTGGATCCAGCTGGTCCCATCTCCGGGAAAGGATGAGTGTAGGAGGCAGGAGGTGGGAGATGGATGCTGTCTGAATTTTTTAGCTGGTGGGTTGTTTGGCTGGAGCCGCTTCTGAACTCTGCAGAAGTTTCTTTCACATCTTATCAGTGCTATAGTTCTGATCATAGTTGGAGAGTCTGGTCCTTCCTGAATTTTTGCCATTTCTCCTGAAACCAATGAGAATAGTCACACATTTAAATACAGCGGTGCTCCAAGCAAAGTGCTTAATGAATGCCCTTAGGAGGCAGGTGGCATAAGTCTTCTTGTCCTCATTTTACAGAAGAGAAAATTGAGATCCAGAAAGATCAAATTTTGGATCAGAGATTGAGTGTGTGCAAAAGCGGTGGGTTTTGGAGTTTAAATCCTGAATTTGAATGGATTTAAATCCAGTGCCTTGGATTCACATCTTATCATTGTCACTTAGTAGATGAGTGACCTCCTACAGTCAGTTAACCTCTCTTGACCTCAGTTTCCTCACTTGTAAAATGAGGAGTTCAGATTAGATGACCCTTACAGCTTCAAGTTCAAGATCTTATGATTTAACCCAACCCTCTCATTCTACATATGACATTATAGAGTAGTTAATGCCCTGTGATGTTGGGCAATTCACTTAACTTCTGTTTGCCTCAGTTTCCTCAACTGTAAAATGGGAATAATAATAGTATGCATTTCCCAAGGTTGTTGTGAGAATCAAATGAGATGATAATTGAAAGATACTTAAAGTGCAGTGCTTGACACATAGTAAGCACTATAGAAATGTTAGCTGCTTATGCTGCTGCTGCTGCTACTACTACTACTACTACTACTACTACTACTACTACTACTACTACTACTACTACTACTACTATTATAATACAGAGCCCCTACCACAGGAGATGTCACTTCTAAACAGAATTGAATGGCTGATATTTTCATAGAGATTTACATTGTATGACTTCATTACATCCTCACAACAGCCTCATTAGGGAGGTATTAATGGCATTCTTAGGCAGCTAAGTGGTTTAGTGGATAGAGCCAGGAAGGTACCCAAGTTCACTTACTAACTGTATGATCCCAGTTAAGTAACTTAACTTCTCTTTACCTTCCTACACTAAGAAGAACACAGCAAACCATTCTAACATCTTTGCCAAGAAAACCCTATGTGGAATCATAAAAGGTTGGACAGGACTGAACAACAATAGCAATGGCTTTATTATTCCAATTTTATAACTAGGGAAACTGAGACTCAAAGAGTTTAACTGTCTTGCCCATTAATCAAAAAGTGAATATATTGGGTCAGGTAGGTGGCACAGTGAATAGAGTACCAGGCCTAAAGATGGGAAGTCCTGAGTTCAAATCTGACCAGATACTTTTTGGCTATGTGACCCTGGGCAAGTCATTCAACCCTGATTGCTTAGCTCTTACTGCTCTTCATTTTATAATCATTACTAAGTAAGAGAGTAAAGGTTTTTAAAAATGTATATACCAGAGACAGAATTAGAAATAATTTCTTCCCTGACTCCTCGTCCAATACTATATATTCAGTAATTTTATAATGCAGCAAGTTTTGTTTTCTTCAAGTATCCTTCATGAGGATACTTGAAGGATACATGAGGAACTCCGTTCCTACTTCTTCCCTAAAGAGAGGAGTTGGAGTCAGGATGTAGGAGTTGTAGGAGACCTTTGAGATGAACTAGTCTAATCTTCTAATTTCATATTTCATAGAATGGCAGATTTAGAGCTGGAAGATGCAGATCATCTAATCCAATTCCTTTCTTTTACAAAGAGGGAAATTGAGGCCCAGAGAGGAGAAAAGATTTGCCCAAGGTCAAACAGGTAGTAATAGGGAGGTCAAAATTAGAATTCAGATCCAGGGCTCTTTCCATTTCCCCATACTGCCACAGCAAGTTAGTGGAAGAGCTCACATTTGACTCTAAATGTCAAAGCTCACAGTTCAGTGTCTATTCCATATTATACCATTTCTTCATTCATCCTTTCCTTCTCTCTGCCATTTTCCATCCCATGACTGGCTTGTCATATAACTGATGTGAAGCTTTGGAGCCTTAAGAGCCACGGACTTCAGCTTTAAGCACATACTTCTGAGCCCCAGAGCCATACTCTGAGACTTGGGTGTCTTAGGGGTTTCCATGTCACACTATAAACCAATGGTGGTCCCACCAAGTTTTGTATGCTTCTGGATGACTCTCCACTCTAACCTGTGGTCATTTTACATGGTTAGCACTTGTGCCATCCTATATAAGGTTACATGAGTGATAACATGGCATTGTGGACAGGGAGTCACCCTAGGAGTCAGGAAAATCTGAGTTTTAATTATACCTTGGATTCATGTTACCTGGATGACCATAAGCAAGTCAGCTTCCCGGTTCCCCTGGCAACTCTAGAAGATTATAAGTTACAAATGAATTTCTGATCTATGTCAGTGAAGGGAGTTTTCACACTAGAAGTCTCCTATGTCCATGAAATAATAAATCCAAATCTGTTCATTTCATCCTCAACCCCCAAAACACTTTCTAAAACAACCTATAAGAGCCCAAGGAGACATTCATTTCAGGTAATCTACACTAATTTAATAGGGGGAGTCAACTGTAGGCATTTTATTGTTTTTAAAGAGGAAATGGAGGCAGGACATCATGCAGCCTGGATTGTAGAAAGGAAAACCTAATGAAAAAGCAGAGGAGCCAGTCTGGCCTTGGATTCTAGCCAAAAAGGAAGAAATAAGGACACCTGTGGGTATTACCAGGAAGGCCAGTGAGGTGAGAGACCAGCAACTGGATACGGAAAGATTAAATATAATTTGCAGAGTTAATGACAAGCTAAATAAGAATGAAAAAATGGGAAGAGGATGGGGAAAAGAATTGTACATTTATTGGGCTCTTGATGAACTGAACACAGCAGGTAAACATGGATTGAGGATGTGGTTTGACAAGGAAAATAGTTGTATTCTCTAGGCTGTTGCAGAAAGATATCACAAAAGAAATTTTATGAATATGAAGGAGGAAGAAAGAAAGGAGGAGAAGGAAGATGGGGAAAAGCAGGGCTGCTAATTAGCTGAGAGGAAGGGCATTTCACCAAACCTGAGGAAATCACAACAGAGCTAAATTCTTAGGCTCTTTCAGCCTGCACTGTAAGGAGCTCTGGCAAGAATGAATTCAGCACAGCCAGACCAGGGAATGGAGCAGGAACAGCTAATCAGTGTTAAAGGGCATGAAAAGAATCTGTAGTCTATACACACCCTTTTGGGGATGATAATGGTAGCTTATACAGTTGGCTTATTTTTTTTTTTAAGTAGGGGAAGAAAAGAGGACAGGTAGGGTGGTACAGGGATTAGAGTGCCAAGCCTAAAGTAAGATTTCTTACTCTCCAGAGTTCAAACCCTGTCTCAGATACTTACTAGATGTGTGTCCCTGGGAAAGTCACTGTACTTTGTTTGCCTCAGTTTCTTCATCTTTGGATCAGCTGAAGAAGGAAATGACAAACCACTTCAGGATCTTTGCCAGGAAATCCCCCTAAGCAAGTCAGTTTACACTGTTTGCCTCAGTTTCTTCATCTGTAAAATCAACTGAGGAAGGAAATGTCAAACCTCTCCAGTATCTTTGCCCTGGTCACACATGTTCACTCTATAAATGCCCATCCTTACATGTTCTTTGGGCCTGAGAATTCTTCACACTGCTGGTGTGAAGGAAGCATTTTATTGGTTTTTTTTTTACAATGCTAGTCAATGAAATGCCTCTTTTCTGTAGTAATTGTGTCCTATGGATGCCTAGTAATAGTAAAAACATCGATGGTGGCTCCTGACCTATGGGGTTGAGTTTTAGATAGTGGGTACCTTTTGTTTGTTTGTTTGTTTAAATGAATATAGGTCAATAGAATACCCTGAAGCTGGGGGACTTTTCTGAGGACCTCATGCACCCAAGTGATTTGTCCCAAGTGCTACAAAACCCCTCAAAGATGTTAACAGGTAAAAGAAAAATACACAGGCCATGTCTTTCTTTGTGCCAATGGCATAGCTCCATCTGGAATCTTTTCAGAATGGATTGGAGAAATAATAAAACAACTTGTCTCTCTTTGCTCATAATGGGGGTACATTTCATTATCTCAGTAAGACCATCCAGTGTCAATATGGCCACTTTATATCAGCTATAACTTCCCCATCCAGGCTTGCAGAATTCTCCAAAAGCTATGAGTTCTGAAGCTCTCTCATATGTGTTTCTCAGTAACATGGTGGGGGGAAAAATGCCAGACTTTCCATAGGCCATTCTTCCCTTGCAGCAGAAGCAACTCTTCTGACATGCGTATAAAAGCAACATCATTTCTTTCTTGATCTGGCTGATCCCCACCTTCACTGGGGAATTTTTTGCAAATCCAGGAATACCATTATTCTTCATTCTCTTAAGAAACAAAAAGGCCCCCACTACTGTGAGGATTTTTATTTGTCAATCAAAATCAAAAGACACAATCCCTCTGAGATCATGTTGGACCCCTTCTACTTAGGAACATTCCAGTGTTCTACAACTTTTCCCTATAGGAGTAAGTGTGTGATTTTTCCAGACAAACTCTAGAGGAAATGTAGCTCGATGTCCCTGAAAGAACACGGACCTTTGGTGGGAGCTCACCACTCTAAGCACCTCTGTGTTGGGAGCAGGTCAGAAACTGATCAAGTTCCTGGCAGTGGCTCCATCATGAAAATGGGCTTTAGGATATTCTGAGTTTACTTATATCTGAAAGCTCATCATTGAGGACACATTTCACTCTTTCATACATCTTAAGTGGGGAAATTCCCATTCCAGAGATGGAGTGCTCATGATAATTTAGTATTATAGAGTCATCTTATTATCTCATTCATTCTCTTGATGACTCACAAAGGGCATATTGGTTTTATGCGGTACCTTCTCATTTAAGAACACATTTGTAGCCCTGGATAGTTGCCTTTCCATAGAGTAGTTTGGCAATGAGGAACTGGATGGCACCTCACTCTGTTGATGAAGCTTGAGAATTTTCTATGATCCTGATCATCTCTTTCCATGGAAAACAACCTCAAATCGCCAAATGGGGATAATAATAACATCCATGTAATCTGGCAAGACTTATGATGGGGAAGGCGCTCCACCTCCAGAGAAAGGGCTGTTGGAGTCACCTTTCACATCAGTGTATTTCTGGTTTTATTTTGGGGTTTGCATTGCATATGAGTGTGCTCTTACTTGCCTAACAATAAAAAATGAAAAAAAAATTAATGGAAAAATAAAATAACATTCATGTCAGAGCTGTTGTGAGGATCAGATGAGATAACATATATATGTGTGTGCATATATATATATATATATCTGTCATTGAACCACCCTGAGTCATAGCTATCTCATCTTTAAAATGAGGAGATCGGACGAGATGTCTCTTGAACGCCTTCCATTGCTAGATCCATAAGCCTGTGATTCTGTGAAGTCCATCAAAGGCTGCTAATAAATAAATCTAATCCCAGGGCTGAGCAGAGCTATAATGAGGGCTTTGAGCACCTGAGAAAAGTATTTCTAGGTCTTGATAAGTGCAAATAATGAACTCCCTGAAGTGGTCGCATGTATTCAGATTAGTATTGTTTGAAGCTAGAATTATATAAAATATGGTCATTGGTTTCAACTCAATGGAAATATGTGGTGTGAATTCAAATATTGCAACCCTTGAAGGGAATTCCTTATCTGCACTAATTGGGACCTTCATTGTTGTTCAGTTTTATTTGTGTCTGAGTCTTCATGGCCCCATTTGGAATTTTCTTGGCAAAGATAATAGAGTGGTTTGCCATTTCCTTCATCCAATTCATTTTATAGATGAGGAAACTGAGAAAAACAGGGTGAAGTGGGTACCCTGGACCTCTCTCCACTACTTCACCTAGCTGCCCTCTGGACCTAGCTGTGCCATAAACAATACTTAGGGAAAGTATCACAATGTGAACAAACCTTAATTTGAGGTATAGTCATAGATGGGAGTTGGTGACATTAAAGCAAGACCTCTTGCTGGTGAGGCAACTGCAATGTGGGTCAAAGAATGAGCCAGCCCCTTCTTTCTAGCTTTTTATTTTTTAATAAACAAATGAATAAATATTGCTTACTAGGTGATAAATTATGCCATCAAACACCCTTTGAGTGTAAAACTTTGGGACAAAGACCCAGTTACCTCACCCTAGTTATAGCTCTAAAACAAAGGGATTCTTGTTTTCTGCTCTGGTTATGTGAAGTCCACTCTCAGTGGACAGATGAAGGAATACAGATCAATGTGTTTGCAAGTTGATCCTGATTATATTAGGGACCAAGGGATGTTGGAAAAACTAGATGTAATATTTGGAACGACTGCTCCAGAGGGTTACATTAAAAAAAAGAAAAAAAAAACCCAGCTTGATTTGTAAATAATGTTAGCAACACAGACTGCACAGCAAAATGATGGTGCATTAACAGGCTTTTGTGTCTTTTACCAGGGGATTCTCTAAGTACTTCTTTCTGGACATCAGAATTATTGCCCATTTTATATGTATTACTGTAGCTACCAGATCAATATAAAGGAAAATGTTGAAAACACTTTTAAAAAAATTCAATGCAGGACTTTCTGAACAGCCACCTCCAAACCACTCTGGTATTCAGTGAGAGAAACATACATGGCTCCGAACTAGTGGGCACTTGGTTGCCTCACTTTCTGCTTAGTGCATTTTCACAGTTGTTTCAAGTTTATTTGGAAAGACCATAGCATATACAGGCTTCTAGCTAGTAAAGAACAATTTGTCTTGCAGAAACTGTCATGGATTTGCACTTTTGCTCAATCTCTTCAGGTTATCTCTTAGATGGATCTACAGATGTGTATCATTATCATCATCATCGACACATGTTAAGTGTCTCCAACCTGTGGGGCACACTTCTGGGATGACGACTTGGTTTTTGAAGCAAAAGCTTCTCTGCCTCCTGGCTTCCCTGACTTCCTTCAGGACTCAGGTCAGATCCCACCTTCTGCAAGAGACTTTTATTGGTTTCACTCCACTCCAAGTGCCTTCCCCCTGAAGCTAGTCCCAGTTTATTCTGTATATACACATAATTGTTATCTTCTCCATGGGGCAAATATCACAGATTTAGCCTTATTTGAATTGGGTTGGGGATTAGGGGGGAGAAAGAAACAAACCTGCATATGATCTGAAGTGGGGAAAGAGTCCCTCCATTGTCCACTTTAATTTCAAAAATTATAGGAATGGATAGTGGGATTAGAGAGGAATGGATTGGAGGCAACAAGGTGTATCAGTGGTTAGAGCCAAGCCTAGAGATGGGAGGTTCTAGGTTCCAGTATGGCCTCAGACACTTCCTAGATGTGTGACCCTGTGCAAGGCACTTAATCCCAATTAACTAGATCTTACTGCTCTTCTGCCTTTGATTACAAGATGAACAGTAAGGGTTATTTTTCTATTTTAAAAAAGAGGAATGAATTGATATATCCCATCCAGGAACAACAAGAATTAATTAGATCATGGCAGAGGTGCAAAGGGTGAGAAAGATCTGAACTACACTGGTAGCCATGTGAATAGAGAAAAAGGGATGGGTAGGAGAAAGGTTGTATAGGTGGAATTAATAAGACTTGGTAGCTGATTGGATAATAAGAACTAAGGATGACACCAAACCTAGGTAATGAGGATGATTGAGCATCCTCAAACTGCGATAAAAAATCTGGAAGAGGGGAGAGTTTGGGGTAAAAGATAATGGCGCATTGATTTTAATATGCCTATATAACAACAGTTTAAAATTTCCAATAAGCAGTTGGGTACCTGGGATGCTGACAACTTAAAGCTGACTAAAGTTGACCCAAAAGCTTTTCTTAGAGTTTTTTGGAACTTTTTTGGAACTTAAAATTCTTTGGAACTTTAAGGATTCTTTAGTCTAATCTTTACATTTTACAGATGGGGAAAGTAAGATACAGAAAGTGGAAGTGATTTGCCAAGGTCACATGGCTAAGGAGTGATCAAGCTAAGATCAGAGCCAGGTTTTTCAGTTTTTAGTTCAGAAATCATTCTACCCCAGCTCTCAAATGGGGAGCATCAGCTGAGCGTAGCAAGACCTAATGAATACTTGTCTCATACTAGGTTAGTCAAACCAATAAGGATAAAAGCAACCTGAGGTACCAACTCATGACATAGATAATATATGGCCAGGGTATATGTATGGGAGTCAAAAATTGGGTAAAAAGGTCAAATACTAAGTTAGCAAAACTGAGTGGGAACAAGCATATCACAGACTAGAAGAAGAACCAGAGGTGTCAGGTTAATTCAGAGACAGTAGATACAGGCAAATGGCCAGCCACTACCACCAGCTCAACTTATTGAAGCAGTGCTTTTTGTTCACAGAGTTACCCTTAGATTTCCAAAGATTCAGTTATTTACTGGACTTAAGACCCGTGGTTCATTTAGCTCAATATTTGGTCTCAAATGGTGGTGCCAGGAACTTGATGCAGGATGACAATCATGTCATTCCAAGAAAGCTGGAGCTCCATCTTACCTCTGTTGCCATAATTCATGTTATTCCCCCCATCATGCATTCTGTCCAATGAAGCATGATTCTGATTCCTAAGCAAATCCTGTGCTTTCCTGCTTGTCTCCTTTCCCACACTGTTCCTGTGCCTTACATGTCCTCCTTCCCTCTTTTTGTTCATTGAATCCCTTTCAATGCTATTTCCTCTAGAAAGAGCCCCTTTTCCCTCTTGGTTGGCAATAACTTTTCTATTCTTTCATAGCACTTTATTTGCATATTGTAGGCATATATGTAATCTCTTATCCTCACTGTGAAAGAGTGCAGAAAATGTGGCTCATTTCTCCAACTAAAGCACTTATGCAAAGATTCCTCTTCAATCCCTCTTTTTAAAAACCAACCAAAGAAAAAACCAAACCTTACCTTCGGTCTTGGTATCAATTCTAAGACAGAAGAATGGCAAGGAATAAATAGCTGGGCTTAAGGGACTTGTCTAGGGTCACACAGCTAGGAAGTGTCTGTGGCCACATTTGAACCCAGGAACTCCTGACTCCAGGTTCTGTGGTCTATGCACTGTGCCACCTAGCTGCCTCTCTCTAATCCCTCTTCCACACAGCTAGCCCAAGTGATATTCTTAAAGCACTAGTCTTATTATGTCACTCTTCTAAACTCCATTTGCTCCCTCTTACCTCCAGAATCATATACAAATTCCTCTGTTTGGCATTTAAGTCCTTCACAACTCTATCTTTCTATCCTTATTATATTGGTCTTCTCAAATTCTATGGTCAAGCTCTAACTAGCTTTCTTCATGGTCGTCACCACATCCTGGCTCTTACTTCCATGTCTTTTGCAAAAGTTATCCTCAATACCTACCGTGTAGTTCTTCCTCACCTCCACATCTTAAAATCCTTAGTTCCCCACAATGCTTAGTTCTTTCATAAGTCTTTTCCTGGTCTCTCAGTGGCTGATATCATTGTTCTTCTTCTTAAAAAAAATTACCATATATTTATTCTGCATATGCTTCTCATACACATATGTTTACCCATGTTTCTCCCCTCCCTCACCAATAGATTGTAAGCTTCTTGAGGGCAGAGACTGTTTTATTTATAGCTTTGTATCTCTAGCATCTAGCCAAGTACCTGACACATGGGAGGAACTAAATGAATAGTTGTTGGTTGATTAGAATGGTATGGAGCTTTCCAAAAGTATATTAACTTTGTTAGTAACCCTAAAAATGAAATTTCTTAGAGACTCTGGTGAATACAACTCATGTATTTTTTCCTGATCTTTCTTGCTCTGAAAAGGAAATCTTTAAGAGAAGAAATAGCAGGGACAGCTAGGTAGCACCATGGATAGAGCATCAGGCTTGGAGTCAGGAAGACTTGGGTTCAAATTTGATACTTCTTAGCTGAGTGACTCTGGGCAAATCACTTAAAGCCAACTGCCTAGCCTTTAGTGTTCTTCTGCCTTAGAATATTTACTTATTATTGATTCCAAAACAGAAGGTAAGGCTTACAAAAAGAGGAAATATAGAAGAAAAATCACTGTACTCAGAATCCAAGGCCCAATTGAAGTCATGGGCTGGGCATTTTCTTTGGGTCCATAGCAAAGTTATTTCCTCTCCCTGGGACTCAGTTTTCTTATTTGGAAAATGGAAATACTATAGTAGTATCTGTCCTCTTTATCTCATCAGTATATTATAAAAGTTATTTGGTTACTTATTTCCTTGTAACTTGATGCCTCAGTCCCCCTTGTTACCTGGCTTGACCAACTCACTATGTGACTGGTGTTTATAGGCTATAGCCTTCCCCTCCTCAGCTGATTTGGGGGTGTATTGCTATGGGGGATAGAGGGAAGCCAAGTTCATCCCGCAGAACAGAAGAGGTCATGGGAACATGAATACTATCCTCAAGTATCTGAAGGTCTTTATGTGGAAAGGAGATTAGACTTTGCTTCAGCATAAGGTGGCAAAGAGTTCTAGGGAGGCAAGTAGGACCAAGAACTTTCCAATCCTCAAAGCTGTCCAACAATGGAATTAATGGAAACCATTGAAAAAAGCAGTTATTAAGGGCTGACCATATGCCAAGCACTGTGCTAAATGCTGGGGATGCAGATAGAAAACCTTGCCCTTAAGGCACTTGTTCTTTAATTTGAGGAAACAAAGATAGGTTTCCACTTCAGGGTGGACAGAAAAGCCCAGTGGTCCCAAGGAATGGACAGCTCATATTCAAGAAAAGGCTAAATGGCTTATTTGTCCTGAAGATCAAAAGGGGGATTCACTCCATCAGGCAAAGACTTGAACTAGATCATCTCTAAGATTCTGCCCAAATCTGGGCTCCTATAATTCCATGAAATCATTTTTTTTTTCAACCAATCTGAAATGTTCCTCATTTAACTTTGGGCAGAAAAATCCCGATGGAAATTGGCAATGTGATCTTATTGCCATCCTGTCCTCTTAATTATATTTGCTGTGTGTTGCGGTAATTGTTTCTCACAGATGGTGAAATTGAAAAAATTCTGATCTTGGAGTAAGGATACTTGGTCGAGTTCAAGTCCTCACTCCTTAGTGTTCTTTGTGACCTCATTTCTTCTATCTGAGCTTCAGACAGAGTAACATAAAATAAGGATAAAAATATTTGTACTTTATCAATTTGTGTTAGTAACAACCTGCCTGTCACATAATGGATGAGTCTGAAATTGAGTTAGATTTAGTGATGTTCCGATGGTTCCACAGCTAGTAAGTGTCAGAAGCAAGATTTGAACCCAGAATCTTTCTGCCTCTAAGCCTAAAGCTCTACCTGCTGCCTTTTTAACAGATAGTGGGTGTGAGGATCAAATGAGATGATGTATTTTTTTTAAACCCTTACCTTCTGTCTTGGAGTCAATACTGTGTATTGGTTCCAAGGCAGAAGAGTGGTAAGGGCTAGGCAATGGGGGTTAAGTGACTTGCTCAGGGTCACACAGCTGGGAAGTGTCTAAGACCAGATTTGAACCTAGGACCTCCCATATTTAGTCCTGGCTCTCAATCCCCTGAACTACCCAGCTGCCCCTGATGATGTATTTTTTAAAGCACTTTATATATGTAAAACATTATAGAAGAAATAAGGTACCATTTGGAAAGTGAATTCCAATAGGAGTCCCATTAATTACACAATCTAATGTGGGTCATTAACACTTGTACAAGATCTCAGGAGCTTTTAGCTTCTGTAATTGAAGAAAATGACATGCTCATTGTTCACATCATGGGGGGGTAGCCAGAACTGAATGCGTTTCGGGTTCTGCTAAATTTGCACATGGAAATAGGGGAGCAGTAGGAGAATCTAGACTTGGCGCTAACTGGGCATAAAACAGACTCATTACAAACTGTGCCCTGTGTCCATGGCATTTTGCCTCCTGAGGCAGCCTTGACTGTTAATTAATTAAAATAGGGATATATGAACCCAACCTGCAGGGAGGGAGTCTGTAAAATTAAGCAGAGAAGGAAGTAACAAGGCCATTCTCATTTGTTCAGGAAGTAGAAAAGCTGCTTCCTAAAACCCAGGGATATGGAATTCAAAGCAGCTTGACAGAATCATAGCAAGATTCTATTGTGTCTTTCCTGAGCCAACTGGCCCTCCTTTTCAATGGGCATGTTTTCTTAGTTTGTAGGGCAAAGAGAATTTCAGATTTCTTCTTTGAAAGCAAAGGGAAAGGGAGCAGTAGTGTCTGGCAGAGTTGGATTCTTTTAGCAGTTTTGTTGCCTCCTAGAACAATCGCTCTGGGCAAAGTCTGACCTCTGAAAAACTGTTCCCAGGAAACTGGTCCCTGAATAGCCCTATACTGTAGGCAGATAAGGGGAGAGGTTAGAGATGGAGGGAGAATGGAGTGGAGTTGTGACATTTTGTTATTATTTGTTCAACTTCTTGATGCCCTTGCCCTCTCTGAATGGACTACAGAGTGTGTATTTTTTTTTCAGTTAAAAGTTGAATAAAATTGACTTTTTTTGGGGGGGGGGCATAGTTAGGCTCTCACAGTGGATGGAGTGCCAGGCCTGGAGTTGGGAGCATCTGGGTTCATATCTGGTCCCAAATACTTTCTACCTATGTGACCCTGAGCAAGTTCCTTAACTCCAATTGTCTGTTCCTTGCCACTCTTCTGTCTTAGAATTGATACTAAAACAGACATAAGGTCTTAGGGGCAAAATGACTTAGTTTTAATAATTTTCACAATTTTTGAGAGAGTTATTGGCTTCCTTGTCATTCTTTACACAAGCCCAACTCCCATCTCTGTGACTTTGCACTGGCCACGCCCACCTCCTGGCTTCTCTGACTTCCAAAAGACTCAGCACTTTCCCCTCTGGGGTGATCTTCTTTCTGCTCTCAAGGTGTCATGTACACACTTATTGATTTTCTTGTTTCTCCCATCAGTATATGAGACTTCAAAAGCAGGGACTGGGCGATTTTGCCTTTTCTTCATGACCTAAGAGCATAGAATCTAGCACCTAATAGGTACATAATACATGCTTGTGGTAGATTGATTGGCTATTACTTAATCTAATACATATAATGTGCATAGCTTCTTAAAGTTAGGTAAGACCTTAGGACTCACTTAGCCACAACATAGTACAATGGGAAGAGCACTGGATTTATAAACTGGATTCAAATTCTACTTTTCCTGCTTATTATATAATCTTAGACAAGTCACATAACTTCTCTAGAGGTCTAGATGGGGATGTTAGACTAGATAACCTCTAAAACCTCTTCTAGGCTCTAAATCTATAACCCTACACAGGATTCAGAGAGGAAAAGTAACTTATTCTAGATCCCCTTGTCATCAGAGTAGTAATAGTAGTCAGTGTTCTAGATCATGTAGTAGTAGTAGTGATGGTAGTAATAGTAGTAGTAGTAGTGGTTTTTTTCTAGGCTATGTAGAGGTAGTGACTTGTTCTGGGTCATCTAGTAGTAGTAGTAGTAACTTTTTTAGGTCACCTAGTAGTAGTAATGATTGTTCTAGGTCATCTAATAAGAGCAATGACGTGGTTTAGGTCATCCAATAGTAGTAGTGACTTGTTTTAATTCTTTTAATAGTAGCAGTACTGACTTGTTCTTAGTTATCTAGTAGTACTAGTAGTGAATTGTTCTAGATCATCTAGACATGGTGGTGACTTGTTCTAGATCTCCTGATAGTTGTGACTTATTCTAGGTAATCTATTGGTAATAGTAGTGACTTGTTTTAGGTCATGCAGTAGTGGCGATTTATTCTATGTCATCTAATAATAGGAGTGACTTGTTTTAGGTCATCTAGTAATAGTAGTAGTAGTGGTGGTGACTTGTTATAGGTCATCTAGTGGTGGTCGTGGTGACTTGTTCTAGATCACCTGATGTGGTGACTTATTCTAAGTAATCTACTGGTAGTAGTAGTGACTTATTTTAGGTCATGTAGTAGTGGTGACTTGTTCTAGGTCATCTAATAATAGCAGTGACTTGTTTTCGGTCATCTAGTAATAGTAGTAATGACTTGTTTTAGTGGTAGTAGTGACTTGTTCTAGATCATCTAATCGTGGTGATGACTTGTTCTAGATCACTTAATGGTGGTGGTGACTTGTTCTAGGTAATCTACTGGTAGTAGTAGTGACTTACTTTAGGTCATATAGTAGTGATTTGTTCTAGGCCATTTAATAATAGTTGTGATTTGATCTAAGACATCTAGTAGTAGTGGTGGCTTATTCTAGATTACCTCGTAGTAGTAATAGTAGTAGTGGTGGTGGTAGTGGTAGTAGTCGTAGTGATTTGTTCTAGGTCATGTAGTGGTAGTAGTAGTGACTTGTTTTAGGCCATCTAATAATGGTGGTGACTTGTTCTAGGTCATCTAGCAGTAGTGGTGACTTATTCTGGTTCCTGTAGTAGAAGTAGCAGCAGCAGTAGTAGTTGTCATTTCTATAGCATTTTGAGATTTACAAATATCTCATATGAACCTCACAACAATGCAGGGAGGGAGGTGCCACAATATCTTTTTACAAAGGGGAATCCAAGGAAAATAGAAGGGTTTTTAAAAGTAGGTTTAAGAGTGTCAAGTAGTAACAGAGTCTATATTCGATTCAGATCTTCCAACTCCAGATTGAATCTATGAAATCCTCCAGTCAAGTGCCACCTTCATCATGTAGGTGAAATGACCACATCCTCCACGATCACCGCCTATTTCCCAACAAAAAACAAAACAAAACATGAATTCTGTATTCATATTGATTTGATTGTTATCAGAAACCCCCACTAATTGCCAAATTCATAAGAACAAATTAAGCTCAATTTCATCTTTCTATCTTAATACTCTCCACTGGCCATAACCACAGCCAGAGCATTGAACATTAGAAGGACTCTTAGGCTCTATTCCTTTGGCCCCTCTGCACGGGAGATTTTCCCACTTTCCCTGTACCTGGCATCCTCACCCTTATCCCAGGTGCAGAAAGCCTTTGTTATAATTCCACTCTGGATTTCTTCAGTATTGCCTCATAATGGAAAATAGAAAATGTACAAAGACAAGTCTTATTTTCTGACCTCTTCCCTCCTATTTGAATTTGTATTGTCTCTCCATCTCCACCTATCTTTCTTTTACATAAAGCAGATCATAAAAAAATTTGTAAGGAAATAACTTGTGAATTAGAATCAAAGGTTTGGTTCAGTTGTGGTTCTGGTGACCTCAAGTAGACAAATCATTTTATCTTCTCTTGTTCTTTTTCCTCCTCAGTAAAATGAAGTGATCAGACCAGAACATTTCTAAGACCCTCTCCAGTTTTGAATGCCTATGATTCAGCAATAATAGGGTTATGGATTTAGGAATAGGAGCACTCATCTCTGAAACCATCTGGACTAATCCTCTCATTTTACCTATGAGGAAACCAAAGCCCTTGAAGGGTAAATGACTTGTCCAAAATCACATACTTATGTGTTATATGATATGTGATATACTAGTGGCAGATAGATCCAGGATTTGAACCCAGGTCCCCTGACTCCAGAGTTCTTTCAGTTCTGGATACTTCATTTTAGAAGGGACATTTAAAACCAGGAGCATTCCCAGTAGATGGTGACTCATATGGTAAGAAGCCTGGAAATTTTCATCTTAACCTAGTCACACAGCTAATAGGAATTGGGGACAGGATTTAAACCCAGGCTTTCCTAATACCAAATCTAGCATGCTATCCACCACATCACACACTTCTTCTGGAGCTCAAGGTTTCCAAGACTACCTTACTTTTAGTTTATTTTAAAAGATGAAGGGAAAAGGAAAGGAAGAGAAGAAAGGATGGATGAAGGAAGAGAAAGGAGAGGAGAAAGAAAGAGAGAGAGGAAGGAATGAAGAAAGAAAAAAGAAAAGAAAGGAGGAAGAAAGAGAAAGAAGGGGAAGGGAAGAGAAAAAGAAAGGAAGAATGAAAGAGGACAAAAGGAAGGAAGGAAGGAAGAAAGGAAAGAAGGAAGAAAAAGAAAGGAAGAAAGGAAGAAAGGAAGAAAGGAAGAAAGGAAAGAAGGAAGGAAGATTGATTGTATGGGGTTAGGAACACAGAAGAAGGGCGGTGTACGCTTTCCTTGTCTTCCTTCAAGGAGTTAAAAGTCTGGGCTGAGCATGATCAGCCAGCCGTCTTTAACAGTAACATTGTTCATATTGTTTAGATTATCTTGTTGCAAGCACCGTGCCTCGTTTACCTTTTATGGAATAAAGTGTGGGAAATTGACCACAGATGTAAGTAACCAAGAATGACGGCTAAGGCGGCTGTTCCGAGGTCTCTCCTTCTCTCTCTAACACGCTTGATCCTGCAGATAAAAATAAATAGAGAAATGTGAGGCAACCCGAGAAATAGCTCGTGTGCGTTACTGCTGCCTTCTCCCCCTTCCTACCCACTGCCTTGGCTAAGATGCGTGTCTGCAGATCCACGGGTCACTTTTGGCACTAGGGTACAGGCTGACACCCCTCAAATTTTGGCTTTTCAGATTCCTACCGAGTTACCAAACATCACGTAATTTAAGCAGTTTTTCTCTCTCTGACTTGGAGGGAGAGAGGGCAAAGCCTTTTAAGCTGCCCCTGATGGAGCAGTTGGCACCCTCTGATTCCCTGTTGGGGGACGGTCCCTGTGCATTTGGCAGTACTTGGAGAAAGCCTGAGTTCTATATTCATATTGATTTGATCATTCTCCAAAACCTCTGGCTGTGCCAGATTAATTAGAGCTGAGCCATTTTTGTTCCGATGGACACATTACTAAGTTTTATAAAAGCGTCAAATCCCCAGAGCAGTCCTAGGGTACGAATAAACTCGTTTAGACCAGCAAATGCCTCCTTGTTTTGTGCACTTCTAAAATTATGAGGACCGGAATGCTTTTTGAAGACCACAAGGCACATTTCCACAAATGAAAGCAATAAATCCAGGTTTTTATGAAGTCTCTTCTCCCTCACTTACTTTCTCCACTTTTGGGCAGTGGTTCTCCACTGTGGTCCGAAAGGAAATCTTCTGGCTTTTCTGGACAGTGGTGGCTTCTGTCTACAACCCATTTGGGTAGAAAAAGGGGGCTCAGGGGCTCCAGCAGGCTTGGAAGACTCTCCTTGCAGCCTGTTGCTTAAGTGGAAGCCTTGATTCTTTGAGGTCACTAAGGAACAGGATGGCTTTTATTCCTGCTTTGAACAGGGATGTGCAGCTCTGATATAAAGCCTCTGGGGGTGCTATGGGGGTGATGGTATAGGCTAGGTTCCTGCAACAGGGACCTGTAGGAGCCTCAGTCGGATCTGTGCTGGTCTCTGGAGGCTATGTAGGGTCTTCAGTTAGCATCAGGCTACATGTGGGTCTTGGATGGTGTCAATGTGGACTGAACAGGCCACATGTGGGTCTCGGGCAGTGTCCATGCTGGCCTGGAAGGGCCTTGGTCAGGGTCAGTTCTGGGTATTCTAAGAATAACATCATATGTTAGCAAAAGCAGGGATAACTACCTGGGATCATGAACAGAACTTTCCCTTTTTCATTAGCCCCCTTTATGCCTCTCTCTCTAAAAGAGTCGCATGTGCCCTATGAGAATATTGCCGGTGGCCTCAGCCTTTCCTTCACAATTGCAGCATCTGTAAGGTATCTTTTATTAATGAGCAAATTATGTTCCTGTCCACTGATAAAACACAAGCTCTGGATACAGATAGGGAACAGATAGGGACAGAAAAGATGTCCCCCCCCCATTCTAAGATATGTTTCCTTAGGGGAGTCAGTTCACTTCCCTACATCTCAATTTCCTTATCAATAAAACAACTAGAGTGTGGGGGGCAGATAGGTGGCTCAGTGGATTGAGATCCTGGTCTAGAAACAAGGAGTCCTGGGTTCAAATATGATCTCTAACACTTCCTAGCTGTGGGACCCTGGGCAAATCACTTTACCCTAAAGCCATAGCTCTTACCACTCTTCTGTCTTGAAACCAATACTCAGTACAACTCTAAGACAAAAGGAAAGGATTTTTTTTTAAAGCCACCAAAGAGTGTTACCAGTTAGCTCATCAGCAACCACTCCTGTGTCCTTGGTGCCCAGCCTGGTCCTGGGTCCCCTGGAAGAAAAAAAGCAGCTCCAGTCCTGGTGACTGTACTCAAGAAGTTCAAGGTCTCAGTGGGAAGACTTTAGGAATTCACAGGAAACAATTAGACAGCAATAAAGGAGAGTTTATCATCATGGGCTAAAGGAGTGTAGCGGATACATAGAGTAGCAAAAGAACTCCAGCAAGATCACCGGGGACTGGAGGAAGCAGAAAGGGAACCATGGTGAACTTCAAGAACCTATTATTTTTTAAATTAACTTTATTTATTTAATTAAATTTGAATAGTTTTCCATGGATACATGATTCATGTTCTTTCCGTCCCCTCTGCTCCCCCCTCCCCCATAGCCAATGAGCAATGCCACTGGGTTTTACATGCATCATTGATCAAGACCCATTTCCATATTATTGATATTTTTACTAGGGTGATCACTTAGAGTCTACATCCCCAATCATTTTCCCATTAAACTATGTTATCAAGCAGTTGTTTTCTGCTCCCATAGTTCTTTCTCATAAGTCCCTCAGAATTGTCCTGGATCATTGCATTGCTGCTCGTAGAGAAGTCCATTACGTTCAATTGTACCACAGTGTATCAGTCTCTGTGTACAATGTTCTCCTGGTTCTGCTCCTTTCGCTCTGCATCACTTCCTGGAGGTTGTTCCAGACTCCTTGGAATTCCTCCACTTTATTATTCCTTTGAGCACAATAGTATTCCATCACCAACATATTCCACAATTTGTTCATCCATTCCCCAATTGATGGGCATCCCCTCATTTTCCAATTTTTTTGCCACCACAAAAAACAAGACTATAAATATTTTTGTACAAGTCTTTTTCCTTATTATCTCTTTGGGGTACAAACCCAGCAGTGGTATGGCTGGGTCAAAGGGCAGACAATCTTTTAAAACCCTTTGGGCATAGTTCCAAATTACCTTCCATCAAGGACCTATTATTAAGAAACTTGGGTTTGAGTCTGAGCTCTGGCCATATCTGTGTTTCTTGAGCAAATTACCTCACAGGGTCTCAGTTTCCTCATTGATCAAATGGAGCTAATGAAATCTCCTTGTGTTGTGAGAATGAACTTAGACGGAATATGTAAAGAGCTGTGTTTGGTGGAAACAAATCCAAGAGGACCATTCCTGGGAGTATATAAAGAGATGCTGAACTTTGACCAGTTGTGACTTCAAAGGAATCTACCAGAACTTAACTCTGGTCTCTCAGAGAGCCACTGGGCTGGTATTTGGGGTAAAATGAGGGATGTTCTTCCAGATATGACCAGTGAGCTCAATGCTTTTTGCCAAACTATGATTCCTTGTTACAAAGGAGGGTTCTGAGAAGATCAAGTTTTGGGTTTTTTGGAGAGGGTGTCAGGGCAGGGAAGGAATTAAAAAAATTGGATTGAATGTCATTCATTGTGTGTCAGGCACTTTGCAAGCTTTCAGGTACTCCTTAAATGCTAGCCATGTAAAGAAAGAAAAGTTCATGAGGAACACAAAAAATTATTTATTTTCTATGTAATATATACATCAGTTATCATCATCATCATCATTAATGTTTTGGGGCATTTAGCCACACATGTATCACTACTTTCAGAGGAATGAAGGTATAAGCACTGATGTTCAGTAAGCCAAGGAAAGCATTTTTATGGACGTATTGACAGATACACAATAGCTTATTGTGTAGCTAGGTGGCCAGGCTGGGAAGTCAGGAAGACTCATCTTTCTGGATTCAAATCTGGCTTCCTACACTTATTAGCAGTATGACCCTAAGCAAGTTACTCAACTCTGTTTTCCTCAGTTTCTTCATCTGTAAAATGAGTGATAGAAGGAAATGGCAAACCACTCTAGTATCTTTGCCAAGAAAACCCCAAATGGGGTCATAGAGTACTGGACCCAAATGAAACAGCTAAACAAAAGAATAACAAAAATTTTAATTGAAGAAACTGAGGCTGGGAGTTTAGATTTTATTGCTACCTCTTGGCAATGTGGTAGATCAATTTAGAAGTGCAAGCATGCCTTCCAAATTCCATGAAGCTTTTGGTGCAGTTACAGGATTGATTAATACCCAATAATACTGCCCATTTTATACTTTAAGAAGAAGCATCCAGAGGACATAGCTAGAAAAAATAAATCCAACCAGCAGGATTTCCCTCTGACTAATGATTTCCTATATTTTCATAGCTCTTGGGAAACTTGGACTATAGATTTGAAGCTGGAAAGGATCTTAGAAGTTGAATCCAACTCCCTCCTCATGTAGAAGTTGGGGTCCAGGGAGGTGAAGGGACCTGCCTAGTGTTACAGAGCTGAAAGTGTCTAAGGCAGGATTCAAACCCAGGCCTTTCTGACTCTGAGGTCAATATCCCTTTCATTTCACTGCTCTAATCTCGTCCAACCCCTTGGCAAAAGCATACATCTTCACTACAGTCTTCTGAACAAGTAGCCAGTCAACTTCTACTAGAAGATTCCCAGCAATGGGGGAATCCCTCTTTCGTGAAGTGGCCTTTTACACTTTCAGAAAATTCTGCAATAATTAACATCAATAGAGAATTTTTAAGCTTGCTAAAGGCTTTATACATTTTATTTCAGTGATCCTCATACTATCTTCTAGAAGTTTAATAGGAAGGCAAGGACAATTATTCTTACCATTTGACAAATAAGGAAACTGACACAGAAGTGAAGAGATTTGCCTAGGGTTGCACAGACAGGGAGTGTCTGAGGCTGGATTTAAGCTCAGGTTTTCCTGATTCTAATCACCTTCAGCATATAAAAATAATTTCTTCTTTAGTTTATTGTTTTATTAATATATGTACACATAATTATACATTATATATTGTTTTATTATTTATTTATTTTATTTGTTATTATTTTATTTTAAAACCTTCACTTTCTGTCCTGGTAACAACTCTAAGGCAGAAGGACAAGGGCTAGGCAATCAGGTTTAAGTGACTTCCCCAGGGTCACACAGACAGGAAGTGTTGCATTTGAACCCAGGCCACCAGCACCACCCTACATCTTGAGACCTGGAGCTCTATCCACTGTGATATTTAGCTGCCCTCATTCTTTATTTTAAACCAAAATTTGTCTTCTTTTCATTTGTAGCAACTTATTCTAGTTTCAATCAACCAACAATCATTTAAGTGCCTGTTATATGCTAACCTTAGTTTGGTCTTCAGGACAAACAAGTTTAATCCCATTTCCACATGATTTGATCCAACCCCTTCAATGTTATAGATGAGGAAACTGAGGTCTTGAAAAGTTAAGGGACTTGGCTAACACCATATAGTTACTAAGTGGCAAAACAGAGATTTATATTCAGGTTCCTTTTAGTATTTGAGGAGAGTGGCTGCCCGTCTACCTCTTCATTCAACACCAAATCTTCTCTAAGTTTCTTCAACCAGCCCTCATAAGAAATGCTTCTTCCTTACATTTTGTCAAATTTTTAATATAATTTTATCACTCTTTCCTATTAAAAATGGACAGTTATTTATATTTGAATGCAGCAATTCATTCACTAGAATTTTAAAGGAAGGTGAAGGGTAATTCCCACTATTTAGTTATGGAAACCCCAAATATTTCCATCCAGGTTAAATTTTCCAATTTTGTCCACAAAGGATCAATAATAATGATGATAGTGATAATGATAGTGATATTGATAATATCTATCTAAATAATGTCTAATAGTATTAGTAATAATCAAATTTATATACCACTTGAAGGCTTACAATGCTCTTTCCATATCCTATTTGATTTGATCCTTGCAACAACTCCATGAATTAGATTAGACTATTAGATTCCCATTCTCTCATTCAAGTATATCTGTTGCCTGTCTCAGCTTCCTACCATCCACCTCAATGGGGTTTTGTTGTTATCTCCATGAAATGAGTTGGTAGGTCAGTTTGCAGTGGAACCAACACTTCCAAGTTACAAGAATCCCTGAGTGCAGAGGAGTATCATTGATCCCCAAATTTAAACTAAGAGGAAGCATCTGGGGAATTTAGCTAGAAAAAGGAATATGACTATTAGGACTGACATTCTACCCTTGATCTTATTCTCAATGACAATCTCCTATGTTTTCATAGCATTTAAGATCCTAGATTTATAAATTTGGAGGGACCTAAAAGTAATCAAGTCCACCCCTTGCCCATTTTACAAATGAGGAAACTAAGGTGGGGTGGGGGAGAGAGAGAAGGAGAGAGACAGACAGACAGACAGACAGACAGAGAAACACAGGTTACACAGTTAATATGTGACTTCATTCAGGATTTGAACCAAGTCCTTCCAGCAGTCTGGTATGGCCCCTACCTACCTAACCTTAGATATCATCAAATCTTTTTTTTTAACCCTTACCTTCCACCTTAGAATCCATTCTGTGTATTGGTTCCAAGGCAGAAGAGTGGTGAGGGCTAGGCAATGGGGGTCAAGTGACTTGCCTAGGGTCACACAGCTGGGAAGTGTCTGAGGTCAGATTTGAACTCAGGACCTCCCATCTCTAGATCTGGCTCTCAATCCACTGAGCCACCCAGATGCCCCAGAGATCATCAAATCTAAACCCCTCGTTTTATATTTAAGAAAACAGACTAGAGAAGTGAATTGATTGATTAATCACACAGCCATTAAATGGCAAAGCTGAGAGTCAGTCTCAAGTCCTCTGTCCTCATAAACAATGCTTTGTTTACAAAGTGCTCAGTTTGTTTATATCACTTAAACTTTACAACTTCCCTATGAGGAAGGCAAGGCAACTATTATTACTCCCACTTTAAAGATGAGGAAACTGGGGGTAGCTCGGTAGCTCGGTAGCTCAGTGAATTGAGAGCCAGGCCTAGAGATGGGAGGTCCTAGGTTCAAATCTGACCTCAGACACTTCCCAGCTGTATGACCCTAGGCAAGTCACTTGACCCCCATTGCCTAGCCCTCACCACTCTTCTGCCTTGGAACCAATACACAGTATTGATTCCAAGATGGAAGGTAAGGGTTTAAAAAAAATAAAGATGAGGAAACTGAGGCTTAGAAAGGTCATGATTTTTTCCAACATCACAGGGATGACAAATTGGTGGAGTCAGGACAAGCCCCAGATCTTTGGAATCTAAGCCCACTGTTAAAGTTTGCTACAGAGGTTGCCTTTCAAAATTTAGAGTTTCTAAGCCTCTATGCTTCAAAAATATCACAGGGATATATGGAAGGTTAGATTGTTTCAAAGTTTTCTGAAGAGTGAAGCTATGGCAGTCCCCCCTCTTGGTACAAATCTTTTTCAAGATGTTTTTTTGGGCTAACCACTTGACAAGTGAGATCATTGAGGATCCAGTCAGCTCTGTTTCCATGACTAAAATGATGAGAGACTCTCACTCAACTATGGCTCTCAGAATGCTAGAATTTGAGGCATCCCCACAGTTGTTGAGTTGTGTGGTTTTGGTTAACACAGACCATAAAGCAGAAAAAGGGTGCCGTAGCTATATTTTCAGTAGCTGAGGTAATCCTCCAGAAATTCCGCATGGGAAAGCAAAATACATGGTTCGAGAATACCCCAAACTGCAGCCTTGGACTTTGCTTCCTGAAGATATAAATCAAAGCAAACTTTTGAAGCCTGTGCATGACTCAGAGAGAGAGGTCATTGACCAAATCTGCTGAGGAAGGCAGGATGAGACAAATCCAGCTACATTTTTATGATTTTTTTCCCCTGCTGCTGTTAGCTATTTCATTTGCCTGAGCATCACGCGGTAGGAAATCTGAAATGTGGGATTGCTATCCCCATCATGAGGATAAAGAGAAAAAAATGTGTAGGATTAGCTTTGTAAGAGAGGAGCCTGCTGAGAGCTGGAGGCACTCACTGTCTGTAGAAAAGATGCTGGGGAATTATCAGCTCCTTAAGAGGGAAGGAGGGAGGCAGCTAGGTGGCTCAGTGCATTGACAACCAGACCTAGAGATGGGATGGCCCTGGGTTCAAATTTGACCTTAGACACTTCCTAGTTGTGTGACCTGGGGCAAGTCACTTAATCCCCATTGCTTAGCCTTTACTGTTCTTCTTCTACCTTGGAACCAATACATGGTATTGTTTTTAAGATGGAAGGTAAGAATTAAAAAAAAAAAGTGAATGAGAGGAGAGAAGGTAATAAGCAGAGGAGAGTAGCTGATGGAAGGCAGTGAGGACAGCCTAGGTGTGGTTGTAGGGAAAGATTTCTAGGAAGATAGAAACCAAACTGGGGTGTCCTAGAGGTAGGAATGGTGAATCCCAAGTATCCAGCCCTGAGCCCAAGCCTCCCATAGAGATTGGGAACAAGGAGCCTTCTCTATTAGCCTCCAGCTTTAACCAGGTTTTCTTCTACCAGGAAAGGATTAGGCAGGGGGCCTGAGAACTCCTGAGAAGCACCTCCAGGAGTCAGCATTATTGAAAACTGGGATTTTTTTGAGGAATTTAAGCCCATTTATACTATGAAACTACTTGAGGGTAAAGATGAATTCAGTGAAAAATTATGTATGCTGATTGTCTCTACTTTTCCTTCCCTTGGTTTCTTATTCTCTTGTAGTTTGGTTTCTGGCCACATCAGTCAATGGAGACTACTCTCTGAAGTCACCATCATTCTCTTAATTGTCAGATATCATAGCCTTCTTGACCTCTCGGCAGTGACTGACACCACTGACCCACCATTCTCTCCCGAATACTCTCTCCTCCCTGGGTATTGTGATACCATTCTTTCTTAGTTCTTCTCACGCTTCTTTGTTTATCAGTCAGTCTACAAACATTTATGAAGTGCTTCCTAGGCACTGAGCTAAGCACTGTCCTCAAGGAGCTCCCATTCTAATGGTGGAGAAAACATGCTAAAAAAAATTGGGCATACAAGATCTATACAGTGTAAATGGAAGGTGATCTCAGAGGGAAGGCATTCATGATAGTGGATGGAGGGGAGAGGAAAAACCATCACACACATTATACAAAATTCTGTGGTTGTTCTTCAAGGTTCTCCTAGTCTCTGTTCTCTATTTTTTTCTAACTTCTTTCATTTGCTGACCTCTTCATCTCCCATAAGTTTAGTATTAATCCTTATGCAAATGACTCCCAAATCTCTCTGTCTCTTCCCCTTCTTCCCCCATCTTTTTCTTTCTCTCTCCCTGTTTCTCTCTGACTGTCTCTCTGTCTGCCTCCCTCCCTCTCTCCTGCATTGTAGTTCCACATGTCCACTTTATTGGATATTTCAAACTAGGTGTCCCATAGACATCTCAAACTCAACAGATCCAGAACATACCTTTTCCCTAAAACCCTACCTCTTTTTAGATGGCATAATGAATAGGGCACTGGTTTTGGAGTCTGGAATCCCTGAATTCAAATTCTGTCTTAGACTCTTATTAGTCATGGGGCTTTGGGTAAGTCATTTAATCTTCTCTCAACTTCAGTTTTCTCATCTTGTTGTTCAGCTATTTCAGTTGTATCCAATCTTTTCATGACCCCTTTTGGAATTTTCTTGGCAAAGATTCTGGAGTGGTTTGCCATTTTGTTCTCCAGTTCACTTTACAGATGAGGAAACTGAGGCAAACAGAGTTAAGTGACTTGCCTAGGGTCATAATAGCTAATAAATGTCTGAGGCCAGATTTGACTGACTCATCTTCTCGAGTTAGTCCTCACAATAGCCCTGTGAAATGAATACTATTATTGTTCCTTTTATACAGATGGGAAAGAACAGCTGGGTGGCACTGCAGTGCAAAGATACTGGTCTGAAGTCAGGAAGAGTTAAAAGGTTTGCTTGTGATTGTACAATTAATAGGTATCAGTGGTAGAACTTGAATCTGTGCCACTAGTCTCCAGGTCCAATGCCCTTTCTATTATATCACTCCATGCTTCTATTTCGTGCTATTGACTGATCTCACAAGGAGACATTTTTAGGAATACAAGTACTTGAACCCATCCCAGTCTTTCAGTTTAGTAGCTGAACAATTAACCACAGTGTCAGCATATTTTAAATGTGATGCTATAAAATAATGACAGCGGGTGTTTATAGAGAGTTGAGTTCCTTATCAACCGAGATAGTCAATTCTCACAAATTCACTCTGGGACATAGTATTAACTATCATTCTTATACAATAGATGAGGAAACAGAGTCTCTAAGAGGTTTTTGCCTCATTTTACCTGGTAACCTAGTAAGTGGTCAATCCAGAATTCAAACCCAGATCTTTTGACTTCCATTACAGAACTCTTTCTAAAGCTGTCTCTAATATCTTTGTTGTTGTTGAGTCTTGTCTGACCCTTTGTGAACCCATTTGAGGTTTTCTTGACAAAGTAGCTTGCTATTTTCTTCCCCAATTCTTTTTACAGATGAGGAAACTGAGGCAAACAGCTTTAAGTGATTTGCCTAGGGTCATAGAGCTGGTAAATGTCTGAGATCACTTTTGAATTTATGAAAATGAGTCTTCCTGACTCCAGCTCTCTGTTCACTGCATCTCTCAGCTGTCCACCTCACTGATAACTAGCTAAGGAGAACAAATTTAGAGAGGGGAAAAATACCATAATTTCCCCTAGGATTTCTTAAAGGGTAGAAAACAGAAAGCTTTAGAAGACCACAAAGATCATTTGTCTCTACAACCTTAAAAAATAAATTTGAAA
Organism: Monodelphis domestica; assembly: GCF_027887165.1. Taxonomy (NCBI): domain Eukaryota; kingdom Metazoa; phylum Chordata; class Mammalia; order Didelphimorphia; family Didelphidae; genus Monodelphis; species Monodelphis domestica. The sequence goes on along the minus strand of NC_077232.1, from coordinate 59,634,088 downwards.
AATGAAAAAATGAAAAAAATGGGAAAAATCCAGAGGGAAGAGGCAGCTTTGAAAAAGCAGGTGGCCAATTAAAACCTATTCCCTTTAAAGTAGTGAAGTTTAAGAAGGCAGAGACTTGTTTAGGCAATATCTAGTCACTTAAATGGACAAAATTGCAAATCTCTAAATACTTTTCTCTCTTGGCTAGCATAAACTTGGATTAGAGACAGAATTATTTGTGTGTGTGTGTGTGTGTGTGTGTGTGTGTGTGTGTGTGTGTGTGTGTGTGTGGGTAGCTTTTCCTGATCCCTACAGTGGCTAAGACTTCATTTATATTTTGCCTTGCCTAGAATATAAGCTTCTGGAGAGCAGAGAATGTTTTTATGTCTTTGAATCCCCAGTGCCTAGAAATGTGCCTCACAGGTAGAAGGCACATAATACTTATTGGATTGGATTATTCTCAGACTCAAATTGCTTAGACTCCTAGATTGAGAGCTAGAAGGAACCTGAGAGCTCATCAGCCCAACTACTTCATTATTCAGATGAGCCTGAGAGGTGGAGAGGAGAAATTTAAGATTCCCAAAATGCACTGACTTGGGAGCCTCAACACTTGTTGTTGTGGCTGGTATGAGCCATGAAAAAGATTCTAATTTGGAATGTTAATGGATCAGCGATCTCTTTGGTATGGTCATTCCCCCTGCCTATGACTCAAATGGCTCTAGCCATCCTTTCCCATCCTGTGCCATTTTTGTCTTGGCCCTTCAATGAATATTCCACAGAGTAGGGATCTTTAACTTTCTTTGTACCGTGGATCCCTTTGGCAGTGTGATGAAGCCCATGATCCTCTTTTCAGATTCATATTTTTCAATGCATAAAATATAATAAATAGAACTACAAAGGAAACCAATTAGATTGAAATTATCAAAAATGTTTTTTTAAGAAGCAAGTTCATAAACTCTAGGTTAAGAACAACTACAACTCAGAGGATCTCTCCAGTATACCCAAGGCCTTCCTTGGGGTCCTTTGGTATTTATTTCATAGATATGTGTGACTCTCAGGCTTGCCATCTGTTATCCAATTATACCAGTATTCACCCAGTGATGCCATGTGGCTCTGAATCATGGAAGTAACAGACCCAGAAGATTCAAAAATTCAAGTGACCCAAAGGGCACTTGAAAGATACATGGTGGGAGTAAGCAAGCTGTAGAAAATTTCCAATGATGACTTTGAGGCGAGGAGAAATGTAATCCAAATCATCAAGGACATAAAGACAGTATGAAACAAAGGAACTCCCAAGTGAGGACCAATTCAAGTCACTGCCTCAGTCTGCCATTTATGTCTCAGAAAGTTGCCATTGAGAGTTTAAGTGATGTGCCCGAAGGCGTCTATCCAATATGTGTTAGAGGTCAGACTTGAATCCTAATCTTTCTGGGTTCAAGGCCGGCTCTCTGTCCACTTTGTAACACTGATGCTATGTATGGCTTAAGGACATGCATTACTTTCCCTCCCAGGAGAGATGCATGACTGATATGTGAATTGTTGGTGTTAAGGAAATGAGGGAATCTGCTGAACTATATTTTTCTTTTATGGAGTAAACTCTAGTCTCAGGTTCAACTCCTTCAGTTTACTACTAGAAAGGGTTGTGATCTGGCCAACAGTGAGAGCCTGGGTTTCCAGGAATAAGATGGTGAGATTCCTGCTGTACTTTCCCATGCAGGCCACTATAGAAACTCAGAAACATCAAACATTATCTACTGCTAATTGTCTCTTCTATGGAAACAGAGAAACTCTGAAATATCACTTGTGTGCTCTAATAGGGAAGAAAAGCCAAGGATCTATAAAAGGGAATGAGAAAGCAGACTTTCAAATTAATACAAGTCCAAAGATGGGGATTTCCATCCTTCTCCCAGCAGAACTCTCCCTCTATTGTTTGGGTTTTTTTAAACTCTTACCTTCCATTTTAGAATCAATACTGTGTATTGGTTTCAAGGTAGAAGAGCAGAAAGGGATAGGCAATGAGGATTAAGTGACATGCCCAGGGTCACACAGTTAGGAAGTGTCTGAGTTCAGATTTGAACCCAGAATCTCCTAACTCTAGGCCTGGCTCTCAATCCACTGAGCCACCTAGTTGTTCCTTCTTCCTTTGTTATTAAACACAAGAGGAATTTTAGAACCAGTCTCAGGTCCCAAGCTCTTGGGTCCTAGACAAAGATTAATTTTCATTGGTGGCCATTGCCATGCCTAGTACCTTAAACAACTCCAGATTCACTCCCAAATGCTTTCCACAAGTATTCAAAGGCCAAAGGGTTCCCACAAGGGACTCACATTATTCCTAGGGGCATAAAGGACTCCCCTAGAATGGTTGAACGAATTGTGGTACATGTTGCTGATGGAATACTATTATGCTATAAGAAATGATAAGTAGGATGAGTTCAGAAAAAGCTGGAAAGATATGTGGGAACTGCTGCAGAGTGAAATAAGCAGAACTGGGAGAATGCTGTGCATAATAACAACAATATTGGACAATGATTATCTGTGAAAACTTGGCTGCTCTCAGCAATGCAATGATCTGGGACAATCCAGAAAGACTTATGATGGGGAATGCTCTCCACCTCCAGAGAAACAGCTGTTGGGGTCATCTTTCCCATCAGTGGATCTTTGGTTTTATTTTTGGGTTTTGGTTATTTATAAATTTGATCTTACAACAATAACCAATATGGAAGTGGGTTTTGCATGATAATAAAAATAAAATTAAAAAAAAGAAACGACTCCCCTGGACCAATGCCCTTACCTAAAAGCAATCACGCACACACACATATTCACAACATAAGAAAAGGATAGGTCTAGTTACCAAAAACCAAAGAGATTGAGTTGTAATTGGCTCTAAAGTTCTACTTTTAGACTAACTCTCCCCTGAAGATACAAAATGGGTCTGATTAAGTAGAACCATTCAAGGAGAGATATACTGGCTGATATTTAAAGCCTTGGAAAAACTAGGTGGCTCAGCAAATAGAGATCCAGGCCTAGAGATGGGAAGTTCTGAATTCAAATCTGGTCTCTTCTTAGCTGTGTGATCCTGGGCAAGTCACTTAACCCCCTTTGCTTAGTCTTTACCCCTCCTCTGACTTGGAACTAATACATAGCATTAATTCTAAGGTGGAAAGTAAAGGTTAAAAAAACAAAACTAGAACATGATCCCTTGCAGATGGGAGAGGCTGTAAATACAGAACAGTCATTTTTATCAGGGATATGAGTTTCTGAAATGGTTGTCCAACTGCAGCTGTAATTTCTCTGAGTCACCTTCCCAGACCATGAAAGAGGATTCATCTTATCTTAAATTAGGCTGTGAATAAGTAATTTTATTTTTTAACTAGACAAGGAAAGGGAAACAAATTGCAGCATGGAATGCCCTCTCTCAATGCAGATTGGTCCCTTCTCTGAAACTTAGCAAGTTGCCTAGAGCCCTGAGAGGTTCAATGATTTGTCCTATTTCTCCCAGATAGAAAATAGTAGATATCCAAAGTAAGAGATAAGCCCAGTCCTTCCTGATGAGGAAGCCAGCTCTTTCTCCCCACCATGTTAGTCACTGCTCTGATAAAATATTCTAATAAAGTTTTTTTAAAAGGGATCAATGTCTCTGTCATCCATTGAGGTCCTCTTCTAATACCTCATGGGCAAATGTCAATGATCCCAGGTTCTCAGAGAAATACGAACTCTGGCAGGTCCCACCAAGCTGAAAAGATTATGAGTAAAGGTCTGACAACAGACTGAATGTCTGACCTTCAAGAACCCAGCACTGATCCAACTGAGTTCAAAAAAGCTCATAAAGATTATCAACTAATACTACTCCTATGGGACCTATGGGCTATGATGGGTATCAAAGAGGGAGCCCAATAGGAATTTTGAAATAGGTCAGTGACATATTTCTTTAGGCTTCTAGTATGCATCAATCAGGGTAGCTAGATGACACAGTGGATAGAGTGCCAAACCTGGAGTCTGGAAGATTTGATGAGTTCAAATCTGGCCTCATACTCTTACTATCTGTGTGACCCTAGGCAAGTCACTTAACCCTGTTTGACTCAGTTTTCTCACCTATAAAATTAAAGAAGGAAATGGCAAATCACTCCAGTGTCTTCCAAGAAAACACAGTGGGGTCACAAAGTATCAAACATGACTGAAAAACAATTCAACAACATCAATCAACCAACAAATATTATGTGCCAGGCATGGGTACTATATATATATATATATATTTACATATATATATATATATATATATATATATGTAAACAAATTAAAGTGTCTCTGCCCTGGAGGAACTTATATTTTATAGAGGGAAACAAACAAAGGGTACACGCAAGAATATATGGAAAGTAAATGCAAGGCAATTTGGAGGAAGGGAAAATAGTAATACTTGTGGAAACAAGGAATGTCTTGAAGGAGTGGATATTTGAGCTCAATTCAGAAGAAAATAAAGGATTCTAAGAGGAGGTGAGGAGAGAGTCAGTGGCAGATACTGAGGACATCCTAGGCAAAGACCCGGAGAAAGGCTATGGATTAGGACTCAAGAAAATCTGCTCTATTGTTTCCTTGAGCTCACTAAGGATGGGAAGGGCTGTTGGCAGCTTTATATTTTTTATTGGTGTGAGTCTGAAGGGCTGGGGCCTTGGCTACTCTTGGCTGTGACTTCTTTGGGGATTAACTAGTTACCTCTACAGGCAGCAAGAGTCACCCCAGGAATGATCTAACTATGGTCACCATGACTGATTATGAACATGGGTAAAGTGAATGGCTCTACCAGGCTTCCTGGGACACATAGGTGTAACAGAGCATATTTGACCTTGTATATTTTTTGTGAATAGTGACTAGGACATAATGGAGCTACCTCTTTGTAGCTGTAATATTTAGAGGCATCATGGTGCTCTGTGGTAGTCTTTGAATACCACCAATATGGAAATTCCAAAGCAAGAGAGACTCATGAATTAGGGTATTCTGTAAATTTGGTTATTTTGGCAATGAATTCATAGAATCATAGGATCAAAGATCCAGAGTTAGAAGGAACTTTAGAAGCCATTAAAGCCTACCTCTTCATTTTATAGGTGGGTAAACCGAAGCCCAGGGAAATTCAATGACTTCTTGAAAGGCACAGTTAGAAAGCATAAGTGAGAATCTGAACCCAGGACTTCTGATTCCAGAGCCAATTTTTTTCTATTCTACCATTTAATTAATATTGTTCATTAAGTTATAATTATAAAGCTAGAAGGGTACTCAAGAACCCTCTAATCCTATGCTCCTATTTACCAAAAAGGAAACTGAGGACTTTTTTTTGGTTCCTCCTTATTTTTTTCCTTTTTAATTTTTTCATTGTTTACATTTGAGTTCCAAGCTATTTTGGGCCCCAAGGTATTGTGGCTTAACCTAAGTTGACACGAGAAATAAGTGGCAAAGAGGGGATCTGAAACCACATATTCTGATTCCAGTGTTCCTATGCTGAAACAATAGTAATACTGGTAGCTATTCCACAATGCAGGGATTAGGATTCCATGATCTGGAAATTCCACATAAAAATTTTGGCCCTGGCTTTGTACCAGAGAAGAAGTCTGAATCTTTTCTTTTTCTTTTATGGGGTGTTTACAGTACCTTATTGTAAAATTTGAATTAGTTATTTATTCATATGCAGGTCAACTTTAAGGAAAAATACTTAAAATATATATATTGTACACATTTCTGAGTTTTTAAACTTATTGTGTGCCATCTCTTAGCCTTTGCATATCATCTGTGGCTTCTGTAAAACTCTTCAAAACTTCACATTTAATTCCTTTTGCCAACCTATGATATATAGAAACCACAATGGGGAAAGCTGTGATGTGGAAGAGACGTCTATATTTGTGTTTGATGTAGATGCTTTTATTCATAAGTTTGGACTTTCAGTTTTGAGGAACAGCATAAAGCTTCACTATTAACATTTGGCAATGGATTCTCACAGTATCTGTGAGACCTGGCATGTGATGCATATATAATATTGGAGGTGGGATCCTCTCTGAAGATTTGAGTGTTTCATTAATTAAAGCAATATTGTAGGTTTTAGATAATGGAATTGGACTGCCTCATGCCATGAGGAACTGCGGACTTTTCCATCATAGTCTTGGAAGGCTCTGGTCTTTAGCTAATGAGAATCCAGGGCAAGAGGGGAGTTTAGCTTCCTGCTTTGCATGGGAGCTCAATAGAACTAGACTATCTGTTTTAAAATTTAGATTCCATAGTCTCCTTAGATTCAGGAGGAGTTGAGTACAAGTTCTTCCTTATTGGACAGTTTTCTTCCAACTTTGCCACTCACCAATTGGTGAGCGGGAACAAACCCCTTCATTTGTCTGCTTCAGTTTTCTAATCTGAAAAAAAGAAATTTCTTTAAAGAACTCAACTTCTTTGTCAATGTCAGAGGCTGCTGACATTTCATTTCCCTTGAGTAGCCATTTTCATTGATTACATGCCTCCAGCCTGCCTTGACCAGCCATAGTCCAAATTCCAGAGATAGGACCAAAGCCAGTATCCCAAGTAGATTTCAAACTCTCAACTTTGAGACCTTCTGTGCCAGTGATGGCGAACCTTTTAGAGACCAAGTGCCCAAACTGTATGTTCACGCTGCAGGTGAAGCATCCCCTTTCCCCAGAGAGGGAAAGGAGGAAGCACTCCCATTGGGCTGCTGGGCAGAGGCATTGGGCATGTGAAAAAATGTCTTCAGGTATGGTGGAGCGGGAGAAGGGAGCAACCCTCTCTGGCATGCATGCCAAAGGTTCAACAATATGGTTCTATGCTGCAAATTTACTACCAATATAGAATGGAAGGGTACTAAGTAGCTAGAGAGAACACATTAAACCCAAATTCTTAAAGCCCTTCAGAGTGCATTTAGAATCTGCTTTCAGAGGAAGGATGCTATTTCCTGGTGATTCAGGTCCTGCATAATGAAATTTGATGACTCAGGAGGCTAGGTAGAGATGCCACTTTTCTCTGTCTGCTCTCTGGATATTTTCAGGACCCAGGATAATTTTATCCTATTTACATCAAACATGCAGGTAACTCTAGAATCCTCGATCTGGATTATTTCTAGTGGGGCTTAATATAATTAGGAATGACAGTAATTGACATTACATGCTTTAATGAAATTTCCTCCCTTCTGAACCAAAACCTTTACAGGGCATTGTGGTGCTATTTCTGTCTATCTTGTTTACTGACTTGAATGTGCAGGGCTGGCACTAGAGAGGCATTTTCATAAAACCAGCTGTCCCTAGGATGGTGCCTTGGCAGTGATAACCACAAAGGGCTGCCTATGTAAATGCGAGTAATTAGTGCTATTATAATTGTTGTTGTTCAACAGAAAAGGCATTTCCATCCATTATCTCTTTTGATGCCCAGAGCAGCCTGGTAACCTGGGTCTTGCTAGAGGGGCCTATTTCAGCTTTTGATCAGAACTTGTGATTTCATTGGTAGGGAGAACTCCACCGATCAGCAACTACTATACAACTGGATAGTCCAAGAACAGTGATTCCCAAACGTTTTAGCCTCAGAACTCCTTTATATTCTGAAAAAGTATTGAGGATAGGGCAGCTGTATAGCACAGCTGATAAAGAGCCAGGCTGGAGTTGGGAGGACCTGGGTTCAGTTCTAGCCTCAGACACTTCCAAGCTATGTGTTCCTGGGCAAGTCACTTAATTGCAACTACCTAGCCCTTACTGCTCATCTGCCTTAGAATCAATAGTGTTTCTAAGACAGAACATAAGGGTTATAAAAAAAGAATTTATTTTTAATTACCAGGGACACCTCTAGAGAGCTTTTGTTTATTGTGGTTAGTTATTTGTAGAGATATATATGGTATTAATAATTAAATGTCTTCATGTTATTATAAAAATAGTTCTGACTCTGAGGACCCCCTAAAAGGGCATGTGGAAGCCCCTAAGGTCCCCAGACCATGCTTTGTGAATGGCTGTCCAAGAAAGTTGCTGGGATCCCAAGAAGTTCAATGTGGCGTTGTAGATAAGAGTGCTGAGCTTGGAGTCAGAAAGCCCTAAATTACAATCGAGATTCAGAGGCTAGCTGTATGACCCTAGGCAAGCCACTTAACCTTGTTTGCTTCATTCGTTTATCTGTAAAATGAGCTAGAGAAGGAAATGGCAAACCGTTCCAGTATCTTTGCTAAGACGCCCTAAATGGGGTCATGAAGAGTCGGATACCACTGAAAGGACTGAATGAAAGCGAAAATGGTGATAATATGAGCACCTGCCTCCCAGAGTTGCTGTGATTTTACCCTAAATCAAGACATAATTATAAAGTGCTTAACACAGTGCCTAGCACAATGTAAGTCCTATTTATATGCGATCTCTTAGTATTGCTATTACTTACCCAAGATTTCATTATAATCCAGAATCTTCTTGACTCCAAATTCTCTGTGTACTCACTATTTATCTTCTTATTAAAAATTATTATTCCTGGGGCAGCTAGGTGGCTCAGTGAATGGAGAGCCTGGCCTTCAGAGGGGAGGTCCCAGGTTCAAATGTGGCCTTAGACACATTCTAGCTAGGTGACCTTGAACAAGTCACTTACCCCCATTGCCTAACTCTTACCACTCATCTGCCTTAGCATCAATATACGGCATTGAGTCTGAGATGGAAAGAGAAATTTTTTTTAATTGCTATTCCTATTTTACAGATTAAGAAACTAAGGCATGGAGAGGTTAAATGACTTGCCTAAGGAGCAGAGCTGAGAATTCAACTTCACTTGACTGACAAATATTTGTTAAATGTTCTCCTATGTACCAGGCACTGTGTTGGTGCCAGGAACACAAGGACAAAGAATGAAACTATCCAGGCTTGCAGGAAGCTCAGGTTCTAATGAGGAGACAATAAGAAAGGAGGCAAGCCGCCAAGCTTTTGGGAAACACAGTGTGTAGCAGGCACTGGGATATAAATATGAGCAAAAAGAAAGACAGTCCCTGCCCTCAAGAAGGTTACAAACACAGAAGGGAACTGAGAAGCCAGGTTGGAGCAGGGAGGCACCTGAGTAGGGGCATGATGTGAAACTACAGAATGTCAGGAGCAGAGCCAGATGGGGAACGAAGGCTCGCCTGGATAGATGCTTCCTCCAAACGGATGCTGTGGGAGGAACTCCTCAGTAGGAGAAAAGGTCTGACTCGATGGAGAGATGTTCCAGGGTGAGAAAGCCCCAGGTGCAGAGGGAAGTTCCATGATGAGAAAGCAGCTGAGGCACAGTGGCAAAAGCTAGGAAGTCCAAAACAGAGCCCAGAGGAAAATGAGGATGTAATAATTGCTAGCATTAAAAACAAACAAACAAACAAACAAACACCTTACTTTCTGTCTTAAAATTAATACTCTGCATTGGTTCCAAGGCAGAGGAATAATAAAGGCTAGACAATGGGGGTTGCGTGATTTGCCCAGTGATTTGACAACTAGGAAACATCCAAGGCTATATTTGAACCCAAACCTCCCAACTTCTTAATCCTCTAAGCCACCTGGCTGCCCTAATAGCTAGCATTTGTATAGCATTTACTATGTGCCGGGCACCATGCTAAGAGCTTTATCGTCAGTATATCATTTGGTCCTCACAACAATACTAGGAGGTAGGTGCTATTGTTATCCTCTTTTGACAGATGAGGAAACTGAGGCAGACGAAGTTAAGTGACTTGCCCAGGGTCACCCAGCTAGTTAATGCCAGAGGCTGAATTGAAACTCAGGGCTTCCTGAATCCAGACTCAGTGTTCTATACACTATGCTACCTATCTTCCTACATTTAAAAATATATACAACACAAATATAAAGTGGAGAAATACAAATATATGCAGTCGTTACCGACAAGATAGTTTGGGAAGGGAGGTATCAGAAAAGGTTTCATGCTTAAGATAATACTTGAGCTGTGTCTTAAAATAGAGGAAAACATCTGAATGCCAAGAGCAACACTCTCCAGTGCTCCCAATCAGATTAAAATGTAATTGGGCATGAGGCAACTAGGTAGCTCAGTGGGGAGCCAGGTCTGGATATTAGAGGTCCTAGGTTCAAATTTTACCTCATATACTTCCTAGCTATGTGACCCTGGGCAAATCATTTAACCCCTAGGACCTAGTCTTACCACTCTTCTGTCTTGGAACTAATATTTAGTATTGATTCTAAGACAGAAAGTAAGAGGAGAGAGGAGAGAGAGGGGGAGAGAGAGAGACAGAGAGAGACAGAGAGACAGAGAGAGAGAGAGAGAGAGAGAGAGAGAGAGACAGAGAGAGAGAGAGAGAGACAGAGAGACAGAGAGACAGAGAGACAGAGAGAGAGACAGAGACAGAGAGAGAGAAAGACAGAGACAGAGACAGAGAGAAAGCAGAGACAGAGAGAGAGATAAAGAAAGAAGGGGAAAAGTGGGGAGAACCTGCCTTGTATAATCAGTGCCCCTGCTCCTCTTGTGGGAAGGAGAGAGGAGAAAAGGAATTGATTATAAAGACTGATTATGGATCTGTTGACCTCTCTGCTTCTCTTCCTACTTCTGTATCTATGCATAGAATCCATCAGACACAATGACTTTCCATGGATGGATTCATAAATCCAGAGTTGACAAGGACCACCATTTAATCCTTATTGTTGTTCATGATCCCATGGACTATAGCACACCAATACTTTCTCCAGGGTTTTCTTAGCAAAGATACTAGAGTGGTTTGCCATTTCCTCCTCCAGATGATTTTATAGATCAGGAAACGGAGGCAAACAGGATGAAGTGACTTACATAGGGTCACACAGCTAGTAAATGGCTGAGGTCAAATTTGAGATCAGGAAGCTAAGTCCTGACTCCAGACCTGGCACTCTTATCCTCTGTGTCACCTCACTGTCTCACCTCCTCATTATACTGCACACACACACACACACACACACAAATATATATACACATGGCTATGCATATACATATATATATACACGTAAATGTGTATATATATACATATATGTATATACATGCTATATATTTATATTTATATATACATATACATATATAGAGAAATATATATTTATATGAAATTGATTTGCAGAAAGGTTGTATCATTTTATTTTTCTTTGTATTAATTTATTTGTCCAACAGAATTTATTCCCAGGTATCTCAGTCCCTCCCTCCTTTCCCCACAAGATAGAAGGTATCACCCAACAAAAAGATACATGTATATAGATTGTTTCTTCCATGTTTTTCTTTTTTTTCCTATTCATTCTCTAGAGGTGAACATCCACAAGTTATTCTTTTTTCCCCCCTCAATCCTTTACCTTCTTTCTTAGAATCAATACTAAGTATTAATTCTAAGACAGAAGAGTGGCAAGGGCTAGGTATTGGGGGTTAAGTGACTTGCTTGGAGTTCCACAGTGTCTGAGGACAGATTTGAACTCTGGACCTCTCATCTCTAGTCCTGATTCTTTACTCACTAAGCCTCCTCACTGGCCCAGTTGTATCACTTTCCAAAGATGGTGTCACAGCTGGGATTTGAATCCAGGTTCTTATCTCCAGAGGCCCATGGAGCCATCAGAGCTTAAATTCATATAGCACTTTTACTTTAAGTTCTTTCCCACATTTAAGCCAAGCAGCATCTTTTTGTTAACTTTCCATCCCTAGCACAATTCAAAGGGTGAGACTAAAAGACAAATTACCAAAGCACTGATAAGATCTTTAGCTTCTGCTTAGCCTAAAGACACCAGAACAAGCCCCTCATGGTACTCATTGTACCTGCTTCTCCAGGCATTTGGACAACATATCCATGAATGCAATAGATAACTGTGCTGACGCACATGACATCTGTTCTCCTGGCCACCTCCCCAGAAGAGGCTATACACCAGCAGGACACACAGATCACAGGTGTACACAAGAGGGAAAACAACTGGTCTCCAACACCAGCAGCAGGAGCTGTACTGTCTTACTCTCCAGAAGTCTCTGTCTTGCTCCTTTCTTCCTGGTCACTCCATAATTATAGTATTGGGATGGCCAGTCTACAATACCCCAGCAATCATTCTTTGCTTCTACAACTCACAGATGGTGTTAGTCACAGATATAGTTGGGAGGAAATCAATTAACCAGTAAGCAATTATTAAGTATCTCCTTTGTGCTAGGGGCTGAGGATGAAGGCCAAATTGAAAATGGTCCCTGGTCCTCAACCAACTTAAATTCTATAAGGGGAGGCAACATATAGAATGTGTGCCTGCAAGCCTGGTGCTCTGGCCTATTTAAAAGTAATTACTGCTGTTAAACAAGAGCATGTCTCAATTGAGAAATCTGTCAGAACTAGATGTGAATGAGGGCTGTACATCCCTGGGTGAGGGAGTTGGTCATGGCCCAAAGGACTTCTACAAAACATGGAGCCAACTAGGAGCCAGAAAGAGAATTCTGAATGTTTGGGAACAGAGTGAGGGGTAAATATGTCCATAACTAAGCTTTAAAGAACCAGGGGCCCTGCAACAATCAGAGAGAGGGGAAGGAGAAGTAGGACGAAGCTATGGCAGAGAAGGGAGATGTTGAGAGCCATCAGGTCTACAGGCATCTCAGAGCAGAATATGAATATTGAAATGCCACCAGTGTACCCACCAAATGCCCACTTTCTCCAGTTTTCCCTCCTGGTGCCTATCTGTGAACAGACACTGTAATGTGATCTGTTTTTTCATTACCCAAATGTTTCTGGTAAACTCAATTTTATTTTAACCACAAAAAGGCCAGGAATTTACCAGAGATTGATATACACTTCAATTAAGTCAAAGAGCTAAATCTTTGCCTAAATATTAGGAATTTCCTCTAACTGGGGGCTCAGAGCTAGTGTGATTGTACTCCTAACTTCTCATCTGAAATAAATTCCCTAAAGCAACAGAAGAAGGAACTATGTGGATCCAAGGGTCCCATATTGTATGTAGGCTTAAACTGAATGAATTATATAACAGAGAATTATATAACATACACATATATTATTATGGTTTAATTCTTTTAGTTGGGTCCAACTCTTTGTGACCCTATTTGGGGTTTTCTTGACAAAGACACTGGAGTGGTTTACTGTTTTCTTCTCCATTTCATTTTACAGATGAGTAAACTGAGGCAAACAGGTTTAAGTGACTTGCCTGAGTCTGGACTGAAACCCTTGAAGATTAATCTTCAATAGAGCCCAATGCTCTATCCACTATACCATCTAGCTATCCTACCAAATCTCTGCCTAATTATTAGGAATGTCCCCTAAGTGGAGACTCAGAGCAAATGTGATTGTGCTCTTAACTTTTCATCTGAAAGAAATTCTTTAAAGCAGCAGAAGAGGGAAATATGTGGACCCAAGGGCCCCATATTAACTGTTGGCTTAAAATGAATGATTATAACAGATTATTACATACACATATAAATATTTGTAAGATAAATGTGGGGTTACTGGGGGGAAAGAAAAAAGAAGTAAGGACAAGAATTAAAAGTATTTTTGTGGGAAATGGCATTTGATGTGACATTTGAAGGAAACCAGGAGGCAGCTAGATGACTCAGAGGATAGAGCACTTGGCCTCTAGAAGACCTTAGTTCAAATCTGACCTCAGTCACTTCCAATCTCTGTGACTTTGAGCAAGTCACTTAACGTCTGTTTTCCTTGAACCACTGGAGAAGGAAATGGCAAACCACTCTAGTATCTTTGCCAAGAATAACCTATAGACAGTATGGTCCACAGGGTCAAGAAGGGTTGGCCACGACTAAACAACAACAAAGTGATTCTAGGCAGTGAGAAGTGAGTATATTTTATTTGCACCCTATTCCAGTTCCTAGAATAGTACCTGGCATAGTTGACACTTAGTAAACGTTTGTTGGTTGATTGGTAAATTCCATACATAGAGCTAGCCAGTGGAAAACATGGAGACAGAAGGGGCATGACGTATGAGGAACATGAGAAAGCCAGTTTGGCTAGACATGAAGGAAAATAGCAGGTTGAGATCAAGGTGAACTAGGCTTCAAATGATGAACAGCCAAGTGGAAGTATTGGAAACACCTTTCTCTTTAAGTAGAGGGGTCTTATCACTCCCATTTTACAGATGAGACTGATCTAAGAGTTTGAGACTGGCCATCTATTATTTAGTTAATGAATACTAAAATAATTATAATAATAACAACAATAATAGCTAACATTTATATAGTGGCTTAAGGTATACAAAGCACCTATCATATATTATCCTACTTCAGTTTTCACAACATCCCTTTCAGGTAGGAGATTTTACAAATGAGGAAACAGAATCTGGGAGAGACTAAATTTCTTGCCCAGGATCACACAGCTAGGTGGTCCAGGTTCGGAGTTAGACATCTTCCTGAATTCAAATCTAGCCTCAAACACTGACTAGCTGTGTAACCCTGGGCAAGTCACTTCACTCCGTTTGCCTCAGTTTTCTCATCTGTAAAGTAAGCTGGAGAAGGAAATGGGAAATCACTCCAGCATCTTTGCCAAGAAAACCCTGTGGATAGTACTGATGTGCTATGGTCCACTGGGGTCATGAAGAGTTGGGCACAACTGAAAAAATTGATATAGATATAAGTTTATCTTATTGTAATTTACTCCCTCCCCCCCATGTTGAATATTTCCAATCCCCACCCCTGCCCTGCTCCATTTTGCAGTGACTTCTTCCATGGGGCCCATTTCAGTCTCCGCCATCATTAATTCCGTGACTGGTAACTGGACGTATCCACGATCAGAGCAGACTCCCAGGCTCTCCTGACTGCAAGTTGCCAAGACGAGGGAGGAAGATCTCATTTGTTTTGCAGATGGTCTATGAGTCTCATGTGGCATCATATTAAATTATATGGGCAGTCACTCGTTCTCCACCGATGCGCTGAGTGAAGAGTGGTAATGTACACAGAGAGAGCATTTGGTTAGGGGAGCTTGCCGCAAAGGTCATCCACCTTCCCAGAGAGAGCTGCCTTACTACTTGGGGAAGGGCTCTTACTGGGGAAGGGGCTGGGATCCTGTACGCCCAGGGAGGCCGGCCTCTCTCCTGCAGAAGGAGGGAAAATGAAGGTGCTTGGGACCGGACATCATGGGCTGTGGAGCACTTTGCCCCAAAGGTACTGACTCTGGGAAATCCTGAATGGACTTAGGAGAGGGGTTGGGGATGCAGTGTGAACCTCTTTCCTGAATTACAGTCACCCTTGTACTCCTTATCTGGGAAATATTGCAAGGTACATTTAAATCTCTGGGCTTTCCCTTTTCAAGCTATCTGGTCATTTTCTTTGGCTTCATTAAGTATCTGCTTTCCGAACTAGCTAGTGTTAGTGGGGAATCCAAGTCACAAGGAGCTAATATAGCCCCTCAAAAAAAGTATGAAGGGAAGGCAAAAGGAGATGGGGGAGAAGTTAATGAAATATTGTACTTATTTCTTTTATGTGAACCCTGAGAGAGGCAGTAGACTTACTCACTGATTCCCCAGAGCCTTGAATTTGAGTGAAGAGAATTGAGGAGGTTAACTTCAGAATCTCTGGGACTCAGTTTCACCATCTGTATAATCAAAGGGTTGGGCAACAACCCCCCCCAAATATATTCTAGATCTAGACTTCATAGAATCATAAAATTAGAACTGGAAGTGACATTTGTGGCCATCACTCCCAACCTCCTGTTTTTACAGTTGAGAAGCTAAGTGATTTAGAAAGGATCACACAGCTATTAGATCTCTGAAGTGGGGTTTGAACCCAATTATTCCTGACTCCAAAGCCAAACACCACCTACCAGAAGTTCACGATTCTAATTGGGAATTGAAGAAAAAGCTTTTACCTTCTCTAAATCTTCAGAAACATTACCCTTCTGCTCTCTGGCTAACCCAGGGAACACGTTATAATTCTGATTACAGTAATAACGTTGAGATAATTAAAGGGCTGATTCAAAAAACTCCTAAACAGCAATGCCTAATGGCCCGTTTTCAGTTCTCTCAAATAGTTTGGAATAAGTAGATTAAAACAATAATTGAAATTCATTTGCTATTCACATGCTCGCTTGGCTGATATTTTGCATTCACTACTTGTAGGTTGTAAATGACTTGAAATTTCTTAGAATTAGGTTGAAGGCTGGGCTTAAAACTTCTCCTTAAGTTGGGACATCTTATGTGAAGCTCTTGTGTGTGTCTCTGTCATGTGTGTCTCTTGTGTGTATCTCTCATGTGTGTCTCCCATGTGTGTCTCTTGTGAATATATTCAACTCTGAGCCTTTCACCTAATGTAGTAGTCAATTCCGGTTTGGAATGGTACCAGAATGCTATAGGAGAAACCTGTGAACACATTGTGTTCCTTTTTCAGCCCAGTAAAGCTGTGCAAGTTGTAAAAGAGCAGCTAAATTCATGTAGCTTTATTGTCAGTGTCCCTGGAAAACCTTGTGATAAAACCCAGCCCTTTTCTGAGTGTCCTTTAAGAGCCCTCTTGATTGATCAGAAAGATGACCATTTGGCCACAATAGAAACATGCACAAACACTAAGCTTCCTCTACTCTCACATATGCCTTGGAGGCATTAGCATCTTAATATCAATTATATGAGGATTATATAATTAGATGATTATTATATGCTACCCAGCCTCACTTTGATTTTGCCATTTTACCAAATGATAATCCTCAGATTAGGTAATGTAACTGTCATTATCCTCATTTTGCAGATGAGAAAACTGAGGCGAAGTGATTGACCCCAGTTTGCATAGCCAATAACAGGAGATGGATGCAAGCCTTGAGGCTTTTCCTTTGTTGAAGGCTTAAATCTGAACTCCTTAGATTACTAGTCCTAAATATTTTAGAGTAGAGATTCTTGGTTGGCTATAGATTGGGGTAACTGGCCTCTAAGATATCTTCAGGCTCTGAGATTTGGTGATTCTGTGAATAGATGTTCTGTCGCCATCTTTTCTTCTTTCCAAGGCAGAAGGAAGCTCACATCACTCCAAAGCCAGTTAGGGCTTTAAGAACACAATGATGGGAACACAGAGCAATATAAACTAGCCATTGGTAGTTCCTGGAAAACACACAGGGGAGGAAGGGAGTCATTTGGGGAGGATTTTGGAGGCCACTAAGCTGTGACAAATGTGACATTTTTTTCAGACTTTCTCTGAGCTAGGTGGTGGGGATGGAGTTAAAGGGTGGCACCCAACCCTTTGGAGAAAGAGCTCCAGCAGGGTTAATGCCCTCTATGAATGGAAGAATCACAGCCTTTCACTTCCTAAGGAATATGTGTATGTGTAGGATGGGTTCATAATATACTCTATGTCCCTTCACTCCTCATATCTACCCATTACCACCTAGTCCTGTCCCATGCGCCACACTGAATCACAGATTTTCAGATTTGGGAAATGCACTTCTAGTTCCCCCAAGTAACCCTCTCTACAACATATGCGCAAAGTGTTGAGTATCCACTGGTTTGAAGACTTCCATTGAGGAGCAAATTCATTCCAACTCTGGGACAACTCTAGTTGCTAAGACATTTTTCTGTGGCTGCAAGCCAAAATTTGCCCCTTTCTCATTTTCACCCCCTTGCTCTTAGTTCCATCCTAGGAAACCAGATCTTATTCCTCTTCCTCATGACTGTCCTTCAAACGTTTGAAGATAGCTTTCATGTCTCCCTGGAGTCTTCTCTCCTCAAGGCTAAACAACCCTCAATTTCTTCAGCCAGTCCTTGTTGCCTTGTTTCTCCCCAATGCCTCATGAAACCTTCCAATGTATGTAGTACTTGATGACATTTTGATATTTGGTCCCAAGGGGGAGTGTGGAGGAAAGAGAGTATCTATGGTTCTTTTTTTTTTGCTAGATAAAGTACATAATATAGAAATACAACAAGCATTGCAAATATAACCCATTTGTTAGTTGAGAAGAGACAGACTGGGTTTAATCTTGGAGATTTACCATGAAATCTCTTTGACTCAAGCCCCCACCCAGAGTTTCCCTTGGGAATATGAGAATTTGGCTTACTTTGTCCCTGCCCAGAGATTGCCTCCTCTCCTCCCCTCATGGAAATATAATTTGGCTCATATCTAGGTCTTTACAAGAAACAGAAAAGGCCCCTCATCAACCATTCAAGCATTTAGGCTCATAAGATCATAGATTTACAGCTTGAAGGAACTTATATGTCATCCACTTCAACACTCTCATATTACAGATAAAGAAACTGAGGCTTAAAAGTGTTAAATACTTTGCTCAAGGTCATACAGATAGCAAGTGGGAGAGCTGGAATTTGAATGCTGGTCTTCTGCCAATGACATGTTGACTACATTACACTCTCTTACTTAGGCTAACAGGATAACTATGGGATAGATTATATTGTAGATTGCATATTTATTATAAGCCATAAAGGACTAGCAGCCAAGTTCACAAACAATCTGCACACCTCGCCTTTCTCTCTCCACTGGGCTTCTGCCATTACCAAAGTCATAGCTAGTCCTCTAAACTTATATGGTACTACTCTGAGTAAGCCACTTCCCACCCCCCCAGCACACACACCCAAAAGAAAAAAATTCAGGGTTGCTAGAAATTCAAACAGCTCACCCTTTTGTTATGTACTTCCTGCAAACCCATAAAATCTTCCAGACTTATAGCAATATCTTACATAGGTTTGCTTTATGTTTATATTAGTGCAATAATACCAGGTTCATTTTGTATCTTTGTAACTGCAGTGCCTAATGTGCCTAGCACAGTGCCTAGTAGTTGTTTAAATAAAAACAATAAACATTTATTAGGCACTTAATATGTGCCAGACACTATGCTAAACAAGAGAAATTTAAATACAAGCCGAAATATAGATAGTCCCTGCCCTCAAAAAGCTACCATTCTAAAAAAGAAAATAAAAAGTTTATTTTTTACGTAGAAACAATTCTTAAAAGGAAGTTTAAAAGTTAGAGGAGAGAGGGAGAAGGTACCTGCTTATGGATATGTTAGAGTCCAGAGCATCAAGAAGGAAAAGAATGAAGTTATGGTTGGCCTGGGTATTTTCCTTAACATAGAGGCTTTAGGAAGAATCAGCCAGTAGAAGAAGGACAAAGGTGGAGTGTACTTCCTGTGAGAAGTCCAGGGATGGAATGAGGTTTCAGTGACATATGTCCAGAGAGTCAGAAGTAAAGCCTGGAAGGAAAAGCATTAATAAATCTCTGCCGATGGATGGTTCCTTCAAATTCTGTTTAAAAAATCACTTTTGAGCATTAGGTGAACT
This sequence comes from Monodelphis domestica, assembly GCF_027887165.1. Classification (NCBI taxonomy): domain Eukaryota; kingdom Metazoa; phylum Chordata; class Mammalia; order Didelphimorphia; family Didelphidae; genus Monodelphis; species Monodelphis domestica. The sequence goes on along the minus strand of NC_077232.1, from coordinate 59,614,916 downwards.
TTCTCAGTTCTATATCTCTTCCTTGCTCTTCATGATGGCCACTTGTCACTGACTTGTCAGAGGTGTTCCGTTATAGGTTGAACTAGATAGCCTTTGAGATCCCTCCCAACTCTGTATTGCCAATCTCAATTCTCTTTTCATTTACTTGAATTGGAAAACACAGAAATGGATCAGAAGAATTCTTGGACTCCTCTATCATTGGATTTTTGCTCTTTGCTTCTAGTTGACTTATAAATAAATTTCAGACCTCTTAACAATTATCTTTGTGTCCTCACATTCTTTAACCTAAGACAAGGCACATTTAAAAGACCACTTGCAGGGATTTTTTTTTTTAAGCCCTTACCTTCCATATTGAAATCAATACTGTGTATTGGCTCCAAGGCAGAAGAGTGGTAAAGGCTAGGCAATGGGGGTTAAGTGACTCGCTCAGGGTCACACAGCTGAGAAGTATCTGAGGTCAGATTTGAACCCAGGGCTTCCCATCTCTAGGTCTGGCTCTCAATCCACTGAGCTACCCAGCTGCCTCCCAGGGATTCTTTTTAAGGTTAGAGCCTCACTAAGCTCCCCATTCTTATCAAGAGGTGGTATGGCATTGTATATAGTACACAATATCTCTTTTTTTCTTTTAAAGTGATTCCCATGTACTAAAACCTATATGTATGTTATAATAAATATACTTAGCCTTAAAAATGTTTTTTAAAGGTATATAAGGTTAGGAAGACCTGGGTTCAAAAGCCACCAAAGACATTTACCATCTGGGTCCTTGGGCAAGACATCTCACCTACCTAGGACCCAGTTTCCTCTTTGGTAAAATGGGATGGCTGAACTTGACCGCTAAGATTCCTTCCAGTTCTAACCAGCTGATCCCACATCTGGTACTCCTCCCCCACATCTTTTCTATTTGCCTCTGAAAAATGTGTCACCCTCTTTTAGCTGGGCTTTCTGAGTTCTCTTAGCCTTAGCTACTCTCCATTTATTTTTGTTTGCAAGTTTTAATTCTTTTAAGTAATTTGTTGGCTACAATGAGAATGAAGGTCATGCAAAAGAAAGTTACATTGGAAACAGAGGGTGGGCAGTAAATAGAATGCCAGACAGGCACTTAAAGCATGTATGATTTACTTCAATTCGTTTTAATAGGTTCCCTGTATGAGTTTGCTGTCAACATGGATTGTTGGTTAACAAATAGCTAAAATAGCTTTTGCAATGCACGGTGATTAACTGTATTTTGTTGACTCTCGGGCTGTTGTCTGGACTTTCTGATTTGTCTCTATATGTAATCATTTGGGGGGAGGAAGGGGACTGTCTAGCTGTGAAATCAACATAAGCGTTTCAGAATAAATTTCTAGAACACCTTTTCTCAAAAGCAGCACACACAAACATCTCCCTGTCTTTTGAGAACATTCTTTCTTCTCAAATTAGTGTTTTGGAGTAGTAAAGAAAGTCCATAACTGAGCCAGCTTTGGGGCCTGATCGGATATATAGGGTCTTCTTTTCTTGAGTGGAAAATGTTCTATACACTGTCCAACATGATACTGGCCAATTCTGTTTGATTGCTTGTCCTGGTGATGAAAGAGACTCAGTGGATGGGTAGAGATGATGTATTTGGGAATTACTTTAATATAAAACCTAAAGGAATCAATACAATTACATTTATTTTTAAAAGTAATTAGGGTGCTCTTGTTTCTTTGTTTTGATAGTTAAGGGGTATTAGCTTTTCTAGCCTTGATGACTGTATATCAGTTAGTCAATAAACATGAATTAAGACTCTACTAGGTGCCAGACAGGCAGCTAGGTGGCAAAGTGGGTAGAGCACTGGAGTTGGAATCAGGAAGACATATCTTCAAGAGTTCAAATCTTGCCTCAGATACTTACTAGCTATGTGATCCTGGGCAAGTCATTTAATCCTGTTTGCCTTGGTTTCTTCATCTGTACAATGAGCTGGAGAAGAAAATGTTGCACCATTCTAGTATCTTTGCCAAGAAAACCCCAAATGGGGTAACGAAGAGTTGGGCATAAATGAAAAATGACTGAAATAAAAAAGTGGAATGAGATGTAGTGAAAGATGGTAGATTCCTCCTCTCAGGATGTCTTCCTTCAGAGGCTGGATGATCACCTGATGGGTATGTTAAAGGAAGAATTGATTTCATAGGTGGATTGGATCAGGTGGCGGAGGAGTTCTCTTCTAACTCTAAGGTGGGATTTTGTGAAATGTAATTCATCCCTCTCTTGGGTTCCTTCAGGGAGTAGTGGGGTTGTCCTTCATTAGAGGTTTTTGAATGAAAGTAAGATAGCCTCTTGTTGGGGATATTGTAAATGCCTGCTTCAGGAACAGCTTGGCCTGGATGCTTTGTGAGGACACTTTAAAGGCATCTATCTAGTCCTTCCTAGTCTTTCCCTCGGAGCTTTCCTTTGAGTAACAGCCTTATAGTCTGAGTAATGGCATCACAAGTTCAAAGGTTGGAACCGGTTTTGTAACTCTTATTGGACATTACCAGTGTGTTTTTCCAAAAGCCTTCTCAATGGGACCTATTTGCCCATAGTCTAGGAAACATTTTCATCCTTCTTAACTCTCAAGGTCAATGTGATAGGTGTAAACTGGTGCCTCGGAGTTGATTTAATTAGCATTTTGCTGGTTTTTTGATAGTTTGGGCAATTTTTCAAATCATTCATTCAACAAGTTAATTAAGTACTATGGGCAAAGCAGAAATACTGGCAATGTTCCCTAGCAGATCAAGTGGCTATCTTTAAAGTAAGAAAAGCCTTGATTCAGATCTCCTTCTGACATTTACTACTCTTTGCCTGGGGAAGTTACTCAAACTCTATGTTCTTTGGACAAGATAACAAAGGACTTAATCTCCTAAATTACAGTTGAATTGCAAGCCACCTTGGTAGAAAGTATTGTCACACTGGAAGTCTTACAACGCTGAAATAACAGCTCCTTTGAGTAATCAGGTTTAGGCAAAGTACTCTGAGATTTTGAGAAGTAAATAATTTGTTCAGGGTCCCAGAGTCAGGGTATATCAGAGGTATCTCTCATGCAGGTCAATACCCCAAATCTATTTGAGTTACATCAATTATGACCCATCTATAATTTAGTAGATAAATATTAGGGAGTTGCCTGAGTCCCAGGAAGATAGTGACTTTTCTACAAGCACCCAACTAATAAGCAGAAAAAGTAGGATTTGAACCCAGATCTTTTGAGACCAAATCTTTTTCAGTTCACTTTTTTCCAATTAATAATTATGTATTTGGAGACTAGATCTCCCTATCTCACCCAGGATAGACATGCTATGACTACTCATTAACCAGATCCCACTGCTGTGCTTAGCAACTTTGACATGCTCTTTTTCTTCCCTGGATCAGCTCTTCCCTTAGTTTCCAGTTCTTTGCTACAACAAAATGAACTGACATAATTTTTTGAATTGTTGATCCTTTTCATCTATCTTTGATCCTTTTGGAAGTATAAGTAATACTGGTATGATGACTATCAGGATAGTTACAAATTATTTCCTAGAGTAGCTCGAACAATTCACAAATGTTCTACCAACAATGTATTAAGTGTATCAGTTTACCTACAATCCCTCCAACATTGTCACTTTCCTTTGTTGTCATCTTTATCATTTTTATGAATCCAAAGTGGAATGAATGTCAGAGTTGTTTCAGTTTAATTTTCTCTCTTAGTAATTTGGGGGCATTTTTCCACATTTATTGAAAGCTTGAATTTCTTCCCTTGAGAGCTACCTGTTGCTAATCCTTTTATCATTTGTCAAATGTTCATTGCTATTTTGATTTCAGCCCAGTATACACAGCTAAGCTATATCTTTCCTTTCCCAAATGAGCCAGTTTTCTTTGCCATCGAACATGTGTAAACCTTTTTTTGGAGTCGTTGCCAGAAGAACAGTTGAGAAGACATTGTTTACAGTAATGGGCCAAAAAGAAAAGTTATGAGAAGGCCCTTCCCACTGCCCTCTGAGGTGGGGGACTGTGTTAACTCTTCATGAAACATCAGACTTTTTTCAACTTGTTTGTTAGTTTGAACTTTTTTCCCCTTTTCAAATTCTTTATATAGGAAATATCTTTCTGAGGTAGAGAGGAGTAAAGGATATGTTGGGAAATATACATGATGTAAAGAACATCAATAAAATTATTTTAAAATAAATTTAGCAGGGGGCCTTACTTCTCAAAAAATAAGAGAAGCATTCCAAAGAATGCCCAAGATTATAAATAGTCATAAGTCATCTTACTGTAGCTACTAGAAAGCAAAACTGTGGGGATTCCATTCCTAAGAATTTGCTTTTACAATTGGGAGTCAATATGGCCTGCTGTGTTGAGCTTAAGGTATCTTTCTTTGTTCTGACTCATCTCTAGATCCTCACTTGTGTTGGTTCAGTTTCAACTGGTTCATTCACTCATTTTATAACAAGAGTCCCATACTCAACCAACCATTCCCTTCCCATGAACACTAGACTTTATCATAAACCTCCAATTCATGGGAACTTTTCTTATGGTGATGCTGGGTCTTGTTGACCATATCATTGATTGTCTTTAGCTCCCAAGGACTTCTCCACAAGCTCATGAGTCAATTAGAAACTAAGGAAGCTTCAGCAGCCTTCAAATAGACCTGAAATTAGTCATGAAAGAGCCTGATGAGGAGTTAGTACAGCCATAAGAAGCCTCCCTGGGACCACTTGTACTTAAGAAGAACATATAATCCAGTCATTTCATTTTCTCTTCTTCAATGCCAATTTCCAAAGTCATTTAAAATTCTAGCACAAACTCATCTGTTTGACCTGGTACTCCAGATCCAGGGATCATTGTTAAGGACATGCTAGGAAGAGGGAAGGAATGCAGAAGTTATCAAAGGAATGAATGGTTCTAATGGATTGAACCTAATTCTGTTTGACCTCCAGCTCTTTCCATTCTCTCTAGGGCCATATTGTCACTTACAGCTATCCTAGGGAAGGGTAGCCAGGACCAGAAACAATACTTTGAATATAAGTCAGTGAACCTCTGGCAGAGTTTCCATTTCAACAAATATTAATTGCCTACTGTCTTCGGAGCTCAGTCTTCAGAGCCGGAAGAGAAACAAAGTTTGGCTAAAAAATAATTGCTCTTGTCAAAGAACTAACATCCTAATAGGGATTTATGATACATGTTTATATAATAGGAATCAGTTACTTATGATAAGTTCATTAGAGAACTGAAAATTAGACTGTTATGCCAGGTCAAAGGAGAGGATTATCTTTGGGAAAATGACATGATTTAGTAAAATGTTGTCAAACTCAAATAGAAATAGAGACCACAGATCCCCATGTATAAGGATTCCTGTGGGCTATAAATTGACTTACTTTTTAAATGTAATGTTATGTGGGAAGCTAGGTGGCACAGTGGATGAAATCATGAAGACCTAAATTCAAATCCAGCCTCAGACACTAGCCATGTGACTTTGGGCAACCCAATTTACCTCAGTTTCCTCATCTGTAAAATGAACTAGAAAAGGAAATAGTGAACCACTCAAGTATCCTTGCCAAGAAAACCCCAAAAGGGGTCATAAAGAGTTGAACATGGCTAAAATGACTGAACAGCAATGAATTAGTTCCTAGCAAAGCCCAAACTGAAGATTTTCACTCCTAAGTGAAATGATATGAAGTATGACTTCAACTGAGAAGGTGGGATAAGGGGCTGGGAATAGAGACCCCAGAATACTGACATTTTTCTGTGATGGATACTGCAACATAAGAGCAGGAGAAGGGGTAAGGAGAAACAAAATAGAATGGAAGAAAAGCTCACCCAAGCCTGAGGGACCCTGGGGAAAATTTGCTCCAGTTATCTCACCATAGATAATACCTCTTATAACTTTTGGACTCTTAATACCCAGGTTCGTTGTGACCCTAGATATCACCAAGCTTTTCTTGACCTCCATTTCCTTACCTATAAAAGGGGATAACAATGGCATTGTCCTTACAGATCATTACAGAATTAAAGACATAATGAGATGCTTGTTAAGGGCTTTGCAAACATTAACTTGCTATAAAAATTTTGGCCATTAATACCAAGTATTACCATCTTCTACAACAAGAGGAGATAACTCAAAATGGCAATACTTCTGTGGCTGAGCCAGAAAGGAAGCAATATTTCCAACAAACAAATAAACATCTTAATTCCCACAAGTGCCTTTCTCAAATGAGCCACAGAAAACTTTGGATAACCCGTTTTTTGTTTTTCTGAATAGGCAGTGAACAAGTCAATAAGCCTCTAATTGCTAGGGTGTTGTAGGAAACAAGCTTGATTTGGAGTTAGAGAATTTAAGTTCAAGCCCTGTAATGCCACTTAACTAGTTGTGTGACCCTAGGCAAGTCACTTCCCCTCTTTGGCCTTTGTGAAATGGTAAGAGAGGTGGGTTAGAATGGACTAATTGCTCTGAACTTATGATTCTATTAGATCCAGAGAAAATGCAGTGGTGACTCTTTTGGACAGAGTGGCAAAAGGACAGTTACAGTTGTGTTCTGATTTGGCTTAATGGAGAAATGAATACTCTGTAATGGACGGGTCATTTTGGGCAAGACTCCACCAATGTAATTCCATCAAGGGGAAGAGGGAGGAGGGAAAGGGACCTGGTCCAGCTCTGTTTGCATATTTACTTTTACAAATGGTTGGCTCCAAGTCAGGAGTTAATGGAATGAGGATGATGCCCCATGCTCAAAGTCATTTCCTGAAAAACATTTCCAATTGCAAACATATCTTGGTCTTTCTTTTCTGGTTTGTTCTGCCTCCTTGAATAAATTAGCCTAAGCAGGAAAGAAGGGGAGCCCAAAATGTTCAAGCTCTGAAGACATTTTTTTTCTGAAGACATTTTTGACAATGAACTACACACACATACACACACACACATCTCACTTCCATTTAGGTCCACCTTGAGGGTTCCTAGCTATGGTTACTCAATTTTCTATTCATGCTTAGAAAAATGTATAAATAGCTCCATATTCACAGCTCAGTTCTGGCTATAAGGCAGAGTATGGGGCAGATGTTTTGTTTTTTTCTCTCCTTTTAAAAACATGGCTTCATGTTTCCGAGGACATCTAAACTGGAGTGGCTGTCTCTAGGAAAAAGGGGGAGGCAAAAGGGAGAGAAGCAGAGAGGAAGAGAGGGGGAGAGGAAGAGGGAAAGCAAAAGGGAAAGACTTTGGCCAATATTCAAATGAACTTGCTTGTTTTATAAAGTGAAATTGGGGAACAACCTTTGGTCTCCTTCCTCCCATCCCTATGGCTTTCCTCTATCACCTCCATAGATATCAGGTAAATCTGTCACTGGCCCATGGAAGGAGCTCGATAAACAGCAGCTTCGTGAAACTCAACATGTACCATTTGGGACTAAGTCCGTTTCTTCCCCCTCCCTCTCTCTTTCTCTCTTTCTTTGTTAGGAAATCTCATTCGCTGTCCAAATCTATCATTCCTCTCCCTGGCAAAGTTGAAAGAGGCCTTTTAAAGTAGATGCTGTGTATTTAGTAAGTATATGTTGGCAAGTGGTTAGAAGGCCAGACTCATAAATAAATAAAATTTTTAAATGTAAACCCCCCCCACAAACACACACACATAACACAGTCACAGCTAGTTGTGCCCCGGTGTCCATGGGACCTTGTTTTTATTAATGCCACCTGCATCTGAGAGGCCGCTCTCTCCTTTGCTTACTAAAATGAGAACTAAAGACTTAAGAGAAAATGGCCCTTCTTACTTAATGGGTGGAAAATCATGTGGAATTGGATTGAGGAGCTGGGATTTAAATCATGACTTTTAGGGGGGAGGGGCGGTCCAAGGTCAGTCTTTTCTAACCTTCTAGCACAAAACTGCCTTTTAGTAGAAATTTCTGCCTGCAGCTCAAGGGCAAGGGTTTAAAGAGTGGGAGGAAGGAGGCCAGGATGGGAACATTCAGTGGTCACCATCTTCTTTTCCTTTCTCTTCTTGAAAGCTGATTCACAGAATCACAGACCAATCCAACAATAAAGGACTTTAGAGATCATCTGGTCCAGCTCCCTCACCTAACAGAGGCTCCAAAGGGGGACCTGGCTAACCCAGGGTCACACAGCTAAACAGCACTATCTTACAAAGAGTTATAGGATTAGAGATCAATGCAGAAGTCAGGGCTGGGGAAGGTTGGGTACCAACTAAGACATCAAAGATGGTCCAGGTATTTGAGAGAAGGAACATACAGAGAGAGAAAAGAGGCTGTCCAAGAAAGAAATGCACAGTTAGTAGTTATGGGGAAGAGGAGAAATCAGAGAATGAAAGGCAGGAATGAATAAGGAAAGAAATTGTGAGCCCTTTGCAGAAGCCCTATCAAGGATGAGGAAGATGGGTCCCATGGTATCAAATGAAGCAGTCAATTAGTGAAGAAGTATTTGGTATTTAGTAAGTATTACACTTAGCCCCATTTGACTAACCCTCGTCCTTCTATCTGAGAATTGTTACTAGGTGAGAAAATAAGAGCTAAAAATAAAAAGCAGCAGCCAGGGAAATCAGGTAACAGAAATGAGGGGGCAGAGCCTTCCAGCTTGGGTCAGAGCCACTTGAAAAGCATGAAGGGAGAGTATGGAGTATCATATTCTGGGAATTACAGGTATAACAATATTGCCTGGCAATAGACTGTGTAGAGGGCAGTAAATTACAAGAAGCCTGGAAATGGAGGCAACAGCCAGGTTATAAAGAGCCTTAAATACAAAACAGAGGATTTTATATTTGATCCTTGGGGTGGTAGAAAGCTATGGGAGTTCATTGAGCAGGTAAGTGACATGGTTAGACCTCTGTTTGAACAAAATCACCTTGGCAATGGAGACAAAGATGGATTGGGATAGGGAGATAAATGAGGCAGGAAGATCAATTAGAAAGCTGTTGTCTTAGTCTAGGTGAGAGGTGATAAGTGCCTGACATAGAATGATGTCTGAGTGAGTAGAGAAAAGAGGACATATATGATACTGATGAAGAATGAGGATTTAATAATGCTGGTCCACCCCCTCCTTCTTGACAATTTCATCATCCTTGATTTCTCGGATTCAACTCTCTCCTGGTTCTCCTACCTCTTTGCCTATTTCTTTTCTTTTTTCCAAGCAGGATCATCTTTTTCCTCTTTCAGGAATTCCATCTTTCAAATGCCAGAGTCCCCTCTTAAATTCTATTCCCTGCCTTCTTCAATTTCTGTCTTAGCTCTTGTCTTTTATGGTTTTATCCATCCTCATGACTTCACCTAGCTCTTTCTGCAGTAATCTCTCAAGGCTGTATCCATAGCCCAGACTTCTTCCCTCAAGTTCAGCGTCTTCTTGGACACATTCACTAGGATGATAATCTCAAACCTGTGGCAAAATATGAGCTTCTTAACTTTCTTGCAAAAATTTTCTTCTTCTCCCCAAACTTCCTTTCAAGTTCCTCCAGAATCAAAATGTCAGATTCATCTGAGACTCCTTTGAATCCTTGATCTATAATCCTATGATCTTTGACACTTTACTATCCATCACAACTCCATATTTAAGTCAATAATAAGCTTTCTTATCTGCTCTTTCTCCTCACACTGCCACCACCCCTGGACCAGACTTCATTATATCCCTATTGGAAGAGGTGATGCAGATCTAGATCTGGTAGGGCTATCAGGAAACTGTTGCAATCACCTTCTTGCAATCACCAGTGGTCCTTCTATCTCCACTTTTCCCCCTTTCAACCTATCTACAAACTATACACCAGTGGCCTTAACTTTGATGACTGGCAAAATTATAGAACATATTGGTAGAGAGACTTGTGAACACTTGGAAAGAGAGGTGGTTTTCCCTAAAAGCCAACAAGACTAGATCATTCCAGACTAATTCAGTTTTGTTTAAATTTTTTTTCCAGGATACATGCATAAATAATTTTAATATTCCTTTTCTGAAATTTTGTAATCCACATTCTTACTCTCCTTCTCTCCTCTCCTCCCTCCCCTAGAGGACAAGTAATATGATATAGGTTGTACATATATTATCATATAATTTATATTTCCTTGTTCCTCATGTTATGAAACAAAACACACATTGCTTACACTAGAGAAAAATTCATGGAGGAAATCAAGTGAAGAATGGCATTTTTCACTCTGCCTTCAGATTCTGTCTGCTCCTTCTTTGAGGTTGGATAGCCTTTTTCATTCTGAGAATGAATTACTAGGCTTGGATCTATTGTAGAAGAGATTCTTGCTCATACTTGATGGGCTCTTAAGTTCTCCTAATTCTGAGGTTCTTTAATTTTAAGACCAAGGAAGTATAGAGACTTAGATTTTCTAGATTGATTGGCAAAGAATTTGACAATAAATCAGTATGACTTTATTGTTGTGCCAAGCACTGTGCTAGGTACTGGAATACAAATAAAAAAGAAGCAATCCCTTATTCTCAATAAGTTTACATTCTTTTGGAAGAGAGAACATGTGATTAAGTTTATAGAAGCTGGATAGAAGTTAATGGGGGAAGGCACAAGCAGTGTGGGGATAGGGATTGAGAAAAGTCCCATTTAGAAGGTGGTAGTTGGACTGAACTTTGAAGGAAGATAGACAGAAGAAAGCAGGGGGTGTATTTTAGAATTGGGGAACAGGCTATTAAAATATGGAGAAAGGAAATGGAAATGTCATGTATGAGAAATAGCAAGGCCATTTTGACTATATCATAGAGTACATGAAGGGGAGTAATGTATAATAAAGGAGGAAATTTTCAGTTGAGTGATATATAGCATCAACTATCACATAGTATATAATTGTATTATATAATTCACATAATATTTAATTAATATATAATCACATAACAGTATAATAAAGGAGAAGGTTTCAACTAACTAGGGAAAGATTATATTTATCCAAAAGAAGTTTGTAATTGATCCTAAAGATATGAGGGAATCATTGAAGTTTATTGAGCAGCAGAGTGACAGAAATTTTCTACTTTCCTTGCCAACTAGATGGAAAAATGTGGGCAAGATGAGAGTAAGATCATAGGAATATAGACTTAGAATCAAAAGAGACCTGAGAAGTCATTTCATTTTATAGATGAGAAAACTGAGTCCCAGAAAGATCAAATGACTTGCTCCCAATCCCATAGGTAATAAGCAGAAGAAGTGGATAGATTCTGAAGTAGTTAAATGATTGGCCTCAAATTAAAGAATTGATGTCACCTTGTAGAAAGGTCCCTAGTGAAATGATCCAAGGATTTTCCCTTGGCCTGAACAAAAGCACTAGTGGTATGCTTCACAGTTGTGGATGACATAAAACTAGGAGAGAGATATAAAATGTTTGCTGATAGACTAGAAACCTAAAAAGATCTTGATAGCCTGGAATGATTGGCCTAGTCTAATGTAAAGTCCTACACTTGAATTCACAAAATCAGCATCACAAGATAGGAAAGAAATGTTTTGGTGGCAGTTCCTATGAAAAAAGACCAGTGGATTGAGGTAGACCACCATGTAAATTAAAGTTAAGTTTGTCATAGCAAGAAAGAAACTAATACAATCTTATCCTGCAATAAGAGAAGCATCACACCAACATTAAAGGAAGCAATGGCCCCATTGTTTTCTAACCTGATCAATCCATTTCTGGAGTACTGTGTCCCTTTTCTACCACCACATTTTAGGGAGAAGAATATCCAGAGGAAGATGACCAAGATGGTGAAGTTCAATGTCATAGTATCTGGAGATAGGTTGAAGAAACCAGGGATATTTAATCTGGAAGAGAAGATATAAGAGGAAATGATAGCTGTGCTCAAATATTTAAAGAGCCTTCATGTGTAAGAAGGATTAGACTTGTTCTGCTTGGCCCTAGTATATGGAACTAGTGGCAATGAGTGGGAGTTGCTGTGGGGCAGATTTAAAATCCATGTAAGGAAAAACATCCTGGTAATTAAATCTAACAAAAAGTTGAATTGATTGCTTGGGGAGATAGTAGAGTCCCTCTCTGTGGAGGACTTCAAGAGATGACTGAATGATGGCTTGTCGGGATATTGTGAAGGGGATACCTGCCCAGGAATAGGCTAAAACTTTAGTCCAGATATATGGTGAGGTAGTTGGGTTTGATGGTCTCTCTGGATTTCCCTGCCAGCTCCAGATCTATGACTCCATGACCTTCCACTTCTAAGTTCCTATTTATATGATTCTTTTCTACACCTCACTACCAGAATCTCCTTCTTCAAACATACCTTTGATCCTGTCACTTATTTACTGATAACCATCATATCATAGATTTAGAGTTAGGGGACAGGTAGGTGGCTCAGTGGACTGAGAATCAGACCTAGAGATGGGAGGTTCTGGGTTCAAATATGACCTCGAACACTTCCTAGGTGATCCTGGGCAAGTCATTTAACCTTCATTGCTCTTCTTTTTTGGAACCAATATGCAATATTGATTCTAAGATGGAAGATAAGAGTTAAAAAACAGATTTAGAATTAAATGACTTAAATGTCACTTAATCCCAAAGAGTTGAAGTACTTGTCTAAGATCTTGTAGCTAACAAGCAGTAGCAACTTCAAAACCAGCATCCTTTCCATTGCTCTAGACTGCCCAGCAAATAAAAAAAAAATAGCCCAGCAATTTAGCTTTGTGGCATGCTCTGCTGGAGCTACTCTCTCCCTCATGTATAGTCTCAGTATGTAACCTTAAAGGATGACTACTTCAGGTTTCATGTACTCTGTGAAACACATATAGCTCATGAGCCCCCATCAGTGCATATGCCTTTAGAAATCAGTCAGCTGATACAATTACTTCAAAGCAAAGATATTGACCAAAATGGCACCACATGGATGATAGTAACAAAATATTTTCCCTACACACACCTCTCCCAATAAACCTGGGAAAGATTCCCATAAATTCATAGAATATCAGTAGAAAGAATGAGCCTATGCAGAAGAGAGGTATACATGTAGGGAATACATGTGGATAAGGTAAATCTATCATTGAAGGGTCCTGGGATCTTTCTTCTTCATGTTGCTTCTTATGGATACAACTTGCATGTCCCAAGGTTACTCATCTAAATTCCTTGGGCCGGCTTTTCTCTCTGTAGTTCAACTCTTGATCCTTGTTATTTACCTCAAAGATACTCTGTGCCTGCTTTATTCTGGGTACAGTATCCTCTACTAAATGAATTATTTTATTGTAAGGCACTCTTGCCAATGGGGTGAAGGGTTGGAAAAAGAAATCTTCTCCCCTACTTCTTCTCTGCTTCTAAATCTCACATCCCCCAGAGTTGTCTACTTGCCTTTACTGAGTCTTTAGAGTCTTGCTTTTTGAAGGTCTCTAGGGACATGACTTTTTCTTTAGCCAACCAATAGTTAGCCACCCAATAATTCCATCAAGAAACTGAACACTTTTTTCTCTCCTCCGTAAGGGCTGATATTTCTTCTAAGATCTTAATACTTCATCGTCTTTATTACCTTCTGATTCTATCCTGTGGTTTCATCAAGCAGGCTGGGGAATTCATTCTCCCCATCACAACTCCAAAGTACCTTTCCAGTCTTATAGCATTCTACTATTCTCTATTCACCCTTTCTTCTAGCTAATATGGATTGTATTTTCTTCTACAAGCTCACCATTTCTCCTTCTTTATTTTATACTGTTCCCTCTATCTTGACTATGCTTTCCTTTCCCAATGTCTCACTGCTAAAATCCTATCTATTCTTTTTATTCAGTCCTTACCTTCATTCTTAGAACCAATACCATGTATTAGTCCCAAGGCAGAAGAGTGGTAAGGGCTAGGCAATGGATATTAAGTGACTTGCCTAGAGTCACACAGATAGGAAGTATCTGAGGGTCAGATTTGAATCCAGGATCTCTCATCTGTAAGCCTGGTTCTGAATACATTGAGCCACCTAATTGCATCCCCTGCCCCATCATCCACCCTTATAGAACGAGCCCCCAAATTACCTGTTTTCCTAATCTTTCCCGACAAGAAATGCTCTCTTCTTTGTATTGCTCTTATGTACTTATATCAGTCTTTTTTGTACTTTGAACCATTTTGGTATCCTGGTGAAGCTATGGATCTCTTCCCATTTAATGTTTTTAAATGCATAAAATAAAATACTAATATTACAAAATTGACCAAAGGTTAGTGAAAATAGATTTTAATTTTTTCCCTTGCAAGTTCACCTGTCTTCCTCCTCTTCCTTTTTCTCCTCCTCCTCCTCTTTGCCAAACATTAGAGATTTGTGCAAAAACATGGAGGTGATTTTCCTAACTCCCTATCCCTTCCCTTCTCTCCACTCACACAGAAATACTAGGCTATTGAAATAACCCACTAATTGAGCTCCCTGCCTCTCGCTTCCCCAATTCATCCTCTAATGAGTTATCAAAGTGACATTTCCTAAAAGATATGCATGATCATATTAGTCTGCTGCTCAGGTAATTTTAGTGGGTCCCTACTGCTTCTAGGATGAACATACACCCTTCTGTTTGGCATTGAAAGCCCTTTACAGTCTACCTTTAATCTATTTTCCTCGACTAAATGTATGCTACTCTCTACTATGCACTCTGAATCACACCTAAACCAGCCCAATGCAGTTCCTTATGTGACAAGGAAATCACTTTAAAAGACTGATATATATTAATTTAAGGTCGCCAAGGAATTCAGCTATGTAATTCCTAAATGAAAACTCAAGTCAGCACTCAACCTTTTATGGAGTTTTTAATTACAAACAGGAGGAAGAAAGGTATTAGAGAGAGAGAGAGAGAGAGAGAGAGAGAGAGAGAGAGAGAGGGGAGAGAAGGGAATAGGGCTTAAATACCCCCTCTGTTTAGGCTGGGCCAAAAGGCCCAAGCCCTTAGATAGCTGAGGCAAAGAAAAGAGATCAGTCCCTATCACTCACGTGACCAAAATGGAGAAACAGTCTCAGGGGCCTCCACTTCCAGCCTCTTTCAGAGCAAAACTTCTCAGAGCACAACCTCTCAGAGCAAAACCTCTCGAACTCCCCAGTCCTCAGACCCCCGCTATCTTTAAGGAAACCATCTCAGTCCCCTCCCCTCAGTTCTCACATCTACCAATCACTGTCCATGTCTTCCCTGTGCCAATGGTGGCTCTAGCTTAACCCAGGACCGCCCAGAGGTCTGCCCCTTTGCACATGTCTGTTGAAGGTCATATTCTCAAATAATTAAATCTTGATCCTTGCTGCAGCCCTTCCTAAATCCTTTTACTCTGAGTAGGGTGGAGATTGTAGTTTCAAGACCTGGTTCTGTCATTCCAAGTATCTCTATTGTATCAATTCTAAAATCAATCATGACTCAAAGAACTTCCTGTTCTATGCTTAAGCATAGGTCAAAGCCCTTTCCATTGTTTAGCAAAAGGTTTCTGTCCTAAAAGTCTTAGGTAGGGAGGAGAAGGATACTCCCATGCCAAGGGGTTTCACATTCCAATAGAGTTCTTACTATCAGTAGGAAATTTTTTCCAGTATAAGATTTCCCAATGGGGAAATTTCCAACATTCATAAGTCTAAGAAATTTTAAGGTTTACACTTATACTCTCTCTATATATGTATATATGTAAATATCTGTATATACATATATAAGTATATGTATATATCCCACCTCCATGCCTTTGCACAGGCTATATCTCCAATGCCTAGCAAATAGAAGGAAGAGGTGGATACGTGAACTTGCCTAGGATGTAACTTTTTTCACTTGGAAGAACATTTGAAGCATCCCTTAGAAGATATACATAACTTGAAAAGGATTATAATGTTCATTTAACCAAAAAGACTGAGAAAATGAGGAAAATGAAAAGAAGGCAGTCACTAAGGAGAGAGAGGAGAGAGATGGGACCTAAGGAACCAGGGAGAGGACAGATGGAAGGGAGACAGTAGCAGTGAGAAGAATTCAAAGTGTTAGGCAAGTGGAGGTAACAAGAAGTTTGGGTAGGGAGATAAGAAACTCATAGCACTAAATTTGAAATAATGGAATATGGATTTGAATCTCATCTTTCCTTTTTATTACCTGTGTGACCTTGAGCAAGTCTATTAATATTCAATAAACACTTAAGCCCTTGCTATATGCAAGTCATCCCCCCCCCCCCACCATTGGCCCCAGTTTCCTTATCTGTTAAAAGAAAAAAAAAAGTCCAGAATGATGAAGATTTTGTTCCAGAATACTTCTGAATTAGAGAACATGTTAGAGGAAAATATTCTGGACGTGGTGTTCAAATACCTCAATTCCAGTCCTATCACTCATACATATTAGCTGGGTGATCTCAAACAAGTCAAAATGGGGGTCACAATAGCACCTAACTCTCAGGGTTGTTGTAATGATTTGAGGCAATACAGTAAAATGAAAAGACTGCTGAACTTGGTGTTATCAGGTGTGAGATCAAATCCCAGCTCTTCCACTTACTAGTTATGTGATTTTATCTAAATTACCAACTTGTCTGGACCTCAGTTGGACTTGATGACCCCAACAACCCTTTCTAGCTCTAAATCTCTGGTCCTAGGACCTTAAAAGTGCTAAGGAAATGTCAGCTATTATAATTCCAGCTCTCAAGCTATGATAAATTGACTTGGATCTCACTTCTGGCCCTTTTATCTACCAGTAACCAAGATATTGACTGGAGGAAAACAGTCAGTACATGCAGCCAACTAAAAGGTGACATCTCTTTTTTTTTATTTCACCAGTGTCTGATCTTCAGGAAGAAGGGATGAATGCCATCAATTTACCTCTCAGCCCAATCCCCTTTGAGCTGGACCCTGAGGATACCATGCTAGGTAAATCTTTTATACTTCACTGGAAAAGTGCTGGAGTAGTTCAGCACAGCGACCATCTTACTTGGCACTGAATTATTTTTCTTTTTTTTTTTAAGAGGAGAATGAAGTCCGGACAATGGTGGATCCAAATTCACGGAATGACCCCAAACTGCAGGAACTGATGAAGGTAAGAGGAGAGCCTAGGAGAGCTCTTAATAGGACTGTGCCTAGGGAAGTTCTTCTGTCCTTTGGTTAATCAGTCAACAAGTATAATGCCCTGGGAAGCAGTGTGCATGATCATAGAGGTCTGCCTTTGGAATCAGGAAAATGGGTTAAAATTCTGCCTCTAACACATATTTGCTAAGTAGCCCTGGGCAAGTCAGATGGCCTCTACCTGCTCCAAATTATATTTTTGGAGAGATTTCAAAATAAATTTTATTGAATTGTTTTGTTTTTACATTACCATCATTTCATACGATAGCCTTTTCACCACCCCCTCGAAGACAACCATCCATCCTTTCAATTAAAAAAAAATGAGAGGAAGAAAGAAAAACAGTTCTGCAAAACTGAACAATGAATCAAAAAGTTCAGGCACGATATGCAGTTCTATGCTCACAGCCCACATTACTACAAGGAAGCAAGGGGAAGTGTTCAAGGCGAAGTTATGGACAAGTAATTTATCAGCATTGATGAAGGGAATTTCTATACTTGGAGTTCCTTATAATGTTGCAATCAAAGAATTGGATTTTTTCAGAAGACACTAAATGGGACACAAAGATAAGTTAGACATGGTCCCAGTCCTCTAGAAAGTTACTAACTGGAGAGACATGATATAAGCATATAAGAGTAACTAGTAATATGAGGCTATAAGCACTAAGAAATGAGTGAGAGATTTAGAGTGCTTGTGTTATGAGGACACAGTGGAGGGAGAGCTCACTGCAAGACAGTGGCCAGAGGAGACTCCATGGAGGAAAGCTGACTTTTTTTTTTTAAACCCTTTTGTACCATCTTAGAATCAATACTGTGCATTGAGTAGTAACAGATAGGCAATGGACTTGTTCAGGGTCACACAGCTAGGAAATATCTGAGGTCAGATTTGAACCCAGGACTTCTTGTCTCTAGGCCTGTCTCTCAATCCACTCATCCACCCAGCTGCCCCCAGAAAGGTGACTCTCTCCTCATCCTGTAGCCTACCAGAGCCCAGCTCAAATGATCCTTTCATTGACCTCAAGGGGGACAAAATTTAGAGCCAGAAATGCACATGAGTATACAGGGTGTCCTAGGCATTTAGAATCCCTAGTTTTTTAATTTAGTGCAGGGGTCATTAATTGGCAGGAGCTTTGGAACTACATGGTGATGGTGTTCCAGCAGCCCATCCCTTGAGCCAGGTGGGAAACTTGGCTTGGGTGTGATTTCTTGGATCCTGTCAGATCTTAAAGAGCTACACTGTTGGGATGGGTTGGGTTAGGACTTGTCTGGGAGATATTCAAGAGCTTGGAAACCCACCAGGATGAATTTTAGGTAATTCAGCGGGTGGTATTCTTTCATCAGAGGAGTTCTAAGTTGGTGTCTTGACCTGTTAGCAAACATTGGCCAATAGGAATGGAAAATTACATACTTGTTAACACACATACATACATCTGTGACGTAGACACATACAATCTTGTGTCCTAAATTTGTAAAAGTTTATTGGACAGAGGACTTCAAGTGAATCTGCTATATGGCAAAATCTTCCTGATCCAAGAAGAAAATAGATTTCAAGATGCCAGCATGCTACCATATATTCAGCTTTAAAATGAGATTCGGAATTGATAAATAGAAAAATGAAAGACAGAGCTTATATCTACATTTTTTTTTAGCCAAGTGATG
Organism: Monodelphis domestica; assembly: GCF_027887165.1. Lineage (NCBI taxonomy): Eukaryota > Metazoa > Chordata > Mammalia > Didelphimorphia > Didelphidae > Monodelphis > Monodelphis domestica. The sequence goes on along the minus strand of NC_077232.1, from coordinate 59,596,342 downwards.
CCTTCTCTGATGCAGGGAGATACCTGGGATTTCTGATGTATCCAACAAACAAAGTAATTTAAAAAATTTTAAAGAAAACAAAATATCTACTCATATTTTTTTTAAATGAATGAGATCCTGGCAGACCAGAAGTTTTAAAAATCTCTCTCTCTCTCTCTCTCTCTCTCTCTCTCTCTCTCTCTCTCTCTCTCTCTCTCTCTGACACACACACACACTAAGTGACAAAATGGGACCTAGGAACCTAGTGCCAACTGAGTCATTGAGTTCAATTTTAAATGTAAGAAAACATCCTCATTTTAAAGCAATTGTTAAAATATGTCTAGTTCTTGTTACAAAAACATTTTAAACAGACTCTAAAAGATCAGTTTATAGGATTGTAGGTTTAGAGCTAAAAGAAACTTTAGGGGTCTTCTAGTCCTACATTTTATAAATAAATTGCCTCATCTTATAAGCAAACTGTGGCCCATAGGACTAAGTGTCTTGTCCAGAGTCACACAGGTAATGACAGACAGGATTTGAACTCAGATTCACTGATTTTAAAACCAGTGTTTATTACACTGGGCTACACTGCCATTATGTCTTATTTTTCTTCTGCTTTATATTTTTATTAAGTAATGATAGCTAAGAACCTGATGAAAATAGTTTACATTGGTAAACGACTCTGGGGATTGCCCCTTTCCACTCCCTATTTTGTGGTCTATCATGTTTTGTTTTGTTTTGTTTTTTACTTCTCTGTGGGTATCTATCATTTTACTTCCAATTTTTTTTAAACATTATTTTATTTGGTCATTTCCAAACATTATTCATTGGAGACAAAGATCATTTTCTTTTCCTCCCCCCCTCTCCCCCACCTCTCCCATAGCTGACGTGCGATTCCACTGGATATCACATGTGTTCTTGATTCGAACCCATTTCCTTGTTGTTGGTATTTGCATTAGAGTGTTCACTTAGCGTCTCTCCTCAGTCATGTCCCCTTAACCCCTGTAGTCCAGCAGTTGCTTTACCTATGTGTTTTTACTCCCACAATTTGTCCTCTGCTTGAGGATAGTGTTTTTTCTCTTAGATCCCGGCAGATTGTTCAGGGACATTACACCACCACTAATGGAGAAGTCCATTACATTCAATTATACCACAGTGTATTAGTCTCTGTGTACAATGTTCTCTTGGTTCTGCTCCTCTTGCTCTGCATCACTTCCTGGAGGTCGTTCCAGTCTCCATGGAATTCCTCCACTTTATTATTCCTTTTTGCACAATAATATTCCATCACCAACAGATACCACAATTTGTTTAGCCATTCCCCAATTGCAGGGCATCCCCTCATTTTCCAATTTTTGGCCACCACAAAGAGCGCAGTTATGAATATTCTTGTACAAGTCTTTTTCCTTATTATCTCTTTGGGAACCCAGCACTGCTATGGCTGGATCAAAGGGCAGACAGTCTCTTAACGCCTTTTGGGCATAGTTCCAAATTGCCCTCCAGAATGGTTGAATCAATTCACAACTCCACCAGCAATGAATTAATGTCCCTACTTTGCCACATCCCCTCTAGCATTCATCACTTCACTTTGCTGTCATGTTGGCCAATCTGAGGTGATACCTCAGAGTTGTTTTGATTTGCATCTCTCTGATTATAAGAGATTTAGAACACTTTTTCATGTGCTTATTAATAGTTTTGATTTCTTTGGCTGAGAACTGCCTATCCATGTCCCTTGCCCATTTATCAGTTGGAGAATGGCTTGATTTTTTGTACAATTGATTTAGCTCTTTGTAAATTTGAGTAATTAAACCTTTGTCAGAGGTTTTTATGAAGATTGCTTCCCAATTTGTTGCTTCCCTTCTGATTTTAGTTACATTGGTTTTGTTTGTACAAAAGCTTTTTAATTTGATGTAGTCAAAATTATTTATTTTGCATTTTGTGACTCTTTCTTAGTCTTGCTTGGTTTTAAAGTCTTTCCCTTCCCAAAGGTCTGACATGTATACTATTCTGTGTTTGCCTAATTTACTTATAGTTTCCTTCTTTATGTTCAAGTCAATCACCCATTTTGAATTTATCATGGTGTAGGGTGTGAGGTGTTGATCCAAACCTAATCTCTCCCACACTGTCTTCCAATTTTCCCAGCAGTTTTTATCAAATAGTTGATTTTTGTCCCAGATGCTGGGATCTTTGGGTTGATATCATATACTGTCTTGCTGAGGTCACTTTCCCCCAGTCTATTCCACTGATCCTCCTTTCTGTCTCTTAGCCAGTACCAAATTGTTTTGATGACCACTGCTTTATAGTATAGTTTGAGATCTGGGACTGCAAGGCCCCCTTCCTTTGTATTTTTTTTTCATTATTTCCCTGGATATCCTTGATCCTTTGTTCTTCCAAATGAACTTTGTTATGGTTTTTTTCTAAATAAGTAAAGACATTTTTTGGAAGTTCAATGGGTATAGCACTAAATAGACAAATAAGTTTGAGTAGCATGTTCATTTTTATTATATTGGCTCGTCCGACCCATGAGCAGTTACTGTTTTTCCAATTGCTCAAGTCTAGTTTTAGTTGTGTGGAGAGTGTTTTGCAGTTGTGTTCATATAGTTCCTGTGTTTGTCTCGGGAGATAGATTCCTAGGTATTTTATTTTGTCTAAGGTGATTTTGAATGGGATTTCTCTTTCTAGTTCTTGCTGCTGAGCTGCGTTGGAAATATGTAGAAATGCTGATGACTTGTGTGGGTTTATTTTGTATCCTGCAACTTTGCTAAAGTTGTTGATTATTTCGATTAGCTTTTTGGTTGAATCTCTAGTATTCTTTAAGTAGACCATCATGTCATCCGCAAAGAGTGATAATTTGGTCTCCTCCTTGCCTATTTTAATGCCTTTAATTTCTTTTTCTTCTCTAATTGCTACTGCTGGTGTTTCTAGTATGATGTCAAATAATAGAGTTGATAATGGGCATCCTTGTTTGACTCCTCATCTTATTGGGAATGGATTTAGTTTATCCCCATTGCAGATGATATTAGTTGATGGTTTTAGATATATACTGTTTATTATTTTTAGGAACGACCCTTCTATTCCTATGCTTTCTGGTGTTTTTAATAGGAATGGGTGTTGTATTTTATCAAAGGCTTTTTCTGCATTTATTGAAATAATCATGTGATTTTTGTTGGTTTGCTTGTTGATGTGGTCAATTATGTGGATGGTTTTCCTAATACTGAACCAGCCCTGCATCCCGGGTATGAATCCTACCTGACCATAATGAATAACTCTTGTGATCACTTGCTGGAGTCTTTTTGTTGGTATCCTATTTAAGATTTTTGCATCTATATTCATTAGGGAGATTGGTCTATAGTTTTCTTTCTCTGTTTTTGACCTGCCTGGTTTTGGAATCAGTACCATGTTTGTGTCATAAAAGGAGTTTGGTAGAACTCCCTCTTTGCTTATTATATCAGATAGTTTGTATAGTATTGGGATTAACTGTTCTCTGAATGTTTGATAGAATTCACTTGTGAATCCATCAGGCCCTGGGGATTTTTTCTTACTTCCAATTTGCCAATACTGTTGGAAACCCACAAAGTACTAGGGACAGTCAGAAGCAGAAATCAATAACTTTAGTCCTGAAAGTGAACAGCATCATTGGGAGCTCCTGGCAGAAGTCAAGGGAAGAAGACAAAGAAAAGAAAACCAAAGGGTATAGAAGAGGTAAGAGAAGGAAGCAAGAGTAGAATTGGTACGTAATGAGAGATGTGCACTTCACTATCACCCCTCCACCACCACCAGGGCTAGAAGTTGCCTTATCCCAACATGGGAAAAAATAACACCACCTTTGTCCCATTCAAAAGCAGCAACAGACTCCATATATTCCAAGTCTACACTGCTTATGGACAGCTACCATGTCAGCAACTAACAATTTTGCTATCAAATTTCTTAAAAAGTAATTGAGATTAGAGCTATGATTTGACTGTTATAGGAAACTCTGAGTGAGGAAACACTCTCTACCACATGTAAGATGGCACCTTCTCTATAACTTAGTCTAAGAGAGTCTCTTAGAGTCCTGAGACATTAAGAAATTTCTCCAGAGCTAGTCAGTAGGGGTCAGAGACAAGACTCAACCTCAGATATTTCCCGGCTTTGAAGCCAGATAGCTGCCTATCTATTTACTCTACCAGATTTCTTTTCTCCTAATCTTAACACTAATTTAAAAAAAACTTTTTTTCTGTTCTTAAACATTATCTTTAAAATGCAAAAACCACTTAAATCTTAATCATAACATATAAAAATAGTTCTGAACCTCTGCCTCCTCCTGCTCATTTGTAGGTATTAATTGATTGGATCAATGATGTTCTGGTTGGAGAAAGAATCATTGTGAAAGACTTGGCTGAAGATATGTATGATGGACAAGTCCTGCAGAAGCTTTTTGGTAAGAAGAAAATACTTGGAGGGCTGAGGTAGTGGGTTTCAGGGAGGAGAATGGTGAATCTGTAATCAAATATACTGGGTTCAAATCCTAACACTGTGATTCACTACTTGTGTGACACTAAGATCCCTTAACTTCTCTGCATCTATTTCCACATTTGAGGAAAATTGGACTAGATAATCACCAAGGTTCCTTCTCATTCTTTTTTTCTAAACCCTTTCCCTCCATCTTAAAATGAATACTAAGCATTAATTCCAAAGTAGAAGAGCAACTAGGGCTGGGTAATGGGGGTTAACTGACTTGCCCAGGGTCACACAGCCAGGAAGCGTCTGAAGTCAAATTTGAACTCTTGTTCTAAATCTGTAATACAAACGACACACTGTTGGCTCCTAGTCAAATCAGAAGGACAAAAAACAGAGAGAAGCAGATTTTAACTCAAGGTAAAGAAAAAAATTCCCTAAAATTAAAACTGTAGCTATTATGGCTTTGGGATAGATGTATTTGCCATCATTGGAGACAATAAAGCATATAATGCCTGATCAGAACTACAGGTATATTGTACATGAGAGTCCTAGAAAAAGTTGGACAAGATGGTCCCTTCTAGCTTTGAGATTCCCTCATTAAGTTTTCTTTATCTTTCTCATCCAGAAGCCCCGACTCCCTTATTTGGATGGCCATATTGCCTATTCTACTTCTCTTATTGTACTTTTGCATTGTGCCCAAATTCTAGTTATTTTTATACTTCTCAACTAAATTATAAGTTCCATGGAGTCAGGGACTGTGTCTCATTTATAATCTCCAAAATGCAGAATACTTTGGCCATATTAGGCAATCAGTAAATGTGTGCTGAATGAATAAGTGCCTCAGCTGTAAATCAATTTAATCCAATTTGAGGCAGCTGAGTTATTCAGTAGATTGAGAACCAGTCCTTGAGAGAGGAAGTCCAAAGTTAAAAAATGGCCTTAGATACTTTCTAGCTGTGTGACCCTAGACAAGTCACTTAACCCCAGTTTCCTAGCTTCCTGCTTTTCTGCCTTGGACCCAATACTTCGAATTCATTCTAAGATGGAAGCAAAGGGCTTTAAGTAAATAAAAGTTCATTTGACTTATCTAGGAGGATGGATTGTAGCTTATTTAAAGGAAAGACATGGTCAAGAAGTCAGAAATACTAGGATTTGAGTCTTGACTCTGTCTTAAATTCCTCATTTCTAAATTCATGGGACTCTTTCAAAGGTTATATAGGATGAGGCACATAAAAGCATTTTCTGACCCTACAGTGCTTTTTAAACATAAATTACTATTCCATTGATTTAGTCATACAATTAGTTGGATTTTTACGGAATCTCATAACTGAAAGGATCTCAAATATCATCTAGCATACAAAAAAACCCCTTTCTCTGAAGAAGTCATCACCATAATATTCTTGCAAATGAGCCTTGCAGTATCTTTTTATTTTAATTCAAAGATATTTTATTTTTCCAATTACATGTAATAATAGTTTTCAGCATAGGTTTTCCAAAATTATAAGATCCAAACTGTCTCTCTCCCTTCCTTCCCTCCTTCTACTCAGAGAAGATGAGCAATGTGATCTGGGTCATACATGTATTACCCTACAAACCACACTTCCATATTGGTCATTGTTGTAAGAGCACATTCATACAAAACCAAAACCTCAAAATAAAACCCTAAATACACTGATGTAAAAGATCTCCCACTTTGATCCACATCCATCCATCCAATTCCAGCAGTTCTTTCTCTGGAGGTGGAGAGCCTTCCCCATCATCACTCTTTCAGAATTGTCCCGGATCAGTGCATCGCTGAGAGCAGCCACATTTTCACAGATAATCATCATCCAATATTGCTGATACTGTGTACAGTGTTCTCACAGTTCTGTTTATTTCACTCTCTATCAGTTCCTGCAGATTTTTCCAGATTTTTCTGAAATCATTCTGCTTATCACTTCTTATAACACAATATTATTGCATCATCATCATGTACCACATTCCCCAATCAAGGGACATCCTCTCAATTTCCAAATCTTTGCCACTACAAAAAAGAGCTGCTCTAAAGAGCTTTGAGGCACTTTTGGATGACTCCTTATGAAGGAGAGCTCACTACTTATGGAAATACTCCCATTTCATTGTGGTGTGGCTTTGTTAAGAATATTTGGGGTGAATACAGGGAAAATGTCTGGCAGTTAATCAGAACAAGTTAGGACATCTTCCCCTACATTCACTCCACATCTACCTTTTGATAAATCTCTCCTTGCTGTTTCCTCAGAAGCCAAGCTGAGAAAATTTGATTCCCCTTCCACATTAGGCACATATCAGCCATGAAATACTTTAAAACAATTATTAGGCACCTGGAAGTCTTCTCATCTATATATTAATCATTCCTAATTCCTTTTCATTCACCCAACTGGTCACCCTCCAATGGACATCTCCATTTTGTCAACCTCTTCCTTAAAATTTAGCAACCAAAACTAAAGACAGTGCTTTGTGCCATGAGAATTGGTTAAAGGAATGACAGATGTTGAAGCAGATTGAGGTTGAGTGTAAGAAAAATTTTCTCACCATTAATGCTATCCCCAAAGAGAAAGGGCTGCCTCAAGGAGACCCTCCTTCACTAGGCATCTTCGGATGACTACTTTGCAGAAATGTTGTATAGATGAGTCCTATTGAAGTACAGTGTGAGTGAGACTTGAACTGTGGCAGCCATCCTGGCCCAAGCATCTCAGCTTGCTCAGCCAGAAAAGGATGGACATGGCCAGGGAGCTTTTCTTAGAGTCTGCTAAAATTGGGGGGAAGGTCTGTCATTTTCTTTCCTTGCCCCTCCAGAGAAACTCGAGAGTGAGAAGTTGAATGTTGCTGAGGTCACCCAGTCCGAGATTGCCCAGAAGCAAAAGCTGCAGACTGTTTTGGAAAAGATCAATGAAACACTTAAACTTCCCCCAAGGAGCATCAAGTGGAATGTGGACTGTGAGTTTTCAATTCTGTTATATTATTTTCCAACGTGGCCTGGTGTTATTGCCTTGTGTTACTTCTACTCAAAGACCATCTTGCTTGCTCAGATTTGTATCCCCAGTGATCAGAGTGCCTGATGCACGATGTACATGTAATACATGCTTTTCATTCATTTCCTCATTCATATCCAACAAATGTAGACACGGGTCTTTGGGGGTAAGGAAGGTGGGGTTGGCTTGTGTCACCCTAGGCCTTCTTAGATGACAGATTCTTAGCCTGGAGTCATTTGTGGATAAATTTTAGGGAAAATTATATTGAGATGGAGGGAAATCATGTCTTATTTTCACTAACCTCTAAGTGAAACATAGCTTTTCCTTGGCAACAAACATGTCTTTAAGAAGGGACCCATGAGCTTTAAACCAGATTGCCAGAGGACATCCATGGTACACACAAAAGGTTTTGCTTGACCCCTAGGAAAAGAACCTGTCTTGATTACTTGAAAGCATTTGATCTAGCACATGATAGATAATAAATATTTGTTGACTGACATTAACTGAAAACAGTCAGAAGTCAAGATACTGATCTATAATTTCTGTGTGATAATTCTGAATGTGACACCAGATTTTGTTCAATATAGTGATCAGTTTTGATTTGTTTTATTCTTTCCCCACTTTTTTTTTCATTTTAGAAATAATAAATTTATTGTATTCATGGGTAGCTATCTGGGAGGAAGAGGAAGAGATACAGAAAGAGAAATCTGGGTGATATAATATTCAAGGATATCAATATATTTTAAAAGGAAAAGAAATATGATGGGGAGAGTAGGGTTACATGAAAAGTGCACTAAATTTGGAAATACACAAGACTTGAGTTAAACTCTTAATTCTGCTCCTTACTTAACCCTCTGTGGTTTGGGAAAAGTCACCTTCCTTGGTCTTGGTTTTCATTTCTGTAAAATGTTGCTCCAGTTGCCTTCTAAGCTTTCCTCAAGCTATGAATCCAGTGATTCTTTGATTGAGAGGCAAGCTGCAAGAGAAACAAAAGAAAAAGGAGGAAAGAAAGGAGGAAAAGAGAGAACAAAGTTGTGGCTCAGCTCATAATGACTCTTGGTTGAGATTTCACAGTTCTGGTTTTCATAACAACTGCAATTCAAGCATTTCCTAAAATGTGAAGCATTAAGCTTTTTGCTGTCCCCAGAGAGATGCACAATATACTACATGTGCTCAAAGGGCCCAGTGGGATCCAGCCCTTTCCAAAACTGTCAGACTACTCCAAAGGGCTAAACTGAGACTTGTTAGAGTTGGAAAAGAAACAAATTACCCCCAGGCTAAGGAGATGTTTATATTATGGCATTCAGGTACAATGCAAAGTTAACATCTAAAAACAGAGATGTGGAATGAAAAGGCTACCTCTCCTTTCCCTGCCCAGCTCTCATACTCACTTGGCTTAGAAACTGCAGTAACTGAGGCATAGTGCCCAGTAGCTGCAGCTCCCAGCTAAAAGGCATCCTTCCTGAAAACAGGAGATGGGCAAAAGGTCATTTGATTCAACAGTGTATATAAAGTATTTCTTATATGAAAGATTTTTAATTTGGTGATGAGGATACAGAGATAAATAACATGATTAAAACTAACAAGAATTTATTAAGTATCCATATCTATTACTTACATGCAAAGCATTGAGCGTGGATCCAGAAATACAGAGATGAAATAATGACACCATCCCTGCCCTCAGGGAACTTTCATGTCTATTAAAGGAGATGAGATACAGATACAAAGTTAAGTGATATATGGAGCCTATGATATACTTAAAAGGAAAGGTATATAAGACATAGAAGAATCCACAGTTTTATGCACAATGTTCCTTTTTTGTTGATTTTATTTGTTGTGGTGTTAAGTCCAGAATAAAAAAAGACATGTAAGAAATACAAGGAAAGAAAAAAGAGAGAGAAAGGAAGAAGGAAGGCAAGGAGGAAGGGAGGCCAAGCCAAATCTTGAGAGGGGAGGAGATAAATAGAATACAAAACAGAAGAGAAGAAACTTAGATAAAATGAAACAAAAAGTCCTCAACCTACCATTTACAACACTCCAAGGTCTAGTTCCAACTCTCTTTTCCATTCTTGTTTTGTATCTCCCTACATTCAGAAAAAAACAAACAAACAACAAAAACAAAACTGACCTACCAGTTGTACCTAGTACATGGCCTTCCATCTCCATTTCTGTCCCTTTGGCCCTGATGTATAGAATGTTCTCCTTCTTGGAATCTCTAGCTTCCTTTGGGGTTCAGTTTAGGTGCTATATCTTACCCTGAGCCGTTTCCTGAACACCCTTTCCCTGGAGCTAGTGCTCTCTCTGTCCTGAGATTACTTTGTTTCTACCTTGTGCTTAGTTCTTTGTCTATGTATTACATCTAACCCACCAGCAAGAAACTCTTTAGGAGTTTTTAGCAAAACTCTTTGATTAAATCAAAACTGTTTGATTTCATCCTTTCTTTGTGGAAAGTAGACATCATGTTTGCCAAACTAAATAACTGCAAAGGCAAGAGTGAAAAGAACTATTAGCAGACCAAGAAGAAAAATAACATCTCCTGCCTGGAGTGGATTAAGGAAACTACCTGGAGGAGAAGGCATTGAAACTGACCCTTGAAGAATGTGAAAGATTTTGAGAAGACATGCACAGGAGATAGAAGAAAACATTGGTTAACAGAGGATGAATGCAAAACTATAGTACAATCTTCTTAAAATAGTGTTGAAGGTTAAAGCTTGCAATATGCTCAACCAGATAGGAAAAATAAGGATAACTTTTCAAAGAGTTTTTTAAATAGTTATATTGGAGGAAAAGAGGAAGCTCTTAGAAGATGTAGGACCATTACACGAATGGCGTGAAACTGGCACTGGGGAGTCTGGAATATCTCATTTCTTTCTCTTCTAAATAAATGAAACCGTAACACAAAACAAAACACTGAGGTTTCACTTCACACTCAACAAATTAGCAGAGAAGATAAAAGGAGAAATTAAAAATATATATATATTAGAAAGGCTACATGTTGAGCTATGAATTGGTCAGAAAATTATGGAAATCAATTTAGAGTTATGCTTCTAAAAATAATTTTGAACCAGAGATATCACTGCTAGTCATATATGCTTCAGAGATGCCAAACACAGAAGTCCAAAATGCACCAAAATATTAATTGTAGCATTTTCATGGTAATGAAGAACAAGAGACAAAATAGATGCTTATACACTAAATGGGGATGAGCTGAACAAATGATAAGTGAATGGTATTAAATATCACTGCACTGTAAGAGAAATAATTATAGGGAATTCAGAGTAGCTTTGGAAGATTTTTATGAACTGAAACAGATTGAAGTAAGCAGAGCCAAAACTTTTAGTGACCAAATTTGGCCCAAGAGAAGAGTTGAGAAAAAAACACCTCTCCTCCCTTTGTTGTGGAGTAGAGGACTTAAAGGTATAGATTTTTGCATATATTGGTAGGCTTAGTCATTATGTTGATTGATTTTGCTCAATTTTTTAAATCTTTGTTACCAGTGAAGGTCCACCTCACTAGGAGTAAGGGGAGAGGAAGAAGGATATTCTTGGAAATGAATGTGATAGTAAGGCATCCATAAAACTTTATAAAGGTCACCCTGAAAATGACTGTAGTTTATGTACCAATATTTTGAGAAAGAAAAATTCTATGAAGACCTTGAAAAGAACATTGAAATCATATCAATGCAGAATGTAATGTGTGGTGACAAATTCAAAGCTAGGCAGAGAAGGTGATGGATTTTTTTAAAGTTGGAAAACAGAATTTAGAAGTAAGAAACAAGCATGACCAAAGGTTCATAGACTATTCAGAAATGCCATTCCAATACATTATGATTACTTTCCTTGAGAAGAGAGTTATAAAGTTCTGTATGTGGCAAGCATCAAATAATATCATAAAATCATGAAATTGATTATATTTTAATAGTCAGGAAATAATATGTTTATGGATTTGGAAATTGTTTTTTAATCAGGGCATCTATTCAGACTATAAATTCACTAACTGGAATCAATTCTAATTTAGAAGAAATAAGTAAAAATGAGGTGTAGCTTGCAATTGAGAGAGTATCAATGAGGTCTGTTTAAGTAGCTGTTGACAATGAAAAATGGACAAAAGAACAGATATTGACACAAGCACTGTTTTCTAAGAAACTGTAGATGATATAAATCAATTGCTATGACAAGTTGATCAAAGACCCTAGAAGCACCCTAAGCCAGGAAACACTTGATCAAGTATGTTGCAATGACTAGATAACCAGATTGAAGTTAAACCTCCTTTCAAAACCCTATGCTGCCACTGTGTGACACTTAACCTCTCTCAATGTCCTTTTGCTAATTTCATTATTCTCTTCCCTCTCCTTTCCTTTACCTTCTCCCTTTTCCTGATCTGCAGTATTATATAGTTAGAATGGATGATCTCCAAGGTCTTTTCTAGTTCTAAGTTTGTGATTATTTGATCATTGCCAAGTATAAAGACAGAGCAATCAAGAGCAACATGAGTTTGGAAGGTAAACTAGTTTTTAAAACCTTCTAGAGAAGGCTAGTGGAAGATTATGAACGTTATTGATTCATAAAACCAAGAAAAATAAATTTGCCAAAAGCTAGGCAAGAGAGACCCAAGTAAGGTATTATAATTTTTGAAGACATTTTCTTTGTCTTTGACTTTTCTTCTTCTTTGTATTCCAAGCACATAGTAGATGCTTAATAATTTCCTTTTTAATCGAATAAAGGAGGGTGGAAGACAAATATTTTAAAAAATATTTTAAAATATTTTTCTAATAAACATATTTTTCCATCAGTAGTAGTGGGGCCACTACATTTGGACTCCACCCAATCAACACACTGCATGAAGAAATAGAAATAACACCAAAGAAAGCAAAGATGTGGACAACTGGACTAGAACCACAATATCCATAGAGGAAGTCCATGCTGTAGATGATTCGATTTTGAGGGTGGTGACAGAACAATTTTCAAGATATCTGAAAGAGAAGACTATCTCACATAGTCTAGGGTAAAATATCACAGCCCTTTCTATTTAAAAAAACAAAAAAAGGTGATCAAGAAAATATCAATAACTATCAATCCATTTACTCAAAGTATCATTGATGAATATTGGAGAAGGAATCAAGGAGATTTTTATTAAAAATTCTCTATAGAAGACCATAATTTTAAAAATCATGAAATTCTGAAAGAGGTAGAAGGTATAAGGTACTTATTATTTTTTGATGATTCATTTTGCAAGAGCAAACTACCCCTGAAAGGCTATCCCCCAACAGGGCACTTGATATGTATATGTAAAAAAAACCATGCAAAAATTCTATTAAAAATGTAACACTATAGATAAATTTGTTCAGTGAGCTACTGATTCATAATAATGGGGGCATAAAACTATAATTTCTGCTCACCATGATCATGGGAGATGTCCATCATAGAAATCTATATCAAAGAAGGATTCCATATGGATGGTGAGATCCTCCAGATGTTTCTATCTGAAGATGGAATTGTGCTGATTCCACCGAGTCTTAGATCATTACAGAATCTTCTCATTAATATCCATAACCACTAAAAACAGTTTTGCCAAATTATCCACAGAGGAAAAACCAAATAAATGAAGAAAGCCTATTGTCCAGATGTTGAACTGATAACTAGCTAGAAAATTTATAGACCATCAGGACATGGACAGATACCACATATGAAGAAGGAACTGTGTGTGCAGAATTGAGCAAGAGGGGCAGAGCAATCATCTGAATTGCCTTTAGAATAGTTTGCAGTGCTTCTAGTGACTCCATCTTTCTCCCTGAAGCAAAAGCCCATTTTTTTGCACCATGCTTCTCCCAATGATGTTATATGAATCCTAATAATAGACTGCCACACATTCAAAAATTTAGATGGCAAGTTACCCAAAGGACAACGGAGAGGTAAATGACGGATATGATTTGGCTGCAGCATATAACCAACAAAGAATTATGTAGAAAAACTGGCATATAAACATCACCAGGTGCGATGTGACCAGAAAATATGGGCCAGTCATGTAGTGAGAGTGAGGATAACCTCTGGACAAACTATATACTCCTTTGGTATCTTTGAAATGATTAGAAAAAAGGTCTCCAGGCACATGGGGTAGGAAGTAGGGAAGTATGTGGAGGATATAGAAGAAGATATGGGAAAAAAGAGCACAGAATGAGAAAGCATGGATGAGTTGTGATCGGCACATTTTGAGGGGGTAGCAGAATTGATGAGATCACAAATCCATTAAAGAGTTGATAAGTGGTCCTATGGAAATTCATAGAAAATGCTTTAAAAATCTTAAAATACTATCTGCACATTAGCTGTCTTTATAGTGTCTCTGTAATTTATCATGGCATTTGACCTTTTTTTTTTTTGCTATTGTGAAAAAGATAACATGCTCCAGACAAGACAATGAGATTTATATGTAGATTTGGAAGGCACTGAATGATTGGACTCAGAGCAGCCATTGATGTGTCTGTGTAATTATGGGGGGAAATGGAGCAATTCAGGGGTATGTACTTGGCTTAACATTTTTAAGTTATTTGTATTAAGGGATAGGTGGTGTGTTTATCATATTTTCAAACTGCCCAATGCCAGGAAGATTAGCTAACATGTTGAATGTCATTCAAAGTAGAACATTGAATTCAATTGGGTGAGATATAATAGGGATAAATGTAAAGACTATTCTTGGGTTCAAGAAATAAACTACAAGTATTTTCTCAATAGAAGCTCACTGTCTAGTTATAGATTTTTTTTGTCTGCTTTGGTGAGTTTGTTATAATTGTTAGTCAGTTAACTAGCATTATTAATTGGTTTCTGTGTGCTGGGCACTATACAAAATTGGAGAAACATGTCCTAACAACTGTGTATGAAAAGCGTTTGGGAGTATTCATGACCTGCAAGTTCAATATGAGTTACAGTGTGACCTAACAGCCAATGAGCTAACATGAAAGTTCCCAATTTCTTGCACAATTTTTCTGTCATTCACCCTAAATACAATACTAGTACTTGTCAATAATTATTTATTATTATTTATTTTTTAAACCCTTACCTTCTATTTTAGAATCAATACTGTGTATTGGTTCCAAAACAGAAGAGTAGTGAAAGGTGGGCAATTGAGGTTAAGTGATTTGTCCAAGGTTACAGAGCTAGAAAGTATCTGAGGACAGATTTGAACCCAGGACCTCCTATCTCTGGGTCAGGCTCTCAGTACACTAAGCCACTAGCTGTCCCCAATAATTATTTTTTAAAGCTAAACCTTGTATATTAGAATCAATATAAGTATTAGTTCTAAGGCCAAAAAGCAATAAAGGCTAGTCAGTTGAGGTTAAGTGACTTGCCCAGGGTCACACAGCTGAGAATTTTCTGAAGCCAGATTTGAACCCAGGATTTCCATCTCTAGCCCTGACTCTCCATATACTGAGCCACCTGGCAGCCCCATTTGTTAATAATTACTACATTCATAACTAAAAGAAGGACAATATTAAAGAAAACAGGTTTGGGGGACATAGGAGCTGACCTAAAAATCAATGAGTGGAAATTGACACAAAGACTTAACATAAGAAAGAATTCCTTTGCAATTAATGTTGTTCAAGGGATAGGATAGACTTCCTCATGAGATAATATGTTCTTCCATGAAATTCTTCAAGGAGGGCATGAATATTCATCTAAAATGTCAGTGAAGAGATTTCTGCTCCATTTCAGGCTGGCCCAGGTGGCTCCTGAGGTTCCTTGCTACTCTGAAATTCTGTGACAACTTTTAGAATAAGCACATGCAAAGCCTTGAAAGCCAAACAAAAGTTTGAACTGTATTTGGCAGACAGCTGGGAGTCATTTAAGTTCATGCAGTAGGGAAATGAAACAGTGAAGGCAGTTTTAGAAGCAAAATTACTCCTGCCTTAAAGAGAAACAAACGAGATGGGGGAAAAAAGCAAATTGGGAATATTCTTCTTACTGGCATTGGTTACTAATTCAAGGTTCCATGAGGAACTCAGACCTGACAAGACTCCTACTTGGGAGAAAACAGCAGCCTTTTTTTCATCCGAGGCTCCCTGTTCATTTATGAGTTTTTAACAGGTATCTTGGTTAGTTTTGCTATAATTGTTCACCAAGCCGCATTTATTAAATACATACTACATGCCAGGCACTGTGATTAGCAATGGGTACAAAGAGAGCCCAAACACAGTCCCTGCTTTCAAAGAGGCTAATGGGAGAGACAACATGTAAACAGCTGTGTACAAATAGGATACTGACATGATGAACTGGAAATTATCAACAGAGGGAAGGAACCATCCAGAGGAGTTTGATTATATCAACCATCTTCCCACTATGTAACAGGAAACCCCTAGAAACCTCATTTGAGAGGAGACACAGCAAGAAACAAGAGAATATCTTAGTGTCCTTTTCATACCCATTTCTTTGCACAAGTTATTTCTATGTATCTAGAGCACAGTGGATAAAGTGCTAGATTTGGAGTCAGGAAGACAGGAGTTCAAATCCAGCCTCTAATCTTTACTTGCTGCGTGATCCTAGGCAAGTCACTTTATCTGTCTACCTCAATTTCTTCTTCTCTAGCCCCTTCCTCTCAGGGTTGTTCTGAAGACCAAATGCAATAATATTAATAAGTGCTTTTAAAGCTTAAGGCACTGTATAAGTGCTAGTTATTAATCATCATCATCAGCAGCAGCAGCAGCATCTACCCATGTGCTCATGATGGACTCAGAAAAGCCCTTTGTACTCTTCAGTCACTATTAGACCCTATTAGAGGACCCTATTAGAGGTCTCTGCTTTCCTGGGTTTATGAGCTGAGTCCTTAACAAGGGAGAGATGTTCACACAAAAGCAAACATGAGGTAACCTAAAAATATTAAATCCAATAAGAATTTCTTGGAGGCAACTGGGTGGCTCAGTGGATTGAGAGCCAGACCCAGAGATGGGAGGTTCTGGGTTCAAATGTGACCTCAGCTATGTAACCCTGGGTTACTTAACCCCCATTGCCTAGCCCTTACCACTCTGCTGCCTTGGAACAATACAAGATGGAAGGTAAGGGTTTAAAATTTTTTTCTTCTTTTTGGGAATACACAGAGTCCTCACTCTATAGTAATACATCAACAAATAGCCACTCAGATCCCCAGGGCCAAGAGCTCCCAATGATGGTTAGCTTGGCATATAATCATAGTTAATAATAATTCATAATAGCTAACATTTATATATAACACCTTAATGTTTGCAAAGAACTTTACATATGCCACCTCATTTGGTCCATACAACAGTCCTGTGAGTCAGGTGTTATTATTATCCCCATTTTGCAGTTGAGAAAACTGCAAAAAAACAAGCAGAGTTTAAGCGACATACCAAGAGTTACACAGCTAGCGAGGGTGTGAGGCATAACTTGAATTCTGGTTCACAGGGTAGGAGCTTAACAAATACTTGTTGAATTGAATCAAATTATAGGACAGCAATAAGGTTAGTTGTAGCCTATTTGGTGATCCAGATGCTTGCACTCCTGGAGCTCCTCAGCTTTGCAGGTATAAATGGTTGTCAGTTAGAGAAGCCCCAAGGCGCTGTCCCCAGAGGTAGTGCTGCTGGGCAAACCTCCATAGCACCCTTCTCTAGCATCCCACCACAGAAATGGGCCTGCTGGTTTGAGAAGATGTTATTAAATTTCCTATTAAGGAAGAAATAAGCCTGGCATTGGGACTACCAAATGTTAGTGAGACTTCAGATCTGACTGACTGTATTCGTCTTTGAAAACGAGAAACTAGAGCTGACAAACGAGATACTTAGAAGGGTCAGTGATTTATTCTTCATTTTAAGGCTTTCAGTGGCAGTTCATTTGATATATTTTAGGTCGTGTTAAGTAAGTGATCAGAGCCAGTACAAAACCTTCTTTGAAAAGCTGAGATAATACCAAACTCGAGTACGTTCATGAGGAATGTTTGAGTCATTCTCTTTTGTTAGCTATTACTCAAAGCTTCAGCCAGAGTAGACCCATTTATCATACAGCAGACAGAGTGACACTGAAAAATAGATAAAGTTCATGGCAAGAATACAAAAAAAATCTTGCTTTGATATCTCCATAAATTAGCAAAGAATCAAGATGAGGGAGGGTTCAGGGCCTGGGTGGTTTTAGAAAGGTACTGCTTGAAAGACCAAGGTAGGAGTTTGGAGATTTGGAGATCTCCTTTGGTTTAAAAGTAAGAATATGGGCTCTTCTACTCTCTTCATCTGAGAATGAAAACAGCCCTGGCAGGATGGAACCTTGCCTCATTCCTCTATCCAGCCAGGCATCTAGTCATTTAACAAACATTAGTAAAAGTCTAATAATTTTCAAAGTCATATGAATTCCACCATTTTGTGGTTGTTATATAAGTGGCTAGATGGTATAGTAGAGAGGGCACTGGAATTGAGTCAGAAAGACCTTAAATTCAAATCCTACCACATAGAATTTTTTCACTTAAAATTTTTATTTCATTTTTTAAAAATATTTTTCCATGTTTTCATGATTCATTTTCTTTCCCTCCTCTCTCCCCTCCCCCATCCCAGAGCCAACAAGTAATTCCACTGGGTTGTACAAATGTTATCACTTGATACCTATTTCCATATTATTTATTTTTACCATAGAAGAATCTTTTAAAGTCTAAACCCCAAATCACATACCCATAATTACACATGATAAGTGATGTCATAAGTTTTTCTTTTTCATTTCCACTACCATAGTTCTTTTTCTCAGTGTGAGTATTACCACTAGTAGTAAACTCCATTACATTCCACCACATATACTTTAAATGCTACATGACTTTAGGCAAGTCACTTCACTCTCAACTTATTTTCTTATCTGTAAAATGAGGATAATAAGGACTTCTTTTTTTAAAATCTTGCTTTAAACTCTGACTTTCTGTCTTAGAATCAATATTAAATATCAGTTCTAAGGCAGGAGAGAAGTAAAGGCTAGGCAATTGGGATTAAGTGACTTGTCCAGGGTCATACATCTAAAAAAGTATCTGAGTCCAGATTTGAACCCAGGACCTCCAAGTCCCCAGGCCTCGCTCTCTATTATAATAATTAAAATTATGAGGCTGATAGTAGCTTAATGATTTTATTAAATCAAAATAATAGAGTAGCAAAGAGAAGGAAAGGTAGGAAAGAGGTAAAGAGGTACTTAGCTTTCTAATCTATAATCTAATGTATATCTAATCTATAATCTAATATATATAATATATATAATCACCATCTCAGATTTTTCACCTCTCACCTGGACTATTGCAATGGTCTCTTAATTGGCCTCTGTATCTCAATTGTCTTCCAGTTCCAATCCATCTCCTGGACAGCCGCCAAAGTGTTTCCTAAAGCACAGTCTTCTCTATGCCCTCCCCACCCCACTTCCCCCATACAAACACATTTTATAATTTCCAGTGGCTTCCTATTACTCCTGGCAGCAAACATAAAGTAATCTGGTATTTAACTCTTTACAGAATGGCCC
The DNA here is from genome assembly GCF_027887165.1 of Monodelphis domestica. Classification (NCBI taxonomy): domain Eukaryota; kingdom Metazoa; phylum Chordata; class Mammalia; order Didelphimorphia; family Didelphidae; genus Monodelphis; species Monodelphis domestica. The sequence goes on along the minus strand of NC_077232.1, from coordinate 59,577,453 downwards.
CAATCTATCTTTCAGTTTTCCTATACATTATTCTCTGTGCGGTCTAAGTTCCAGCCTTCTTGATGACTCTCCATCTTTTATCTCTGTGCTTTTTCAAGATGTTTCCCATACCTGGAAATCACTTCCTCCTCATCTCCCCCTCTTAGAGTCCCTGGTCCCTTTCAGTACCGAGTTAAAGCACCTCTCTCTATAAAGTCTCTCCTGGTCCTGCCAGCTGCTAGTTTGTCCCATTCAACCTTGCCTCCGTGTGTATCTATCTCTATTTGTGCTGTTCCCTCCATGGTTAGAATGTAAACTTCTTAAAGTTAGGGACTAATTTGATTTTCCTTATGTTCCCACAATCTAGAACTATGTTTGGTAGTTTGAAGGTAGATTTTATTATCAGTAACATAAGCATACCTCTGTGTCTGGAGGCAAGAATGGTTAGTGATAATGGACAGGGGTTGAACCTGTGGTTCCATTTGTGGAAGACAAAGTTAGTACTTTATGTTTTAGCCACAAGTCTGCCTGAGACAAATGTATTAATTTTATTCAAATTTTAAGCATCTCTGGAGAGAGAGAGAGAGAGAGAGAGAGAGAGAGAGAGAGAGAGAGAGAGAGAGCACCAGCCAATCCATAGAGAAAGAAATTGATCCTACATTTGTAAATGTTAACATCCCTGAGTTATAATTCATAGGAATCAAGAACAAAGACATTTTCCTAAATTAAATAAAACACAGTTATCACATAGATAAAAATTTAGTTTTTGTTTTAATACATCAAACAGAACAATTATCATTTAAAATATAGACAGACTATAGGCAACTCCTAGATAAGAAGACTCCTAGGAGACAATTTAGTCATATCCCCTCATTTTATAGATAAGGAGACTGAGAGTTTAAGTGATTTGCCTGAGGACATGTGGATATTAAATGATAGGCTCAGGATTCAAAATCAGATCCTTGGCCTCCAAAGCCAAGACTCTTTAATGAAAGATGTTGAGCAACTCTTGATGTTTATCTCTGGCAAGTATGCTTGTACTTGTATTCATGTCTTCCTTCAATGCTTCATCATGGTATGGAAGTGACTATGGATTCTTGAAAACACAAGCTAAGGCAAGCCATATCAAGCTAAAAAAGTTCAGGTTTAATTCTGCTAAGATACTGGGTTTTTGTCACCTGAGGACCGGCCTAAAAACTCACAGATAAAAGATCTTTAGAAAGTTGGCCACGAGATGGCCAGAGAGAGAGAGAGAGAGAGAGAGAGAGAGAGAGAGAGAGAGAGAGAGAGAGAGAGGAGAGATCACTTCCAGTCTGGGGGATTAGGGTAGTCTTCATGAAGTACTTGAAATGTGCCTTGAATGATAGGTCTTCCCATCTTGACCCCTAAAAAGCTTTGAATTCCTTCTCTGATCTCTCTTGTCAGCAACCCTATAAAGTAATGATACAAAGGTTTGAGGCACCAGCCTCTCCCTAAGGTATAGTAGTAGTATCCATACCAGTCATCTCCTACATAGGTCCAAGACATCCTTTCAAAAAGATATTGCAATACTTCCAAGTATTCCAGAGTCCTATTGGAAGGATAAACCTTGGCCAGTTTTGAAAGAAGCCAAACCCTCAGAGATAGGAGCTCTGGGGTAGTTTGGAAAGGCAACCTCTGAAATAGCTGGGTAATATGTATGGAAAGGATTGTATAAGTGCTGTATCAAGTTTGGATACACCACTCAGAGGATAGACCCAATAAGCAGCTTGTAAGCCAAAACACTACCTGACTTGTGGACCAAAGGTAAATTAGGTTTATTAATATTTGAGTAAAAGAGGAAGGGAGGACCAAGAACAAGGAGTCACTAAGCTTTAAATTCTGGATGCTCCACCCTCCTTTCTAAGGACCTCTCAAGAGGCTGTCTTCAAAGGTCTTCTGTCTGCCTTTCACTATATTCTCTATCTATAAACCCCAAACTAAATAATCTATCTGATTTACCTAACTGGTCCTCCAAATTAATGGTAGACAAGTTTATAGTTCATCAAAGATGATAGCTTTGAACTCTTAGCAGGAAAGGAGGATACCTTTGGCTCCCAGGGAACAGGTAGGCAAACTCCTACTTGACTCAGACAGACCAAGCCACAGGAAGTAACCTCTCCAATCTCCCTGAAGGAAAGGAACAATCAGCTTCCAGCTGTCTCCCTGTGCCCAGTTTTAACTCTTCCCCAGGCTCTTGAATACAATCTTATAAAGTTCTGTGGCTTGCAGCAAGACCCTCTTTGCAAACTCTTGCAGTTAGTCTCTTGCAAAGTCTTTCTTTAATTCTCTCTCTCACCTCCTAGTGTTATCTCCCTAGTCAGATTATTCTCTGAATCTCAGTGCCTGAGACTTCCAAGCAGGGATGTACCAGTGAGTCCTACATTCATCTTGGTCTGGTTTCTGTTATACTTGATAGGATTCTTCTGAATAAGACACTCTACAGAAAGTCTTTCTCAACCCCTCTTAATTCTACTACTTTCTTCTATTAAGCATTTCCCATCTATCCTGAATATATACATTTGTAGATACGTGTTCATTTTTTGACTCCTCTATTAAATTGTAAGCTCCTTGAGAGAATATATTGTAAGTTCCTTGAGAGAATATATTTTTTGCCTATTTTTGTATTCTGGACACTTCATAAATGCTTACTGACTGACAAACTGATTCTATCTTATTAATTAGATTGTAAGCTCTTTGATTTTATCTATTTATCTGCAAGCCCAAGCATGGTATCTTGTGCTTAAAAATGTTTCCTAAATTGAAAAACATTTCAACTATACTTTAAAGAGATATTACGACCAGGTGGTATAGTGAATAAGAAGTTAGGCCTAGAGTCATCAAATCCAGCTTCAGACACTTACTAGCTGTGTTTCCCTACTAGGCAAGTCACTTAACCCTGTTTGCCTCAGTTTTCTCATCTGTAAAATGAGCTGCAGAAGAAAATGGCAAATCACTCCAGTAGCTTTAATAATAAATGTCAAATGGAATCATGGTGAGTCAGATACATTTGAAATGACGGAGCAACAATACTTGAGAAAAATCAGGTCTATCTGAAAAGTTCAGCTTAGAGGACTGTAAGCAGAAGCTTTATGGTCCCTTCTCAGCCTGTAGAGAGGATTCTTTTTCAGGAACTGGTTAGACTGGATGACCTCTGAAGACTTTTCCAATTTCACAGGAGTTTGGGATTCCAAGAATAGACAATGATGTTTTTAATTATCTCTCATTTCAGCTGTCCATGCCAAGAGCCTTGTGGCAATCCTGCATCTTTTGGTGGCTTTATCCCAGTATTTTCGAGCTCCAATACGACTCCCAGACCATGTTTCTATCCAAGTTGTGGTGGTTCAGGTAAGGAAGGTGAAATGCTATCTCTACATGGTCTAGATTCTGAGTAACAGAGGAGAGCCCTAGAAAGAAGTCTCAAAAGGGTATGGGTGCTATGTTTATCTGTGTGCATATGACATATGTATAGTGGGTGAATGTGTCTGCCTCTAGGTGGGTAGATATTTGTAGGGGTGGTGTCTATGTACATGCATGTGTAGCCTGTAAATGTGGGGAGTTTGCTGGTAAGGACATGTGGAGGATAGAGTATATATGTGTGCAATATGTTCATTTGAAGCACACATATGTGCTCTATATGTATTTGGATATGTGGTATAGATGAATGTGTTTTTTTAAGTTGGTAGCTAATGCTACCTAGCTCAGAATAATTGGAGCTAAAAGGAACCCATTCCCAGGCTAATAGATGGAATTCCCATTTTTCTAATGTATTATTCATGGGCTCCCTAGAAAAATGGGCAGGCTTTTGATGATAAGTGAACAAAAGTTACTTCATTGTTTATCCCGTGTCAGATCCCAGGGCAGGTAGGTGTGTTCCTGGGTCCTGGAAATCCTCACAAACTCCCACAATTCAAGGCATTTGGCTGGGCTATTGGGGCACAGGCTCTTCAAGAGTATGGGCAGTCTCTTGAGTAGTGTCGACTTAAGGGTGGGTCCCAAGATGGAAAATAGTAGCCACTAAATTCCTCTCAAGAAATCAACCAGTCAATCAGTAAATCTTTATCAGCAGCATCTGCTATGGGTCCAGACCTCTCCAGTGCTCTAAAAGGAGCTCTGAGGATATCAGGCTTTTGGAAGGTTTGTCCGTCAGTTAGGCACTGGTCATCAAGCTTTCTACTGCTTTCTAGGCACTGTGCTAAATTCTGGGGCTAGAAAGGAAGGCAAAAATACCCATTTTCTGAAGTGTCCGTTCCTTTCCAAAGGTGGTATGGGACAGATCCACTTCTTCCCCTCCCCCACTCCAGCCTCTTGTGAGCCCTAAATTCCTCCCATTTAGGAACACCACAACTCTCATCTGCCACCTTGCAGATGGGGCTATGCTAACTTTGCCATTGACTACCTGCATGACTTTGGTAAGTCATCTCATACCTCTAGTCTCAGTTTCCTACCCTGTACCACAGAGAAGCTAGACAAAGTAGTCTTAAAGGTCCCATCTGACTCTAAATGCCATGCACTCTACTTTGCCTTAATAGATTAATTCTAATTGGCAAGAGCCAGGTTTCCTATTCTATTACTAATCCCTCTATCTAAGAGCTATTTCCCTGCCTCTTTAATGGGAGTTTTGGGAAGGGCCAAGGAAAAACCCAAGATTTTATACCTGAGAATCTGGAAGCATAGTCATACCCAACCCATAATATACATAAGGAAGTTGCAAGAGGACACCAGTTTTGTTTTGGGACACCATATTTTTTTAAGGTTATGAGCTCAGTTTGGAACATGTTGACTATAGGACAATAACAGGACACCCAAATGGGAATTTCCTGTAGACAACTAAAAATTGCTATCATTATCACCTTCATCATCATCATAACCATCATTATTATTACTATTATAACTTGCAAGACTTTGTGCCTGGAACTGGGGGATATTGGAACAAGATCATAGAGAGACTAGATTATAGAAAAGAAATCAAAGCTGGAACTGTAGAAATGGACATCTTTGGCTCAGAGGTAGAAGCTACAGAAATGACTTCTGCAAAGGAGGGAGGAAGAGTTAGAGGAGAAGAGAAATCGGGGCTGAGTCTTAGAGATCAGATTGAGTGGAGAAAGGAGCTGGATGAAGAAAAAAAATTGATTAGAGAGACAGGAAGGAATTGGGGCTTCTTCTATTTGGCCCCAAAAGACAAAGCCAGGAGCACTGGGTGAAAACTACAAAGAGATAAATCCTTGTCTTCATGAAAGGAAAGACATCCTAACAGTTGGAGCTGTCCAAAAGTGGAGAGTCTTCCTCAAGAGGTAGTAGGTTCCCCCTTCATTGGAAGTCATCAAACAGAGACTAGACTACCACTTGTAGGCTATATTGTAATGGAAATTCCTTGTGGGATTGGAGTTAAGCTGGTGAAATCCTTTCCAACTGTCAAATGAAGTGCCAAGGGAAAGGAGAGTGGCAAGAAGGAACAGATATTAAATAGAAGTCAAGAAGAATGAAGAACAAGGAAGAAGGAGGGGTGAAGACTTTGGAATATGGATCCAAAGCCCCCAGTGCCCTCTGAGAAGGAAATTTCAATAGCTTGGTGAAGGATAGAGAGGTGAACAGGTTTAATCAGATTACAGGGTTGCAGGGGAGCAGTGAGTGGTTAGGAAGTCACAGCCATTTGTCATGGAAAGATGGAAGAAACATTGACAAGTAACTCAAGGGGCTTTGGGGATCAAATAAGCAATGTGGGAGTCTTTTTGTTAAAGGTGGCCATTTGTGTGCAAAGAAAAGCAACATGAAATTAAAGGAGAGGAAGTGACCAGAGCTTCTAATAAGAGAGGGCAATAATTTCCAGGGTGGACTCTGTGGAAGTGAAAAGGGATGAGGTCCAGACTTACAGGTAGAGGAGGAAAAAAAACCTCCAGCTCTGAGACCAGAGAAGTGGAAGAAAGAATAGCGAGATGGACAATGACAGTCTCATATTCTCTCAATTACCTAACTAGTGTATGTTCCCTTACTAGACTGGAAGCTCACTGAGGGCTATTCTCATTTAAACTTTGTCTCTCTAGTTACTGAACAGAAGAATTTGCATACACTAGGTGTTTGAAAATGTTTATTGAATAGAATGTCCCTTCTAGGGACACATTCCAGGTTGGCCTTGTTCTTTCTATAATGTGGTATCTAGAACTTAACTAAGACCCAGAACATGGAAAGGAAGTCAGAAGACATCAGTTTACATTTCAAATGAATCACTGGATCTATTTGAGCCTCAGTTTTCTCACATATAAAATGAGGATCCTACCATTCATATTATCTGTCTCAGAGGATTGTTTGAGGAAAGATTTTTGTAAAGCTTAATGCTCTGTAGAAACATTAATTCTCATAGTAAAGACAAGTGTATTTATGGATAGCTCTTGTTAAGAGCAGGAGCTCTTAACCTGGGGTCTGAGATAGATTTCAGGAGGTCCATGAACTTGCATAGAGGGAGAACATTACATCTTTATTTTCACCAACCTCAAACTGAAGTTTAACATTTCCTTAGATTATGAATTTTAAAAACTATTCGGGGAAAGGTCCATAGGTTTCACAAGACTGCCAAAGGGGTTCACCAAGTTTAAGAACTCTGTGCTAGAGGATCTCTATGAAGTCAGAGGTGAAGTCTCTGAAAAGAGCGGCAAGAGGCATTCGGGACTTAACAAGACAAATGAAAGTCCCAGAAAGGCAATGGGTGAAAATAACTGGAAACAATGAGAGATGAAAATAAAGACTGCCAGTAGCATAGAGAGCACAGGTGAAAGTAAGAGGAGCATGAGTTTCTATCAAGCCGAGTGGCAAGAACTCTGCAACTTTGTTGAGCTCAGATTTGTAGCTTAAGAGCAGGGAATGGAGATGCTGAAAATTGGTGCCATGGCCTTGGTAGTAGCAAGGTGTTGGGGTAAGAGAGCATAGAGCATGAACCTGGCATTACTAAAGTAGTGTACTATGAAGCTGAAATGGGCAGGCCAGGGTAGATAAGAGAAGCCTAATGGCATGACTCCAGTGGGAAGGGCAGAGTATTTAGTTGTTCTGATCGATCAAACTATAGTCAATTATTTATAAGGGCAGCAGGGTGGCTCAGTAGAAAGAGAACCAGACCTGGAGATGGGAGGTTCTGGGTTAAATGTGGCCTCAGACACTTCGTAGCTAGGTAACCCTGGGTAAATCACAACTCCAATTGGCTAGCCCTTACTGCTCTTCTGCCTTAAATCCAATTGATTCTAAGTACTAATTTTAAGACACAAAGTAAGTTTTTTTTAAAACAATTATTATGTCCCTTCTTACTATGTGCTGGCACTACACTGGGTTTTTAAGCAATGTCAGGAAGGGAGCTGATGAGAGAGAGAGAGAGAGAGAGAGAGAGAGAGAGAGAGAGAGAGAGAGAGAGAGAGAGTCTTGACCTGGGATAGAGAGAAGAGTTAGGGCCCCATGATAATAAAGTCCAAGGCCATGAGAGGCCACAAGGGATGTGCAGTTATCTTCTCTTTGGTCTACAGTGTAAAGATTAAAATTCTAAATCAATACAACAGAGTTCTTTTCTCTTTTTTCCAAGCTCCTTTTTTGCAAGCCAAGTCAAGGCTTTGGCTCCTTTCCCAGAAGCCTGGTATCCCAGAAAGTTCCTCCTGTGCCATATACAACTTTACAGTCCATTTGTCCAGTACTAGTGCATGGTACCAATAATAATAATGACAGCTGACATTTATGTAGCACTTAGATGCTTACAGAGCCTTTATATGCATTATGTGAGTATAGTAGCTCCTAAGCAGCATTTTCTCTTTAGAAAATAAAAGCTTCCTTTCCTTGTCTAACCCCAGTCCATTCTTTTTGCTCACCTTTCTTACTTCACTAATTTGTAGAAATCTTTTTCTCTGCTTATCTCCAAAGGTCAGAACTAGGACCTGTGAGGGGAAGTTACAGAGAAGCCCTCAGTATCAGGATTTTCTAGCAATTAGAGTGGTCCAAAAATGGGATGGGTTTCCTCATGAGGAGTGAGTTCCTTGCCACTAGAAGTCAAAGATGTTGTAGGAGGGGACTCATGCTTTAAATAAGGGTTTAACAGATTACCTCTGAGGTACTTTCCCATTCCCTCTTTTACCTCATACAGAGGTACTTTCCCATTCCCTCTTTTACCTCATACAACAATTTCCCCAACATTTTCAATTGCTTATAAACTGTGCCTCCAAGGGAACTCTCATGTCATCTTAGCAATTTCTAGCATGTCTCTCAGTCAACATTATTTCTCCAAGCCCTTGGCATGAGCATTGGGGAAGAGAATGGATTGCTGTTATGAAGATGTAGCCATTTCAAATCCCTTTTTCATGCCTTATTCTGAGTTCAAAAGAAGACATCAGCTGGCTTGGTTGGGTTGTTGTTGTTTTTTTTTTCTCCTGAATACAGTTTTGTCAGAGAGATAGAGAAAGTAGGGCATATTACATAAATGGCATTGAGGCAATTCAGATTTTAAAAGGTTTTTTTTTTTCCATTATCAAGTTAAACATGCACAAAGCTAAAGGCAGAGGTGTCAGCAGGAATTCATTTATTGAAATACAAAAGGAAATATTCCAGGCACAAATACGTGCTAATGTGTTCCCACTAATCAGCTGGCTACTTAGGAGTCATTTTCACCCAGATGTTCTTGCTTTGTACAAAGCCTTCAGTGATCAGACATAATTAAACACTGAGGTTATATATATATATATATATTAGAAGGGAAAAGTGGGTAGGTGATGTATAGCCCATATGGCCTAGGTTCTGAGGAAGATCTTTTCCCCCCTCCTTTGACTCTGCATTCTCATGATTTAAGTGTGATAAATATCTTGTCGTTTTAAGTTTGATTCATCTATTAAGTTAGAGCGGACTTTTGGGGCCTCCTAATCCAGCTCCTTCTCATTTTATCAATGAGCCCAGAGAAGAAAAATAACTTAAATAAGATCACATTGGTAGTAAGCAGTAAGGCTGGAATTGAAATTCATATTCTTGGCAGACAGAATTCTTCCCATCCTGCCATGCTCCTCCCCTTATAAAGTAGAAGCTGACTCTGGCTTTTATAAGGACCAGCTCCCCAACTTTCACTAAGTGTTTACATGCAACATGAATCATAACTCCAGGAGAACACAACATCCCCAAAATCATTTCCTACCTTAGGAAATGCTAATTTTTTCATTGACATTACATTTGCCTCTTTTGGGGGTTTCCCTTCCTTTCCACTGACCAACAGCTGATATTCTTTCTCATGCTCTATTTTTCTCCCTCCCAGAAAGTAGTAGGACACCCTTCCTGGAGGTAGGCAGGCAGTATTTTTTAATAGAAAATTTACTATAAAGCAATCTTTGAAAAAACAGCCATGTATAGAATACTCAAAAGCAGAGCAACTAGCATTTTCCTTGGCCCCATTTTTTTATAAGTGATTTATATGTAAACCTAATTCATGTGTGCCTAGTAAACTTACAGGTTTCCTAGAAGCCAATAAGGATGTTAGATGATATGTATCTGGATCCAAAAAGGTCCTAACTCTGAGAGATTAACCCTTCAAACAAGGGTGTTCAGCAGAATTGTTAGGGCATGCATCATTGTTTTAACAGGTTGGTTCGAATGTGTTCAACAAGATCTAGAAATTGAGAAAATTCTAAACAATACAGAACCATCAGAGGCCAGGGACAGTGTCACTGACACTAATTGGAATAGTGAATAGTGGGCTGAACTGGAAGAAGTGAAATTTGGTTAGAGGGAGATGTTAAGTCCTACACTTGGGCTCCAAAAGTCAATTGTGCACAAATACAATAAAGGAGGACAAAGCCAAAAAGATTGTTGTTGTTGTTGCTGTTTAGGAGATCACATACTTCATTGTGAAGCAACTGTATGACACAGCAGATGAAAAACCAAATAGAAACTTAGACTCTGTTAATAGAAAAGAACAGCCAGATTAAGGCAACTGATCATTTTACTGGCCTCTGAGGCATTCCTCAGTCAGACTAAATTGTGGATGTCTTCAAATGAAGGCTAGATGATTACCTGCTGAAGGTCTTGTAGAAGAGATTCTTTTTTCAGGTAGAGTGTTGGGTGGTGCCTGAAGTACCAGTTCTGAGATTTGGTGGTTCTTTGGAAAATATGGCAAGGAGAAAGAGAGGGAAAAAATAGATGATAAAGAGAAATGGTTGCAACCACCAACTCCAGGAAACTTAAAATTGCTTTCCCTTTCTCTTTCTTGCTACCTGGTTGTCTTCCATCAGAACTATCTTCCACTATGTAGGTTTAATTTGGCTGCCTTGGTGTGGATTTGAATGGCTAGACCTTGACTTTCCCAACCATGCTGTGTCCTATGTTTGCATTTGATGCAATCACCCCATCATCACAAAGCTAGACCTCTGTACTCTTCTAAACATTCCCCATGATGCTGTTCCCTGCACCCACCTATTGCACCTATTACCCTTCCATTGCCCCTGTATACACCAGCAAAGTTCCCAAAGTCTCTATTTCAGCCAATTAGAATCCATTAGGTTGTAAACTCCTCGAGGGCAGGGACTATCTTTGGATCCACAGTGCTTAGCACAGTGTAGGTATCTCATAAATATTTACTCAATTGAATTCATTCCTCCTCCATTCAGAAACCTCTAGTGATTCCTCATTGTCTGACTATAGAATAGAGTTGAAACTCCTTGGCTTGAAATTCATGGTTCTCCCTTGCTCAGCCCCCTTCTAGCTTTGCATCAACAACTCTTACTACTTTCCCACACAAACCTTCCTAGATAGATCAATCTTCCTACCCCAAAAATATATACTTGGTGTTTTCAGGACATAGCCTACATCACAGTGAGATGTGAGAAAAGGATTTTATACATTTTCAAATACTGGAGAAAGCGAAGAAGATACTGTCATCCCTATCTTTGCTGTCCCACCCACACTTCCTTCTCTGAGGCCAATCAAGTCCTTCACATTCTTCAAGACCCAGCCTCTCTCTAAGTCTTTCCTAATCACTGTCTACATGGAATCTCCCTTCTCTGGCCTCCAGTCTTACTACTTCTCATTTATCTTACACTATTTATTCTTGTTTGTCATTTCCTGACTCTGTTTTGCCTCTTTGCTAGATTCGGAATTCCATGAGGACAGTGAAGTCCCTTAAGTCATCTCTATATCCCCCATGATGTGCCTAGCACATTGATGATGTACTATGACAGCTTTAATGATAGCCTTGAACATAGAAAGTGCTCAGTAAAGATTTGTGAATTGGTTATTCCCAACAAGTACTTTACTTATACCCAGGAAGTAAGCCAGTCCCAGGTAGAACTTGAAATAATTATTAAATTATTTCATATTCATATTCAATAAATTATTAAATTAAATAATTAAAAGCCTCCATATATTTCCTAATTTAAAGAAAATGACCCAGATTGGTCATGGGAAGGTTCTAGTTTTCCCCAGATACCATGCCCTTCTCTGCTTTTCTTTGGCAGTGAGTATCTTCCCACTAGGGAGAAGGCACGCCCAGATCTTCAGTACATTTCATCTTACTGCCCATTACTTGAAGAAGTGAGCATTTTGCTTCCAGCAAAGAAAGAACTACCTACTTGTTGAGGCAAAGCTTTTAATTGCCTATGAGTGGAAACTGTACAATCCTCATCACTGAAAGCCTGGAGCCCAATTTTCTTTCTAAGCCCTGACTCTTCTCTGAGGGTACTTCTTAGTCATTGGTAACTTTCTCAATCTTATGAGCCCTGAGCTGAGTTTTTTTTTAATCATCACTTTTCCCCCCTTGTTTCAGAAACGGGAAGGAATCCTCCAGTCTCGGCAAATCCAAGAGGAAATAACTGGTAACACCGAGTATGTCAACACTATTGTTGCCAGAAGTTCTGTAATGGAACACAGATGTTTCTCAGAAATCCATCCATTTGCTGATATTTAGCTTTCATTTATTGGGGTTCCAGGAGGGATTACAATTCAGCCAATGATTATAGCTTAGCCTTTTGCATGCATTCAAAACATGCCTTTCAATACCAAAGGCACAGAGTTGGGTGGGGAATGGGAATTAGCAGCGATTTGGAAAAGGCTCATTTTGTGGCACTGCAGGAAAAATACACCCAGAAAACCCAAACCAGCATGAAATCTTCATGCCATAAACATGGAATTGAATTAAGATTTTTAACCTTCAAAAACCATAATTTTCCATTTTCTGAATCTGATTTATTTGGTCAAGTTCCATAACTAAAAAGAAGGGAGCGGGGAAAAATCTTTTCTAAATCTAGATTTTTTCATTTGCCTACAAGCAGCATTTAGAAGTTGAATTATCCTAGCATGCCTAAAATGATGTTTTCCTGGGTTAAATAAGAAAAGAGGACAAAAGGAGGCAGTGTGAATTGGAAAGAATCCTAGACTAAAGAGTCAGAAGACCCTGTGTGACCATAGGGAATTAGTGTCCCTTCTTGTAACCAGAGAATTAAAGACAAATGGGACCATATAGTTCAGAGCTAGAATTCAGCATAGTACAAAGGAAAAAAAAAAAACCTTGGACTGAAGTCAGAGAATTCTGTTCTTATCTCTTCATGCCTATGAAAATTTGGGAAAGTCATTTTTCCTCTCTGGGCCTCAGTTTATTCATCTGTAAAATGAAGAGGTTGGATTAGATGGGGTCTGAGATGTCTTCTAGCTCCACAGTGATGATATAATGCTAGAAGACCCTCTTCCAACTTGTGCTGTGTATTTGGAGCCTCCCTGGGATCCTTGAGTCTATTGTTCTTTCCTACAAATTGTTCCCTATAGTCCCCATTACTATGAATAAGGACATTCACCCAAGTGTTTGCATTATTCAAAATCACACTGCATACATGTTTCCATTGGGCTGGAACCCAATTGTACATAGCAATAAGTGTGAATTGTATGGATTTGAAAATATGGGACCACTTCAAGAGCTGCATTATTTGCACTATTGGGGACCTGGCTATCATGGAGATTCCTTTCAAATATGTCGGTTGGCATTAAGTAACCGTCGAGTGAGTAAGTAACAATTTCAATTCTAAAATCCTGTGATTTTCTGATTTTGCTTAAAGCACAAAGTGGCTTTTGAATAGCTGACATGCATATAGCACTTTCAGGTTGGCCAAATGCTTTCATTCAATTATTCTCTCATTTGAGCCTCAGGACAGCCTTATGAGGAAGATTCTATTTTCCCCACTTTTATAGCTGAGGCCCAGAGAAATTAAGTTATTTACTTGTGGTCAGTAGTCATAGAGCTAATTAAGTGTCCAAGGCAGAATTTGAACCCAAGTCTGTGCCCCTCTAAAATGGCCTTTCAGCCCAGCTGCTCAGGACTCTGTTGTACTAATGCCAGTGTCAGTCAGCTCTTTGATGGGGGAAAGGAGAGAGTAGATACACAAGTCCCATAATTGCAGCCTCCCTCCTAAAGCTCAGTGACAAGAGGCTTTTTGAGTTCTTCCAACAAAAGAATGGCTTCTAATCCACAGTGGTCAGGGCTAGGAGGGTGGGATTAGACTAGCCAACTGAAGATACCCTAGAAGGTTCTCTTGATGACCAAAAAAAGCACATCCAAAGGGAATGAGAAGCATGTCATTCTCTCTCTTGTTTTTACCACAGGGCTCTATCGGGAAGGCATGGTAAGTTTCAGAGAACTGACATCTCTGGCTTGTGGCTGCCAAGAATGCGCTGCGGCAGTCGGGCAGTTTGCATGCCACGGGGAGAGATGGGCCACACTGCAGCTGCACGGGCACATGTGTACTCCACAAGGGATGGCAGCTCCCAAGGGGGTCCCTAAAGGGATGCTTTCTCTGTAGGACATCTGGTGCTCCCCACAGCCCTCCTAGAAGTCACTAGAAGGCTGCAGGCTACTTTTCTGAAGTTCTGCTCTCTTCACTTCCCAGGGGGCATTTCCCTCTGTACTTTAAAGGAGAAAGAGGCAATATAAGGCATTGTTGGAGGTCCCTGATTCAAGGCAGACAAGCCACTTTACAGGCTTGGGCTGCCCTCACCCCATTCCAGTGCCTCAACTTGCTTTGATCATGGTCTGCTTGCCCACCCACCATGCTCCCCTGCCTCCTCTATGAAGTTTGCTTTCCAACACTGTTGGAGCTATTTAGCTTGCTAGCTCATGACTGTGTCAGTGGAACATGACTTATAAGAGTATGTGGATATCCCCTACTTCATTCTCTGGGGCAAAAGGAAATATTGGAGTCCAAGCAGCCTGAAGAAACCCTGTCATGGAGTGGAAAGATGCTGAACATTGGACCATGAAGTCCTGACCCTACTCAAGAATTTTCAATGACTCCCTATAGTCTTCAGTTTAAAACACAAACTCCTCAACTTGATATTTAAAGCCCTGGATGATCTGTCTCCAAGCTCATTTCACATTCTTCCCCTTCATATTCTTTACCTAACTTTATTGATCCATTCAGATTAACCTACTTACCATTCCCTACCCTCCAGGAGCTTACATTCTATTGGAAGGACTCAACATGTACACGGAGAAATACATAATGATTGTTAAGAAGAGCATAAGAAACAACAATTAGGATCAATAAAGTCATACCATAGAAAGTGGTACCTAAACTGAGCTTAGAAGGACCTCAATGGAATTGGAATGTAGTCCCTTCTTACCGCCTTTTTCCTCTTTTTGAATCCCTGGCTTTCTTCTAAACTCAGTCTGGACACCATTTCCTATGAGATGACTCTTCTGAATCTCCCTAATTGTTATTTTCTTCTCTCTCTACTCAGTGATCACATACCTAGTTATCTGTGTGCATGTCGTATCCTCCAAATAGAATGTAAGCTCTGGAGGGCAAACACTGTTCTTTGCTTTTGGCCTTTGTATACTTAGCACTTCGCTCTTAGTAGGGACTTTAATATGTTTATTGAAGGGGGTTGAAGATCTGTAGTCGATACCCATGTGATCACAGATGCCATGGGACCAAATATTCAACAAATTCTCCTTCCTCTAATCTCTCTAAGATTGAGAAATTATAAATAAGCTCATCTGGTCTAGTCAGAGAGGCTGCATTAGACCAGATCTGACCGCAGCAGTGTCAATTAGTCCCAGTTCTGGTGCACACATTGTGTGTGGGCTGTGGAGCAAGAAGCATGGCATGTCCAACAGTTACCCAGAAACTCCAGTGCTCACCACAATGAGCATGCCAGGAGAGGAGAATCAGGATGAAATAACAGGAGTCTCATGGCTGTATCGCATCTCCCACCCTCAGTGCTCCTCTCTCCAAGGGTCATTCTACTCATTCTCAACATATACTTAAAAAATAAAACAACCTTTACCTTCCATCATAGAATTAAGGCTGTGTGTTGGCTCCACAGCAGAAGAGTAGTAAGGTCCTAGGCAATGGGGGTTAAGTGGCTTGTCCAGGGTTGAATATCTAGGAATTATCTGAGGCCAGATTTGAACCCAGATCTTCCCATCTCTAAACTTGACTCTCAATCCCCAGAGCCACCTAGCTGCCACTCCACCATACTTTCTCACCACCAAGTAGAAGCCAAGGCAATAAAGATATACCAGCCACTATGTTAGCATCTAGCTTCCTTGTTAACTTGCAGGATTTGCCTACATCCCTTATTTTAGATATTCAGGCAAACCCACCAAAGGGGCTAGGAGTGTCCAAGGGAAATCTTCCATCTATAATGACTAGGCACCACCATTTGCTATGCTCTCTATTCTATCTTCATGCTTTATAATGCCTTTATTTTCTTTGTTATGTTGGCAATGGACAAGTGGTATCAAGGGCCATTGATTGTTTTCCTCATCTGTAAAATGGGAATGGCAATACTTACCCTATGCTAACTCAAAGAGTGGTTGTAAGGGGAATGATGAGCCCTCTAGAAATGGTGGTTCTTACATGCAATGAAACATTGATGTGGCTGATGGTCTGAGCATTTCTCTGTTTTCCAGAACGTGATGCCTTTGACACCTTGTTTGACCATGCTCCAGATAAGCTCAACGTGGTGAAAAAGGTGAGAAGATGTTTGTGTTGAAATACAGATAACTTGGGGGCAACTGGGTAGCTCAATGAATTGAGAGCCAGGCCCAGAGATGGGAGGTCCTGGGTTCAAATCTGGCCTTAGACACTTCCCGGCTGTGTGACCCTGGGCAAGTCACTTGACCCCCATTGCCTAGCCCTTACCACTCTTCTGCCTTAGAACCAATACACAGTATGGATTCTAAGACGGAAGGTAAGAGTTTAAAAAAATACAAATAACTTAAAAAACCAGATAATTATGAGGAGATGGGGAGAAATACATTTATTGAGGTTCCTAAATCCAGTTATGGAAAACTCACCCCAACAGTGCTTAGAATGCTGCTGCTTCTCTGAGGGCCTCCCAAGAGTCAGATTGAGAAAGCAGATGCTAATTGTTTTCCCCCTTGAAGTTGGTTGCAAAGCTAGTTCAGTGACACAGACTTGTAACCCATGGTTAAGTTGACTTTGAGAGTGCCGGGCTCTTTGCAAGAACAATGGTTCTTTGAAATGGCTCCCAGCCCTCTTCTTCCCCAATATGAGGCCACCATGGTAACTCTCTGTATACCTTCTTGGGTGTGGAGGAAAGAAAGCCAAGCATCTCATGCCCCTGCCTCCCTGGCCTGAGCAGCATTCTACCTTCTCTCTACAAACTGCAGCACCCTCCTGGCTGGCCCCCATGCCAATTCCTGTGCCAAGCAAGAGCACAAAGAAGGAAAGACTTGTGGATGCAAGATGGTGCTAAGCACAAAGTTAATGCTTTGGTTCAAAAGCACGTTCTGATATTGTCTGTGGCTTTGGGCAAATGACTCTTTAAGACTGGAGCCCTTTCCTTGTCTGTGATTTTGGGGATGATACTTTGATTACTTATTACTCACCTTATAGGGTTGATGTCAGGAAATTATTATTTGAGAGCATGAGCTCTTAACCTGGGGTCCCTGAACTTGGTTTTATTAGTTTGATTATTTATATTTTCAAATATTTGGATAACTATATTTCCACATAATTGCTTGCTATTATAATCCTAGGTATTTTATTTTATGTATTTAAAAGTATTCTGAGAAGAAGGGCCATTGATTTTACCAGCCTACCAAAGGGATCAATGGCACAAAAAGTTTAAGAAACTCTATTATCAAGGTAGAAGTGAAGCAGTAAAGGATCAGAGTCGAATCAGCAAGGCATGCTTTCAAATCCTGCCTCAGATATGTCCTGGCTGTTTGGTTCTGGCAAGTTACCTAAACTTCTCTGAAACTCAATTTTCCTCATCTGTAAAATGGAGATAATAATAGTAGCCATCTCAAAGAGTCATTATGAGGGCTAAATGATGTGATACACATGGAAAGTGCTTTTGGAAACCTTCAAGTACTTTAGAAGGGTGAGCTATTGTTATTAGACTATAGAATACGACAAAGGTGTGTTATTGTCATATCTTTTCCACAATATCACAGGATGACATGCAAAAGGCACAAAGCTAGAATCACAATGGATGACCAAGTCAGGTCTTGAAAACTGGGAGCTTAGGATTGAATCTAAGGAGATGAGGGATAAATATAAGTCTTATACTTGGTACAAAAAATCAGTTTCATAAATATAAGATAGGGGGAGACAGCCATGTCTTACACAGGAGTTCTGAGAATCATTGAATGGGATTAGAGGACTGTAAATTCCACATGAGTCAGCAGTGTAATATGGCAACCAAGAAGAGCTATCGGAACCTTAACATTGATGAAGAACCTCATAGCTTTCATGAATAGGCAAAGAGTAAAGAAATTCCACTGTTCTGTGCCATCACCAGATCTCCTCAAGGGTATTAGGTTCCATCTTGGACAGAGTAGTTTAATCAGGATATTGATAAGTGGGAAGGATCAAAGTATACAGAGGAGAACAAATCAAAATGATAAAGGGCCTTCTGAGCCCATGACCTATGAGGATCCATTGAAGGGAACTGGAAATGTTTAGGATAGAGGAGACTCAGAGGGCAAAATTTGAAAGGCCAAAATCATGTAGAGACTAGATTTGTTTCAGTTGACCCTTGAGAGCCAAGCGAGAAGCTAAGACCTTTAAATGAGTGTATTCAAACAGTCACACTAAATGGAAGTTGCAAAGTTTGATGTCATTCTCTCTCTCTCTCTCTCCCTCTCTCACACACACATTCACACACATATACTTCCTAACAGAGCTGTCCAAAAGTAACCTGGGCTGCCTAGAGAGGTGATGAGTTTCCCTCCTTGGAGGTCTTAAAACAGGAGCTGGAGAGCCATTTCTTATAATAAAGATTTCTTTCATGTATTGGTTGGACCACATTGATTGCTCAGGTACCTTCTAACTCTCAAAGTCTGTGATTCCTGACCCTCAACACTGTGTGTGTCACTCACCCATACAGTACTGACCACTGGAGTATACACCTTGACCACTCCTTTTCCCTGGTCAATCACATTGAGCAGGCAAGTTAGCATCTGACAAATATCCCATACTCAGACAAATGGGCCATCTCCCAAACCCCTAACTTCAAATCCTCAGCACAGAGTCATCGTTCCTTCCACCAGAAACATGGTAAAAAGAAGCTTTCAAAAAACCTTTTGGGTAGGTAGGACTGTATTATACCTATTTTCCAATGAAGAACCCAACAAAATCTAGAGAGGTTTAGATGTCCAGCTCAAAGTTACCTAGCTAACCTGGGCAAGTCACCAAAACTCTCTGAGCCTCAGTTTTCCTCATCTTTAAGATGAAGATAATAGTACCAATCTCAAAGAGCCATTAGGAGGGTTGTTATGAGGGTCAAAGTTGGCCAGCCTTTTTGTTAAGTTGACAAAAGTTTCTTTTCTTACAAAACTAATAGATATTTGCTAAATGTTACCTCCTTCTTCCTAAAATCTCCTAACTTCAGAGTACTATTTCTTCAGCTGAACCAATGCTTCCTTCATTACAGTCCAGTTGACAAAGAAATGAGCTGAGATTTAAACATGGTCTCCTTCCAAGTCCAGTGGGATTTTTTCCTGTCCTCAGTACACATGAGAAGCCATTGAATGTGCCTGATATCTTGTTTTTCAGACACTCATCACCTTTGTAAATAAGCATCTGAATAAGCTGAACCTGGAAGTCACAGAACTGGAAACCCAGGTAGGTCATCACCTGGAGCCAAGCCAAGCAAGTAAAGGGGAAAACGATGATGATGTCAGAGATGGTGCCATGTGGGATCAGGCTAGACCAGTAGCACACTAAGACCCTTCAGTTGCACAGCCTGGGTCAGAGATAACATGGAAATTGTAGCTGACTGGGGGGGGGGGGTGCAAACCAATGATATCTCAGAGCTAGGTACAGTGAAGAAGAAGGGCAACCTTTGCCAGTGATGATAGAGGAATTGCAGAGGGGTGGAGACCAGACCGGTGTAAGGATAATTTTAGCATTGTGACCTAAACTATATCTAATTATTGGTTGCCATGGGATATCCCAAATAATAAAATACCCAAGTCAGCTGGAAATTATGGTGATTTTAATTAATATAGAGAGAAGGAATTAAGGAGAAGAGAGAGAGAGAGAGGAAAGAGTTAATTTAAACTGTTCTGGCTCAGGCTGAGTCAGGCAGGAGTTCAAGGCCTTGGCCAAGGGGGCCTCCCCTGAGAGATAAGGGAAAAGGGAGTCAGTCTTATCACTCACCACAAGACCATCTCAAGGAAGCTGTTTGAGGGAGCTCCTCCAGGCTTGAGTTCCAGGCTCAAACTGGTGCCCAGGCCTGCTCACAGGATGTCACCAGCCAGATCCACCTCTCCAGAGAAAGAGACAGAAGAGAGGAAGTGGCGTGCCCTATATAGACAGTTTTATGTCACTTTCCTGCATCTCATCTGTACCAATGGTAGCTTAGCTTGACTTAGGACAGCCCAGGGGTCTGTCAGCTGTTTCTGCACATGTCTGTCAAAGGCCATCCTCCTAGATACTTAATCCTTAAGTATGGGTGCAGACATTCCTGACCTTGTTAGACTAAGTAGGGTGGAGCAATGTAGAGTTCACAAGACATTCCTGATTCTGTTAGACCAAGTATCCCCATTGATACAATCAGGAGATTACAACTTTATCTTCCCCTAAAGTACGGTCTGAGTTGGGTGGAGTAGTTTTAAAGTTCACACTGGGTCAGTGGTGACATAATAGCCACAGGAGGCAGAAGCAGATCAGAGAAGATGTAGGAGCTGTAGGTGGGACCACACTAAGCCAATGATGTCATAGGAGCTTTAGGTTGAGTATAACAAGGTTGAGTGAGCAATGAGGGGGTCAGGGAGAGAATAGTGAGAAGGCAGGCCAAAACCAGTGAAACCACAAGACTGATGAAGTACAGACAGGCTGGACCTATGAAGACAGGAGCCACTGTTCTATTCATTCATTTGTAGCTCTTAGCTGCTCTTGTTAAATCCCAAACCATCAGGCCATTGGGAGCCTATACCCATCACCTGGGGAGGTCTCCTTGAGCTGACTTAAAAGCTTGAGGTATTTGTTCTGTGCCAGAAAGTCAGCTGTGTGGGAGGTCAGTGTGAACGTGGAATGCATGCATGGATGGTGTGCTTACACACACACACACACACACACACACAAACACCCACTTCAACTTAGCTGGAGTATCTGTGCCCAGGCTACAGTATGGAAAATATGCTCAGGATCTGAGAGTGTGCCTATGGGCATTTCCTAAACTCTTTGCCAACTTTTGAGTTTCTGTAATTAATGACGGTTCTCTGTGTATTTTTTAAAAAAGAATTTCAAGGAGGAAGATGTGTGGGGGTGGGAATAGCTGCTTTGGAAGAAGATGGTGATGATGTCCTTTGGCAAGAGTGTGCTTGGATGTTCTAGGATGTTGTATTTGGCTCTTAATCCCTCTCATCACTACCAGTGCAACCAGGGGAGAGAGAGGGAGAAGGAAGCCAGGCTCAGAAGGCAGCTGCTGTAAAAGCTAGGGACCTGAGCAAAAAAGCAGTGAGAAGAGCACTTTGGGGATATGAAATCCAAAGATCTCAGTGGTTCTGATGCTGTGTGACTTCAGGCAAGCTGCATAACCCTCTCTGGACTTGCTTCAATTTCTTAATCTGTAAAATGGGAATAATATCTGTCCTGCCTGCTCCTTAAGAGGTGGCTGTGAGGATCCAAGGAGATAACATATGTCTAAGTGGTGCTTAGCAGCTAGACTAGAAGTTTTAAGATCTTGATTTACAAACTTCCTTGCAACCAGAGCTGCTTCTCTTAAGGAACTGAGTTCCCCATCACAGACTTTTCAAGCAAAGAATCCATTTATTTGAACGTATTTTGTTTATAAGCATACATAAATAATATATCCATAAAGGAATATTGATGCACATATTGTTTCACTCAGTAGATTACAAGCTCCTGGAGACTGAGTTATTTCAGTTCCACCTTTCTTTTTTTTTAATTTTTAAATTTTTATTTAGAATATTTTTCCATGGTTACATGATTCATAACCCCCCCCCTCCAGCTCTCTCCTTCCCCTTCCCAAAGCTGACAAGCAATTCCAGGATTATACCTGTATCATTGTTCAAAACATATTCCCAGTTCCACTTTTCTATCAACCAATCCACAAGTATTTTTAGGCACCTACTCTGTGTTAGGTCCTGGAGATTTGAGTACAGAAAATGAAACAATCCCTGTTCCTAAGAAGTTTACATTTTAATGAGTTAAATGAGTACACATTTAAGTCTAAAAATATAAAGTGAATGACTGCAAATGAATACAATATTATTAAGTAGAAGATAATTTTGGAGGAAGGATTTTCATACTCGGGGGATCAGGAAAGACTTCATGCTCAACCTGCATCTTAAAGAAAAGGGACTCTGTGAGGGGGAAAGGAGAAGACACCCAAGTCAGGCATGGGGACTACCAGTACAAAAAGGACAGAGTTCTAGAGATGCAGGAACAGAGAGACCAGTTTGGCTGCATTACAGAATACAAGAGCAATGTCCCATTTCCTAGCTCTTGTGACCTTGGGCAAGTCACTTACTCCCAATTGCTTAGCCTTTCCTGTTCTTTTGCCTGGGAGCTGATACCTCATATCTACCCAAAAACAGAAAGTAAAGGTTTAAAAAAAAAATAACATCCACTAAGATGGACTGGACCAAGTTTGTGTGGGGGTTAAAACTAAAAAAGGGGAGTTTGTATTTTATCCTAGAGGCAATAGACAGCCATTAGAGGTAGTTGAGTAAATTGGTTGAGTCTGATTAATGTGGCAGCTGGATGGACTTGGAGGGAGACCATGTGCCAGTAACCTAGATGGGAGGTGATGAAGGCCTGAGCTATAGCCCTGTATCCCCCCCAGTGCCTGGCATGTAGTAGACACTAAGTGCATACTGGGCAATCAAGCCAGCTGTAGGGGGGTTTCGGGTTTCAGGTCAGGGTTGGACAAGATGACCTCAGCTCTTGTAAATCTAGGATTCTAGGACTCAGTGCACGGTCAGTCGTGACATAAGTGCACTGTGTTATTATGGTTAGATTCAGAAGTGCAGGAGAGGCATTGTTCTCAGGCTTCTCTGGAGCAGACGATTTGTATCTCCCTGACAGCTTGTAGGTCTTTTTTGCTTTGGTGAGGTCACAATCGAATAATTCCTTCCAGAAAAAGCATTAGTGGTAAGCATAAGAATCGTGAGCTGGTGGCTGGTCATACTCTTCCCGCCTGGACAAGGCTGAGCTCGCCCTCTCTGGAAGGCAGAAAAGGTCCCTTCTCTCCCCTTCCAACAGGATTAGTCTCAGAGCCATCCAACTGGCCAGTTAAGAAGCACCTAGACTAAGGGGCTTCCATGTACCCAGCCCACGCTAGGGGGATTATTCCTTGGATATGGATCAGAGGACTTTGCGTAGCTATGTAATCCCCTTGGCAGCAGCTTTGCCTGCGGCTGCTGCTGCTGAAAATTGTACCTCCCACCCACCCAAATCTAGAACAAACTCTCCTATCTTAGTATGGTTCTACTTTCCTACCTAGAAAGCTCTTCCCTTCCCCTTTCTTCTACTTATTCAAATCCTATTCAGCATGGTCTACTGGGAAGGACCCAGAGTCAAGTAGATGTGGAATTCTTCAACTCCACGTCTTGCCTTCCCCACACGCTCCCCCCATCCCTATTTCCCCATCCATAAAAGAGAGGAGGTAGATGTGAGGACCTCTTAAGTTCCTTCCAGCTCCAAATAAAACCAAGGATGCCTCAAGGCCTAATGCAAATCCATCCAGTCTTGCCTGCCCATTCCACCTGGAAGCAGTCTACCCTATAGCACTAACTTAAAAAACTTATTTAAAATTTTCTATATTTATTTATATTTGTTTCTATATTTTATATTCTACATTGTTTTTTCTATATTTCTGCCATGTCATGCAGTTAACTTTTTCTTCTGTGTAGAAGATCAAATCAGTCAATACTTAAAGAAATTCATTCATACTTTTCATTGGAAGATCAAATATTGATGCTGAAACTTAAATACTCTGGCCATATAGTGAGAAAACAGGACTTACTGGAAAAGACTATGATGCTGGGAAATATTAAAGGCAAAAGGAGAAAGGGATCGTAGAGGCTGAGATGGATAGATAGTGTCTTGGGAGCAATAAACACGAGCTTGGACAGACGTTGGGAGAGAGTGGAGGACAGAAGGATCTGGCATGCTATGAATAGTCCATGAGGTCATGAAGAGTTGGACGTGACTGAATACTACCACCAACAACATATGTATTGTCTCCCTAGATTGGGAGCTCCCCTCAGGCTCTCATTTCTCCATCCCCTCCCAGCTATCAAAAAATGGAGAAAGGAATGGGCTGTGCTGCCTTTGGAGGTAAGAGGGTCTCTTCCCCTCATTAGAGATCTTCAAGTAGAAACCTAAAATAGAAGAGGTTTGTTCAGATATAATTTGGAGTAGATGGTTCCCATTTCTCTGTGTTTTCCACAAGCACAACATGAAAGACTCTGCCAAAAATTTGGCTAAAATCTAAGGAAACTATAGCTATCGCAGCCCTTGTATCTAGTTAGTAACCTTGTCCAAAAAAAAAAAAAAGCAATTAAATTTACTCTGGCATGACCTGTTCTTAATGCTCTTAAACCCCAACTGGTTAGGTGATTGATTGAATTGACCCCTTTTCTTAACATCTCAATATTGCATTAATTTCTTGATGCTGACAAACTCTCCCTTAGTAAAGTGTTAGTCTAAAATCTTTCCAGGAAACAAAATCAAGGTCATGAAGTCCCTCTAGTCTGAAGAATCTACTGGCTTCCTTTTCTGGAAAATCAAGACATATTTGCCCTTCTCTAATCTGATGGCACCAGTGTTTCAAAGATCACTGGGATTTTTCAATCATTACTTTCTCCCCAACTTTTGGTTCATCTAGACCAGGTAACTTGAACTCATCAAAACCTTCTAGTCATTTTCTTATTCTCTCTCTATTTAATTAATTCCTTATTAGCCATTTTTCTCTAGATCTTTTGTTTAGTCTTTTTTTTTTGCCAGCCTCCTTGGCAGGGAAAAAAAGCAAAAAGCAAAAAATAAAAACAAAAACAGAGAACTGAGTTAAGTAATTTTGCCTTCTCTTTGTTACCAATTATTATAATCTCATACACCGGAAGCAGCAGCCCCTATCCCTTTGATTTCTCTCTTCCTCTAATTTTACCCTAAAAATCTTTTTGCTATTTATAGAGTTCTTCAGCTCTTTATGATCCTATGGTTTCTAATACTATTGGGCCCATTCTGTACTTTTCTGTTCACTCATAGTTACATGTACTTTATTCCATCTTTTACATGTACTTTTTTCAAAATCTAAGTTGATCAATGAATTTCTTATCCTTTCAGTTTTCTTAGTTTTTCTTCTCTTTGGAAAAATTTCATTTTTTATCCCCATTCCTCCTAGGATGACTTCTCCAGTAGAATTTTAGGCCATGAGGTCCTTTTCCTCAATCCTTTGAAGTCTACTTTCCTAAGTAGACTGTTCCTTGCTTTCCCCTTTTTCCCTTTCATGTATTCTAAAACAGGATTGTCACTTCCTGCTAAGGCTCCTGAAATTTCTGCTTTAACAACTGGAAGTCCTTCCATATTGGACAAAATAGGAATTTTCTTTATTGCTTCTGTTATCTTTTGAAAAATAAAATCATAAGTTCATAGACATAGAACTGGAAGAAGCTTCAGGGGCTATCTAGTCTATAAATGTGGAAACTGAGGCCCAAAGAAGTTAAATGAGCCCAAAGAAGTTAAATGACTTGCCTAGGTCATTGAGGTAAACCAGGAAAGTATTAGCTGCTTTGTTCTTGGGCAGAACTCCAGGGTTCAAGCAGATGCTACATAAATATGTAATAAGCATTTTTTACTGTAACACCTGGTTCTATGTTATAAAGCCCTATGTTGGATGCTTAGGAAGACACAAAGACAAATGATATAATATCTACCTTCAGAGGACTTGTAGTCCAGTAAAGAAATAAGACTGAATTCTAAGGTCCTTTTCAGCTCTAAATCCAGAATTCAAGTCTAGGTTTTCCCCCCATTTTCTTTTTACGTGGTTCACTCATCCTAAATTCTAAATGGGCAGAACTAGAGATGGAAGGTCCTGGGTTCAAATCTGACCTCAGACATTTCCTAGCTATCAGTGTGACCCTGGGCAAGTCACTTAACTCCCACTGTTTAGCCCTGCCACTCTTTTACCTTGGAACCATGCACAGTATTGATTCTTAGATAAAAGGTAAGAGTTAAAAAAAAAAACTCTAAATAGAAGGCAATCTATTCTCACTTTAGGCTTTGGGGTGAAAAATACCCAGATTGCCTGAGCCATGCTCCGTCCCTCCTACAGATGGTCAGCCTCAAGCCAGGAGGCCACCAGAAACAACTTCTAGTAAGAAAAGTTTTGCAGGGCTTAAGAGCCTACTTAATAATCTACTCTCATCGAATTTCTAGATATTAACAAAAGCCATCTTCTCATTGCTCTGTTGGAAATGAAACTAGAGAAGCAGGGCATCTTAAGAGTTGTCAGAGAACTTAGAGATTGTTCTCTACCATTTTCTACACTAGGAAGGATATTTTAGAAAATATTTTTATTTATTTATTTATTTCTACCAATTACTCATAATAAACTTTCACACAAATTTTCCTATGTTGTATGACCAGACATCTCCCTCCTTCCATCCCTTCCCTTCCCCTCCTGATGCTGGCAGGTGATTCAATCGGGATTATACATGTATTATCAGACAAAAGATATTTAGAAAGAAACTTCTGACTACAGCATCCCCACAAGTTTTGTCACATCTAACCCTTGCTTTGATGCTTGCAATAGCCACATCCTCCTTGATGAGGTGTATGCCTGGGGGGAAAGCATCTCCTCAGCCTGGGTTGCTCAGCTGAATTCCCCCACTCCATTCTTCTTTACACTGTGACCCTTGGTTGCCAGGACTAGCTTTCTCTTGAGTTCTAAGCTGGCTCTCTTCTTTGCTCCTCCTGGAAATGTCTTTCTCTACTAAGAGAGAACCTCCTTTCTGTATTCATGTCAATTTAAAGTTCATGTCTGCTACCAACAGGATTCTGGGTCTCCTTCAAAGGCATATGACTGCTCTGGGGATGAAAGGGTACAAAAGGGAGAACAGGGATCTTCTCCCCACTAGGAGTTTCCTCTATTGGCAGTCCCTGGTCTACATTTACCAATCTCTCAAACTCTCTCCAAGTTTTACCTATTAGAAGTCCACAAGTCTGTGGCCCATTTTCAGCCCATCTAATATCAGAAAAAGGTATTCACATTTCATAAAAGGAGCCCTGAATATCAAAACTTTATGAATACATTGATTTATCATTATCTACTCTTTGCTTTCTGTAACCGTATTGATTATGGAAACAGGGGAAAACCAAATCCCCCTTAGTTGTGCAATGGAGCCTCAAGTCCAGAAGAGCCAACTTCAGATCTTCAGACACTGAGCAAATCATTTTTCCTCTCAGCTTTGGTTTCCTCATATGTAAAATGGAGATAATGATAGCACTACCTCCTAGGATTATTGTGAAGATCAAATGACATGATATTTGTGAAGCCCTTTGCATACCTTTGAGTACTATACAAATTTTGGTGATGATGATGATGATGATGATGGTGATGATGGTGGTGGTGATGATGATAATGACAATGACAGAAGATAGAATGAAAGACCTGGGTTCAAATTTTGCTTCAGACATTTCCTATCTTGGTGAACCTAGGCAAGTCATTTATATTTGCCTCAGTTTTCTCATCTGTAAAATGGATATATAATAATACCTACTTTTCTGAGTTGTTGTGAGGACCAAGTGAGATAATAATTGTAAAGTGCTTAGCACAATGCTTGGCACACTCTAAGTGCTATATAAATGTTAGCCATTTTTATTATTATTACCTCACAGGGTGATTGGGAGGATCCAATGAGAGAATGATCATTTTAGAGTGCTTAGCACAGAGCCTGGAGCATAATAAGAGATATGTAAATGTTTTTATTCATTATTATGATTATGGTGCAGTGGATAGAGCAATTGGTTTGGAATCAGGAAGACCTGAGTTCAAATTCATTCTCAGACACTTACTAGCTGTGTGATCCTGGGCAAGTCACTTAACCCCCTTTTCCCTGTTGCCTTGTCCTTACTATTTCTCTGCCTTGGAACCTATATTTAGTATGGAGACTGACAAAAAGTAAGGATTCAAAGAAAAAATAAAGAAGAGGTTGGGTTATGAGGACCTAGACTTCCAGACTCTCTTCTTCTTCCTCTTCCTCTTTTCTCTTTCTCTTTTCTCCCTCCCTGCCTGCTCTATCCAATGCCCAGACTGATTTCTGATAGTAAATGGACTCATTCCCCCATACTGTTCCTTCTAATGAACCACTGAATTGCATTGCTTGGCTCTGCACCAACGCCCCAGCTCTCAACCCAGCCATCCTCTACAAGCTGGGTCTCCAAACCTCACCATCACCAGCCAATTTCTATGCCCTTGGAGACCACCATTAACCTTGAGGCTACTTCCTAATAGCCATAAATAGGTCTGGAGGATAATTTTGCTGCTTGCCACAAGCACACAGCTGTTCCTCCTCTCCCAACATGCTCTACCTCTAACAATAGAAATGTGTCCTATCATTAGTGTGATTATTGTCATCGTTAGGCTCTGCTTGTTTGTGGGACTATCCGGGAGTCGCTGTGTGAGTGGAAGTCCAAACGAGGTCACGATACTCACTGGCTTTTTTTCTCTCCTCAGTTTGCCGATGGAGTCTACTTGGTGCTGCTCATGGGCCTCTTAGAAGGCTACTTTGTGCCTCTACACAGTTTCTTCCTGACTCCAGAAAGCTTTGAGCAAAAGGTACTTTGGGAATGGTTGGGTGGGTCAATGGATAGAGAGAGGTTCAAAACTGGCCTCAGACAAGTTATTTAATTCCAATTGCTTGGCTCTTATGGCTCTTTGGCCTTGGAACCAATACTTAGTGTTGATTCTAAGGCAAAGATAAGGCTTTAAAAACTAAAGGGAATTTTGGACCTCCATCTTTATAAGGGCCCAGGGTTGTCCCTGCAATCCCAGAGCTACCTTGTCTGGATTAATAGAAATATAGAGGACTCTGGTTAAGATCTGGATTGATGCTGCCTCCCTTCCATTGACCCTATGATTTCCAGAGAAGGGAAAAGGGGATGGATATACCTTGCAGAACAACCAGGCTCCCAGCATGGACAACAGAGTATATTGGGCCCCATGGGGAGCCAGTGAGAGCTGGGAGAAGCCCCATTTAAGGGAATTATAACTGGATGCTGTTGCTTACTCCACAGAAATACCTCTACCCACCTTGTCTTGGACTTCAAGTCCAGAGACTTCCCCAACTTGGAAGGCCTTTGAACCTTGGTCTGGTGATGACTGTTGGATGACAGATGACAGATGATCTGTCTGGCATCAGAAGAGCAGCCTAAGAGAATCAACTCCACATTGTTAGACTCCATAATTCTTAGCCCCAGAAGTTCACACAAAGACCAGGAAGGCAGGTAGCATTCTATGCCATAGCTGGGGATCACCCACGCTGAAGAAATCATGGATCTTTTGAATTATAAAGATGATTTTTACTATTAACTTAAATAAAAATTCTATTTTTAACATCAAAAACAGTGACATATATTAAATTTCAGGAGACAGTAAAGTCATTCAGTGTATTTCCCAAAGTGAAAGGATTGTTCCTTTTACCTATTTAACAAATCCAGAAAGTTCTCTTTATAAAATATATACTCATTAAATAAAAATTCTTATTGAATATTGAGGTTCAACCCATTTTCAGTGGAAGATGTGCTTAGGTTGATATTATTATCACTGGTTTGCAGTGAATGGTATTTATTCAGTATCTGCCATGCGCCGAACAATGAAGATATAAAGACAGAAGTAAATAGCCCTTGCCCTCAAAGAACTTACATCCTATTGGAAAAAGCAGGGGAAACAATATTTGCTGGGAAGCCAGAGGATGTGCATTCAAATCCCCGAAATGCCACCTTCAATCTGTATGAACCTTGGGGAAAAAAAAAAAAACACTTGAATTCCCAGGATGTCAGTTTCCTCATCTGTAAAATGAGAGGGTTAGGCTAGATGGTGCCAAAGCCCCTTCCAACTCTCAACCTATGCAGCTACAAACTGCCAAAACAGTCATCTCTGCCCTGCAAAGATCCGAAGACCCATCTTCCTGCAGTTCAGCTGAGCTCTAATTGTCTTTTAACTGCTACCTCCCTCCCCTTCCCAGCCTTTGTAACTAGGCAAGGGACATTCAGGAAGTAGAAGAAATACTTCTCTCTCTTTTGAAGACATCAAAGATTCGACTTCCCTGTCTGATCTCTGCAAATACTCCAAAATCCACCTAGGTGGAAGGCTAGCCACATAAAGCAAGTACATCAGAAGGAGAACTTTGATCTTTGGACTGACTGGTCATAGCAAGCAGAGATCAGTGCAGCTGATTCTCTGCCAGAGTTTCTCCAACCCACCTGCCTTTGAGCTGGAATACCCCCATAATTAAATGACCCGAGTTCCTCCTTCCAAATCAGGCAAAACATTGCACCTGTGGCAATAGCCCCAGGTCTCCCTGTTTCCCTAAGTCCTGAAGCTTTAGGGATTATAGGGGATAAGAAGGAACCCCAGTAATGTAGCTGTTATGATTCTCTTTCTAGGTCCTTAACGTGTCATTTTCCTTTGAGCTGATGCAAGATGGAGGGCTGGAAAAACCAAAGCCAAGACCAGAAGGTACCTGTCTCTCCCCTGCCCAAGGACCACCTAAAGTGGGATCCTCCTTTGCACTCTTGGAATGGGAATCTATAAAGAATTTTTCCCATCCAGAGTGTTTAATAAAAGGCAAATGGTTGGCCCTTGGTGCTTTGGAGAGTTTCTCTCTTCTCCAAGATTACACTCTTCTTGCCTGCCAGAACCCAGTGGTTTGCCCCTGGGGTGGGACAGGGAGAGGAGCTAGAGGACAGATCAGGTCAACTATGTGTGCACAAAAATACAGCTGTGGGAAAGAAATTGAGCTGTGCTCCCATCACCTCTGCATCGACTGGGATTCCAGCCACAGGTCTAAGGCAAAGGGTCATAACAGAAGCTTCCCCAGATGGTATGGGAGGGGTTGGAGGTGTGAACATACCCACAATCCCTTTTCCTCAGAAAAGCTACAGACGGGTATCTAAAGTCTGGTTATGCTAGTCAACAAACATGAGAGTACATACAGCCCTTACTTCACTGCTATTAGCTCCATATTCTGGCACATCCCTTTAAATTAAATCCTACCTAAATCTGGCTAAGACAGAGCCCTAATGAACAGGGTTTGAGCTATAAATGCAAACCTCAGACAAGAGAAAACTCTCCCATCTCTATATACATATATCTATGTTCTCTTTCTCTTGCTTTACCTTTGTGAGAGAATGTGATTATTACTGGGGCCATATTTGTATGTCAGTATAACTCGTACATTGGTTGCTAGGACACTCTTAAGTAAGGACTGTATATCTGCTACCATTTATAAATGATGATAGTTGGGATCTATTTCCATATCCATATTCTATATAATATTGCCCAGTACCTTTAATACCCATCATCTGTCCCTTAAGAGCTGTGCAATGTAGTCATCTGGATGTAGAAGTCTGATCCTATGACATTCTCCAGCTCAAATGCATCATAAAATACAAATTCCTCAGTTTGGCATTTGAAGCCCTGTGCTATATGGTTCCAAGATACCTTTTTAGTTTTATTTCACTCCTCATGCTTTTCTTCCAGTCAAACAAGCCTACTTTCTCAATTTAGAACTGAGTATTTTTTTGCCTTTGCAAGATATCTCCCAGGCCCTTCTTAATTCTCCTTCTTCAAATTTTGTGGCCTTTAGTGATCAGTTCAAGGGCCACCTCGTCTGTTCAATCTTCCCTGATTACCCAGTTGTTAGTGGGCACTCTCTCCCTCCCTCCCCAGATTAATTTATTTCACTTATCTGTGTTTATGCCATATGATGAATACAAATACAGTTAGATATTAGCTTAAAGAAAGCCCCTATTCTTGTGAACACTAAATGAGAAAATGATAATTACCTTTCACAAAGCTCTAGCACTATCTAGCTTATATGAGAGGCATCAAGGAAGAATGGATGAAAGCAAAGATTACAAATTCTGTCTGACACACCCTGGGTAAATTACTTAACCTCTCAATCCTTTGGGCAATCTCTAAGCCTCTATATTTCAGAGAAGGTGTCAGCCTGCAGTGGTAAAGGGAGTTTCCTTAATCTGGAGTCCCTGTGCTAATGAAATTACAAACCCAAACTCCCCTCCAACTTTAGGGAACATGAGGAAAAAGAAATGGAATTGAACTTGGAGTTCATGGCAATGGGTAGAAGAAAGATTTGATGAAATGCTTCTTCTACCCATACCCCTACCTCAGATCTAAAAGTGGAATCCATTAGGCCTACCTCAAATTCTTACATACTTTCTTCCTTTCTCTATGCTTTTTTTTGAACAAAGAGTAGAGGCCAAGGAAAGGAAAAAGGAAGGAGGGAGGGAGGGATAGATGAAGAAAAGGATATCGAACTTTCCCTACCCAAAATATGGTAGCAGCCAGCAGCATGGATAGAAGTCCTACAAAAGCACATGGTGGGGAATTTAAGTCCTTGATTTGATATTTCCTCATGTGTGACTATGATCAAGTTACTTAGCCTTCATGAAACTGAGGTCCCTCATTTGTAAAATGGTGATAACAATACTAATAACACTTGCCTCCTGGTTTTATGGTGGAAAAGTTCTTCAGTGCTCCAATACTCCAATGGATCTGTGTCTTGTTGACGTGGGTGAATACTGGATAATTCTGGTCTCAGCCCATTCCATCCAATGTTCAGTGGGTCCCCCCTTCTTACCAGGAGCCTTCCTCCATTTCTCTTGAGATCATTGTTGTACAAGTAACTATCACACTCAAGCTGCCCCATCAGTTTATCCTACTTCTCACCATTCCTAACTCTTACCATTCTGTTTACTTATTTCTCTCCTTTCATTTTTGTTCTGCCTTGACTTAGTAGTAATTTAGTAAATGCTTATGGAATTGAATTGGAGGATGCACTCAAATAAGTTTGAGTCCAAATGTATTAGAAGGGCTTCTGGCCTGGATTAAGGCAGAGACTATGTCCTCACTGTACCTGGGGTCCAAATCTGTGAGCCCAGCTGAGATGAAGAACAGAAACTGGCTGGAATAGAATGTGAGAAGAGAGGTGGCCCTCTCGGGAGAAATCAATGAGAAGAGACCCACATAGTAATGGTATGGTCTCCCTAATAACTTGCAAATGGTTTCTAAGGTTTTGTGTTTGTCAAATTAGAAGCTCAACTATTGCACAAATAGGTCCTTTGGTTTGCATCTTGCTTATTTTTAAAGCAGAAGAGATGAAAGGAAAGGGAGAAACCACATATTTTCAGCTCTTTATTACCTGTTACCCATCTTCTTCTCGGCATCAACATGAATATTTTGAAGTAAGGCAGTCTCCAGGTGATATGGAGTTACTGGATAAAACACTCACCAGAGCATCTCTCTGCTAAGAGGGGACTGATTTCTTGGCTGTTAGCTCTTGGAAAATATATTTTTTTGAGATGATATGAGACTGCAAAGGAAGAGAAGATATAATTTGTTCATTTAAATTAGAAAGTCACTCTTTAACAATACCAAAATAGTCCAAATGAAAACCTTCTTAAATACTTTCCCTAAACATTCTCTCTCTCTCTCTCTCTCTCTCTCTCTCTCTCTCTCTCTCTCTCTCTCTCTCTCTCTCTCTCTCTCTCTCTCTCTCTCTCTCTCTCTTTCTTTCTCCCCCTTAATATAGCTCTCTCTCAATCTACCTCTCTCATTTTCTCTATCTATCAATCTCTCTCTCTTAATTTAGCTCTCAATCTTTTTCTCAATCTCTCTCTTTTCTGTCTCTCTCCTCTCTCTGTCTCTGTCTGTCTGTCTGTCTCTCTCTCTCTCACACTTTCAATATTGCCCCCATCCCCTCATTCACACACTCACACCTATGATCCCTCCCTTGTTGTTTCACCAGTCCTCAGTAATTTTAGGCATTCACTAGCCTTCTGGTGGCTTTGCGAAGAAAGGCAGATGGATACCCAATATTCACCTCATTTCTCTGGAAGTCACAGGGAAAAAACTGAGCAGATCTGAGGAGTGAAGGGCAGGGGAGAGAGGATATGTGCATTTCTGTGCCCAGTTTTGACAAGCAAGACTGAACTTTCCCCACGGCTACTTAGGAATGAGTGACTAGAGATTTTTACTTCAATGCTTCATGACCTTTAAAAATTGAAATGCTAATAGTAAACCACACTCCCATAGCAGGTTATGATTTGCAAGGTTTTTTTCCTTACAACAGCTCCAAGAGGTAATACAATGATTACTGTCCCCATTTTTTAGAGGAGAAAACTGAAGCAAATGAAGATTAAATGAGTGACTTGCCCAAGATCACACAGTTAGTAAGTGGCAGAGCCTGGACAATCCCAGGTCTCCTGGAGCCAGGATTAATATTCTTTCTGTTACTCCTTGGCTGTCTTCCATAGATGGCCCTCACTCTAGAACATTGGGTCCAGGACCATGGCTGTATCACAAGTCTTGGACTCCAGCAGGCAAGCCCTTATCCCAAAGAAAGAAGTGACAGCCACCTTTATGCAGTGTGAACAGCAGTCCCAGGCCCTGGGGCCATTTCTCATCCTCCCAAGTGACTGTGAGCTTAACCTTGCATTAATCAAAGTCCAGCATTCTGAATGAGAGACATCCTGCTGTATTCTACTCATTCAGACTACACGGGTGGTATTTTGTTCAGATCTAAGTGCCATGCTTTAAGGACAGGGAATGATAAGGTAGTGTCTGTCCAGAGTAGGGTGACCAGGATCACAAGGAGACCACAGACTATACCATATGAGCACCAGTTAAAAGAACTGAGGAATAGTTCACCATGGGGAAGATGAGAGTATTAATCATTTTCTTCAGCTACCAGAATGGCTGAGGGCAATACGGTGTAGTGGTAGAAGACCAGCCTCACAGTCCAGATGACCTGCATTCTAGTCCAAAGGCTGACTGGACATGACACTTGGCAAGTCATGCAATCCCTTAGAGCTCTGGGTAACTCTAAGATTATGATTGCAGAGTCCCCGAGCTGCATTAATAGAGGGAATTCTTTATAGCGCTGAGATCAGAGAGAGGTACACACACTCATATATACATGCAATCTGTAGGGCTGTCTGGATAAAGGACTGGGTTTATTCTTCATGGTCTAAAAGTCTAGACAGAAGTTCCTTGGCAGTAGATTCCCAAAGATTAAAGCTGCCCCCAAACAGAATGAATTGCCATGTGAAATAGCAAGGGCCCTTCATTGGAGGTATTCCTTCATTAACATACAGAGGATGGAAGGCCACATGTCATGGATGCCTTAGAAAGAATTCGTGCTTTGGTTAAGTCATATGATATGACTTCTGAAGCCTTTCCAACTCGGAGAGTCTATGATTCTGTTCTGTCAAGGATGAGTTCATGGCATCTTGTTCGCAAGAATTGTGAGCCTCCAGGGTGATAGGACTGGGAGGAAGTGGAATGGGAAGAACTGGCTGATGTTCTGGCTGCCATCTTGGAGAGTTATGACCCTTCCTATAGTTAGGGATTAGAAGTCCATATGGTTCCTTAGTTTTCAAGTATTCATTGCTCTAGGGATAGCCAACTTTTCTAGTAGAAAATCTGCCTAGAGGGATGTTCAAATACAGATGACTATTTTCGTGTGTGTGCAATTATTGAATGCTTAATATGAAACTTCCTGACTAACATGAATGGAAAAATACATCTGTTTTATGTGTTGTTACATTGGGCATAATGCCCACACCTACAATTTCCAGCCAGTGAAGGAGCATTGAGAAGGATCTTATTATAATAATTTTTTTTTTGTTTTGCCAAGAATCTTCCCAGTTCCCCCCTATCTTCTACCTGAGAGTTGAATGGAAGAGGAAATACTGCAATGCTTAGAAACAGCACCAGTGTGGCCATCTGAGCTTGTTTAGAAGGCAGTTTGGTCACTACAGAAGCACGTCTCAGAACAAATTAAGTTGTTTTTTAAGTCAATAATTCATTTTTTTAAGTTTTTCTTTGAAGTGCTTTCCTTTGGCTGGGCTCTTATCCTTTCTTGTAAGAATATGAATGCAGATCTATTTTGACTCCTTATTTAGCTCTTTTTCAATATGGCACCATGGCCCACCTGGGGTCTCTACCATCAACATGGCTTTGAACCTCCTTTTGCAGCAAACTAAATACTTGAAGTATATGGAATATATTATAAAATAGAATATAGAATAGAATAGAATATAGAATATATATAGAATAATATAAGTATATAGAAGAGAGAATGGAAAAAATTGTACTGCTCCTTGGTTGGTCAACAAATGTGAAACAAGTAACTACTGCGTGCCCCCTTGCACTGGGCTGTCCACTGTCATATTTGCCATAATTTTTGCCATTTTTCTTACTGGTAGTTTGATGTTGTTTTTTTAAATAAAACATGGGGAAATATTCTAAATTAATTAAATAAATAAATTTAAAAAATAAAACAAAATATAAAATGGCCCCTGACATCAGATCATAGGATCCAAAATCCAGAAGTAGAGGGGACTGACTCTTAAAAACATCTAGTCCAACCCTTTTACTTTATAGATAAGGAGACTGAGGCATGGAGAGTCTAAGTGACTTGAGTACGGTCACATAGATAGTAAATGGTAAAGTAGGGTTTTGAATTCAGGTCTTAGACCTTCAAGGGACAGTGCTCTTCCCACTGAGGCATAATGGGAAGAGTGCTAGACTAGGAATCAGGAGAACTTCTGTTTGAATCCTGTAAAAAGATATGTAACCCTGAGCAAGTCACTTCAGTTGCTCAGCTTGAATATCCTCATCTTCAAGGTAAACATAGGATTATCTAGGTGGTGGAATGGATAAGACATCAGATCTAGAGTCAGGAAGACTTGAGTTCTTGAGTTCAAATCTGGCCTTCAGACACTTATTAGCTGGTTGACCCTGGACAAGCCACTTAATCTAGTTTATATCAGTTTCCTCATCTGTAAAATGAGTTGAAGGGAAAAAAATGGCAAACCACTCCAGTATTTTTGCCAAGAAAACTCCAAATGGGGTTATGAAGAGTCAGACACAACTGAATAGCAAAAGAAAAGACTAATGGTACCACCTACCTCACTGGCTTGTTGTAAGGATCAAATGAGACAATATATATAAAGGAGTTTTGCAAACCTTAAAGTGCCCATAAATGGTATCCATTATTATCTTCATAGATCTACTCACAAGACAACTGGCCAAAGGGAATGTGGTGCTGTCAGGAAACAGAGCCAGCCCCAGGGTCAGGAAGACCTGGATTCAAGTCCCATCCCTACCCATTCTGACTGCTCCCGGGCCAATTATTTAACTTCTCAGTGTCCTGGCAACTCTCTAACACCATAAATTTCAGAATTCTTGTTGATTTGCCTTGCTTGCCCCTAGAATTTAAAGGGTCAAGAATCTAGAAGGAGAAGGGACCTCACTAGGCAATCTAATCCAACCTCCTCATTTAACAGCAGGATGAGTTTCCTTACCTTCAATCCCCCCAAGAAACATAGGTTTGGACCAAAAGAAGAGGAAGAAAAAATACCTCATCAACGTGTTAGAAAATGTTCCCTCATTTCAGAGAGGCCCCACTAAAGTTCTTGTTTATTTTTTTTGACCCTTACCTTTTGACTTAGCATAAATTCTAAGACAGAAGAACAGCAAGGGTCAGGCAATCAGGGTTAAGTGACTTGACCAGGGTCACAGAGCTAAGAAATGTCTGAGGCCAAATTTTAACCTGTCTTCCTAATTCCTCTATACTATACCTCTATACCTAGCTTCCATCCCCACCATGGGATCCATAAATTTGTATATATGATATATATATATATACATACATGTATGGATATATATTATGGATGTGTGCATATATATATATATATATACACATATGTATTTATGTGCTTATCCCTTCCACATTGCAGGGTTTAGGGGGCAGCTCCCCTGGGATCTGAAAAATCTATGTAAAATGTTTTGATCCTCCCTTCCCATCAGAGAAAATTTTTTTCTTTTTCTTTTATGAGGTATTTATAAAATT
Source organism: Monodelphis domestica (assembly GCF_027887165.1). NCBI lineage: Eukaryota > Metazoa > Chordata > Mammalia > Didelphimorphia > Didelphidae > Monodelphis > Monodelphis domestica. Next base: position 59,539,856 of record NC_077232.1, on the reverse strand, counting down.
TTATTGTAAATTTAGGATTAAGTATACATTTTGACTTTCTAAACCTTTTCTGTGTCATCTGTGGCTTCTGCAAAACTCCCCCCAAATTCCCATTTAATTTCTTATGCTGACTTCCCCCATCCCCAAATATCAAAGCCACAATGGATGGGGAAAGGCGTGATATGGAAAGGATAACTCTGTGTGTGTGTGTGTATATATATAAGTATATATATATATAAATATATATATATATACATATATAACTATATTCCATAAAATGGTTTCCCTGGTAATCTCTCCATTTATACATTTTAAACCATTATGCTTAGCAATAGAACACTATGGTACTATAAGAAATGACAAGCAGGTTGATTTCAGAAAAATCTGGAAAGACCGCTATGAACCAATGCAAAGTAATGTGAGCAGAACCAGAGAACCTCGTATATAGCAACAGTAATATTTCTTGATGAATAACTGTTAATAACTAATTATCCTCAGCAATGCACTGATTTAAGACAGTTCCAGAGACTCATGATGAAAAATGTTATCTGCCCTCCAAGGCAGAACTGATGGAGTGTGAATGAATTCTAAAATATACTATATTTCATTTTGATTTCTTTTTTAAAAATTTGAGATCTCTTCCACAAAATGACTAATATGGAAAAATGTTTTACATGATTACCTATGGAAAATCTATAACAGATTGCTTACCATCTCTGGGAGGGAGGAGAAGGAGGGAGAAGGGGTCAGAAGAAGGGAGAAATTTTTGAAACTCAAAACTTTTAAAAAAGAAAGTTAAAAATTGTTTTTTACATTTTAGAGGGGGAAAATAAAATATAACTTAGAAAAAACCATTATTCTGAGAAGGGAAACCTATAGTTCATCACACAACCAAAAGAATCTGTGGCAGAAACAAGGTTTCCTTTTTCTATAAGAGAAAAAGTTTGAGATTTGTCATTAATTTCCTCGATAAGTTTGTGTTTTTAAATATTCCCTTGTCTTCTGCATCAGTGGTATGAAACTCAACTTGCTACTAACTTATATATATAAATTCCCTTCAGGTTACATATTGACTAAGAAGGCCACATATTAACATTATTGTTATTGTTTAGTTATGTTTGATTCTTCATGACCCCATTTGGAGTTTTCTTGGCAAAGATACTGGAGGGTTTTGCCATTTCCTTTTCCAGCTCATTTGACAGATGAGGAAACTGAGGTAAACATGGTTAAGTGACTTGCCCAGAGTCCCACAGATAGTATCTGAAACAAAAAACCATCCTTGCTCTCTAGGTGCTCACAGTCTCATAGGAAAAAAAATTACTGGGGACCTTTTAGCAGATAGCAAGCCCAATGTGGCCCAACATTGCCAAAAAAGCTAATTTGAGTCTTGAGCTGTTTTAGGAGATGCTGGGTCTATGGAGGTGGCACTTCAGTTGACAGCTCAGATTTTGTTTTCACTTTGGGGTGCTACATTTTTGAAGTCTTACATAATCTGGAGGAATCTAGAAAAGGATATCTGGGGCAATGAAGAGCATAGAAATCATATCATACAAAGATCAGATTAATAATAGCACTATGTGTTAGGAGTTGTACTTTACAAATTCCTAATTTTTATCCCCATAATAACTCTGGGAAGATGTATTATTATTATTACCTCCATTTTGTAGCTGTAGAAACTGAGGCAAACAGAGGGTAAGTGACTTGCTCAGAGGAAGCCCATGAGTGATTGAGACTGGATTTGAACTTGGGAATTCCTGTCTCCAGTACTGGCACTCAATCCAGTGTGAGGATATTTATCCTGGAGAAGACTTAGGGGAGGATTCAATAGCTATCTTCTAGCATCTGAAAAGCTGTTACATGGAAGGATTCCACCTGTCCTTCTGGGCCCCCCAAAAAGGAATGGGAGGCATTCCACTGGGAGAAGTTGTAAAGAATTTACAAATTTAGGTTTGATGTGAAAGAAAAAATCCCTAACCATTAGAATGGGCTGCCATTGGAAGTTGGAGGGTCTCACCACTGGAAATCTTCAGGCAAAGGCTGGATGACTCTCTGTCAAGAATGTTGAAAAGTTCTTACCCTGTGCAGTGCTAGACATGGAGTCTGGAAAGAATTGAATTCAAATACTGCTTGAGACAATTATTAGGTTCATGACCCTGAACAAGTCATTTAACCTGTCAGCCCTAATTTTGCATCTGTAAAATGGGGATAATCAGAGCATTTGCTTGCCAGCGCTGCCATGAGAATGAAATGAGGACTTCGTAAACCTTAAAATACTATATAAATACTAGATCTTCAGGTCTGAGTTCAACCAACTAGTCTCTTGTATATGTGATTTTTTTTCCATCTCTAAGATTCAGGATTTGGGATTCTTTGAGCCCTTGTGGGAAATGACTGTTCTTACATTGGAAGCATTAGCCTTCTCCCCCTGATGTTTCAGCCCTTCCCCGCAGCGTAGCCCTGGTATGTGTTAGTTTACTGGCATATCAAGGACTGAAAATGTGGGACAGGACACACTCACTGGTCCTCTCAGTGCAACTACTTCTTCTGGAAAATCTGAATTGATCTGTTTTAATCCCTCCCCTTAGAGGAGGCATATCAATGAGAAGATCTCCAGAATGCAAGTCAGGAGATCTAAGTTTCAGGCTCAGTTCTATTAGCTACAAGTTCAGTGTCAAGAGGCATAGGTTGCCCCCAGTGGGCTTTATTTCCATCATCCCTAAAACAAAGGAGCTGGACTCCAAGATTCAGGACATCTTTTTCTGCTCCCACACCCCATGAGTGTAAAGAACCCTTTTCCAGAACTGAACCACTGGAGAAAGAAGAATCAGCCATTTCTTCCTTATTCAAGTGGACTGAAAAGGAAAATTGGTTTGTGGCTGATTCTCTTTCTTCCCTCTCTTCAGGCCCTTGCTCATCTTCCCCTCTGACTCTCTGTCTGCCAGCCAGGCACTCGGCACCCCCCATACAGAACCTTTCTAAATCCTTGATGCCTTCCCATTGGACAAACCCCCAAAGGGTATGAGGAAAGGCAATAAAAGAGTTACTAGGAGAGCAATATTAAGTTGTTAATCATATAATTTATTAGGCCTGCAGGCTTTAAAGATGATATGTTTATATGGCCTAGAGCCACAGTTCACTTCCATTAATCCTCCAGCCCCAAAGTCTGCCCAGATAAGTTGTCTCCCTATCAGCCTTCTTGGAAGCAGGAGAGATGGTCATTAACTTCCCTGAAAAAAAAAAAAAAATCATGGATGATCCTTCTATCTGTAACTGTGCTCGCCTGGTCATGGGGCCTCTTGTACTCTTGCTCAACAATCTCCCCTTTCCTCAGTTTTCATGCAGTGCCTCTACTGCAGGAGATGGTTTCTCAGTGTATCCTGCCAGTCCTGACCTCTCACCTGGGCTCCTGTCCCAGATGGGACTGTTTTCCATTTAGACGTCATAACTAATCCCAGCCATCCTCTATGTATCTGTTCCTGTGCCTAGACTGGACTCCCCCCCCCAACTTCCTATAAAACAGCTGCCCTTTGATATTTCTGTGACTATTTCTTGGACCCTATTATGTGTGCTGGGCTTGGGACCTGGGGAATACAAAGATGGGAAAGTGCCACATCCCCTACCCTCACAGGACTTACCATCCGGTGGGGAATGAGGAAGGAAATTTACCCAGCACCTAAATAACAATGATATAGAATGTAAATACACAGAAGCTAAAGAGAAGGGGAGAATTGGGGGAGGGAATGATCACTTTTAGCTGAAGCAATCAGTTTCCCGGCCTCTGAAGAAAGAAAATGATCATAGCAACCATAATTATGATAGCATTTCTTTTGTTGCTATTCAGTCATATCTGACTCTTTGTGGCCATATTTGGGGTTTCCTTGGCAAAGATACTAGAGTGGTTTGCCATTTCCTCCTCCAACTCATTTTACAGATGAGGAAATCAAGGCAAACAGGGTGAAGTAACTTACCCAGGGTCACATAGCTAGTGTCTCAGGCTGAATTTGAACTTGGATCTTCCTATCTCTAGTCCTAGAACTCTACCACTATGCCAACTAGCTGCCCCAATAGCATTTCTAAAGTGCTTTAAAGTGTACAATGTGCTTTGTACTTGTTATTGCATTTGATTCTCAGAACAACCCTATAAGGAAGATGCTGTCATTATCCCCATTGCCCAGCAAGTGTGTGCCTGAGACAGAATTTGAATTCAGGTCTTCCTGACTCTAAGTCCAATGTTCTTTACACTGTGCCATCCATCTGCCAACAGGTAAAGACCTGAGTAGAGTCTGTTTCAGGCACATATAAATGCAGAGGAATGAGAGAGGGTAGGCTCAAGATCAGCCCAGATAAGTACTCCAGTTGGGACAGAAAATAGATAATCCAGTTTCATTGGAGCATGGGGAAGCAGGATGAAATCATGCTAGAAAGGGAAATTAGTTAGAATGTAAAGGGCCCTTAAGTGAAAGAATTTGCATCCCTCTGCCCTCCTCTCATTTAGTTCTAGATCCAATTTATATTCACTTCATGATATCTATACAAGATAAATATGTAGCGATGGAACAGCTTATGGGTTGTCTGTCTGTCTGAAGATGAAGTCCTCCAAGGTCCTGCTCTTATGACTGACACTGTGGTGACTTTATCAAAGCCGTGGAAGATTATTGCAAAGCATCCTAAATGAAATCCCTCAAAAACCTTTATCCTAATTATCCACAGAGGAAAACCCAAGTGGATGAAAAATGTTCATTCTCCAGAGCTCTCCTTTTGACATTTACTTAGATGTTGACTGGTATTCTTCTAATTTCTCTCTGTGCTAATTTTCTTTCCTCAGCTAGAATGTAAGTTCCCAAAAGGAAAAAAAAAAACCATGAAATTTGCCTTATGTTTTCCCCAATACCTCACAGGAGGCTGGGAAAGCAGGAAGCGGAGCACAACGTTTTTTTTAATTTATTGTTACAACTGTCAAGCTTTCTCCTGTGAGACTGAAACAGCTCAGCTTCTGTTTTCTTTCTCTGTTTACAGATATTGTCAATTGTGATTTGAAGTCTACCCTTCGAGTGCTCTACAATTTGTTTACCAAATACAGGAATGTGGAATGAAGAAAGAATGAACCTGGATCCCGGAGGGATGTGCCAATGACTAGCTTGCTACTTCTCTTCACTATTCACCCAGACCTGCCTCCCTAAGCTGAGGCAACTGGATCGGCAGGCGGGTCTTCTAATTGCAACGAACTCTTTATTTTCACCACACTGAATGCTAGCTGGGATATCTTACTGTAACTCAGAAAAACTGTAATGAAATTTTTGGAGAAAATAATTAGGAACTTACTGGAGATTTAACTCTGGATTCCAAAAGGAAATCTAGCTTTTAAAGTGCACCCCAACCTTTATGGATGTCAGAGAAATGAACTGTGACTTTCATCTCCCCCCCAATTTGGGCATTGGGACCCTTTAAAGAAAAGAGGTCTTTACAGACTAAAACAAAATCTGGGATGTGATGGGTGGGAACTCCTCCCTCTAGACAACATTTATTTGACATTTATTTGTTTTTAACCAAAAAAAGAGGGAACGTACTATACTGTATGTAGCCTTGGAGTCAGGAAGACCTAAATTCAAATCCTGCCTTGATTGCATACTTAGCTAAATCATCAAGGATGGATCATGTAATCTCTGAGTGCCCCCAGGCAACTCTCAAAGTCTCTGAGTTCCATATGAGCTGCCAATTTGCATCAGTGGAAGGAATTTCCATGCCAGGAAACCTTATGTTGATGAAATCACAGATCTAGGCCAAGAAAAACAATCACCAACCCAAGCACACCTTTCAGTTTTCTTCCCCTTCTTCCTAAGCCATCTCAGAAAGATGGAGTATCTGTAAGATGATGAGTGGAGGCAAATTCCACCATATGTACAGGACACTTTGGGACTCAGTGGTCCACACTGAAATAGGAAAGTTGAAATTGAAGCCAAATAATATCATACCTGGTCAGAATCATGCCTCGTATATTTTTTAAATCTCAAATACTTTTTACAACTAAAAGGACTCCATTCCTGTGGATTGGTAATAATGTGAGACCGGGGCTTAAATGTAATTTGGGGACAAATCCTGGAGAGAATTAACAGAGTCCCCTACTTTGTCATTTTTTTTCTTTATTACCTATAACAGAAATTCCTTATATTTTCCTTCCAACCAAGTACCCAATTCATTATGATTGGAAAAGTACATTGGAGGCTATGGAGTAGAGACCATCTCAGCAGTTCCCAGAAAGTGGAACCCTTTCGGAGGGATCCTTGAACTTTTAAACAAAGAAAAATCCTTTCTCTCCGCTTCCTAATTGATCATTAAGGCTATTGCTGGCCCATTCCATCTAGCAGCAATTACCAGCTAATTTAGGTGAGGGGGAAAAAGTCATTTATACTAAAGCTTAGCAGTTTAATTTGTTCTGGATTGTTCTGGTACCTTGAGATGCCCAGAGAAACTGATGGCTATGTCCCAGAGGAAGAACAACAGGATCTGTGTGTTTGGAAGGATAGAAAGAGGAGAAGGCTGTGCATCTTCAATACAGGAGAAAGTAAGCAAAAAATGCTCACTGTATATAACCAGCCTGCTGTGGTGCTTCCCAAGCTTTTAAAGGGCCCAGCCCTGAAATGAGCTAAATGCTGGGAGATAAGTGTCCTACCTGTCATTTATATTGTCTTTGCCTTAGAGATGTGAGAAATATCATAGAAAGCCAGAAGAATGGCCCGTTGCTCCCTCCCTCCTATAGAAAGGTCCATGTTATTGCTTTAGACCATTAGACCAAGTCTGTTTCTCTTGTTAGTTTCCAAAGGGTGCATTAGGATAGAAATCCATACCCAACAAAAAAGGAGTGTCCTGGTCATCGTTCAGAAATATTCCTCTTAGTTGCCGGTCTTCCTTACCACATGGTTTTTTACCAAAGCAGTAAGTCAAAATGATTGTGTTTCAGATTAATTTTGTGATGTTGGGGGCCAGTTTATTGCTAGAGGAATTATTTTCTAGTTAAAGTTGTGAACTGTCCAAGATGCAAAGGGGACAAGGTCCCTTGGGGGCATTTATCTAAGAAAGGCAATTCGGTGAATAATTTGTGACATTATGTTTTTAAAATGATGTTCATACTCAATATTTTATGGTTTCTGCTGGCTTTCTTCCTTTTGGTTCCTGGTAGTAAATCCAGATAAATAATTGTTTTCTTTGTCTGAGTAATCCTGAAAATGCTTTAAAAATAAGAGGACTGTCTTCCTTTCTAAATGCTTTGCAAGGAGAATTTTACCTCTCCTTTAAAAAAAAAAAAGAAATTACATCCAAGTAGCCAACTGATAAACATTCTTTCTTAGATTCATTGATTGCTCGTTTTGTATGTATTCTATAAAAAGTGGTATGGAATGATCTTTAAACTTCTCAAATAATAATATATGAAAGTTAAAGCAGGCTTTATATCCATTATCTCATATAATCTTTACACAAATTCTGATTTTGTTACCCCCATTTTACAGATGAGGAAACTAAGGCTCATAGAGGTTAAATGAGTCATCCAAGGTCATATGCAAAATCCAGAACTTTAAGTCTTACGGAATTAAAGAATTCTCAGAGAAGAGATCTCAGAGATCATCTATTTCAACCCTTGCCTAAAGCACGACTTTGCAATAAGTGTTCATCAAGGCCATTTCTACTCAAAGACCTCTGGAGAGAGGGAAATCACTGCCTTCCAAGGCAGCCTATTTTATTATTGATTACTCACTGAATATCAGAGCTGGAAGGGTCCACTGAAAGATAATCGAGTCCAATTCTCATTTTACAGAATATAGGAGCATAGATTTAGAGCTGGAAACAGCCTTGGAGAACATCTAAGCCAAATCCTTCATCTTTTAGCTGGGGAAACTGAGCCTTTCTCAGACTAAAGTAACCCTGCTAAGGTCACCCAACTAATATATATACATATATATATATATATACACTGTTTCCATGATATTAGGACCTCTAGATGGAACTAATTTCTATCTAGAGATCACTTGGACCAGTCCACCTTTAGGTATTTGGGGGAGTGAGGTAGAATAGAAGGAGGATTGACAGCTGAATTACCTAGTCTTTTAATGATAGAAAGAGGGTAATAGAAACCACCACCTTCTCCTCAAAGGGTAAATGTCAGCCTCAAAAAGCCAGTTTCCAGCAATCATTATATATATATATATTTTTTTTTTCTTTGGGAGAAACCTTTTTGGATTTCCAGCCCATCTTTCTTAAGAAATGACTTGGGTTTTTAAAGTCAGAGAGAGCTTATGGATAATTAAACCTAATCGAGAAAAACAAATCACCTGCAACATAGGCATAAGATAGCCTCATGAGGCTATCAGCTCAGGCATTTTTTAAAGGAAAAACCATGATTCGAAATGAATATCTGAGTCTCTTTAAACACCCAAATACAGAGTCTGGACTCAGGGCTATTTGCTAGACTGATTCTGAAGTTCCTGACATAGTACTACAGTCCTGGTCGCATACTTGCACTTGCCAGGAAACTTGCCAAAGGCCAACCTTGCCCATGGTTCTCTCTCTGACGTAGAAGGGAATGGTTACTCCGGCTACTAGCATTTTACATATTACACTTTGGTTAGACCGCTAATGCTTCAGTGTCTTCATGTCAAAGTTGGCAAACAGTGAGGAACTTGGGGCCATTGTAGAAAGAGGAAAGGGGGGAAGAGAGAAGGAGAGAATGAGCATTTTTATAGCCCATGATATGTGACAGGCACTATGCTAAGTGCCTACTGCAAACATTAGCTCATTTGATCCTCATAACAACCTTGCAAGTTAGGGGCTATTATTATCACCATTTGACATAAATGGAAACTGAGTCTGAAAGAGGTTTAAATGATTTGCCTAGTTTCACACTGTTAGTGTGTACGATCAGATTTAAATGGATATCTTCATGATTCCAGAAGAGTTAGGAGACCTGGGTTCTAAGAGCACCCAACCCTGGCACCAATACTTTGTGAACTTGGGCAGGTCATTGTATCTCCAGAAGACCAGAGATCCCAATGTCTCCATTTCCTCTCTAATTGGATGAGATGATTACTGAAGTCTCTCTCAGCTGTGCCATTCTATGAATCCACAACAACACTGAGGATGGAAGCATCTGCATCTGAAAAAGGGAGAGACCACAAAGAAAATCATAAAAAACACCTGCCTTCCCAGGGGAGATTGCTCAGTGTTGAGAGTACTCTTAGCCATTGTGTGTCCAGAAATAACATTTATTTTTTGCAAGACTAAAGAGAAGGACATGGAGGAAACAACACAGCCAACATGGTCCCCAGGCAGTTGCTGTTGGATTGGTAGCCTTAGCAGGCACCTATATTGGATAGCTGGATATGCAATGAATACAACATTGGTCTTAGAGTCGGAAAGACCCAAGTTCAAATCCAGCCTCCAATTCTTTTTTTTTTTTAAGTATATTTTATTTGATCATTTCCAAGCATTATTCGTTAAAGACATAGATCATTCTCTTTTCCTCCCCCCCACCCCCCATAGCCGACGCGTAAGTCCACTGGGCATTAGATGTTTTCTTGATTTGAACCCATTGCTTTGTTGATAGTATTTGCATTAGAGTGTTCATTTAGAGTCTATCCTGTCATGTCCCCTCAACCTCTGTATTCAGGCAGTTGCTTTTTCTCGGTGTTTCCACTCCCACAGTTTATCCTTTGCTTATGAATGGTGTTTTTTTTTTCTCCTGGATCCCTGAAAGTTGTTCAGGGACATTACACCGCCCCTAATGGAGAAGTCCATTACGTTCGATTATACCACAGTGTATTAGTCTCTGTGTACAATGTTCTCCTGGTTCTGCTCCTCTCGCTCTGCATCACTTCCTGGAGGTTGTTCCAGTCTCCATGGAACTTCTCCACTTTATTATTCCTTTTAGCACAATAGTATTCCATCACCAACATATACCACAGTTTGTTCAGCCATTCCCCAATTGATGGGCATCCCCTCGTTTTCCAGTTTTTGGCCACCACAAAGAGCGCAGCTATGAATATTTTTGTACAAGTCTTTGTGTCCATTATCTCTTTGCAGCCTCCAATTCTTACTAGTTGGGTGATCCTTGGCAAGTCACTTGACCTTCATTTACCTCGGTTTCCTCATCTGTAAAATGAGCTGGAGAAGAAAATGGCAAACCACTCCAGTATCCTGCCAAGAAAACCCCAAATTGTTTCTCATGGTCCAACACAACAGAAATGACTGAACAACAATCACAAATCTTCTCATTATCCTCTATGGGAGGGGTGTGGAGTGGGGACAGACTCGGACACCCCGACATGGAAGAAAAAGCCTGCAGGCTGAGGCACATCCCCAAATAGTAGTAGAGATCAATGCCTGTTTTCTTAGAGGTAGAGGCAAGGAGCAGGTGGCCAGAGCCCTAGCAAGGATCATTTATTCCAATACATTGGAACCCTGATTCCTAGCAGAAGGAAGTGGATGGCTGAGCTCTGAGCTGCTGGCCATGCCAGTATAGACAAACAATTTGACTTATCCCTAATTATTTTCCCCCTTATATGACTTTTGGCCTGAACCACAGAGATAAGCACATCTGCCTTCTTTACTACTTGGGTTTGCCAATGTGTATGCAGCCAGTGACATTTTAAAAGGCTCCTAGGAAATTCTGAGAAGCTCTGCTGATTAAGGCACAGGGTGTTTTATCAGCAAAGCAGACTTTCCATCCTCTTTATTGATTCCACATCTCCAGATCAGATTTGTTAACCCGGGGCCACATTCCAAGACACGCAAATGTCACGAATGTAGCAGCTTTAACAAGCAATGTGTTCAACTGTGGTAGACAACAGTGGAGGAATAGTTCATCTCAGACACATTCACTTTGCAAGGAAAACTGCCTGCTTTGCATTTGGGGGACCAGCCTCTCTTTACCCTTTCTTCCTGTAAATATATCCAACTCCTCTGTCCAAAATCAGGCATTCAATCAAACAGTAATGTATTTAGTGCCTTTGTTTGCCAGAAACCAGTCATACAAAGACAAGAGTGAAATCATCCCTGCCCTCAAGGAGTTTACATTCTATCAGGGGAGACAACAGGTACATATATAAAAAAAATACGTAAATATATATATATATATATATATATATATATATATGTATATATATACACACACACACACACACATAATGCAAAGGGCATCTAGGTGGCTTACTGGATATTGGGGTTGGCCTAGAGTCAAGAAGACTCATTTTCCTAAATTCAAATATGGCCTCAGATATTTACTGGCTGTGTGATCCTAGGCAAGTGACTTAACCTTGTTGGCCCCAGTTTCCTCATCTATAAAATGGGTTGGAGAAGGGAATGACAAACCACACCAGTATCTTTGCCCGGAAAACTCCAAATGGTGTCACCAAGAGCTGGACCTAACTGAATGACAACAAAATACATAATTCTTACAAGGAAACAGGAAGGGCAGATTGGGAAATCTTTCATGTAGAAAATGGAACTTGAGCTGAGCGTTGAAGGTAATATTAGATTAGAAGAGGTGGAAGTGAGGACAGAGTACATTCCAGCATGGAGAACAGCCTATGTAGAGATTCAGAGATGGAAGATGAAAGTCACTTATGAGGAACAACAAGAGTCTGACTGGAATGGTGCTCATCATGCCTTCTAAAGAGAGCTTAGAACTGGGACATATTGATGACATCTATGTACCCCTCATCAAAATAATGTTTTAAAATTCACGAAATAAAATACAAAGGGAACAACTAGAAGTCTCAGTGGTTAGAGAGCCAGGCATGGAGATGAGAGGTCCTAGGTTCAAATCTGACCTCAGACATTTCCTAGCTGTGTGATCCTGGGCAAGTCACTTCATCCCAATTGTCTAGCCCTTACTGCTCTTCTGCCTTGGAATCAAACTTTGTATTGATTCTAAGACAGAAGGTAAGGGTTTTAAAAAAAGATATATAAGTGAAAGAAATAAAGGAAAAGAAAAAAAGAAAAGAAAATGAATAAAGAAAAATGACAATGAAGGAGGAGGAGGAGGAAGAGGAAGAGGAAGAGGAGGAGGAGGAGGAAGAGGAAGAGGAAGAGGAAGAGGAAGAGGAAGAGGAAGAAGAAGAAGAAGAAGAAGAAGAAGAAGAAGAAGAAGAAGAAGAAGAAGAAGAAGAAGAAGAAGAAGAAGAAGAAGAAGAAGAAGAAGAAGAAGAAGAAGAAGAAGAAGAAGAAAGCTTAGAATCACAGACTTTTAGGATTATTAGGGTTGGAATGAATGTTAGAGATGGTCAAGTTAATCTAATCCCTTTCATTTAACAAATTGTTGTACAGTTGTTTTCAGTCATGTCCAACTCATCATGACCCTATTTGGGGTTTTCTTTGCAAAGATACTGGAATGTTTTTCCATTTCCTTCTCCAGTGAATTTTATAGATAAAGAAACTGAGGCAAACAAGGTTAAGTGACTTGCTCAGGATCACACAGCTAGAAAATGTCTGAGACCAGATCTGAACTCAGGAAGACAAGTCTTCCTTATTCTAGACCCAGTGCTCTATCCTTTGTCCCATCTAACTGCATTTAACAGATGCAATCACTGAAAGCCAGAGAGAGATCTTTTTTCCCCCCCCTCTGGCATCAGAGGATTCAAAGTTCTTTATTTCTTGGTGGAAGTGGCTCTCTGGTAATGAAAACCCTATGAAAAAGTATTGGTGTCCTTGGAAATGTGAACTAGAAGGAAGAAACAAACGAACAAACAAAAACAGAGGGATGGTGCCACCAAAGAGACAATGAGAGCATCACTGAGCCTGGCTTACTCAATCTTGGAATCTTCAAACACTTCATGTCCTAAATGATCTGGCAGCATCTCTTTCCCAGGTTGGAGGTAGGGGTTGGGTGAGAGGAAGTGTGTGCATGTTGGCTTTCATCTGAGCCTCAGCCTGATGACCCAGAAGGGACTGTTAACTCTCACAACTGATTCTGTTAGGAGTTTGTGTTTGGACTTCCCCACAGTCCTGAACTGTCACGAACATCCCAATGAGTGGTGAGGGCCATCACTGATGGGAGGGCACACCAAAGCCACCTGGCCCCAGGACCTCTTTCTCCAAGTGTCCCAATTCCTTCTAGTCAACCTAAACACCTTCAGTTGCTCCAGGAGGTCAATGGTAGATGGTTCTCCAAGTGAATGGATCCTGGGCAGGGCCTGGATGAGGCAGAATCTTCTTTCTTGTGCCTTTTCTGATAATCCTAGTAATATAATACTAATAAATAAATATAACATAAGAATATTATATAAATAAATATAATATAACCACAACATTCTATTATATATAATAATATATTAGCAATATATCATAATGTATATTATTATATTGCTAATATAATGTATTATATTATCATTATAATATAATACATTATGATATATAGCATGTTACATGTAGGTTATATATTATATATAATAGGTTATATTATAATAATATAATATATTATAATAAAATATATTATAATATAAATAATATATATGAAAATAGTATAATAATTATATATTATATTAAATAATAAATAAAATACTATAGCATTCTTTCTCCAAAAGGCAGCACTACCTGTTCTAAGCTCTGCTCAAACTTGGATGTATACTTTACCCACAAAGTCCCAAATGAAGGGAAGAACCAAAGAGGTTATCTGGTTTATTCAGTTCCCACCTCCGACCCCCAACTATGTTTGTCTTGATCAGAATTGAATTCATTTCAATAAGTACTCATGGAACTCTAACTCTGGGACTTGAGCCAGTATGCTGCTAGAGTCTGGGAGTGGGGAGAAGAAGGTGGGTGCAAACCATGCCATCGAGGAATCTTCTGGTTTTATAGAGGGGGAGACTGGACAGGCACACCGGGAAGAAGGAGCAAGTAGGGCAGGATGCTATGTTACAGGGCTGGGGCCATACTATTATAGCATCCTGCATTTTTTTTCTATAATAAAACATTCCACCCAAGACCATCACATGTCATAAGGCAATGAAGTGATAGCGACTGCTCTTCTTTGACCTGTTGCAAGTTTGTTGATGGACCCATTAGTAAGAGCTCACTTGGTGCCTGCTCTGTGCTAGACTTTCTTCTACATTTTAGGGCTCCAAATCCTGAAAAAGAAACCAGATCTGCTCCCAAGAAACTTATATTATATGGATGCAAAAAAGATGCTCCCTGAACTGCAACCAAGGTAAGTCAAGTCAACAAGCATTTGTTAAGTGTTTACCATGGGTCAGATGATGTGCTTTAGTGCTGAGAATATAAATGCAAGCAGAAACACATTTCCTGCCCTCAAGAAGTTTATATTCTAATGGGGAAGACATGGAAAATGAAGGTGAGAAGGGGGGGGGGTGGTCCATGCCTTCATTTGAGAAATAGTAGAGAAAGTTCAGAATTCAAAGTGCAACAAGAGGAGGACTGAAGGCATGGCTGATTAGGATGCCCTTTCTTAAATGGAGGTTCTGGGGGATACAGCCAATCCCAAAAAGAGGATGCAGGGGTGAAGACATTTCCAGTGTGGGAAGTCCAGTTTCCTGGGCAAAGACCTTACTGTGGCATGCATGATAAAGAAAATCCATAGAGCAGGGCATCTAGCAGTTAAGTAGATAGAGGAGTGGGTCTGGAGATGGTAGGTCCTGGGTTCAAATATGACTGTAGACACTTCTTAACTATGTGACCTGGACAAATCACATAATCCTAATTGTCTAGCCCTTGCTACTCTTCTGCCTTGGAACCCAATTCTGAGACAGAAGGAGGAGAGGAGAGGAGAGAAGGAAAAAGGAGAAAGTGTGACAAGGAAATCACTTTAAAAGACTGATATATATTAATTTAAGGTCGCCAAGGAATTCAGCTATGTAATTCCTAAATGAAAACTCAAGTCAGCAGTCAATCTTTTATGGAGTTTAATTACAACAGGAGGAAGAAAGGAATTAGAGATAGAGAGAGAGAAAGGGGACAGAAGGGAATAGGGCTTAAATACCCCTTCTGTTTAGGCTGGGCCAAAAGGCCCAAGCCCTTAGATAGCTGGGGCAAAGAAAAGAGATCAGTCCCTATTACTCACGTGACCAAAATGGAGAAACAGTCTCAGAGGCCCCCACCTTCAGCTTCCTTCAGAGCAAGCTTCTCAGAGCACACTCCAACCACTCAGACAAACTCCTCAACCACCACCCTCAGTTCTCACATCTACCAATCCCTGTCCATCAATTTCCCTGTGCCAATGGAGGCTCTAGCTTAACCCAGGACCGCCCAGAGGTCTCTGGCTTTGCACATGTCTGTTGAAGGTCATATTTTCAAATAATTAAATCTTTGATCCTTTGCTACAGCCCTTCCTAAATCCTGTTAACCTGAGTAGGGTAGAGATTAGAATAATTAAATTTTGATCTATGCTGCAGCCCTTCCTCAATCCTGTTAGGACTGAGTAGGGTGGAGATTGATTCCAAGTATCTCCATTGTATCAATTCTAAAATCAATCATGACTCAAAGAAATTCCTGTTCTATGCTTAAGCATAGGTCAAAGTCCTTTCCATTGTTCAGCAAAAGGTTTCCGTCCTAAAGTAATCTTAAGAAGGGAGGAGGAGGAAACTCTCATGCCAATGGGGTTCACATTCCAATAGCCAAGACCCACTATCAATAGGAAATTTTTCAAGTATGAAATTTCCCAATGGTGAAATTTTCCAACATTTATAAGTCTAAGAAATTT
Organism: Monodelphis domestica; assembly: GCF_027887165.1. Taxonomy (NCBI): domain Eukaryota; kingdom Metazoa; phylum Chordata; class Mammalia; order Didelphimorphia; family Didelphidae; genus Monodelphis; species Monodelphis domestica. The sequence continues at coordinate 59,524,174 of NC_077232.1, read as the reverse complement.
TGAGGTTTACAAAAGGGAGGGAGGGAGCGAGGGAGAGAGAGAAGGGGGGGGGAGAGAAAGTCCATAGAGTGAGGACTGTAGGCTATAATCTAGAGAAAAATGAAGTTAAAGGACCAGAATTTCAGAGTTGAGAAGGATGTCAGAGCCTCTCTAGTCCAATCCATAGCTGAAAAAGTATCTTTACTACACCATAACTGACAAACAGCACAGTAAATAGAGTCAGGAAAAACTGAGTTCAAATCCAGTCTCAGACACTTACTAGCTGTGTGATCCTACACAAGTAGCATAACTGGTTTGCCTCAGTTTCCTCATCTGGAAAATGAGAATAATAATGGCATCTACCTCCCAGAATTGTTCAGAAAACCAAATGAAATAATAATTTTAAAGGGCTTAGGACAAGCACAATCTCCTTTCCCTGACTCTTCAGGTGCTAAGCTAGCCATTAAGTCCTGCTTTGATTGTGACCCCCTCCTGCCCTGCCCACCAGATCAAAAATGCAAACCTTTCAGACTGACATTCAAAGCCTTTCCTATACTGGCCTCAGTCTATCTATTATGCCACATCTCTCACTATATACTGAAAACAGAGGGGAAGTAGAAAGGTCTTTCCACATTTTTTTCCTTAAACTCTTATTTTCTGTCTTAGAATCAACAAAACAGAAGAGCAGTAAGGGCTAGGCAATAGGGATTAAGTAACCTGTTCAGGGTCACACAGTTAGGAATTGTCTAAGGCCAGATTTGAACCCAGGATCTCCTGTCTCCAAGGCTGATACTCTATCCATTGAGCAACCCAGCTACCCCCTCCCAAGTCTTTTTAAAGCCACCTTTAAATATTTTGCATTTTCCTTTTTTTTTTCCTTCCCACTATCAGAGGTGGGATTTAAACCCAGTCTGGCAGGATTCTCAGTCTTGTCCTTTATGCACTGTGCTATAAAGATAACGTATTGGATGACAGATTTAGGATCTTGATGGTCTGGGAAAATAAACCAAAACCAAAATGATGACATTGATTTTATGAGATCATTCCAAGAGCTCTGATTTCTTTTCTGTGCACAGTCCCTCCGCCAACTCATCTCACAGCCCTTAAGCACTTTAGAGGATAGACTCACAGACTCTTAATATTGGAAGGAATATTAAAGGAGACTTTGATTACTCTGTGTTCCTCTCCCTGTTTGCTCCAAGACTTCTGTGCAGGAGGAGTATTAGTATATTAGTAAGATTTTTCCTTACTTCAAACCAAAACTCACCCCTCTTCAGATTCTGTCCTTGGCTTCTACGTCTGCCTTCTGGGGTCAAATAGAAGAATTCTAATGCATCTCTCCTACATGACAGCCTTTCAAATATTAAAAGGCAGCTTTTTAATTAGGTACCTAACAGTCTCTGTCTATCTGTATATAGTTATAGCTATTGTTGAGTTGTTTCGGTTGTGTCCAAATCTTTGTGACCCCGTTTGGGGTTTTCTTGGCAAAGACACCAGAGTGGTTTGCCATTTCCTTCTCCAGCTCATTTTATAGATGAGGAAACTGAGGCAAGCAGAGTTAAGTGACTTACCCAGGATCCCCTAGCTAGTAAGTATCTGAGGCTGAATTTGAACTCAGGAAGATGAATCTTCCTGACTCCAAGTCCAGTGCTCTATCCACTGTCCCTACAGTTGGTCTTTTTAAATTCTTGTTGATTGATAATGTCCCTGCCATTCTCAGTTCTTCTCTTCTCCAGGTCAAACATTCCAAGTTGCCTCAAGTAATCCTTGCACGCCATCATTTCTGGTCCCTTTTCCATCTTGGTGGCTCTTGTCTGGATGTACTTTGGCCTGTCAACATCCCTGCTAAAATGTGTTCAGAACTGAATGCAGTATTTCAGCTGGAGTTCCATCGAGGAAGAGAACAATCCCTGCCTTTGTCCCAGATGCTCTGACTATCTTTGTGGAGCTTAAGGCCACATTAGCTTTTTTGGCTTCCATAGTAGATGATTAACTCATAATGAACTTGCAAGGCCATTAAAACAACCAGTTTTTTTTTTTTTACTTTAACATGAACTCTTCTCTGGCCATAACTTACCCATCTTCTACTTATAAATTTGATATTTTGCATCCAATATAGGACATATGTTTGTTTCTATTATAGTTAATGTTCAGGGGCAGCCAGATAGCTCAGTGGATTGAGAGCCAGGCCCTGGAGATCCTAGGTTCAAATCTTGTCTCAGACTCTTCCTGGCTGTGTGACCCTGGGCAAGTCACTTAACCCTCATTGCCTAGCCCTTACCAGTCTTCTGCCTTGGAACCAATGCTTAGTATCAATTCTAAGACAGAACGTAGGGATATTAAAATAATAATAAATAGAATTAATATTCTTAAATTTGGCCCATTATTTTAGCCTTTTGAGACCTTTTGAGATGCGGATTCTATTATCTATCCCTCCCACTTGCACATTTTTTGCAGTTTTAATAAGCCTGATACTTATGTTGCTGATGTTGAATCCTCTCAATAATGTATGACTCATCATGACCCCATTTGGGTTTTTTTTTTTTTTACAAAGATACTGGAGTGGTTTGCCAATTCCTTCTCCAGCTCATTTTATAAGTGGGGAAACTGAGGAAAACTGGGTTAAGTGACTTGCCCAGGGTCTCATAACTAATAAGTGACTGAGGCCAAATTTGAAATTAAGAAGATGAGTCTTTCTGATTTCAGTTCCTGTCCATTGAGTCACATATATGCCCCTCCCTGACATATATGCTTCTATCCAATTAATTAACAGATTAAAGAGCACAAGGAAAATGGTAGAGCCAATGAAGACTTGCCTAGAAATTTCTTTCTATTTAATATCAAGCCCTTAATGAGTTTGATCATTCCATCAAGTTCAACTCAATATTATCATCCAACACATATATCCATCTTCCTTAATTTACATACTTACTGTGGGCTAGTCAATCAAACTGTTAGTCTCAGTTTCTTCATCCATAAAATGGAGATTATAATAGCACCTACCTCCTAGAACTATTGTGAGCATAAAACAAGATAAAGCATGCTGCAAACCTTAAAGTGCTATATAAGTGATCACAATTATTATGATTACTATTGTCCATATTGTTATTTTCAATTCTTCATTAACTCATTTTTATTTTTTAGAAAAATAGTCATTTTAACTTACACAAACTCAAAATGAACAGCTGATAATTTTCCAATAATCCATATTATCAGCAAATATAGGATGAGAGACTCTATCAAATACTTTGCTAAACCATAAGTATATTGATTGTATTTATATAGCATTCTCCTGATCGAATACTCAAAAAAAGGAAATGAATTAATCTGGTGTGACCTGCCCTTAATGGCTCTCTGTTTAGCTTTTAGCAATCACTATTTTCTTTCCTAAATGTTCACAAACCATTTCTTTAATAATAGCTCTTAGAGTTATTACTAATATATAGTTTTCAGATTAGACTTCCTTCCTTTTTTTATTTTGCTAAATTTGGATATTTTTCTGCAACACCTCCTATCTTCCGCCATTTTTAATTATCTCTACCAGCCACCCAGCAATAATATCTGCTGATTCTTTCAGTAGTCCAAGGATGGTTCATCTGATCTTGACAACCTGGGAGAAGTCCCTAAAGTCCCTGAAGTTAACTGTTGAATCCTATAAACTCAGGACTACTGCATGCTGTCTCACCATCTCCTAGATTTCAGTTCCATATTGCTGCTGTGTTATGGCCAACTGACTTTCCATGACCCTTTTGGGGGGATTTTCTTGGCAAAAATACTGGAGTAGCTTGCTATTTCCTTCTCTAGTTCATTCTACAGATGAGGAAACTGAGGCAAACAAGGTTAAGAGATATGCCCATATAGCATAGTAAATGTCTGAGGCCAGATTTGAACTCGGATCTTCCTGACTTGAGGCCTGGCACTCCATTGTGTTACCTAGCTGTCAACTCCCAGTTAATCCATGTTGTTCTGTCCCTCCTAATCTTCATGAATCCCTAAAATGTCATTACCTCCTGGCCATTCTTCTGGTTGGTGATAAGTCTCTTAGATTTAGAATGGTCTTCAAATAACAGGCACACAGTGGTCTCACAAAATGTCTTCTTGGAAATTTTACAGCATGGCCTACAAAGACCCCAGGATCACTCTCCCATATAATGAAGCAATCCTGCAGCACTATTTTAGAGGCGAATGCAATGAAACAGTGACAAATGTAAAATCCCAGAATGAGGTTCAAGAAAATCAAACGTTAAATCAGGTCAATTATCAAACGGAGAAGCATTTCTTAAGCACCATCAGGCACTGTGCTAAGTGCTAGGATTGCAAACAAAACAAAACTAGCCCATGCTGTCAAGGAGCTCCCAAGCTAAAGAGGAAGATGTCATGCAATCAACAATGAAACACTGGAAATGATCCCAGGGGAAGGCACTAAGGTTAACGGGGATCTGCAAAGGGTTCTTTCAGAAAGTGGGACTCAAGCTGAGACTTAAAGAAATCCAGAAAAGACATGAGGGAGAGTTAAGGAAGAGGGGCCTGCCTAACTCAGTGAAACTCTGACCAGTGCCAGGCAGGATTACCCAAGACAGACTGGTCAAAATGTGGTCCACTAGAGAAGAAAATGGTAAACCATTCCTGTATCTTTGTCACGAAAACTCCATGGACAGTGTTCTTAGCCAAATTTCAGCAGAGACAGAAGGCCCTGGCATGCTATAATCCACAGGGTCACAAAGAGTTAGACATGACTGAACAACAACCACAACCACAACGACAGTGATGAGGGCCAGCGCTAGGGGAGTAGCAGTGTCAGAGGAGAGCAGGAGGTACAGGTGAGAGATAGTGCAAAGGTAGAATCCACAGGACTCAGCAACAGATTGGATTTGGGTGAGAGAGGAGAGAAAAAATGAAGAGTAGAGGATGACACCTAAATTGTGTGTCTGGGTGACTGGAAGGATGGGGTGCCCTAGATATTAACTAACCAATCAATCAGCAAAAACGTATTAATGCCTACTGCACTTCTGCCACTGTGCTAGGCATTGGAGGCATAAAAATAAAGAGGAAGCAGTCCCTCCCCTCAAGGAGTCTTCGGTCTATGTAATTGTCCATGTATAAATTGCTTAAATATTGAATAGAGAAGTTCTGGATTACTAGGAAAATCATGGGAGGGTGGAAATCCTAGTGATTTTCCTTATTTCCTGCTCATCCATAATTTCCCCTATTTTGTGCCTTGTCAATGGAGTCAATGAAAGGTAGTGAAGGAAGGAAGGAAGGGAGGAAGGAAGGAAGGAAGGAAGGAAGGAAGGAAGGAAGGAAGGAAGGAAGGAAGGAAGGAAGGAAGGAAGGGAGGGAGGGAGGGAGGGAGGGAGAGAAAGAGAGAAAGAGAGAAAGAAAGAGAGAGAAAGAGAGAAAGAAAGAGAGAAAGAGAGAAAGAGAGAAAGAGAGAAAGAGAGAAAGAGAGAAAGAAAGAAAGAAAGAAAGAAAGAAAGAAAGAAAGAAAGAAAGAAAGAAAGAAAGAAAGAGAGATGTTGTTGTAACTGAACATAAAATACTAATTTAATATTTTTTTTAAACCCTCACCTTCTGCCTTAGTATCAATACTATGTATGGTTCCAAGGCAGAAGAGCAGTAAGGGCTAGGGAATGGGGGTTAAATGAATTGCCCAGGGTCACACAGCTGGGAAGTGTCTGAAGTTAGATTTGAACCCAGGACACTTCTAGACCTGGGGTTCTAGTCACTGAATCACCTGGCTGCCCCTCACTAATTTAATCTTAAACTACATTAACAGAAGTACAGTATACAGAGGGACAGAGACAATAGTCCCACTGTATTCTTCCCTTATCAGGTCACAAATAAGAGTATTTTGTTCAAGCCTAGACAATGACCTTTGTGAAGGACCATTGAAAAGCTGGAGTGTATTCAGAGAGTAACCAGGATGGTTAATGGACTGTAAAGCATGTCATGCCAGGATCTTGTGAAGGCCTTGGAGTGGTCTAGCTTGGAGAATGTCTGGTTGAGACACAATAGCTGTTGTCAATATCTGAAAAGCTGTCATGTGGAAAAATGAATTATGCTTGTTCTGCATTGGCCCAGATGGCCAAACTGAGGAGTGATAGGTTTTAGTTACAGAGAGGAAGGATTTATCTCATTATAGGAGGCTGTGAATAGAGTACTGAACCCAGAGTCAGGAGGACTAAAATCTAGCCTCAGATATTTACTAGTCATTTAACCTCTGTCTGCCTCAGTTTCCTCATCTGTAAAACAGAGATAATGATAGAAACTACCTCCCAGACTCAGTGTGAGGATAAAATGGGATAATATTTGTAAAGCACTTTGTAAACTTTAGGTTACTGTGTAAATGCTAGGTATTATTAGAAGTAGTCTACTAGCCAAAAAATGGGCTATTCCACCAATGATAGAATTCAGGTTGGTGTAGCTGGATGATGAAATGGAGAGAGCACTGTGTCTGAGGTCAGGAAGACTTGAGTTCATCTCTGGCCTCAGAGACTTCCTAGTTATGTGATCCTGAGCAAGCCATTTAATCTATATTTGCCTCTATTCACTTAACTGCAAAATCAGGGTAATAGCACCACATGATGTTTAGCAACAGTAGATGCTAAGTGCTTCCCTTCCTTCCTTCCTTCCTTCCTTCCTTCCTTCCTTCCTTCCTTCCTTCCTTCCTTCCTTCCTTCCTTCCTTCCTTCCTTCCTTCCTTCCTTCCTTCCTTTCTTTCTTTCTTTCTTTCCTCTTTTCTTCCTTTTTTCCTTTCTTCCTTTCTCTTTCTTTCTCTTTCTTTCTTTCCTTCTTTTTTTCTTCCTGCCTTCCTTCTTCTTTTCCTTCCTTCCTTCCTTTTTTTTTTTTTGTAAAAAGGATTTCTACTCTAAATGAATTTGGCTTAAATCTAAGATCCTTCCCTTGTTGCCCTTGGAAGTCTAGAGCTGGAGCTGAAAGAGACCTCAGAGACCATCTAGTCTAACCTCCTCATTCTACAGATAAAGAAATTGATGCCCAATTTCTCCAAGGCAGTAAATAAACATACAAGTTAGGATTAGAGCCTAGGTTCTCTCACTCCAGAACCAGTGTACCATGTGATGAAGATAAGCACAATCCCAGGACCCTTCCTGTTGGGAATCCCTATACACAGCATCCCTGAATCCCCCATCAGCCATAAGGTGCACCATTTGAAGGTCCAATATAGGTTGATTTAGCAGCCATGTGTGCCTTTCCAGACTCACCCCACTGGGCTAGTCACCTAAAACCCAAATATATCTCCTGAGGAGGGATCTAAGTTGCAACTCCAGTTTGTATTGTCTAGTGGTAGAGTTGTGGGGGCAGGTCTCATCTGAGAGAAGAATGCCTACAACAGCAGTATCCCCAATATCACCCTGGAGGGTGAGCTCCATCTCAGTCACTCAGAGGTTTAGAGGCAACCTCTCTTTTCTTCATCAGGAAAAGGTTATGGATGGGGTAGCTAAGAGGCTCAGTGGATGCGAGAGATAACCAAACCTGGAGTTAGGAGGACCAGGGTTCAAATCTATTCTTAGATACTTCTCATGTGGCCTTTACCTAGCCCTTACAAATGTTGGCTTAGAACTGATTCTAAAACAGAGGATAAGAGCTTGGTTTGTTTGTTTTTTATTTTTTTTATTTTTTTATTTTTATTTGGTCATTTCCAAACATTATTCATTGGAAACAAAGATCATTTTCTTTTCTTCCCTCCCCTCCCTCCCACCACCTCTCTCATAGCCCACGCGCAATTCCACTGGGTATCACATGTGTTCTTGATTCAAACCCATTGCCATGTTGTTGGTATTTGCATTAGAGTGTTCATTTAGAGTCTCTCCTCAGTCATATCCCCTCCACCCCTGTAGTCAAGCAGTTGCTTTTCATCTGTGTTTTTACTCCCACAGTTTATCTTCTGCTTGTGGATAGTGTTTTTTAGATCCCTGCAGATTGTTCAGGGACACTGCATTGACACCAATGGAGAAGTCCATCACCTTCGATTGTACCACAATGTATCAGTCTCTGTGTACAATGTTTTCCTGGTTCTGCTCCTTTCGCTCTGCATCACTTACTGGAGGTTGTTCCAGTCTCCATGGAATTCCTCCAGTTCATTATTCCTTTGAGCATAATAGTATTCCATCACCAACAGATACCACAGTTTGTTCAGCCATTCCCCAATTGAAGGGCATCCCCTCATTTTCCAATTTTTGGCCACCACAAAGAGTGCAGCTATGAATATTCTTGTACAAGTCTTTTTCCTTATTATCTCTTTGGGGTACAAGCCCAGCAGTGCTATGGCTGGATTAAAGGGCAGACAGTCTTTTATTGCCCTTTGGGCATAGTTCCAAATTGCCCTCCAGAATGGTTGGATCAATTCACAACTCCACCAGCAATGAATTAGTGTCCCTACTTTGCCACATCCCCTCCAGCATTCATTACTTTCCATAGCTGTCATGTTAGCCAATCTACTAGGTGTGAGGTGATACCTCAGAGTTGTTTTGATTTGCATCTCTCTGATTATAAGAGATGTAGAGCACTTTTTCATGTGCTTATTAATAGTTTTGACTTCTTTGGCTGAGAATTGCCTGTTCATGTCCCTTGCCCATTTATCAATTGGAGAATGGCTTGATTTTTTGTACAATTGATTTAGCTCTTTGTAAATTTGAGTAATTAAACCTTTGTCAGAGGTTTTTATGAAGATTGTTTCCCAATTTGTTGCTACCCTATTGATTTTGGTTACATTGGTTTTGTTTGTACAAAAACTTTTTAATTTGATGTATTCCAGATTATTTATTTTACATTTTGTGACTCTTTCTAAGTCTTGCTTGGTTTTAAAATCTTTCCCTTCCCAAAGGTCTGACATGTATACTATTCTATGCTCATCTAATTTACTTATAGTTTCCTTCTTTATGTTCAAGTCATTCACCCATTCTGAATTTATCTTGGTGTAGGGTGTGAGGTGTTGATCCAAACCTAATCTCTCCCACACTGTCTTCCAATTTTCCCAGCAGTTTTTATCAAATAATGGATTTTTGTCCCAAAAGCTGGGGTCTTTGGGTTTGTCATAAACTGTCTTGCTGAGATCATTTATGCCAAGTCTATTCCACTGATCCTCCTTTCTGTCTCTTAGCCAGTACCAAATTGCTTTGATAACCACGGCTTTATAGTATAGTTTGAGATCTGGGACTGCAAGTCCTCCTTCCTTTGCATTTTTTTTCATGATTTCCCTGGATATCCTTGATCTTTTGTTCTTCCAAATGAACTTAGTTATGGGTTTTTTTCTAATTCAGTAAAGAAGTTTTTTGGTAGTTCAATGGGTATGGCACTAAATAAGTAAATTAATTTGGGTAGGATTGTCATTTTTATTATGTTAGCTCATCCTACCCATGAGCAATCAATGTTTTTCCAATTGTTTAGATCTAGTTTTAGCTGTGTGGAAAGTGTTTTGTAGTTGTGTTCATATAGTTCCTGTGTTTGTCTCGGCAGATAGATTCCTAAGTATTTTACATTACGTGGATTCTAAGAGGACAGGGAAGCCTTGGTGGTGCCATGTCTGGGTTGGGCTATGAAGAGGGCCCTCCCTCCCCACCCCCCAAAGATCTCCCTCCACCCGGTGCCTGCACAATGGCAGGCGGCCCAGGAAAAGGACAGCAAGACAAATGACTAATCGGCAATAAAAACGTTTAGCGTTGGAAAGTCACCTGAGAACAGTCTGTGGCCACCTGCATCCTTGAACTAAGGAATCCACCGACACCCCCCACCCCCTGAGCAGAAGGGGCTGCATTAGACTAAGAGTCTCTCGATGGACTGCTGGACGGACTGAATCTGAGGCTTGAGCTGAGAGCCTTCTTTGATGGTGATGAGCACGCGATGACCGGCCACAAGACGTCGCAAGCCCGGCCCAGCGCCTGCTTGGAATGCACGGATACGTGGGGCACGTTCTTATCCTCACAGAGCAGGAGCAGATGGAGGATGATCTCCAAGGGCTCGGCGTCTGCAGCCATCACGATGAACTCGGAGATGCCTCTGTTGAGAGTCTTGGTGGCTTCATTGGCACCCTTCCGCAGCTGCTTGTAGTTACAGGACTGCTGTACCAGGTCCAGAAGCTTTTTGGTGAGCTGGGCATCTGCCAGCGGGTAAGCCTTGGGGTTCACCTCGGCCTCAGTCATGGTTGCGATCCGGTCGTCTGAGCCCCTCCTCGGAAGAGAAGAACGCTGGGATCGAGGAAGCAGAAGCGCTCCTCTCGGCTCGGAAGCTTCACGGAGGACGCCTTATTTGTTTTTTAAAGAAAAAAAAATGTTATGGGCAAAAAGCAAATACACATCAGCAACTCTTCCTTGGAGGAACTCATGGTCCCTACGTTGGTATTACTGTGCTCCAACTCCAGGAGGGAGACACATATTGCTCTCCCCATTTTACAGATGGGCACATCAAAGCTGAGAGTGGTAAAGTGTCTTGCCTACAATGTCATTGGCTACTTAAGTAGCAAAACTTGGTGTCGAACCCAGAAATTCTTTATCTCAGATCAGTACTTTCCCCCTTATACCTTGTTTCTCAAAAGCTTGGCAGCCAAACAAAAGCCCCCCCCCCAATCCCTTTCACCCTGCTCCCCTGCCCATCCCACTTCCCTTAGCTAGCATGCCCTGGTATTATCTTCAGCTGAAAAGGAACAGTTCACAGCAGACTGTCATCTCAGAGACTTGATCACTTAGGACTGCTTCCTGCATGCCACTAAGCTCCCATTATGGGGGAGGGAAGTGCTTCCAAAGCCAGGCTCTCCATTTCACCCCCTTTGTTCCATGCCAAGACCATTGTCAATAATTCCTCTCTCCCTAGAGAGCATGTCCTTCGAATGACAGACTGATTAATGGGACCTGATCTTTTTTTTTTTTTTTGGAGGGAGAGAGAAGTCCAAGACCCATTTTTTCATCTGTGTTAAGCTACTAGTGAAAGAACTCTTTCCACCAATGCAGCAACTATCTCCTCCATCATTTAGAATCTTAAAAGCATTTCCTGGGGAGACAATGAGACATCAAATTACTTGTCTAGGGTCACACAGCTAGTATGGGTCAGAAACAAGATTTGAACCCAGGTCCTCCTGACTCTGAGGTCAACCCTTTATCTATCATCCACTCTGGATCTGGCCTTACCGTCCACCCAAAGAATTGATTCCTGCTATCCAATGGGAATTTGTAAGAAGTACATACTGATGGTAAGATTTTTCACACACACACACACACAGGCCAAATATCATATAGCTCAGGATTTCTGAAATTCATGTCAATGAGCTTTTTTTTTTTTGCCCCTGAGTGTGGTTTAGATTTTATTAGATTTTGATTGAATCATTCAGCTTTTATTTTGATATGAATATGTACCTCATATTTTTGCTGCTCTTTAGTTGTTGTTTTTTGGTGGGGGGGGGGTGCTGCCTTTTGCTTTTATTATGTCCATTTCCTAATATATCCCTTCCTCTCCACCCATCCACCCAGACTTTCCTTATAACAAAGGTTAGGTTTGTTTGGGTTTTTTTTTTAGTTCAGTAGAACTAGTAAACACATCTGATGATATAATATAAAAACTGATAATATAAAAACTCCCATCATTCCCACTGTTGCCACCAACCCCATCATCACCTCTCCAACAAAAGGAGAAAGGCATATTGTCTCACCTTTCTCTCTGGTCAAGCCTGGTTCACTTTTATTTTCATTTCAACATGCATTTACTAAGTACCTACTATATGCAGAGACACAAAGATAGAAACAAAGCATTCTCTACCCTCAAAGAACTTCCATTCTCCTGAGGGGAGGGCACATCATGTTCCCAAGATACTTGTGCATTTATTAAACACCTACTGTGTGAAGTGATAATTCTAAGTACTAGGATTTAAAAACAGAAATAAAACATCCTCTACCCTCAAAGAACTTCCATTCTCCTGAGGGGAGGGCACATCATGTTCCCAAGATACTTGTGCATTTATTAAACACCTACTGTGTGAAGTGATAATTCTAAGTACTAGGATTTAAAAACAGAAATAAAACATCCTCTACCCTCAAAGAACTTCCTGGAAGAGAGGAGGAATAGATCATGTAAATAGATGAAGTGCTACAAAATGTGTACAGTGCATGAAATAGTCATAAGAAATTACAGCTGAAGTCAGAAGATTTGTGGTTCAGATCTCAGCTCTGACACCTGTAATCTGTGTGGCATCAGTTTTTCCCTCTGAAAAAATGAGGAAGTTGACTAGGTCTGTGTTCCCAAAGAGATTCTTTTTAAAGGAAGCATGGAAAGGACCTACATGTACCAAAACATTTATTGTAGCTCTTTTTTTCTGGTAGCAAAGAATTGGAAAGTGAGAGGAATGGCTGAAGAAGTTGTGGTATGATTGTAATGGAATACACTTGTGCTATAAGAAATGATAAGCAAGATGACTTCAGAAAAACCTGGAAAGACTTACATGAACTGATGCAAGGTGAAGTGAGCAGACCAGAACATTGTACAAAGTAACATTAATGTCATTTGATCAACAACTATGAATGACTTTGTTATTCTCAGCAACAAAATAAGATACAAGATATTCCTAAAAACGCATGGTGAAAAATACCATCTGTTTCCAGAGGAAGAACTGATGGAGCCTGAATGCAGACCAAAATGTACTATATTTTGCTTTTTTTCTTCATTTTTTTTGTTCAAGATCTCTTCCACAAAATGACTAATATGGAGAAATGTTTTGTGTGATTGCACATGTAAAAATCCATATCAGATTACCACCTCAAGGAGAGGAAAGGAAGGGAGGGAGAGAAGGAGAGAATTTAGGACTAAATTTTTTTGTTCTAAAGGATGGTAAAATGTATTTATTTTTTTTTTAATTTTTTAAAATTAAAACCCTTACCTTCCATCTTGGAATCAATAGTATGTATCAGCTCTAAGGCAGAAGAGTGGTAAGGGCTAGGCAATGGGGGTTAAGTGACTTGCCCAGGGTCACACAGTTGGGAAGTGTCTGAGGCCAGATTTGAAACTGGGACCTCCCGTCTCTAGGCCTGGCTCTCAATCCACTGAGCCACCCAGCTGCCCCCGTTAAATGTATTTTTACATGTAATTAAGGGAAATAAAATATATTGTTAAAAATGAGGAAGTTGAAATAGATGTCTTCTAAGGTCCCTTCCAACCTCAAATCCATGATCCTAAGACACAAAATAATTTCAGGGGCCAAGGGAAAAGGATCGGAGGGAAAGGGACAACAGTCTTTTGAATGACATCAATGGAATAATAGTTTGTGTGCACAGAAGCCCTCTTTGCCACCTAGGCTAAAGACCATTGTCCATGGGATGCTCTGTCTTCCCCAGGCACAAGGTCTTAGCTCCAGAGAGATTCATATAGTGTTGAAAAAGTCATGGGCGACCTGAAGAGTGATGGGGCCCTATTGGATAATAAATATCATTGGTTACCTGTACATTTTCCTTTAGGTTATCAATTATCTTTCTGCAATATTTTGTAATGCTAGAATGCAATCTTCTTGTGGGCAGGAATCTTTTTTCCCCTCTAGCATCGTGCCTGGTTTAAAAAGTCACTGCTCAATAATAAATGTTTGTCAAATTGAAATTAAATTGCTGGGGATTCTAGAGTTTACCAGGAACCTAATTTCACAACCAAACAGGCACCATTTTTATTTTTATTTTTTTATTTATTTTGGAAATTTTTATTTAATTAGTTAATTTAGAATATCTTTCCATGATTACAAGATTCATGTTCTTTCCCTCCCCTCACCCCACTCCCTCCCATAGCTGATGTACAATTCTACTGGGTTTTACATGCAGACACCATTTTAAAAGGCAGTATAGCTTGGTGCACAGAGTCTGAGATGTGAAGTTTTGAAGACCTGCATTCAAAACCTATCTCTGACACTATATGACCAGGTATCTCAGTTTCCTCATATGATGGAATTGGACCAGATAACCTGGAAGGTCCCTTCTGGGTATCAGTCTATGATCCTCTGCCCCTCTCCATCCCAATCCACAGGCTGCCGTCGTGTATATTGGCCCAAGGAATTGGAAGTGGGAAAGAGGAATGACAAAGTAATGCTGGCTGACTCTCACATTGCTGACTGCAGAATGGTAGAAGACCCGTTCATCCATTTATATGTGTCCATCACATGTCTGTCTGAAAGAACCCAAAATGAACACAAAGGCAGGCAACCTTCCCTGGTGGGAGAGCAGCACAGTCTCAGCAAGGTAAGAGCCAGTCTTACCAACCCCAGAAAGTACCTATCTAACTGTACACCCTTCTTTGAGTTTTGTTTTGTTGACAGATTTTTATGGAGTCAGGGATCGTAAAGCTGAGCCCTCCTATGGTGGGGTCCTTCTTTGCACAGCTCTCTCCCTCAGAGCCCAACCCAGCCCAGAAGCTGAACTGCAGAGTATTACTGAATTGATTTTTATTGCTTTTCTTAGAAAAGATTCTGGCTGTCTCTCTCTCTCTCTCTCTCTCTCTCTCTCTCTCTCTCTCTCTCTCTCTCTCTCTCTCTCTCTCTCTCTCTCTCTCTCTGTCTCTCTCTGTCTCTGTCTCTCTCTCTCTGTCTCTCTCTCTCTGTCTCTCTCTGTCCATCTGTCTCTGTCTGTCTCTGTCTCTATGTATCTGTTTGTCTCTGTCTCCCTATCTGTCTCTGTCTGTCTATCTGTCTGTCTGTCTATCTGTCTGTCTGTCTGTCTCTGTCTCTCTGTCTCTGTCTCTGTCTCTGTCTCTCTCTCTCTCTCTCTCTCTCTCTCTCTCTCTCTCTCTCTCTCTCTGTCTCTCTCTCTCTCTCTCTCTCTCTCATCTTAATTCTCTTCCAAATTCATCATCCAGGTCCTCTGATACCAATTTTCCAATGGTCCCTAAAGGGAAATAAGGAAAAAACAAAATCAACAATAAGCAAGAAAGTTTTAAGTTGAATGCCTCAGGTCTGTTCTTAGTCACCCTAGGGTGTGGGAAGCAGGCATTGGGATCAGAGTCATATTGTTCTATCCCATCCTTCACTGTCTTCAGCCCAGCAGGGCCATTCTTTGCACCCTCCCACTCCAGCCCACCCTAGCCTGACCCACTCCAGCCCAGCAGGGTCCAGCCCAACCCAAAGCACAAATCTTAGGGACCTTGCATTTGTATAGGCAACATCCTAAACCAGCCTGCTCCAGAAACATCAAATAACCCTGGCCTCTAAATAAATCCTGTTTTAAGAGTTAAGGGTATCTCATCAGTCCAACTTTACAATAAATGTATGAGATCATGTTACAAAACTGATTCCCAGAAAAAGATTTACAGAAACACACAACAAAAAAAAGCAAACAAAACCCAAAGTCCCCATTTGCTTCTCCACCTGATTGTTCCTACATGTCAATGAGTTCAACTGACTCATTGATTTTTACCTCCCAGTATCCAATTTCTAGAACAAAAGGGTCAGGGAGGGATTAGTAAAAGAGAAAGTGAATTTCTCCCAATTTAGCCTTCAGTCCTAATTCTCTCATAACTCAAAGCCTATACAGATGTCACAAACTGTGAGTCATCAACTTACTAAATTGTCAGAGCTGGAAAGGACCTCTAATATTATGTAATACAACCCCATTGTTTTACATGGAGAGAAACTGAGACTCAAAGACAGGAAGTGACTTGCTCTGGGTCAAAAAGACACAGCTGGCTACCTAGTAACTTTGACTCCAAATAAGAACTTGGCCTAGATGGCTATATTGGTGGTTCTTAACTAGATAAGCTGTTGTAGTAAAAAGAGTAATGTCATGAAATCCAGAATTTCTGGGTTCTAATCCCAGGTGGTCCATTAGCTTTTTATGTAGCCTACTCCCCTTTTCTGGCCCATCTGTAAAATATGGGATTTGGGCTCAGTGGTCAGTGAGATCTTTCTCATCTTTGATAGTCAATATACTCTTGTTTTTATCCATCTGTTTCCTTACATGATCCATAATTTATAACTTTAGAACACACAGTTTTCTCTTGTTAACTCATAAACATAAAATGTGTCTCTCAAAAGCCAAGATTGTGTTCTGAATCCCTTCACAGTATCTGGTGATCATGTGTATAGCACATATGTTCTGATGTCTCTCCCCTCTTAGGACCAGACTAGCCTCAGGCTTCTAGGGTGTCCTATGAGGGTTGGGATACTTTTTTTTCTCAATTGCCATCAGCTCAAGCCCCAACTTGCTATGTTTCCCTTCCACTCTGAGTCTATTGGGCTCTCTATTTAGGGATGAGCAGCATATCAGAAGAGGCCTTTGGAATCAAGTTGGTCCTTGTGTTGATCCTAAGTTTAAGAGAGCCAGGGACTAGCATCTCCCTCTTGCACAAATGTCAGTTAACCATTTAACATCAATTAGCAACCTTTACTTCAAAGATATAATTGCAAACATTTCTCTCAGTATGTTTAGGACATATCCTATTCTCTACCACCTTGGACTCTGGGAGAGTAGACACAAAACTTCATTCAGCTCCTGCATAACATTAGTCCCACCAGGTCTGAGGTCCAGACACAGATTGACTGTTGAACAATTCCTTCCATAGAGCTAGGGTCCCAAAGATCAACCATGGAGACCACTCCTTGCTTCTCAGGGCAATGCTATTGGGCTGGCTGCAACATCCTCACTGAATTCCAATTCCTATACCTCACTCTTTCATGGAGAAAGACTCTACTCCCCATACCTAGAACAAATGAGAGGATCAAGCAGGTTCTCTTGTTTAGGGGGCACATGGCCACTGAGGAGAAGAATGCCCTGAGAACTTGCCACTGGAGAATATAGCTTCTCACTGGATTCTGTGAATGAAGGATGCATCTCTTATATTTTTGAGGCTGATTTTTTGAGCCCATGTGAAGCTATGTATGTGTGTGTATAATTACTACACAATGGCATTCTCTAGGATGTCATGATCTTTTTGGATCTTAACTGACCATCCAAAGTGTTAGCCATCCCTCCTAGCTTTGTCTCATTTGCAAATTTGATAGTTATGCTATCTATGCTTATATCCAAGGCCCTGGGAACTAAAAGTCTAGGAATCTAGTTGAAGGGAAATGACTCACAGACTCTGAAGTAAGGTAAGTGAGGTTATACCCAGGGATCATCCCAATGCTAGGCTGCAATCTCTGAGCTTTCTTCATTCTCCTAATTTGCCCTAGAAATCATGGAAGATCACAGAGGCTAAGGGCTAGGAGTCCTGGATATTCCACTGGTTTATTTTACAAATGGAGAAGCTGAGGCTCATCAAGGTTAAGTCAATTGCCCAAGGAAACAAAGCAAGTCATCAGCAGATCGGGAACTAGAAGCCATCTCTCTCTCTTTTAATCCTTACCTTCTGTCTCAGAATCAGTCCTAAGTATTAGTTCCAAGGCAGAAGAACAGCAAGGGCTGGGCAGTTAGGGTTAATTGACTTGCCCAGGGTCATGGGGCTAGGAAGTAGAACCCATGTCTTTTAGCATCTCTTTCCACCCATTGGCTACCATCACCAATCAATTGCTCTTTCTACCACACTTTCTTTCTTCCTATCTCCCTGACAGCTAGTTCAAAAGAGTGAGTTATTGAAAGAGGTTCTCAAGAGGAGTTCAAGATTTTCTTAGACAATTCTCTGACCTAGAACAGGACAGAAAGTTATGGGGTAAATGAAATAATTTCTTCCAGACTAGATTCTATGGTCTCTGAAGGTGGGGAGTCTTCACCATTTTGTACCACAGATCCTTTTAGCAGTCTGATGAGGCCTGTGGATTCCTTCTCAGAATATTCAAAATACATGGGATGACAGAGGAAACTAATGATGTTGAAATACAGTGTCAAAATATGTTGTTTTTTTTACAATTGCATGGACCCCACCCCCACCCCCCAGTTAAGCCTTTGTGTTAGGATTTCTTGGACCTCCGTTAGTGCTTAAGTCTAAATCCAAGAGCTCTTCCCCCTCCTCTGTCCCTGATGCTGTGCCAGTGCCTGCTTGCCTCCAGCCAGGCTCCTAGGGCAGGCTGCCAGGGAGGGGCGGAGACTGTCCCTGCTGGCTTCCCGTCAAGCACATTGCCAGATAATTCTAGTGATTCAGAGCAGCAGAGGGATTGGCCTGAAGATGAGTGAGCAGAGACCAAATGGGGCAAGTAACAATGGCCTGAGAGCTGATGAAGTCCAGCAGGGCTTTCTTCATCCCTCCAGGCCCCCCACCCCCACCCCACCCCCACTCCCTCCCTCCTTTGCTCCTGGAGAGCGGGCCACCAAGCCAAATGTGCAATGGAGAGTGGACGCGTTCTGTGGAGAGCCTGACTCATCCCTCCGCGTGTCCTCAGGTGGCTGGTTCCCAGGAGCCCTTAGGGGTGGGAGGAGAAAGATGAGAGAAGAGAAGTAATGGGTATTTGTATTTTTTTCAAGCTGGAAGCTGGGGGTGGAAGAGGAGGGAATAAAGAACTCAAGTCCGTGCTAACTCTGGCTGGGACTCAACTGATAACTCATAACTCATAATTCGGAAGTCCAGAGCCCATCCCTTTGGCTTCCCGCGCCATGCAGCCCCAGGGTCTAGCCCAACCCAGCCGACCAGAGGACCGGTCCAGGGAGCCTCACTCCCAACTCTGGCTGGGCTGCAGAACTGAGAAAGGGAGCTGCTGAAGCAAGGAATGCTTTGGAGTTTGGGAAGAATCCCACTAAGTCATAAATGCCTCGGATTCCAGAGCTTCCCCATCCCCCACCCCACCCCCTGCAGAATTTCTGGAAGCCTTTCGGAGGGGATGAGATCTTGACGTGACATTCTCTCTCCTTCTCCTGGGGGGCAGGGAGGGCTTGGAAGGAAAACTTGGAGATACTGTTTGCAGAGGCTTTGGCAGAAGCTTCTGAATATCCGGATGTCTGGAAGGGTCTATACAGGAAGAAGCTTCGGATTCTAGAATTCCTCAACATCAAGGCCCTTTGAGATCTTGTCCAAACCTCTCATTTTTCAGAGGGGGAAACTGAGACCCAGTGGCCGGAGAGGAGGGAGAGGTGGTTGCCCAATATAGGCCACACTCACTACAGGGCCAAGATTTTTATTGTTGTTGTCCAGTCATTTTCCAGTCATGTCTGACTCTTTTTGTTTTTAATTTTTTGAAACCCTTACCTTCCGTCTTAGAATCAATACTGTGTATTGGTTCCAAGGCAGAAAAGCAGTAAGGACTAGTCAATGGGAGTTAAGTGACTTGTCCAGGGTCACACAGCTAAGAAGTATCTGAGGGCAGATTTGAACCTAGGACCTCCCATTTCTAGTCCTGGCTCTCAATCCACTGAGCCACCTTGCTACCCCCATGTCTGACTCTTTATGACCCCTTTTGGAGTTTTCTTGGCAAAGATACCAAGGTGGTTTGCCATTTTCTTCTTCACCTCGTTTTATAAATAAGAAAAATGAGGCAAACAGAGTTAAGTGACTTGCCTAGGGTCACATAGCTAGTAAGTGTCTGAGGCCAGGTTTGAGCTCAGAAAGAGGAGTATTGTTGGCTTAGGTTAAGACCCAGAAATTTGATATTCATTAGATTGACTATTTGTGTAAATTGTGTAAAACCTGTCCCTATTCAGAGGCCAGTTGGAGGACTGAAGGCTACAGAGCATGGGCATGCCTGGCTCTAAATTTGTCAAGATCTCTGGGAGCCTCTATACAGTGGGGAGGCTAGGAGAAGTAAGAGGTTCAGGTGTCAATAATAAGCAGAGAACTTTTCCCCAACCTTCTAGATGTCTCTGGACCCCTGCTGTAGCTCTATGAGACAGTAGTAGGGTCAGTATTTCATACAATGTTATAGGATCACAGATCTGGAGCTGAAAGGGACCTTAGAGATTATCTTGTCCCACAATCCCATTTTATTGAGGAAGAAATGGGGGCTCAGAGGAAAGTTGCATGGGCAAACCCAGGCAGTATAAGATAATGGAGAGGAAAATGACAATCCTATCCAAATTAATTTACTTATTCAGTGCCATACCTATCAAACTACCAAGAAACTTTTTTACTGAATTAGAAAAATCATAACAAAGTTCATTTGGAAGAACAAAAGATCAAGACTATCAAAGGAAATAGTGAAAAAATGTGAAGGATGGGGGTCTAGTAGTACTGGATCTTAAACTGCACTATAAAGCAGTGGTAATCAAAACAATATGGTACTAGCTAATAGACAGAAGAGAGGATCAGTGAAATAGACTTGGGGCAAATGACTTCAGCAAGACAGTGTACAATAAACCCAAAGATACCAGCTTTTGGGACAAAAATCCACTATTTGACAAATATTGCTGGGAAAATTAGAAAACAGTATGGGAGAGATTAAGTTTAGAACAACATCTCACATTCCATACCAAGATAAACTCAGAATGGGTGAATGACTAAAATATAAAGAAGGAAACTATAAGTAAATTAGGTGAACCTAGAATAGTATACGTGTCAGATCTAAGGGAAAGGAAAGATTTTAAGACCAAGCAAGAGATAGAGAATATTTCAAAACATAAAATGAATAATTTTGATTACATAAAATTAAAAAGGTTATGTACAAACAAAACCAATGCAACCAAAATTAGAAGGGAAGCAATAAATTGGGAAAAAAATCTTTATAACAAAAACCTCTGACAAAGGTTTAATTACTCAAGTTTATGAGGAGCTAAATTAAATGTACAAAAGATCAAGCCATTCTCCAATTGATAAATGGGGAAGGGACATGAATGGGAAATTTTCAGATAAAGAAATCAAAACTATCAATAAGCACATGAAAAGGTGTTCTAAATTTCTTCTAATTAGAGAAATGCAAATCAAAACAACTCTGAGGTATCACCTCACACCTAGCAGATTGGCTAACATGACAACAAAGTAATGAATGTTAGAGGGGATGTGGCAAAATTGGGACATTAATGTATTGCTGGTGGAGTTGCAAGTTGATCCAACCATTCTGGAGGACAATTTGGAACTATGCCCAAAGGGTGCTAAAAGACTGCCTACCTTTTGATCTAGCCATACCCTGCTGGGTTTATATCCAAAAGAGATAATAAGGAAAAAAGACTTGTACAAAAATATTTATAGCCTTGCTCTTTGTGGTGGCAAAAAAAAAAAAAGGAAAATGAGGGGATGCCCTTCAATAGGGGAATGGCTGAACAAATTGTGGCATCTGTTGGTGATGGAATACTATTATACTCAAAGGAATAATGAACTGGAGGAATTCCATGTGAACTGGAAAGACCTCCAGGAATTGATGCAGAGTTAAATGAGAAGAACATTGTACACAGAGACTGATACACTGTGGCACAATTGAATGTAATGGACTTATCTACTAGCAGCAATGCAATGATCCAGGACAATTTTGAGGGACTTATGAGAAAGAACACTATCCACATCCAGAGAAAGAACGGTGGGAGCAGAAACACAGAAGAAAAACAACTGCTTGATCACATGGTCGATGGGGATATGACTGGGGACATAGACTCTAAACGATCACCCTAGGGCAAATATTAATAATATGGAAATAGGTCTTGATCAATGATACATGTAAAATCCAGTGGAATTGCTCATTGGCTATTGGAGGGGGATGGAAAGAGGGGAGAGAAATAACATAAATCATGTAACCATGGAAAAATATTCTAAATTAATTAATTAAGCAAATGAACAAACAAAAAAAAGGATAATGGAGAGGACAATGAGTGCATATGCCAGTCTCAGACACTCACTGACCCTAGACAGGTCTCTTAACCCCTCTGTACCTCAGACTCTTCATCTGCAAAGTGGGGGCAAGAGTACAAAAGACATAAAGATTTTTACTGTCCCTTCTAACTCTAAATCTTTGAGTTGATAATGAAATCCCAGGCTCTCTTCACTGCCCCCATCCGACCTTCCTCATAAGACCAGCCCCTTCTAGTCAGCAGATTCTTCCCAATGCAATAGCAGCTGATGTTTATATAGTGCTTTGCATCATGACCTCATTTCCCATCCATGATCTCATTGAACTGCTACAATCAGTGAGGGAGGCAAGGAAGGTATCATTATTCTAATTTGACAAATGAAAATGATGCTCAGATAAATGAAGCAAGTTGTCCAAGGTTGCCCAGCTCATAAGAGGTAGAACTGCGATTTCTATCTGGGTCTTCTAACTCCTGGTCTGATGCTCTTTTCACCACATGCATAATGGATCTTCCCAGCTGTGACTACTTTTGCAACATGGAATCTTGAATCTATAGACTGCATCTCTATCACAGCTCTGATACTCCCTGTGTGGCTGTGGGCCAGTCACTTGGCTTGTCTGCATCTGGGTTTCCTTATCTCTGAGATTAGGGGGCTTGGACTAGGTGCTCTCTAGGAAATCTTGTGATTTTAGGACCAACATGACTCAATGGAATCTCTAAGAAGATATGGTAGGAGTATCCCACAGAAAATTTAGTTCAATGTCAGTAGAGAATGATGCTTCTACTTTTACACTGAAATATTTTGGGTCTTGCGCTTCAGAGCAGAAACATCCTACTGGAAACCAAAAATTAGGTAGCAGTGGTTTATGTAAACACCAGGAACCACAACCCAATACTCCCCAGGGAGTAACTGATAGTGGAATTGGAAATGTGTGGCTCTCAGTGGCCCATCTTCTGCATTTTCCAGAATCTCAGCCTGAAAGGGAATTCTAAGGGCATCTGGTATGGACCCCTACCACAAACAAGCTGAGTACACTCTCCAGGAGTATTCCCTCACCATTGGCTCCAGCAGCAGGGGAACACAAATAACTTTAGATTTCCTCAGTTCTGTTACATTCTCTCAGTGAGTCTGAAGTCACTTCTGCTATCTTCCAAAAGGATTGAAACTTCCTAGCTGTGTGACCCTGAGCAGGTCACTTAACTCCAACTGCTGAGTCCTTACCACTCTTTGCCTTGGATCCAATCCTCAGTATCAATTTTAAGACAATATATGATGGTGTTTTTTTAAATAAATATTTTTAATCAAAGTGATTGGAATTGGAAATTATCCTCAATTAAATAACAAGTAGTCTAATTCAATTGACTAACAAATAGTTATTAAGTGCCTACTATGTGCCAGACTCTGTGCTAAGTGCTGAGGCTACAGAAAAACAACAACAAATACACACATTATAAAAACCATCCCTTGCCCTCAAGTGAAGGGACTATCCCCTTCTGCATGTCTCTACTGTCTAGCACAGTTCTGGGATGAAAGCAGCTGCTGTAATAAATACTTGTTATTGATTATTAAAGGGATATGATACACAGAAAACTTGGGAAATGCAGGAGACAAAAGAGAGATGAGACAAAGTACTCTAGTAATAATATTTGAAGAACTACACACTACTAACAACTTAGTGCTCAAGGATGGCTTCATGGAAAGCAAAAGGTAAGCTGAGCTTTAAAAATACTAATCCTGAGAGATGGAGAAAATTCAGAACAGCTGATATCCTTCAGGCTCATACTAGTTACTAACACTAGGGTAAAAGATTAGGTGACACAGTGGATGGGAAGCTAAACCTAGGTGGGAGAATCTGAATTCAAATCCCATCTCAGATATTTCCTAGCTATATGACCCTGGGCAAGTCACTTAACTCCTATTGCCTAGACTTTACCATTCTTCCTTGGTAATGATACTTGGCATGGATTCTAAGACAGAAGGTATGGGTTTTTTAGGGGACAAAAAGGTGATAGTATTCAAGAAGGGGGTAATCAACAGTTTCAAAGCAGAATAGAGGCCAAGAGGGTTGAGGACTAAGAGAAAGCCATAAGTTTTCAGTTAAAAGATAACTGGGGGCAGCTGGGTAGCTCAGTGGATTGACAGCTGGGCCTAGAGATGGGAGATCCTAGGTTCAAATCTAGCCTCAGACACTTCCCAGCTGTGTGATCCTGGAAAAGTTACTTACCCCCCATTGCCTAGCCCTTACCACTCTTCTGCCTTGGAACCAATAACCAGTATTGATTCCAAGATGGAAGGTAAGAGTTTAAAAAGAAAAAGATAACTGATAATATTGATCCATAGGACAGAGCTTGAAGAAGATGAAGGGATGGAATCAGGGTCCTTAGTGGAAACTTTAGCCTTGGCAATTAAAAGGGCCACTTCATCCTTTGAAACCAAAAGAAAGGAAGAAAGGACAGGTATATATGTAGAGACGTTAGGAAGCATAGAGTCAAAAACATGGGTGAGTTCTTCATGGATAGTCTTTTATTTGTGTAGAAAGAAAGGGAGACCTCAAGGATCATGATAACATTGGGAGAGAAGGTTTGGAACCATTGCTTTGAGAAGTTGGCTAGTCATTTGGACATGAATAAAAGGAAGGCCATTCATAAGCAATGGTCTAGTGGAGGTCAGAAAATAGGAATTTGTAATAGATCCTTTGAGCAAGATTGAATGACTTCTAGCAGTACTCAGCAACTGGTTAGTAGGAATGGAGAAGGAAGATGGCGGAGTCAATAAAAAGGGTCATAGCAGAAGCCTATGCTCTGTCATATTGGTCAACTTTAGGGTCAGAATTATGGAGGGAGGAAAGTAAAGCTAGAACAAGAGTGAAGGACTAGGAAAATAGAGGTGAGTAGAGGCTAGAGGCCATGGAGAATCAATATAACTAGATTTCAGAAGAATGGTAATCAGAGAGAAGAATTCAGGAATCCTAGAGGTATAACTACCTTTGTGAGTGGGTAATGTAAAGGATCATTTACTTGATAACAATTTATTAAATGTCTGCACTGGATGAAGCACTGTGCTGAGTGATGATTATTTTAGTTGTTTTCAAACATGTCCAATTCTTTATGACCACATTTGAGGTTTTCTTGGCACAGATACTGTACAGGAATGGTTTGTCACTTCCTTCTCCTGCTCATTTGAGGCAAACAGGTTTAAGGGACTTGCACAGGGTCCAAGAAATAGTGTCTGAGGTCAGATTTGAACTTGAGAAGATGCGTCTTCTTGACTCCAGGGCTGGCACTCTATCCCCTGCATGACCTAGCTGATTCTGCAAAGACAAAATAAAAAGTTCTTGTCCTCAAGAAGTTTAGAGTCTACTGGAGATGGAGATGAAGAGTGATGACCCAAGAGGCCAAACTTATTTGAAGGGCTATCAATATGAATGTCTGGGTAGGGATTGCTTCATTCTTTGAGTTCATATTCCCATTTTCTAGTACTATGTTTGGCACATAGTTATTGTTCAGTTGTTTGTCATGTCTGATTCTTCATGACCCCTTAGGAGGAAGTTTGCTGTTTCCTTCTTCATTGGATTACCCAAGGTTATATAGCTAGGAAGTTTCCAAGGCTGGATTTGGCCTTGAGTCTTCCTTACTCAGAGCCCAGAATTCTATCCATTGTGCCACCTAGCTTCCTATGGTCGGTGCTTAATAATTGTGTTTTCCATATTGAAGTTTCTAAGGAAGGTAGGAATGGGATGTACAGGAAGATTGTAAACCAGACATAAACTCCTTACAAAAGGAGGAAGATTGACCTGGAACCTGGAAAATGGCAGCATTAAGTTTCTAGATAGGATAGCATAGAAAGATTGAATAAACCAATAGAGGATGGGGTAAGGGAAGCTAGGTGGCTCAATGGATAGAAAGCCAGATTTGAAGATGCAAGGTCCTGGTTTCAAATCAGTCCTCAGACCTAGTTGTGTGTCCTTGGATAAGTTACTTGATTCCAATTACCTAGCTCTTGCTGCTCTTCTGCCTCGGAACCAATACTTAGTATTGATTCTAAGACAAAAGGTAAGAGTTTTTTAAAAAAAAACAAAGGATGGGATGTGAAGAGACAGGAGCAGAGGGAAAGGCTAGAAGGAGAAGGGGAGTGGGTCAGAATGTGCTGATCCCTCTTTCAGGTCCATTGTGTTAGGGCACAGCAAGAGAAAGAATGGCCAGTGCTCAAGAGAGTGCTAGGAGAAGAAGTTTCTTCCAGAAAAAAGCCAGGCTTCTGAGGGTGTGAGAATGAAAATGTGTGTAAAGATAGTACTGGCATTCCAGAGGTTGCTGCAGAAGAGAAAGACAGAGGAGGATGAGCATTGGGGAGAAGTATGGCTTAGCTGATAGGAGAAAGGATCTTAGAGACCCATCACCCTAATTGGACAGATAAGGAATCCAAGGCACAGGAAGATGAGATCCTTTGCCCAAGATCACACAGGGATTCATTAGCAGAGCTCACGCTTGAACCCTGGTCAAATACACCACTACCTCTTGAGTTGCCTCTCAGGATGAATAGGGAATATAGCATAGTGGAGACTGCTGGACCTGGAGTTAGGACAGGTCCGAGGTTAGACCTCAGACTATTCAGCTATGTAACTAAAGGCAAATTCCTCAACTCCTCTGAGCCCCAGTTTTGCATCTGTTAAATGATGGCACTGGCATTGATGTGGTCCAAGGCCCCCTACTGCTCTGACATTCTGTGATTCTGTGAACCAAGGGGAAACTGTTCTTCATCCTTTGGGTAGCAGACAGTGGCTCCTTTGAGAGAACCAAGCACAATGCAAGGTCCATAGGCAGATCTTTTGGCTCGTAACACCAACATCTGGAGCCAAGCAGTCTCCAAGAGTAGAGCTCTCTAAATGACTATCAGACTGTATTCACGGCTACTACAGACTAGCCTTTGTCCAAATACTGAGGGTCAAGCTGTCCCAAAACTTCCTTCCCCACAACTAAGTTTGTCAAATGTCCAGCAGGACCCTTGCAAGCATACTTTGGACTGGTTGCTGTTGTGTGTATTCATCAGGAGTGTGAACACTCTGGAAAGCCAGGAAGGTGAACAGTGGGGGCAGGAAGACAGCAGCTGCTGCCAATAATCTCAAGAAAGGCACTGGCCACTTTTTCATTTTTTTAACCCCTTACTTTCTGCTTTAGAATCAATACTGTGTGTTGGTTCCAAGGTAGAGGAGTGATAAGGGTTAGGCAATGGGGGCCAAGTGGCTTGCCCAGGGTCACACAGCTAGGAAGTGTCAGAAGTCAAATTTGAACCCAGGACCTCCCATCTCTGGGCATGGCTTTCAATCACTGAGTCACCCGGCTGCCCCCCCCCCCTTTTCATTTTAAGAATGGCTCCAGAAACATGTAAAAAGAAGGAGAGCTCCTGGGCTTGTCTTTCTGTGGGTCACTCACTTATTCTATAATTATGGAACTGTATTTTGGGAGAAGAGAAAACAAGGAAGCCAGGTGAGATGTTTTTATAACAGAGCAGTAAAGCTTATGGGGTTTGATTCTACTGGATGAGTCTCCTTCCTCCTGTATCTCCTTAAATTGTACAGGTGTTTCTTATGGATAGAGATGTGCTATGAGCTGTCAGAAGTTTGTAGCCCAGAAGGGTGTTTTGGCAATAATTCTATTTAATCCAATTTGACAAGCATCTATTAAGCACCTGATAGCTGGGCTGCATGCTCTTCCTGGTGCCAGAGATACAAAGACAAAAATGGAAAGAATCCTTATTCTCCACACCTTCCTTTTGCCTTCAGGAAAACAATACCTACAAAAGATAGGGAGGAGAAACCAAACCTGAGATTGCAAGCCTTTTCTAATGACAGAACTCCTACCAAAGCAGATCAACTAGTGTACAATTTAAGAGTTTAGAGAGTTGAATGGAGCCAGGTAGAACTTCAGATAGGAAATGGAAAATTAAGGTAATTTATCCAGAGGGGTCTGGACCTGGAAGATCTAGATGTCTACTGCTTGTATCAGATTATCTATAAAATGGATCTGTTCTTCAATTTGTGTACACATAACCAAAAATAACTATGCCTCACAGAATAACTGATGCTCAGCTGACTGCAAATAATGGTGTCTCCAATGCCTGTGGTCTCTGGTTGCCTGTCAGTGCTCCACACAAGAACTTCAGAACCAAAGAGGACATGAATATTCTTCTAATCTCCCCCCACACCCCCTAAAATCTTCAGTCATATAGGGCTTCAGCCATGCCCAATTAGGGAGATTATAAAGTCCCTTTTCCTTTCTTGAAGTGAGATTACTTCTCTCATCTCCTTTCCCTCTGCTGGGGTATCCTGGAGATACTTCAATTAATTTCATTTCAACTCAAATTCATACATTTATCAAATGTCTTTTCTGCGTGAGGTCCTATATTTGGTGCCGGGGATGCAAAGAAGGAAAAAGACGTGGCCTCTGGTCTCAAGGAATTTACAATCTAATGGAGAGGGATATACTTTGCATCTAAATGCATACATAACACCAGCTTCAAGAATCACTTTCCCACAGAGACTATATATATCCCATGACTGTATCTTTATGAGGCAATGGAAGCTTGAACTGATGGTTTAATTGGATAAGTCTTTGAGGAGACAGAATTTGACTATTGTTATAGAAATATTATTTACTGTGATAGCTGAAGAGAGGACTGAGAGAATTGGGATTAATCCTTATCTTGAAAAGAAATAGAAAGATAATTCTTGAGAAAAGGCTCTTCTAGAGAAAGAACTGTGGGTGTAGAAACAGAGAAGAAAAATAACTTCTTGATAGCATGAGTCCATGGGGATATGATTGAGGATGTAGACTCTAAAGATCACCCTTGTGCAAATATTAATAATATGGAAATAGGTTTTGATCAATGACATGTAAAACCCAGTGGAATTGCATGTTGGCTATGGGAGGGGGGTAGAAGGAGGGGAAGGAAGGAACATAAATCATGTAACCATGGAAAAATTCTCTTAATCAATTAAATAAAATTTTTAAAAAAGAAAAGAAAAAGTTTTAATTGGTATACTGAGCGAAATGAATGGTGAGACTGTTTCTAGAATTAAGAAATCAGAAGTTAGAGTGACGGTCAAAAGTGATTTTCTATTGTAAATAACTTCATAAGTTTTATTACTTGTCATACTGTTAACAAATGGCATAGTCAGTACTAGAGGTAGTAGGAAGTCTCTCCGTAACCAAGGATGACGACTGTCTTTGTGCATTTTCATCTATGATAGATGAGTGTGCACAGAGACACTTGGTGTGAAGGAGATTTAAGTGGAAAAGTCGATGCACAGAGACAGTCTCACTCTCTCGGCATTGGAAGCCTGGGTCCAGTGGCACAAAAGGTCCTTACACCTGGAGACTTCCTCAGCTGCATTGGATGGCCATGTTGTCCTTTGTGCTCCAACACACCCTAAGCACTCCACAGTGCTTTGCTGCATTGCCATCTCAGCCGTTGAACCTTCTTACTGGTTTCTTCCGCCTGTTCCGCCAAAACAGTCTTCACATGCTGGGTGAGCAAAGCCCTGGTTCACCAGGGATCGACGACCTGATGGCTACCCTCACAGGGTTTAGCCGGCCTGTGGAAGCCATTGCCCGGGGTGTGGCCACTGCCACATGCTAGCAGCTACTGGGAGCCACAAGTGAGAGCTGGGTGTCAGGTGAGGGTCAGAGGCTGGAGAGCTGCCCTAGAAGGGCACAACAAGCCCTCCATACCAGAGATACTACCCCTCCCTGAACACCCCATACACCCCAGTCAGTACTACTGATGCTTATTTATGCCTTTTGACTTAAATAAATATTTGAATTTATTTAAACCCAAATAAACATTCAAGTTTATATTAAAATTTGGGTATTTGTCACAGAAAGATGATTAAAGCATCTATGGGGGGGGGGGAAAGATCCTTATGGTCTATCAAATAGTATTTAATAAACTGTGGTAGGGGGCTCAGAGCTAATTGTCTAATGAGAAAAATATAGATGTTTAACCTGCACTTGTGAAATAGCAGAACAAGCCCCCTATGTTCCTAAGGATAAGTATGAAAAAGTGAAATGAGTTAGTAGCAGGTTCAAAGAAAGGTGAGCATCCTACCTTGGCTACATATGGGGAATGTTAACCACCCAAACCTTATTACGTATGTGATTCAAGATTTAATGTGATAGAACAACTGAGAACCTAGAAAAGTACAACGAGCAACTTCTTAAGTAAAGAAGCAATCACTTTTATCCAAAATAAGCTGAAAGGGCTTGAGAAAGTTAAATAAATGAAAGAGGACAGAAGTGATTTAAAGAGATGAATATGGGAGTTATAGCAACAAGATAATCTATACAAAGTAAGTCCAAGCTACTGATGGTAGAAGTTAATAAACAAAAAGCAGTTATTTTAGCTTCCTTGCAATAATAAAATAATATCAGAATAATGATTTGTCCCAGAACTAGTTCTATCTGAACTCCATTAAACAAGATGAGAATAAATTTTCAATAATGATAATCCCATTTTTATAGTGCTCACAATAACCCTTTGATGTAGGTCTTGTTATTAATGAATTATTGTGGCTAAGGAAATTTTATAACAAAAATTATTAAGGAATAATAGCAATGGATTGGGGGAGAATCTAAACTAGTCATAGTAACAATGTGGTTAATTTCTAGTGAATAAGCTCCTTCTATCAATGCAGACTGATAACTGCTCCCCAAGATTGTTTTAATTACTTAGAGCACCAAAAAGGTAAATTAATTGTTCAGTCATGCTGTCAGTATACGTCAGAGACAGGGACTTGAACCCCAGCCTTCCTGACTCCATTCTATCTATGATGGATGCCTCTTCTATATTTTATTTTTAATAGGCACTTATGAAGCACAGCCCAAATAATGATCTTCAAAGTCAGATGACAGAAGTTCTCTTCTGTTGGCTTGGATCATTTTTCTAGTTGGATAAAAGATCATTTAGGTTCAACTTGTACCCACTGATGATCAACAAGCTTGTGAATATTGATTGTGTCAACTTTTATTCTCAAGGAAATTATTAACTTATCTTTTGGTTCCGTGAACAAAAAAAAAACAAGAAAAAGGAAAAGGTAGGATGGGAGAATAGACCAGTTTGGCTGAGATATAAAATTTGCAAAGAGGAATGTAATCTCTCCCTCTGTTGTTGGTTTCCAGTGACCTTCTATGGCATCATTTGCACCTCAGTGGTTCCTCCAAGGATGTCTCTTTCTTTGGCTCACTACTCATCTCAAAGTTTGGATACTGCAAGTTGTGTGGCTAGATGAAAAATCGGCATTGACCTCTGATATCTCACTGTGCCACTGGTCAGGTCCACAATAACCACTGCAAAATGTATGATGTTCATTTGTAGTCAGAGGACCTGAGTTTGAATCCTGGCTCTGATATTCAGTCCAGTATTGTATGACTTCAAGCAAGTCATTTAACTTCTCAGGGAATCAATTCTTTACCTGTAAAATAAGGAAGTTAGACTAAATGTACTCAATTCCCTTCTGCCTATAAAACTATGATCCTCTAGAATCCTATGACTTTCTGGCTCCTGGCAGCCCA
The DNA here is from genome assembly GCF_027887165.1 of Monodelphis domestica. Classification (NCBI taxonomy): domain Eukaryota; kingdom Metazoa; phylum Chordata; class Mammalia; order Didelphimorphia; family Didelphidae; genus Monodelphis; species Monodelphis domestica. The sequence continues at coordinate 59,493,017 of NC_077232.1, read as the reverse complement.
AATTAAGGTTATTTCTGTCCTCAGTGTCTCTACTTTTTATTACTAAGTGCTATTCTCTTATTTCCAACCCCAAATCTAGTCCCACTCCTGGTCCTGCGTAAGAACAAAAAGGGGTCATGTGCTTGCCATTATTCTGATTTCCTTGGTGAATTGCTGGGGTCCTTAGAGGAGATGTCCTTCGCTCAGCACCCATGAATATTTAGATAGATAGATAGATAGATAGATAGATAGATAGATAGATAGATAGATAGATAGATAGATAAGTAGGACCTTGTTTTAAGCAAGTACATAAGAATTCAGATATATGTCATTGGCAATCATGTACAAATATTGTGCAAATATAAAGAATAAAAATTTAATTATGGGCTAAATCTGTGCCATTTCCCCAAGTGGCATCAAATCTCACAGCAGTTCACCCAGTCACACTTATTCTTACTCTGAGAAATGTTAGTGTGAGTCATCACATTGTTTCACACCAAGCATTAGCTCCCATCCGTTTCTGGAGTTTTTATTTCTAACAAGTCATGTCATCATCAGAGCAAGGCTTCTCTTTTTTTCATTAATGCTATTTAGTTATTAATAACAGCCCCAAAGTATAAGGATAGTGATGCTGGTAGTTCTGATAAGCCTAAGAAAAGTCAAAAAGTGCCTAGGAATATATGTATAAGAAATACTTATTAAATAATGAGGTTTAGTTTTAAACACAATTTCCAATTTCTGTGAAAGGTCATGTAAAACAAGATCCTACTATATTTCAATAGAATTATTTTCCATGTCATCCTGTGTATTTTAATTCAAAAGCATCATTCTGAGAGGGAACCCGAAGTTTCACTAGATTGCCAAAGCAGTCCATAATAGAAACAGAGTTAAGAGCCCTTGCCTTGGGATAATTTTAGACATTAGGACCAGGGAGAAGGTGTAGCAGGCTAGAAGAGACATTAAAACTTCTTAGTTATAATCTGGAAATTGTGCAGGATGCTCAGCATTCCACAATCCCTATTGTTTAATATCTTGATTTTCTGCCTCTCCTGGCCTGAGCTATCTCTTCTGTCATGGTTAGGCTTAATGGGAGGATTTCCCATAACTGCCCAAGAAGTTCCATGCCCTTGTACTTTTTTGGAGGGATTTCTCCAAAAGATAACTCTTGGAGACATCACTTTCTAAAAGGTACTACTTTCTGAGCCTATAATGGAAGACACACATTGGTACAATGAAAACAATATGAGATTTTAAGACATAAGACCTGGGTCTTAATTAATATGCTCTACTATTTATGAGTTGTGTGACACTGAGCAAGAGATAACCTTTCCAAGCCTCAGCCTTATCTGAAAAATTGAGATAATCCCTGGGCTACCATTCTGGAAGAGTGTCTCACAAAATAAATAATAGCTCGTGTTTCTATAGTGTTTTAAGGTCAGGCTTTTTGCAAGTGATATTTCACAGTAGAACACAACTTTACCATCACAGTTAACTAAACTGTGTAGAGTACAAAATCCCACTGTGAATTCTCCCAAACTTAGAAGAATTAATTCCAATGCTATGTAAACGATTTGAGAAAACAAGGCAAAGAAGGAATCCTCTCCAATTACTTTTAGGACACAAGTAGCAAATATAGTGCTGATACTTAAACCAGGAAGAGCAAAAATAAAGTAAGAAAACACTATACCAATTTTCCTAATTCATATTGATGCAAAATTTTTAAAAATAAAATGCTAGTAAAGAGGTTTGAGAAATTTATCAAAAGGATCATTCACTATGAGCAGGTGGAATGTATACCAGAAATGCAGGACTGGTTCAATATTAGAAAAACTATCAACATAATTGACCAAATAATGTACCACATAGTACAAAACCATTAAGAATCCTTTGATTATCTCAGTAGATGCAGAATTTTGACAAAAAATCCATTCCTATTAAAAACACTAGATAGTGTTTTAGGAATAAAATAAAGGGAACTTTCCTTAAAAGGATAACCAGTATCTATCTAAAACCATCACCAAGTATTATCTGTAGTGGGGAAAAGCTGGAAAACTTCCCAATAAGATCAGGGGTGAAGCAAGGATGCCCATTATCACCACCATTATTCAATATTGTACTAGAAATGGTAGCTATAACAATAAGAGAAGAAATTGAAGGAATTAGAATAGGCAATGAGGAAACTAACTGGTCACTTTTTGCAGATGATATGATATACTTAAAGAATCCTAGAAAATTAACTAAAAAACTAATTGAAATATTTAACAACTTTAGCAAAAATGACAGGATACAAAATAAACTCACATCAATAAAACACAGACATTCCTATTTATTACCAACAAAGCCCAACAGCAAGAGATAGAAAGAGAAATTCTAAACTCTGGACAACATAAAGTACCTGAGGAATCTACCTGCTAAGACAAACCCAGGAACTATATGAACACAATTACAAAATACTTTTCACACAACTAAAGTTAGATCTAAATACTGGGGAAACATTGATTACTAATGAATAGACAAAGACACATAATAAAAATGACAATTTTACCTAAATTAATTTACTTATTCAGTGCCATACCTATCAAACTACCTAAAAATATTTTATAAAGCTAGAAAAAATACTAACAAAATTCACCTGGAAGAAAAAAGATCAAGAATATCAGAGGAATTTTAAAAAATGTAACAAAAGGTAGCCTAGCAATACCAGATCTTAAACTGCACTACAAAGCAGTAATCATCAAAACAATCTGGTGCTGGTTAAGAAAGAGTGATGGATCAACAGAATAGATTAGATACATAATATATGGGGGGTAAATAATCATAATAATCTAATGTCTGATAAACCCAAACATCTCAACTTTTGGGAGAAGAACTCAATATTGACAAAATCTCTGGGAAAATTGGATTGTATACAGTATAGCAGGAAGTAGGTATAGATCAATATCTCACACTGCATACCAAGATAAGATCAAAATGAGTATATGACATAGATAGAAATGGTGGTACCATAAGTAAATTAGGGGAGCATGGAATAGTATACCTGCCAGATCTATGGTTAAGGGAAGAATTTATGACAAAATAAGAGACAGAGAACATTATAGGATGTAAAATAGGTAATTTTTATTACATTAAACTTAAAAGATTTTGCACAAATAAAATCAATGCAACCAAGATTAGAAGGAAAGGAGAAAAAATTTTACAGCAAGTTTCTCTAATAAAGCCCTCATTTCTTAAATATATAAAGAACTGAGTTAATTCATAAGAATGTAAGTTATTCCCTAATTGATAATGATCAAAGGATATGATCAGGCAGTTTTCTGGTGAAAACAAAACTATAGTCATGAAAAACTGTTCTAAATCACTGTTGATTAGAGAAATGCAAATTAAAACAGCTCTGAGGTGCCATCTTACCTCTATAAGATTGGCTAATATGACAGAATGAGAAAATGATAAATATTGGCAGCTATGCAGGAAAATTAGGACATTAATGCACTGTTGCTGGAGTTAGGAACTGATCCAACTACTCTGTAGGAAAATTTGAAACTATACCCAAAGGACTGTCAAGATATGCATACCTTTTGATCCAGAAATACCATTAATAGATCTGTATCACAAAGAGATTTTTAAAAAACATGGTGGGGAAAAGACCTATAGGTACAAAAATATGTGTTCTTTTTGTAGTGGCAAAGAATTAGAAATTGAGGGGATGTCCATTTATTGAAGAATGGCTAAACAAGTTGTGAACTATGATTGTAATGAAATACTATTGTACTACAAGAAATAATGAGTAGGATGATTTCAGAAAAACCTGGAAAGACTTAACAAACTCATGCGAAATGAAGTGAGTAGAACCAGGAGAACATTGAACATAATAAAAGCAATATTGTACAAAGATCAACTGTAAATGATTTAGTTATTCTCAGTAATACAATGATCCAAAACTCATGATAAAAAATGCTATCCAACTTCAGAAAAAGAACTAATAGAGTCTGAATGCAGATCAGAGATACTATTTTTCATTTTATTTTCTTCATTATTTTTTGGTTTTGTTTTATGAGTCTTCTTCCACAACATGACCAGTATGTACAACCTAGATCAAGTTGCCTATTGTATCAAGGTAGAGGGTATAGAAGGAAGGAGAGAATTTGGAGCTCAAAATTTTAGAAACAAAAGTTTAAAATTATTGCATGTAATTGGGAAAACCCAAAATATTCTTTCCTTTTTAAAATTTTTTTCCAAAATATTCTTTAAACATTTTTCAACTCGAAATTCTCTTTGGCTCAGTTTTCTGTTGAGACCAATCTGAGTGTTTATGGAGCTTGAAATGATCTGAAGTTGCAACAGCAGAATCTTCTTCCAAAAAATTACATCTTCTTTCCCAGGTCCTATTTCAATCGATTGTCATGAAGCAGAAATATTTCTTCATTCATTCATGTTTCTCATTTCTCCTAGTTTTTTTCCACCAAATGATATATACTCAGATGTAGATTTTCTTACATTAAGCCACATGAATATGCTTTCAACAACTGATGTCCAACTTCTTTCTTAAATCCTAGCTTGGACCTCTAGATAACATACCCCCAGAGCATGGGGGAGTTAGTCCCTAGGTATTGTGAATTTTAGATTTACTCCACCCTGTTTAATCTTTAGAATTCTAGAAACCAGGAATGTCTACACCCCCACTTAAGGATTAACTGTGAGGAGGATGGCCTATGATTGACATGTGCTAGCAAGTGACAAATCAGAAAAAATTGACTGACCCCCCTGGGCTGTCCTAAGTCAAGCTTAAGCTACCATTGGTACATGTGAGACACAGGAAGTGATGCAAAGAACTCCCTATATGTTTCACGTCACTTCCTGTGATTCCTCTCTGGGTGGTGTTGGTCTCTCTCAGCGACTTTGGGAGCTCTCTGCAGTGTTGGGAGCTCTGGGCTCTGTGTGGTTTAGGTGAGGCGTCTTCCCAAAGTGACCTTGGTGAGTGGTAAGACTGATTCCTCCTTTCCTTGATCTCCTGAAAAGCACTATCCTCCTCATCTCGGAGGAGACCTTATGGCTGGAAGCGAAGCTAGATTTAATCTTCTGAGAAGGCCCCTTGGCTGAGGCCTCTGAACTCCCTTTGACTTACTCCAGGCCAGAGAAAATCTCCTACTCTTACCCTCTTCTCCTTCTTCTTAATTTCTTCCTACTATTGTAATTAAACCACCATAAAAATCCCAAACTGACTTGAGTATTTTATTCGGATTGAATTTAAATCCCTGGAGACCACTAATATAATATAAGCAGGCAACAACCCTTAATTTTACCCCTAACAGTGTTTCATTCTTAGCTATCTTGGTTTAGTTAGAAGGAAATAGAATCTGCTATCTTTGCCAAGAAAACCCCATGGACAGTATTGGTGTGCTATGGTCCAAGGGACCATGAAGAATCAGACTCAACTGAACAAAATACGTATCAGTTAAAGTGTGTATCTAGCCTTGGGACAGCTGGAGGGGTCATCACTGGTCATCTGAACATTTGTCTTGCCACTGGACTTCAATGACTGAAGGGAGAGTGAAGCAACTCTGCCTATCTTAAGTTAAGTACAATTCATGTGTAAGTCAAGACATCACCCTCTTCTTCAAAACCATCTCTTCAGAATGAAGGATGAACACATATCTAGCCCTGGAAACCATCCAATCTTCTCGTTACCTTCCCTGAGACTGAAGAGAAGGCAACTAGGTTATAAAGGGAAGGTAAAGCGGTAAGAGAATAAGCTATGTGCCAGGCACTGTGCCAAGCACTTTAAATAGTACTTTGATTTTTTGCAGTGGACAAAAGCACTGGACTTGGAGTCAAGGAGTTCTGAATTCAAAGCCCACCTCATGCACTTATTAGCTGTGTGTCCTGGGTAAGTAATTTAACCTCTTTCAGCTCCAATTCCCTCATCTATAAAATGAGGATAAAAATAGCACATATCTTCTAGGGTACATGTGAGGCTCAAATGAGATTTTATAAGCATAATGCTTTCCAAACCTTAAAATGCTACATAAATACTAGCTGTTATTTCGGCATGCTCACACCTCCCCCTTTTCTACTATTGCTTCTGGAAAGGCTAAAGACCAACTTTTGTCATGTCGGTGTCACACCCACCCTCAAACCAATACTTTTTTTCCATCCACCATGCCCCTTAATGTGGAATGTAAGCTTCTCAAAGGCAGGCTCTGTTTCCCTTTGTATTTCTGTTGTGACTGCTTAGTGTGATGCCTGGCACTTCATAAATACTTACCGAATGCCTTGCCATTGATTCAGTTCACATAAATGTTTCTAACATCGATCCACATGGGTCCTTTTCCAATGTTCCCTTGTAGCAGGGGGATTGAAAGCATATTCTAGTAAACAATTATAAATCTAGAGCTAGATGGGACTCCTAGAGGCCAATCTCCTCATTTTACAGATGGAAAAACCGAGGCCAGAGAGGTTAAGTGATGTAGGGTCACAGAAGTAGTAAGTTTCCAAAAGGTAGGATTCCAGGTTCCCAGAATTCTGGAGCCAATGTTCTTACCACTACGTAAGGTCTGGCATGTCCCGCCAAACTGGAAAGGCTGAATATCTGCCAGCAGACAATGAACCTATGTAGTTTCAAAGACTCATCATCAGACATGAAGCAGGCTGATGAATATTTGACCCACAAAGAAAACTTCCTGAGGGAAAGAGTATTGTGATCAGTGTTGGTGAGACCTATATTTGGCATGACCTATATTCAAGTATGTTCTGTACTTGGAACCACAATTCGATGTATTAGGTCCTCAAACATTTAGAAACATGGGCATAGTGACTTTTCCACCACTAAGCTCTACGTAATAATTTACATTCCTATAGTCCTTTAAGTTGAACAAAGCTCTCCTCGTAAGAACCTTAGGTTTTATTATCCCCATTTAATAGATGAGATAACTGAAGCTCAGAGTCACACAGCTGTCAGTGTCAGTACAGCGACCTTCACCGAGGGTTTCCTGACTTCAAATCCAGTGATCTTTTAGACTGATCCATTATTTCTCACAATGTATAGCTGTACTTATATACACGTAAGTAGGCATATGTATATGTGGGTGCCATCTCTCGCATTACATCATAAGTAGCTGGATGATAGAGTAGATAGAGGATAAATTCAGAGTAGGAGAACCCTTCCCCGACTGATAGTCAAAAGAAATAGACAGTTCTCAGATAAAGAAACTAAAACTATCTTTAATCACGAAAAAGTGCTTCAAATCACTATTAACTAAACACAAATAAAAACAACTCTGAATTATCACTATCTTATAACTATCAGATTGTCAAATATAACAAGAAGGGAAAAAATTAATGTTGAAGGGGATACGGAAAAATTGGGACATTAAGCAAGTAAGAGAATCTTTGTTCAAATCCTGCCTCAAATACAAACTTCCCAGGATAAATTCTTTAATCTCAAACTCTGTTTCCTTATCTGTAAAAGGTAAATAATAAATAATAGTATCTAGGCACAGGGTTAATATAAAAATCAAATGATACTATACATGTAAAGTATCACATATAGGTGAGCTGTTATTATTCTAATTTTCAGGCCAGAAACTCCCTACACAATGAAATCATAAATCCAGACCCAAAACAAGAGTGGAAAATAGCAGTAACAACAAAAATAATTTCATAGGCAGATCGTCGTTCTCCAGGACTTTATTCATCACTTGGATTTTTCCAAAAGATCAAATTCATACCCAAACAGAAACTCTGGCATTAATTGACACATGTTCTCGAACACTGAAATCTCTTATGTACATATGTGTTCTCTGCCATTGAACCATCTCTATTCTCTAGCATATTCTTCCTAATCCCTTGATGAGTACCATAAAAGATACCCATCAGGTTTCAAGGAACATTTGCCCCTTATAGAAACTGGCAACTTTTATCTAATTGAACCAATGTTAACCAATGTAACACATTTTAATACACTTTACTGTTTCATGCTGTGGCAACAAATTGGAACGTGACTCTCCCTAGCAGCTCCTTCAGAAGTTGCTGTCTAAGCTCTTAGCACTCTCAAGCTTTCATTACCACAAAGAAAAGTTTGTCTTTCTCTATGAGACTATTCTCTCTGTCTCAGAGGCAGCACCAGAAGGTAATGCTGGGATGAAAACACTGTCGTAGGAAGAATGATTGGGATGATGGAATCTAGCAGTTCAGACTCAGAGAATAAAGTGAATACATGAGACTTGGCTAAGAAGTGCTATAATTTGGTTTTGTTTATGCTTTTTTGTTTTTGTTATTTTAAACCCTTAATTTCCATCACAGAATCAATACTGTGTATTTGTTCCAAGGAAGAAGAATGGTGAGGATTAGAAAATGAAGGTTAAGTGACTTACCTAGGGTCATACAGCTAGGAAGTATCTGAGGCCAGAGTTGAACCTGGGACATCTCATCTTCAGGGCTGATGCTCTATCCACTGAGCTCCCTAGCTGCCCTTCCTATAATTTGTTTTTGAATTCACAGACCAGAGCTCAGACATCCTGATAAGTGCTGAGTCTTTCAAGGGAAGCTCCTTGGGATCTTATGTATCAAATCTAAGGATGCTCTTACTGCTCAGGATATTGGTGGAATTGCCTTTTAGGAATGGTGCTCCCCAATAATATAGCTCCTTGTATTGGATGGCAATGGACATAGCTCTAGCCATTGTTCTGACTGTGTCTATGGTTAAGGGTATGTTTGTGAATGTATCTGTGGATGTGACTTGATGTATGTGGCTCTGGCTATGTCTGTGGACATAACTGACTGTAGAATAGATGGGGCTATGGTAGTGGATGTGGCCCTGGTGGTAATTGTGGCTATAGACTCTGACTCAATGCTCTGGTCCCAAAGAAGAGCGCCCCAAACTGAACCACAGCAGAATGGTAAAGACTCCATACTCAAATGGGTCCCTTATCTCATTGACTCAAATGTCCCCTCCAAAGATGGAAATCATTATATTTGTCCATCCTATATGAATCTTGCCATGTCTTCTCAATTCCCATTTTGCCTAGGAAGATCTCATACAGCATGCTGGGGGGAAGAATGGGGCTTCCTCCAATTAATCTAAAAACTGCGTGAATATAAAAAAAAAAACAATGTATATGCTGTCCATCATTCTCATTCTCACTATGTGACTGGCTTTTTTTTTGTTTTTGTTTTTTTCAACTCTGCAATTCTTTGCTGACAACCTCTATTCCACCATTCTTGTATAATTCCTCATTTGTAACATGTTGCAACCTAGTCAACTTTCTGATGCCTTTCCATTGTCCTGTGGATGTCTGCTCCTTAATTTTAATTTTACTGAGGCTATACTGTTCCAAAATACCACTGGGAGAACTAAAAAAGCATAAAAAGATGGGTCTTTGTTTCCAAGAGAAATTTGGTGTCATTAAAGAAGTTCCACATTTTCTTAATGACAATCTAGCCCTTTTCTCTTCTCCTGGCTAATTTTGGACACATCTTGTTGTAAACCTCAAAATTTCTTAGACTTATAAATGTTGGAAATTTCACCATTGGGAAATTTTATACTTGAAAAATTTCCTATTGATAGTGGGTCTTGACTATTGGAATGTGAACCCCATTGGCATGGGAGGTTCCTTCTCCTCCCTTCTTAAGATTACTTTAGGACAGAAACCTTTTGCTGAACAATGGAAAGGACTTTGACCTATGCTTAAGCATAGAACAGGAATTTCTTTGAGTCATGATTGATTTTAGAATTGATACAATGGAGATACTTGGAATCAATCTCCACCCTACTCAGTCCTAACAGGATTGAGTAAGGGCTGCAGCCTAGATCAAAATTTAATTATTCCAATCTCTACCCTACTCAGGTTAACAGGATTTAGAAAGGGCTGTAGCAAAGGATCAAAGATTTAATTATTTGAAAATATGACCTTCAACAGACATGTGCAAAGCCAGAAACCTCTGGGCGGTCCTGGGTTAAGCTAGAGCCTCCATTGGCACAGGGAAATTGATGGACAGGTGATTGGTAGATGTGAGGACTGAGGGGAGGGAACTTGAATGGTTTCCTTAAGGATAGGGGGGTCTGAAGACTGGAGGGTTGAGGAGTTTGTCAGAGTGGTTGGTGTGTGCTCTGAGAAGCTTGCGCTGAAGGAAGCTGAAGGTGGGGGCCCCGGAGACTGTTTCTCCATTTTTGGTCACATGAGTAATAGGGACTGATCTCCTTTCATTGCCCCAGCTATCTAAGGGCTTGGGCCTTTTGGCCCAGCCTAAACAGAAGGGGTATTTAAGCCCTATTCCCTTCTCTCCCCTTTCTCTCTCCCTCTATCTCTCTCTCTCTCTCTCTAATTCCTTTCTTCCTCCTGTTTGTAATTAAAACTCCATAAAAGGTTGACTGCTGACTTGAGTTTTCATTAAGGAATTACATAGCTGAATTCCTTGGCGACCTTAAATTAATATATATCAGTCTTTTAAAAGTGATTTCCTTGTCACATTGTCCTTTTAAATTGTCTGGCCCAGTTATATAGATTCATGAAAAAATGAACAAGTTCTATAGATTGTTTATCCAGCTGCATATCAAAGTCCAGACAATATACATTATTCATCCACTTGGTCTTTCCAGTGTGGATTGTCGTGCTAAATTCTTTTTAATTGGTTCTATGTCTCTTCCAGAAGTTTCTGCATTGTTCTGGGACTCATTGCATTGAACACATCATCCACAAATAGGAACATCATCCAGTGGAATCCTTTCCCCACTTGCTCTGCTCTTAGTCCTCCATTACAGAAGATAAAATAAACACACATGCACAGTCTCTGACTTCATGGAAGTCACAGGCTAGTCAGGGAGATGAGGCAAGAACATAAAATGCTATAATATAAAGCAGAACATAAATGATTTCTCAAAAGTAGTATGAGTCCCTGGTTTCATGGGCTTCATGCTTAGACAAGTTATTTGTCTTCTAAGTAACTAAGGCTATAAATTTCAGAGAAGGTGCTAGCCTTTGATGGTAAGGAAAGTTACCTTGTTTAGATGTTTCCTATATTAATGAAGTCACAGATCTACTCTGTGTCCTGTCCTTATGTGGTACAAGGAAGGTGTTCTAGGGTCTCAAAATGAAAAGATTACTTTCAAGCCAATGAGTCAGGAGAGGCTTCAGAGGAAGTAACATTTGAGATAATGTGTGATTAGTAGAAACCAAATAGGTGGCTGGAGATGGGAAGAAAGACACTGCAGGAAAAGGAAATAATGAGATGTGGTTTTATTATAATGGAAAGGCAAGGAGAGGTGGATGGGGAGGAAAGCATGGAATTTGGACCTGGATTAGAATCTTGACTTTGCTGCATAGTAACTTTTGTACCCTTAGGCAAGTCATATAATTTCTCTAGACCTCAACTTCCTTACTTAAAAAATGAGGGTATTAGACTAAATGTCTTTAGGAATCTTTAAGGATATTGGACTAGTTGACCTTAAAGGTTCCTTTTGTATCTAAAACTATGCTCCCACAATTATGAAATCTTAGATAATAAAACTTCTAAGGCCCCTTACAATTCTTGGTCTCAGGATCCCATCTGGCATGGAAGTAGAGTAGTATAAGATGCATACAGAAAGGAGTTAAGATGGCTTCTAGGACCTATTAAGGGAAGCAACTGCAACATTGGAGCAAAATTATAAAAGTACTTGAATGCCATTTTAAGGACTATCATCTTTTCCTAATAGGTAATAGGGAACCATGGGAGGATTTAGATAAAGGATGATACGAAGAGAGCTGTGCTTTAGGAGAATTCATTTAATGGCAGTGTTAAAGAAGAAGGAAGGGAGAAGGAAAGACAAGTGAAGAGATTTGGAGTAGAAAGACTAGTTTGGAGGCTATTGAAAATAGTCTAGGCATTGAGTAATGAGAATTACCAACCAAGGAAGAGAGCAGTAAGAATAACAAGGAGGCATTCAGAGTCAAACACAATACAATTCATCAAGCGATTCACTGAATATATGGCAGTCACCATCAGTAAATTCCCCTACCAATGCACCCCATCTGTCACTTATGCCTTAAAGAGTTACCTGGAGACTTGAAGAAATTAGGTGACTTCCCCAGTGTTATACAGCCAATACATACCAAGGACAGGATGGCTTTATTTCTTTGTCTCTCATTGGGCCAACTAAGTTTCCTGCAGGGAGATTGAGACTGTCATTGTGACAGATAAAGAAAAATGTACTTTGCAAGGATGAGTATGTTTTGGCGGGAAACGGATGAGCTCATTTTTGGACAGATGGAGTTTGAGGAGCCTCAGCAAAGGAAGCAGGCTAGCAAGGCAAGCCAAGATTGGGTTTAGAGATCAGGAGAAAGATTTGAGATGGAGATGCAGATCTGGGAATCATTAGTAGAAAAGTGATAGTTCATAAATCATAGATTTAGGGATTGAGATTTGTAGGAGATCCTTGAGGCCATTGAGTCTATCCCCCCACCCCATTTTATGTTTAATTCTATTTCACTATGATGTGGCAGCTAGAGTTGTACAGTGGGTAGAGCTTAGACCTGGAATCAGGAAGACTCATTTTTGTGGGTTCAAATCTAACCTTAGACACTTACTAGCTAAGTAACCTCGGCAAATCATTTAACCCTGTCTGCCTCAGTTTCCATATCTGTAATACAATTTGGAGAAGGAAATGTCAAACCATTCTAGGATCTTTGCTAAGAAAACTCAAATGGAGTCATAGAGAATCAGTCACAGAGAGTTGAGAACAACAAAAACAGGGGTGATATACCTGTTTCATCACCTCTGCCTCATTTTCTTTATCTATAAAATGAGCTGGAAAAGGAAATGTCAAATCACTCCAGTCTCTTTGCCAGGAAAACCCCAAATGGGGTCACATAGGATCAGGAACAACAAAAATAGTAGTGATGTGCCTGTTTCATCACCTCTGCCTCAGTTTCCTCATCTATGAAATGAGTTGGAGAAGGAAATGTCAAACCACTCCAGTGTCTTTGCTAGGAAAACTCCAAATGGAGTCACTGAGAGTCACTCACACAGAGTAGGAGACAATAGAATGACAACAAAAATTGGGGTGATAACACCTGTTTCATCAAGCTTTGACAGGATTATTGTTTATTGTAAAGATCTGAAGAGATGATGCAGTGAGGTTTTTTTTTTGCAGACTTTAAAGCATTATGCAAATACCAGTTATTATTATTATAACTTTGCAATGTGCTCTCGAGGGAAGATAAGAAAAGGGACCATAGAATATGCTTTTCATTTTACCATAGTTTCATGGCCTTAAAGTTGCCATATAGTGTGATATGTTGAATGATAATCAAAATCACCCCCTTTTCCTTTTATCTTCCAATTATCATCACTGTTTCCCAATGAAGCTAATCATCAGTCAGTCCCCTCCTCCCAAAGTTTCCAGGATTGGAGGCACCTTGGGAAGCCAAATAGTTAAAGGGCTGGCAGCCCAGCCACCCAGCCCAGGCTGTTTCCTTGCTGGCTGTCCCTGGGCTGGGGAGGGGGGGGTGAATGGAATGTCCATGAGGCCGTCTGGCAAGGTGCCACATTCCTATGGGAACATTGCTGCCTTGGCCAGGGCTGAGTCCTCAGAGCAGGAGCAGGGAGGGGGCTCACACACCAACTTGTGGGAGCTGGAGGGTGAGTGGCAAAGGAGCTCATGTCCAAGGACCAAAAGCATCTCTTGCCATCTTGCTGCAAGAAGGTGGCATGTGGGTACCAGCTGCTCTGTCTCCATCTTCACCCAAAGCTTGTGATAAAGGACCAAGGATTGATTGTATGAGGAGATTTCCTCTTGCTGGCAAACCCTTCAGTTCTGCAGGCAGCTTTTAAAGCAACAACAGATGTAAATTCATTTTTTTTAAAGAACTCTAGAGAGGAACTCTGAACCCTCAGTTTAGCTATAAATGCTCCTGCCCTTTCTCTGCCCCCATAGCTTATAGATGCAGAGCTGGGAACCTAGGATTAGAGACCATCTAGTCCAATCCTCTCATTTTATAGATGAGGAATTGATGTCCATAATGTCTAAGTGGCCATGCCTAATATCATCCAGACAGTGGAAATACTAGCCAAGCCAGGATTCAAACTCGGGTCCTATGACTCCAAGACCAGAACTTCTTCCACTGTCCCATCATACCTACTAATTTTCTTCTGTCCTAAGTAATTCTTCATCTGGGGATTGATCTTGAAATTTTTTGTTATTTTCACTATTATTTGGGGGTGGGGGAGAAATCAGCCTCTGGTGGCATAAAATGGTCTTCTCTCTCCTTTCTCTCCCCCATCCCAACCCCCACATCTTTCAGCCTTGAAACACCAATCCAGCTAGCTGCATTTCCATTTTCTACAATTATCCCCCATTTGCTGTAATTGCACCTTTGAAACACACTCAGGCAGCCAGGGGAGCTCATTAGCATTCTGGGTTTAAACTCCTTCTAGTCTCTCTTAGGGGGAGGTGGGGGGACATCCAGCCAGTCAAAGGTGCGAGAGGAAGTGATATGTCTATCGCTGGCAGGGAGGAACACACAGTCTCCCAGTTTTTCCCAGAACGACATTTTCCTTTCAACATCCTGGAAGGGCAAATGTGGCCATCCATATCCCCTAGAGAAGCAGGCTAGCCAGGCTGAGGCCTGGGAGATGCTCCCAAACTACCTTTGGAGACCTTTCTGCAAGAGAAACCCATCCCCATCCCAGTGAAAGAGGCCGTGTTCTTACTTACCTTTCCACTAGGTGGCAATGCTACATGGGAGTTGCCTCTATCATACAAAGACTTTCAGTTGAAACTTACCCTTCCTATTAAGGACCCTGCTAGGGCCCAGCGACATGAGTTTGCTTGGTATTAGCCCAAGCAATGAATTCAGTGCCCTCTGTATGCAGAAAGGCATTCTCCATGGAGGCAGGAAGATTTGAAGTTCCCCCAAGTTCCAGAAACCAAATCGGCTGAGTTTATTAGCTCTAGTTGACTTAATTAAAACATAGATCTAGCCAGAGGGACCCTTAAAATTCTTTCCAGCCTTTCCGTTTTACAGATGAAGAAACCAAGTCCCAGGGAATAGATGTGACTTGTTTTTGACCCTCCAGGATTAGAACCCTGAGCTCCCAAGCCCCAAACTATTTGCCAAGGATTTCTTTATTAGCAGTTGTCTTGGGATTTTTTTCTCATCCCCTGTATGGATATTGGTTGGCATCTCCACTCTCAGAAATTCATGAGGAAAAGTAGGGAAAAATCCTTACTGGACAGGATCACACATATCCTACATGAAACATCTGTCTTCTATTGGACAGAAGTATTTCCATTCTCCAATGCAGTGAGCCAACTCCTGCCTCCCAGGTTTTATAGGCAGCCCCAGTCCTGCCTCTTGCCCTTCCTTGCTCTCCAGCTCCAGAGGGAAGTGAGCCCAAGTGTCTGAACTCTGGTGCTGGCAACAGCAGGTTTGCAATCAGCCTCACACCACGGCACTCCCCACAGGGTCTGTAAACTTGGGAACTGGTTCCAGTCCATCGCCTCCCCAGAGTTAATAAGATTCATGAACAACCTCATAGTTAGCGACTGGAATCAAGTGACCTTGTGGGTGTGTCGGAAAGCTCATTTCAAATTAAAACTGGATGTACGTGAGGCAACAGTGTGTTGTGGTTTCATGCAGAGAACAGTGCATTTGGAGTCATGAGATATGGTATGGCATCCCAGAAGCTCTACACTTTAATGCTTGAAGACCACTATGGCCCTCGGTTTTGTCCTCGGCAAAGGGGCTGGACAGGATGATTTCTCAGGTTCTTTTCCAGGTGTAAATACTTTGAGTCTATGAGAAACATTACTAGAAAATCTACAATCCACAGACAATGTTTCAAAATGAGCACTAGAACACCCTCAAGCCAGGTCAGCCTTTTAATTAAATTGGGGGGGGGGGTGGCGTAGAGGAAAGAGGCATTGAATGTTAGAATACAGGGTCCTCTGAAGACACACGTGAAGCTGCTGCTAGAAAGGTCACCCAGCCAGGGATTGGGAAGTGTGGAGAGCAGAGATGCCAGACCCTCCCGAGTTTGTCCTGAACCCAATTAAAATGTAGTTCCTATCTGATTTTAATAGGTTGATATATTAATTTTTTAATTAAAAGTTTTTTAAATTTAATAACTAATAATTTAATAATTAATTAAAAATTTCAAGATACATATGAACATGTGTGATCGTCTATGTCAACATACAGTGCACGGAAGCAACCCCTGTTTCTAAATGAGTTTAACACAAGTGGCTTAGAGGAGAATGAGGCTCAGAAGAAGAAGCTCATGAAGAGAGAGAAAATGCCTTTTAGTAACTTCCTATCTAGTCTTTCTTCTATCCAACAAAAGCCTACAAATGCTATTAGTGCCCTCTAAATGTGGGTGCCGGGGGCAAAGCCCCATGAACACCGCCTGAGTCATAGTCCTATCAAGTAAATAAAATGGGAAGCCAACGTTCATCCTGGCTCCAATGGGTGTCTCCTAGTAATCCACATGTGTTCGAAGGGTTCTCTGAAATGAGAGGATCTATTTATTTACTAGCAGGATGTGTGAGTGTAAATCCCCTTCAGGTAAATGAAATCTGTGGGACAGAAAGAGAACAGAAGGGTGTAGATGAAGGATCTTTAACCTGGGCTTCATGGATAGATTTAAGGGGGTCTGTGAACTTGCATTAGGAAAAAAATTAGCTCTTTATTTTCACGAATTTCTAACTGAAATTTATCAGTCCCTTCACTTATGAACCTAGGCAGCAATACACAGTAGTAGTAGCTGTAGCTGTGATGTTATTATGAGAAAAAAATCAAATTTTTCACATGGCATGATGGGGTATGGCAGATATCTCAAAATGTCATTCATACACCCCACTACTTTGAAATTATTGTAGTTATTAAACCCCGCCCCCTGCCAAGTTGCACACGATCAGTCTTCTTGCTGCTCATGATGACCAATGTTGAGTTCCCTAGGCTTCACCAAGTTGTCAAAGGGTTCCATGCCTAAAAAAGTTATTTTAGGGGGCAGTTGGGTGGCTCAGTGGATTGAGAGTCAGGCCTAGAGACGGGAGGTCCTAGGTTCAAATCTGGCCTCAGACACTTCCCAGCTATGTGACCCTAGGCAAGTCACTTGACCCCCATTGCTTAGCCCTTACCACTCTTCTGCCTTGGAGTCAATATACACAGTATTGACTCCAAGACGGAAGGTAAGGGTTTAAAAGTTAAAAAAAAAATTTTTTTTTTAAAGTTACTTAACCTCTGATCTAAACAAAGGAGTCAGAGGCAGGGGCAGTTAAGGGAAAAGGGGAGAGTATTGGTAGAGGGAGAAGCAGGTTAGTGGGTAGTGATAGATAGGTTTAAAAAATCAATAAGGCTTAAAAAAGTATAGAAGCAAATAAGTGACCAATCATCATGCCACCTAGCAAAAATATAATATTACTTTCAAAACAAAGCCATTTATGCACCTGTAACTTTCTTATTTTCATATGTTGAAGTATTTTATTTTATTTTTTAGTAAAATTACAATGAAATTGTTTTAAGGAGAACTGAGCCAGGAAAAGGAGCCATTGTGAGCAGCAGAGGGTATACAGCAGATGAGAGGAACTGGAAGATGCTGGAGAAATACCTCTTGCATCAATAAGCCTAGGTTGGGGGGATCCTTGGAGAGAAGAATTTAGAAGGATATGGTGGTGGATCCAGGGAAAGAGTAACTTACCTGGGGTTCAGGAGGCTTCCGGAAGAAGAGTCTCAACCTAAAACATGTATATACCTGAAGACTGGTCAGAAAGAGCTGATTTCTACCCTAAGGGGGTAAAGTGGAATAATCTGGTTAACTTCTGGGTCGGAATGAAAAAAAGCCAGAGAGTGATATGAAGGGCTGCCTATAGAATCTGTGACAAAGTAGAACAGTTATAATTCATTTGCCAGTATGTAGCTGTGTCCCAGATTCCTTTTTCTTGTAGAAAATAAATTTGTTTTAAATAAAAATGTTTGTACTCAGAGAGTATTAAAATGTGCTCTAGATAACCTGGGATTCCCTAGGGAAGAGGAGCTCAAAACTCAAAGTCCAGAGAGGGGACTTCCCCACCCCCTCCTTTTGGATAATGGCAGCAGCAAACTTTGGGGTAGCTCTTTTTGGAGACTATCTATGGGGGCTTATGGATGCAGATGAGAACTTTCAGTGGTCCCTCTGCAACTCAAGTATTTTCCAGCTCAAACTGGAAATAAACAGAGAACTGGTTTTGTTGAAGACTAGACCAATATAGAACTCACTCATTCAGCTTTTGTGATCATTTCCAGAATCGCTGAATTTCAGAATTGAAAGGGACCTCCTTAGTGGCCATCAATCAAATCCATGAAAAAGTTAAGTGATACCAATGAATGATGTCCCTTCTCTAGATTCCCCTTTCTTGGCAGTGACTCAGGATTCTTCCAGTTCTCTTTCTTCTTTCTACAAGATACCTCTCATTTGCTTGAAGACTTAACTCCAGCTAAGTGAAGGAGCTCACTGCCTCCTAAGAGCAACATTTCACTTTGGGAGACTTTAACTGTAAGAAAGTTGTTCCTCCAGGATCCAAGGAGGAAGTGTAGAATAATAGAAATGGCATTGGGAATGTAGAGGGGGCAGCTAGGGGGTTTAGTGACTGAAAACCAGACCTAGACACAGGAGGTCCTGGGTTCAAATCTGAACTCAGATATTTCCTAGCTGGGTGACCCTGGACAAGTCACATAACCCCCATGGCCTAGCCCTTGCTACTCTTCTATTCTGGAACTGATAATTAGTATTGATTCTAAGATGGAAGGTAAGGGTTAAAAAAAAAAAGAATAGCACTGACACTGGAATCAAAGGAAGGACTTAAGTTCAAATTCCACTTTTAGGTTAACAAGTCAGTTAACCTTCTTGGGCCTCAGTTTCCTCATCTATAAAATGAGAAATTGGATTAGGAAGTATCTGAGTTCCCTTCTAAGTACCATTTTGTTTTTTACAGTCATATCTGACTCAATGACTCCATTGGAGTTTTTTGGCAAAGATACTGAAGTGGTTTGTTATTTCCTTCTCTAGGTCACTTTGCAGATGAGGAAATGGAGGCAAACTGGATTAAGTTAAGGCCTTAGTTACACAACTAGTAAGTGTCTGAATTCAGATTTAAACTCAAAAAGATAGTTTTCCTGGCTTCAGGCCTGGCACTATATCTACTGTGCCACCTAGCTGCCTCATCTAACTGCTATTCACTGGACTGGAAATATAAACACAAGCCAAAAAAAGATAGACCCTGTCCTCAAAGAGCTTACATCCTAATGGGGAGAACAACACATGAAGTGAAGTTAGAGAGAGTAAGAAGATCCCTGGTAGGGGGTCATGGTGGAGAATCTTGGAAGAGAACAGCCTAGCAAGAAATAAAGAGGTGGCCGACTCGTGTGCCTTCTTTGAATGGAGGCTCTTGGAGAAGCTAAGCTGTCCAATAAGAGAGAGGGTTCACAAGGGCAGAGAATACTTCCAACATTGTGTGAATTCCTAGACTGAAGTGGTTTTCCCAAAGAAAGATGTTTCTGGGGCATGATGGAAAAGCTGTGATAAGAGGGCAGCCTAGTGAGAATGAAGGAGCCAGAGATTGGAAATTCTGCTGTCTGATCCAAATTTCCTCTTCTCCTACCTCTCCCCCTCTCCTATGACCTACCATCCCTTCATTCATTCTTGTTCTCATAGTCTATCTCCCTAACTCTACAAAGTCCTTGGTTTATCTCTTTACTATCTCATAAGCTGCTACTATCCTAGAACCTGAGTTATTTCCTTGACTCCGTGAGTACAAAACCTTCCTCCATACACCCCCTTTATTGTCCAGGGTTCCTGACCAATGGGAAAAAATTAGACTTTCAGGTATAACTGACCATAGTTTTCTGTTAATAGGTATTAAACTGTGACCTCTACAAGGAAGTGTTGTCTTATTGAGATTTTTTTTCCTCTCCCCCAGGATCTAGTTCCATGCTGTGTACATAATAGATAATGGGGGAAAATGCTTATTGCATGAATTAATTAATGTGTGAAACTTGGGGGTTTTCTCTAGTTGTATTAGTCAAACCCAACTCTTTATTGTTGTTCAGACATTACCCCATTTGGGGTTTTCTTGGCAAAGATCCTGGAATGGATTGCCATTTCCTTCTCCAGATTATTTTATAGATGAAGAAACTGAGGCCAACAGAGTTAAGTGACTTTTCTAGGGTCACACAGCAGTTAATAAGTGCCTGAGGATAGAGTTGAACTCAGGAAGAGGAATCATTCTGACTCCAGACCAGGTACCCTATCCACTGCACCACCTAATTGTCTAATGGAACATTTGAGGTGTTCAGGAAGACTAGGAAATTCTATAATGAAGACTTACCAAGCCCTTTCAGTAGCACTCACCCATCTTTGGCATAACCCTGTCACCTAACTCTCACTTGTGGTTCCAAGAAGCAGGTACAGTGGCCACACCCAGGTTAAACTGTCTTGGCAGGTGGACTTAACTAGGTTCAGGGTAACCAACAGGATTACACTCATCAGTAAATTAGGGGAGATATCTACCTAAGCATAGGAAGACTTCTTCCATTGGAATGGCTGAATGAGAGCAATTCTTTCCAGTGGCCACGAAGGCATTTGAAGCAGGTGCTGTGGAGCTCTTGGAGCTTGGTCAAACATCAAAGATGCCAACGTCATCCACTGCATCCCCAGCCATCACCAATTGTCCTGACTTTTTCCTGCCACTGGACTTTGATGACTCTGCAAGATAGAATGAAGTTGATGACTTTGTGTAATTCTGCCCCACTTCAATCCAACTCACCAGCAAGTCAAGACATCACCTATCATCTACTACTTTGTTCACCCCAAAGTCCATGGTGACAGATGAGTAGCAAAACAGCAGGTATATATACAGTGGGAGCTGGAATCACAACCCCAAGCTTGGATGGACCGAGGCATTGAGTTCTCTTCTCACTGGAAGGAAACTACACTTGTATGGGTCTGATCTGCTACAGCCAAACACATTGTACCCTCACTCCAACATTGTGATGTCATTGGACTTCTTCAAAATTGAAGAATGAACACCAATAACAACAATAATCAATCCATAAATATTCATTAAGTGCCTCCTATATGCCAACCCTCACACTTGGGGCTGAGAGGTTAGGAGATTCTGCCATCGTTTAAATGTGTTGATTCACAAATGACTTATTTACGTCAATGGATCATGCCATGTTGATTATGGAATAAGTCAAAGACTCTATAAAATCAGTTTAGATTAAGTACCTATTATACAGAACAAAGGCTCTGCCCTCAGGGAGTGTATGTTCTCACAGACAGAAACATCAATACATACAGAAACAGTATGTTGTAATGGAAAGAGATGGGGGGTTTGAATCAGAGAACCAGAATTAGAGTTCTCCCCTTACTATTGGACCAATTGCTTTGTCTCTCTAGTTTCTAGTCATTTCATCTACAAAATAAATGGGTTAGAGTAGTTGTTCTCCAAGGCCCCTGACACTTCTAAATCTATGGTTTGTGAACCACATCGCAAACTGCTACGGCAAAAACATTGGACATTTGGCAAATTATTTAAGTTCACTTTGCCTCAGTTTCCCCAAACAAAAAGTATGGGAAATGGGATACAGTAGAAAGAACATTGAACTTGGAGTCAGGTGACCTAGATTTTAGTACTAATTCCATCACAATCCAGTTGTATGAACTCAGGCAAATCTAATGTCTCTTAGTCATCATTCTACCTAGAGGTAACATTGGTAAGCCCTAGTAGAGAAGATTCTAGTGAATGCTGGGACAGTCATAGGTCTGATGTGGTCAGAAAGAGGAGGGAGGATATTGGAATTTAGAATTGGAAAGGCCTGTAGAGATCACTTTGTCCAATCCCCTCATTTTATAGATGAGCAAAGTGAGAGCCAAATAGGAAAAGGAATATATCCCAAATCACCTGGGTAATAAATAGCATATTTGAGATTTGAACCCAGACTTTCTGATTCTAAATCCAGGGGTCTTTCTTCTATACCATGTTCTTCTCCCAAGGCACATTGGGTATCCTGAAAGAACTCTGAGACTTGGCGAGAAAATTCTTGGGCATGGTAGCTTCATTGGTATAAACATTTCGCTGTGTTTACAAACTGCTCACTTTGAGGACTTGGCTGTTTGTGGCCAATCATTCTTCTGTAACGGTTTGGAGGATTTCACAGGCAGAGTCCTTCTTTTTTCATGGAAGTCAACTCTGGTTTTGTTTATCACCTACTTTATGATTCACATTAGATTCCCTGACTTTGGATAAATTATATTTGGATAATATATATATATATGTATATATATATATGTATATATATATATATATATATATATATACTCTGACTTTGGATAAATTACTTAATCTCTCTGAAACTCAGTTTTATCATCAAATAATAATAATAATAATAATAGCTAACCTTTCTGTAGCACTGTGTACCAGGCACTGTGTTGAGGACTTTATAATTATTATCCCATTTTATACTAACAACAACACTAGGATGTTATTATTATTATATTATCCCCATTTTATAGATGAGGAAACTGAGGCAAACAGGATGAAGTGACTTGCCCAGGGTCACACAACTAGTAAGTGTCTGAGGCCAGAACTGAATTCCGGTTTTCCTGACTCCAGACCCATATTCACTGCACCACCTAGCTGACTTCTGGGATGCCATCTAACTGTTAGATGCTAGGAGTAAGTATTCTCAGGCTCAGCCAATAGCTCTCTTTTCTACTTCATTCCTTTCCATCCACAGTCTCATAACCATTACCTTTAATCAAGTCAAAATCTGCTATTAAAAATTTCCTTCTTAGTCTTCTGGTTTTCAAACCAAAACATAATGATTTGCAAAATGCTGTAAACTGAGCCCAGGACACTTACACTACAGAGCTGGGGTTAAAGTTTGACCAGAAGGAGTGCCTTATCATGCCAGAAGAGGTACAGTAATTTTCCTAAACCAGCCTAAGGAAGAAAAGTATGGTACCAGCTCAGTTGGCTTTGGGGTTGAGCCAATGTGTAGATGGGGAGAAAATAGCTTAGGGCGAGAATCGCTGGTCCAGAGACATGTTCAATTCAAGTCCACAAAAATGTATTAATTAGCTGCCTTAGCAGGCATTGGTCTAGGCACGGAAAGAAGGGGAATTTTGGTCCCATCTTCTGCAGGGGCTGAGATATATCAGTGTTTAGTTACCGTGGCTGTGCCGAGGGTTGGGGAACTCCTTATAGAGGATGAGTTACTACCTTCTTGGTGAGTGAAGAACTGAATCTAAATTGGAACCCAAATGAAAATAAGCCAGAGTTTAGGCAAGGTCAATGGCCTGCATTTCTCAGGATTACTAAAATCCAAGGGTTCAAGATCAGTCAGGTGGAGAATGGGAAGATCAGGATTGGATGGAGGCAAGATATGTGAAGTGCCGAGGAAAAAATTTCCTTGCTGACTCCATCTTGTCTGTCTAAAACTTTGGCTTTTAATAGTCTGACGGTATTCCCCGCCCCATCATTTCAATGAGTCAAGGATATTCTGAACAATGTAGTCTTCTTAAGTGAAATCCTGCCTCAAGCACTTACTAACTGTGTGACCCTGAGCAAGTCCTCTCTCAGCCTCAGTTTCTTCATCTGTAAAATGGGAGTAATTGCACCTATCTCTTAGTAGTGAGGTTGAAATAAGGTCATATATCTAATGCACTTTGTGAACTTTAAAGCACTATCTATGTGCTAGTTATTTTGCTGCTAACTCTTCTTGCCCATAGACAGCTAATGAAGATTATTAGGTTATTAGGGCAGGGAATAAGTCTTTGGAAGGCACATTCCAAGGTAGAGATGAACCTAGAACAACAGCAAGGACTGCTAGAACTCCTAGGAGAAAAAAGGATATGGAAATTATTTCCATCTGGTAGGGATCTGACCATCTTAGTGATGAGGAAAAGGCCAACCCTACTTTTTACCAGACTTTTTTGGAAGCTCTACTGATGTAAAAGTTACAAGAGAATAGCCAGATCTTATTTCCTATTCCTAAGGGATCCTCAGGAATACAATGGCCACTGGTCTCCTTTTGTTTTTTTTTTTAATGATGTGGATAAAATTTATTCATTTATTCATTTTTTATTATTTTTGCACTATTTTTACTTTGAAATATTTTTCCGTGTTTACATGATTCATTTTCTTTCTCTCACCTCTTCCCTCCCCACTCCAGAGATGACAAGCAATTCCACGGAGTTATACAAGTGTTATCACTTGATACCTATTTCTATATCATTTTTGTAATAGAGTAATCTTTTAAAACCCAAACTCCAAATTCTATACCCATATAAACAAGTGATAAGTTATATTTTTTCTTCTGTGCTTCTACTCCCACAGTTCTTTCTCTTGATATGGATAGCATTCTTTTTGATAAGTCTCTCAGGATCAACCTGGATCGTTGCATTGCTATAGTAGCAAAGTCCATTACATTTGGATAGTTCCACAATGTTTCACTTTCTATGTACAATGTTCTCTTTATTCTGTTCATTTCACTCTGCATCAGTTCATGGAGGTTCTTCCAGGTCATATAGAAACCCTCTAGTTCATCATTCCTTATAGCACAATAGTATTCCATCACCATCATATACCACAATTTGTTTAGCCATTCTCCAATAGAGGGATATACCCCCTCATTTTCTAATTTTTTGTCACCATAAAGAGCACAGCTTATGAATACTTTTCACTGCCCTCCTTTTTGGTATATAACTGTTGCTATTTGTTGGCTGGTTCAGATAAAAGCCAAGCTGGAAACATTGAAAGTGCCCCAAATGGTCACTGATGATGGGAACTATAATGTTGAGTATGGGGGTGTGGGAGGAAGTGTGTAGAGAAGATTGGGGAATCCATAGTTTGTATAAAAAGTAGTGTCCTGGGAATCGTAGCAGTCCAAGGTGTCAAAACAAAAAAATTAAGACTCGTTTGCTGAGTTACCTTGATGGTAGGATGTAACTGGCTCAAAAGATACTATGCCAAGATTCATTTCAGGCACTGTGATGGGCACTGGCAGCTCATCAGACTGCAAAAGGTGCTTTTGAAAGGTAAATCTTTTTCTTTCAGATTTTTGAATAGTGCTGTTCAAAAATGCAACATAAAACCTGATGATTATAATGTACATTCCATACTCAAATGGGATCTGTGATCCCATTCATTTGGAAGTTTCCTCCAACAATGCACATTTTATATAACCCATCTATACCAACTGAGGCATACAATGGAATTTAGTGAATATAACTACCAAAAAATCTTTATAGAATTACAAATCTCAATAATTAAAGATGTTCATTGCTCATGGTTAGACTGTGTCAATATCATGAAAATGATAAGAATGTTGAAATTAATTTATTCAGTGCCATATCAATCCAACTACCAAATGGTTACTTTATAGAAAAAATAAAAACAAAATTCACAAAGAATTATAAAAGATTAAATATTTTGAGGGAAATAATAAAAAAAGTGGGAAGGATGAAAACCCAAGAATATCAGATTTCAGACTATATCACAAAACCAGTAATCCTCAAAACTCTTTTGTACTACTTAAAAAATTGAAAGGGTAGCTAGATGGCACAATGGATAGAGTTCCAGGATGAAGTCAGGAAGATTCAAATATGGCCTCAGACATTTACTAGATCTGTGACCCTGGAGAAATCCCTTAACCCTTTTTGCCTCAGTTGCCTCACCTGTAAAATGAACCAGAGAAAGAAATTTCTTCTGGAAGTCAAAACCCATTCTTTAGTATCTTTACCAAGAAAATCCTAAATGGGATCACAAAGTGTCAGACTTGACTGAAACAACTAAACAATGACAAAATTAGTAAACTTAGATCAATGCAACAGATTAAGCACATAAAGTCCAGAACAAAATAGCATTGTAAAAGAGTGTTTAATAAACTCAAAGATTCCAGCTTCTGGAAAGAGAAAAAACTGGTAGGAAAGCTGAAAAACAATTTGATAGAAATTAGGTTTAGACCAACAACTTCCACCATAAAACAACAGCAACAACAATAGCTAGCATATTTATACTGCTTTAAATTTACAAAGTCCTTTACAAATATTAGTTCATTTTATCCTCACAACAACACTTGATGGTGGCTGCTATTATCATCATTCCCATTTTAGAGATTTAAAAAATTGAGCCACAAAGAGGGTAAATAATTTGCTCAGGGTCACAAAGCAAGTATGAGACTATTTGAATTCAAGTCTTCCCAACTCCAGTTCACTCTACCAAGGTGGTTCAATAATATATCACAATAAGTTCCAAATCCAAATATGGTTTCCAGTTGCTGTACCATGGTTCCTCAAAATGATAATGCTTTTGACACCTTAATCATTTATAATCAATTGATTTTTGTTTTTTCCTTAACATTAATATGGTCAATTATGTTTATACTTTTCCTAATACTAAATCAACTCTTTACTTCTAGTATAAATCCAATCCAGTATATATAATCTTTATTATAGTTAATGTAGGCTTTTAACTAATACCTTATTAAACGTTTTCTTTCCAATTTCATTAGAGATATTGTTCCATATTTCATTTTCTTTGTTTTGAACCTCCATGGGTTAAACATAAAGACCATTTTTGTAATATAAAGGAGTTTGGTAGGATCTCACTTTCCCCATTTTTGCAATATGGAGTTAATTATTCTTTGAATATTTGATAAATTTTACTTATAAATCCATCTGGTCCCAAATTTTATTTTTCCTTTGTGAGTACATTTATGGTTCATTCAATTTCTTCTGTGATTGGGTCATTTAAATTCTCTGTTATTCTGTTAATCTGAAATTTTTCTTTTCTTCTTTTTTTAATATTCATTTCCTTTAAGTTCTAGGACATAAACTTGTAAGCAAATACAGAAATACAGTAATGCTAAACAAATCCTTTTATTGTCTACACTGATATAAAAATTATATTCAATAAAGGTCATTGTCTTAGGTGCCTTTGAGCAAAATTTAGTTTCCATGTTCATCATTTTTAATCATCTATTTTTGCTATTGTCTCAACTAAGATTATGACTGCCATCCTCTGATATTTTTAATTCAAAAGAGAAATAGTTTTTGCTACAACTTCTTATTTTAATTCTGTGTGAGTCCTATTTTCTTTTTTTTTGTTCTTGTTGTTAAATTTTTATTTTATTTTTGGTTACAATACTCACTTTATTTCCCTCGTGAGTCCTACTTTCAAATGTTTCTTACAAACAATATATTGTTAGACTCTACTTTCTAATCCAACTGCTATTTTCTAGTTTATGGTTGAGTTATTCCTATTTACATTAAGAGTTATGATTGTTAACTATGTTTCTTCTTCCTATTTTCTTATATATGTTTTTCTCTTTGCTCCCTTTCCTTCTTTGTCACAGGTTCGTAACTTTTAAACTTCTCATATTTTTCTTTACCCTATTTGAGGATTTTTTTCTCATAATTAAACTATCTCCAAACTTACTCTCCTTCTTATTCCCCACTTTATCCATTTACTATCTCCTCGTTTCCCTACTGAGTTGAACATATTTCTATAGCAAAAACTTTATTTATACAAATATATGTTCTATTCACATTTGACCAGTTCAGATGAAAGTGAGGTTTAAGCAACATTCATTTCTCCAACCTTTCCTCCTTTTCTTCATTTTATTGACTCCTACTTTTGTACCACAATTATGTGATAAAATGAGAGATGAGAAGGAATGGGAAGGAGACAGGAAGAGAAGGGAAGGACTTGGAAGGGATAGGAAGTAAGGAAAAGAGACAGGAAAGAATGAGAAGGGAAGAGAGAGGAAGAGAATGAGCATTTCTATATAGCTTACTATATGCCAAGCATGTACTAATCATTTTACAAATATCTCATTTTATCCTTGCAACAACTGCAAGATAGATGGAATTATTGTGCCCAGTTTTCAGTTGAGATAAGTGAAGTAAACAAAGATTAAGTTACTTATCCAGAATCACTCTGATAAAAGGTGTCTGAGGTCAGATTTGAATTTCTGCCTCCCTGACTCCACGCCCAGCACTCTATGTACAACATCCAGCTGCCCAATCTTCTCTTTCTTTCCCTTCTCCTTTTCCTTTCTTCAAGATCATCAAAACATAACTCTGTCTTATTTTACTTCCTTCATGATTCTATGACAATAGGGCTCTGAAGGGAAACATCATTTCCTCCATTAGAATATAAACAGATCATCTTTTCCAAATGCTCACTTATATTTCCATTTTAATGCTTTTCTTCAGATTCTATGTTTATTTTTCAGAGTTTCTACTCAGTTCTGGTATTTTCATCCAGAAAGCTGGGAAGTCTGCTATTTCATCAAAGGTCTATTTTCCCCTTGAGGGGTCATAGGATGTCTCATTATGCAAATTATTCTTGATTGTAGGCTTTTATTTTTCACCTTTTTGATTATTATATTCCATGCTCTCCATTCCTTTCTAAGAGCAGCTGCTAAATCTTGTGTGATCCTGATTATAGTTCCTTGATACTTGAATTCTTTCTTTCTGGATGCTCACAGTATTTTTTCTTTGACTGGGAAGTTGTGGGTTTTGACTATGATGTTCATGAGCATTTTCAAATGGGAGTTTATATTATTATTTAAATGGAGAATCTCTTCTATTTTCATTTTGCCCTTTTTGTTCTAATATGTCTGCGCCATTTGCTTTCATGATTTTCTGAATGAAATATCTAGACTCTTTGAAGGGGGGGTTAAATGGCTTTCCTATAATCCAATAGTTCTTAAATTCTTTTTCATTGAGCTCTTATCAAAGGAATTTTTATTGCATGAGATCCTTTTTTTCTATTTTCAGTCTTTTGACTTTTTAAAAACATTTCTTGCTGTTGGCTTCTGTTTGACTCATTCTGGTTTTCAGGAAATCTATTGCTTGGGTAGGGTTTTTAATATCTGACACAAATCTGTGTGAATTCTCTTTCCAAAGCTCTCCTTTTTTATTCTTTTTCAAATTATTTTTCTAACATTTTCATTTCATTTATAGATTGATTAAAAAAATTAACTCTGACTCCATATATTTTAAGAATTCTAACTAAAGTGGGCAAGCTATATTTTTCTTTGAAGTCTTACTTATAATTTCAGAAATTTATTCCCCTCTTCTGGGTTTGTGTCTTGGGCATTGCTAGCATCATAATAGTTCTTAATCTTTTTTGTATTTACTCACTCTTCCAGCCTTACCCGCCAGAGTGGGTTAGTGTCTTTGGACTAGACTAAGCATATTTCTGGCAAAGCAATCCTGAATTTGCATAGTTCTATTGGGTATCTTGCTACTGAGTTTAGAGCCACAAACTGAAGTATAGTTCTTTTGGAAGATGAGGCCAACATGCTCTCTCAAGGATTACATAAAAACTTCTGCAATCAGAATTGAGTTTAAGATCACAGCCCCTATTCTACAGTTGGAAAGATGGCATTGTAGCTTTTTTTTGGCTTCCAGGGTCTGGCCCTTTGATCTCAGCTCATCGCTCTTCCCCAGTTTCTTCCCTGGTCACTTGCCTGCAGATAAAATCTGTAACAAGAGAAAAGATGATTTTCTGTGTATTCTCTTTAGGTTTCTAATCATTACTTGAATCAATACTCCTCTAAGTTCTTTGTTGGTGGAATTGGGCTATGTTGCTTCCTCCTACTCAACCCTTCACCATCTTCAGTGTACTTCAGCGAAAAGTACTAGAGGATCTTCACTTGGGCTGCCACCAAAGACAGGTCTAAAAACTCATATAAAGGAAGATACATACAAATTGTGTGGCCATGGTATGTGGAAGCTTCTCAGACTATTTCCTCCTCTGAAAAAGAAGCATAATAATAGCATATGCCTTAAAGGGTTGTTATGAGGATCAAATGTGATAACATATAAAGCACTTTATAAACCTTAAAGTCCTCTATAAATGCCACCTACTATTTCTACTACTACTCCTATATCATATAGACATGCATATATATATAATATATGTATATATATATTGTGCTGGATAAATACAGGCAGGTTGGTTGTGAAGGAACTGATGGTATTAGGACAATAAATGGTTCATTGTGGGAATTGAGTGAACCATACTTTTTCCTTCTTATGACAATTCTAGAGCTAGCTTAGTTCCCTTTCTATTCAATTATGAATCTATTGCAATTTCTGTCCTGTGAGAAAACTTTATTCAGTTATGAGAGTCAGGAAAAATCCTTTTGTATCATTTGAACCTAGTCCTGGGTGGTTAGGAAAGTTGACGACCTGTACCAGTTGTTTAAAGGACCCCTAATTAAGGATCTAGGTTATATTGACCAGAAATGGATTCAGATACTAAAACTGATGCAAGGAGTTTTCTCATAATTATACATCTCAAGCAACTCATATATCTTATCTGAAAACTATCCTGATCCTGATCAGTTGGTTATTGTTTCCATGTTCCTTTGATTGTTTACAGATATTTGGGAGGAATGGGACACTTCCCTTCCTGAATTTAGGACATTGCACCTGGTCACTTTTCCCCTATCAACTTGGAACATCCCTAATCTTTTCTCCAATTAGAAATCAGACTACCTAATGTTGTACCATTTCCTTTTCATTAATTAGTCTAATTTGATTAATTGTTTTTCATTTATAAAAAATCTGTCTCCTGCTGTATTTAGGGTCCAGTCATAAGCTGAGGGAGTGACCTGGTCCTGGCTTGTTAGGCAATTGGCACATATTATGCTCAGAAGACCAAACTTTTGTTTTTTCTGGCATTCACCTTTTTCTCATTACTATTGCTACATTTACTAGGTTAGTTCATCACATGGAGGCATAGTAAAGCCCTCTAAACTGGTTCACCCAGAGAGAGATAGTCTGCAACAAGTCCTAACTTAGGATAGAGAAGGAGCTGGCATATTTTCTGGGATCATTTGCCTCTTCTGGAAACAACATATGCATTAATGAACAAGCCCATATTTAAGATGACTATCAAGTCTCCTGAAACTCTTAAGAGAACATTGTCCAGTAGGGATATAGTAGTCATAACACTGGAGAAGAGAAGAGAAAAAAGTAGGCAGCCAACTCAGCAAACAGGATTTGCTAAACAGGACTCCATGTAGGCCACCTTGGACCAAAACAGGACTTTTTGTGTGTCATGGATTCCCTTGACTCCTTGGTGGAGCCTACAGATCCTTGCTCAAAAATAATGTATTTAAATTTATAAAATAAAACACATAAAATTATAAAAAACAACTTGTTTTGAAATACAGTTATTAAAAAAAAACTTTTAAACAGGTTCATGAGTCCTAGGTAAAGAGCCCTTTGCCCAGGAGATGGAGAATCTCCAGGAGTAGAAGTCCTTTGCACTGTGCCAACAATTCCGGGAGGTCCTCTGCCCACCTAATGGAAATGTCTGTAGGACTCCAGGTGTTGTCTGGAGCCAGGGCCACTGAATCCAACTGCTGACTCCAGGAGTTTGCTTCCTACAGTGTGGAAAATGTGCTTCACCACATAACCAGGTCCTCCAAGATCTTAGCCAAATATCATTGCAGGTCTGTGGCTCTTCAGCAGGGCTGGCAATGAAGACAAAATGTCTTTGACAGATCCTGATTGTCTGTTTAAGGCATCAGACAATACTGATAGGCTTATAATTGGAGTAATCACTGGGCTCTGTGTGAACGTGTGTGTGTGTGTGTGTGTGTGTGTGTGTGTATGTGTGTGTGTGTGTGTGTGTGTGTGTGCTCACACACAGGAAATGTTATCTGGGGGAAAGAGGGACAATATCCAGGTTAGGATTCAGAAGAATGTGAACCAAAAGTCTGTCAGGATTCCAAATCTATCCGAATCACCTAATTGCATGGCTGAGTTAAGAAGAAGCAACTGACCAAGCCCTTTTCCAAAGGCAGATTAGTGTGAACAATGCACACAGTGGGTTTCTAAGGAACATAGAAATCCAAGGCACTAAGAATAATGGAAAATCAAGTAAAAGAATGAAATTCAGGATGGGAGAGAAATTGTAGATCAAAACATAGCATATGGGGAATGTCTAAGATTTGACTATTACTATGACTCAACTGGGCTCCCCTAACCTTTACGATGGCTGTGTGCACTGCTGTGTAGGTCTGGTCATGAGCCATGCCCACTGTACCTTATCTTTACTCGGCCATGCCTTTAAGGACAGAAGCTCAGACCATCTTATCTGTCTTACAAAAAATCCCCCATGGCCAACTGAGTGCAAAAGGAGGAAGAATGAAGATAGACATTATTATACTTTTCCCCCTTCATATATTCTACAGTCCAGTGAAATTGGCCTTCCTACTATTTCTTCCACACAACACTCCACCACTTATTTCTATGCTTTTTCATGGGCTGTCCCATATGACTAAAATGTCTCCCTCCTACCTCAGCTTCCCGATTTCCTAGATCTCCTTTAACTTTCAATTTAAATTCTACCTTCTTCTTTTCTAAAAGTTCTAAAAGTAACCACCTGAGTCTATATTCTTACTACTATTGTGCACAAGTGCCTACCAGTGTGCTTCTCATGGACAATCAACTAGTAGATTTATGATTTATGAAGCTGGCATAGTAAATACTACTATCAAATAGTGTACCCATACACCTGGGGTATCTGTGAAGAAAGCAGCAGTAAATCAAACATGTTGGAGAAGATAAGAGAGAGAAAAGAAGACAAAAGTTTGGGAGAGAAAAAAAAGGAAGACGTTCTAATTTTCTACCAAAGCTTGACCTAGACTATACATTTTAGGACAAATTAAAACACCCCTTCAGGATTCACAATTTAGTTAGTGGTAGTCTCTCAGTGATTGAGAATGACTATTGTCTTTGTGCAGTTTCATCTATGGTGTACCCTCATGTGGCTTTGGAGTCCAGGGTGTATTCACAATTTAATCAGATCATAAAAGTAACCCCCTTCTTCTTATTCCATTCCTATATGTTGGAGAAGCCAAAGAAGAAAAAACTCTCCTTTTATCTATAGTCTCTGTTCTTTCCTTCCTTCCTTCCTTCCTTCCTTCCTTCCTTCCTTCCTTCCTTCCTTCCTTCCTTTCATTGATAAATTTCTTGAAAAGATGATCTATACTCACTGCCTCCATTTTCTAGCATTCTATTTCTAGCATCAGTCCTGATGTATTATTGGCTTTCACACCACAATGCGTCTCCTTCCCCCACCCCAATCTATCCACCTTCACATGCTTTACTGAAACTGCTCTATTCCAATTGTCTAATGATTCGGCTAACCATAAAATCCAGTGGGGTTTGCTCATTTCATAATCTCCTTGATCTCTGCAACATTTGACACAGTTTACCACTTCCTCTCCTTTGAAATTCTCTCCAATTCTTTTGACTATTTTCTTCCTAACTCTCAAATTGTCCTTCTTGGTATTCTAGTCTCCCTATAATCAACTGAATGTAGGACTTCCTGAAGTACTCAATCCTTGCCCTCTGCTCTCCTTACTTGACACTATCCCAACATATCTATCTGTGGTACTATCTATCATTCTTCCACTCACTCAGGTTCCAACCTTTGGCACCATATTGAACTCCATGAGCCAACGTATACAGAACTTAAGTGCTGGAAGTAACCTAAGAGGTCATCCTTGCCCAATATATGAGACAGAAATAAGACACCCCAACTACTGTTTATCCAGTATCTGATTGAAGATCCTTAGGAGGACAGAACTTACTACCTCCCAAGGCAATCCATTTTACTTGGCCAATTTTAATTTGTTA
This sequence comes from Monodelphis domestica, assembly GCF_027887165.1. Lineage (NCBI taxonomy): Eukaryota > Metazoa > Chordata > Mammalia > Didelphimorphia > Didelphidae > Monodelphis > Monodelphis domestica. Next base: position 59,459,354 of record NC_077232.1, on the reverse strand, counting down.
AGAAGTTTTTCCTTGTTGAGCCAAAATCTACTTCCTACTTCACCCCTCTACTCTTGTTCTATCCTTCTAGGGCCAAGAAAAATAAGAATAATTTCTTTTCCATGTAACAGCTCTTCAAATATTTGAAAGCAGTTATCACATTTCACCCCCAAACACTCCCCTGCCCAAATCTCCTCAGGCAGGTCTTTCCATAGAACTTCACATGAGATGGTCTGTTTCACTCCCATCCTGGTCATCCTCTTCCGGACATGCTTCAGGTTGTCACTGTCCTTAAAGTGTGGCCCCTGGAAATGAACAAGCATATTCCAGATGTGATCTGATCAGGACAGAGAATAGTAGAACAATCACCTCGCTTGTTCTAGACAATAAGCTTCTGTTAGTGCAGACTATAATTGTAATCACTTTCTCCAGTATCATGCCACATTATTGACTCATATTGAACCTATGTTCCAGTAAAAGCCCCAGGTTCCTTCACACGATGATTTATTGTCTAGGTAGACATCTCTCCTCCACCTACCTGCACAGTTGATATTCCCCCACACAGCCAATGTCTGGCACATAGGAATCATTTAATAAAAATGCTTGTTGACTGATTGAAAGTGTATGTTATTAGACTTGGCCCATTATTCCAGCATATCAGATCATGTTGGATCCTTATATGTATTAGCCATCCCTCTAAGCTCCAAGTCATTTGAAAAGGTGATAGGAAAGCCATTTATACCTTTATTGAAGTCACTGAGAGAAAATTTAAATCAGAATAAGGCCTAGGACAGAGCTTTACCATATCTATCTTTCTAGTTGCCCTTGTCAATATTATTCTGTTCCATCTCTTGTATCCATGTCTTGGTGACTTTTCATTTAAAATATTCCTCATTTTTATCCTTTCTTCTCCATTTTGCTTACTACTACCCTAATGAGGACCTTCCATCACCTCTATTTTATAAAAAAAAAGGCATAGGTTCATAGTTCTAGAATGGGAAGAACCTCAGAGGGCAGCTAATCAACTCCTTCATTTTACAGATGAGGAAACTGGAGCCTAGGGAGGTTAAGTGATACAGCCAAGGTCACACAGATAATAATAATAATAACCATCAGAGTGGGTATTTGAGTCCAGATCCTCTGACTTCAAAGCCATCTATCTTCCAGTGTATTATACTGCCTGCCTCCTAATCTATCCTCTTAATGCCACCAGCTATATCTTCTCAAATCATGGATTTTTTTCATCTGGGCTAAGTTTAGGGATATAGTATATTTGAGAAAGGAGGGGGAAAATATGGCAGAGCTAACTGGCTCATCAAACCCAACATAGTAGCATCCTACTTGGCATCTATTACAGGATGGTTGTTTGAGCATTGAATCAGGAAACAGGAAAACTTATCTTCCTGAGTTCAAATCTGGCCTCAGACACTTACTAGCTATGTGACCCTGGGCCAGTCACTTTACCCAGTTTGCCTCAATTTCCTCATGTATAAAAAATGATCTGGAGGAAAATGGCAAAGCACTCCAGTACCTTTGCCAAGAAAACCCCAAATGGTGTCACTAAGAGTCAGACCTGACTAAAACAACTAGACAACAGTTGTGCTATTTCCCTTAAGGGTGAACAAACATTTCTGAGATACTCAGTACAATAGCAAGGAAAGCAACCAAGAGCAGGAGACAGGGTAACCACCTCATTTTTTTAATGTAAACTGTCATAGAGTGAAAACTCAGAACCCTAATATCAAAACAAAAGTGGGGGGAGGGAAGGGAAAGAGGGTGATAGACTTAATCAATGGTACCCTTTACACAGGACTTTATTAGTGTGGGAATGCAAACAAGGAGCATCTAACTGTTAAAAGTCCATCCTTCTCTTGCATGCAAACCTATTTGAAGCCTGATTCACCAGTCTGGAGGGAAAGAGGAAGAAGTCGGAGTTTACAAGAGGCCGGAGTAGGGCTTAGGAAGCTGTCTTCATCCTGGATCTGCCACTAATGAGCTGTGTGAGCTTAGAGGAGGCTTTTCCCTTTTCTGAGCCTCACTCTTTACATCCCTATAATTGGAGATGCTAATAATGCCCATCACCCCCACCATAGGACCACAGGGCTGTTGTAAAGACCAGAAGGCCTAATAATGCATGAATATATCAGGGTTTCATTAAACATATATATATGTATGTGTGTTTATTTACATATAAACATATATACATACATATATATATATATAACATATAAGCACTCTAAACACAAGGCTGTTGTTTTTGAAAATTATTGCTGAGTGGTTTGGCAAGTGGGATTTGATAATGAGCCCGATATTTAATGTGAATTAATTTGTATAAATTTGCATTCCTTTTTTGTGAATGGGGAAGATATTAAAAGCAACAATAGGTCAAAGTGGATACAAGTGCCCAGCCTGGAATCAAGAGGACCCGAGTTCAAATGCAGCCTCAGGGATTTCCCTCCTATGCAACCCTGTGCACTTAACCCTCATTGCCTAGAACTTGCAACTAATGCACACTATTGATTGTAAGATGGAAGGTAAGGGTTTAATAAACAAAGAATTCAGAGAAACAGAAGAATCAAATGAAATGATTTTTAAAAAAAGAAAAAAGAAGATGACCTGGAAAAATAATGTCTAAATATAGTTATATTGTATAGCATACAATATAAATTGTATACATTATATTTATATTGCATACAATATGTTTTTATATAACTAGATAACATATCACAAATATACAATATAAATATATTCTACAACTATAATCATTTAAGTATAAACAATGATACAAGGTAGCCAAATTCAAATTAACTACAGCAGCCGGTCATAGATTTGATTGCCTAAGAGCAGAAATAAAACAGATTTTCCTCTATTTAGCAGAGAAGAGATCTATGGCTACAGAATGTGGGATACACTTTCAGTTGGGATTTTTTTGGTATTTTTTGGGGGGGTTGCATGCTTTGCTTAACTGTTTTTCTTTGTGACCAGGGAGATTTCAGCGTTGAGGAGTGGGGTACCAGGACGTAACTGTGGTTTGAAAACAGAGAATCAGAAAATCTTTTTTAAAAAACCAAACTGATAAGTGAGAAGAGTATGAAGAGGGAGAAGCCTGAAGCCTGCCTAGATGCCCATGTTGGGCCCCAGAAACCTACTGATTTAGAGCCCTCTTCTATGAGGGACAAACAGCATGGCTTTAACTGGCAACATATGTTGAACTTTTACCCATTTAAAATGTACTTCAAGGGACAATAGGCCTGGATGTTTATTCACTGAAATATAGTACAAGTGTGTGCTTAGACAGCTCCATATGCTCTGAATATGTTCGCCAGAACTAATGGGAACTTAGTATTCCCAGAAAGAAGCAGTACGCCCTGGGCCGTTTCCATAACCCTATGACTTGGGTTTAGGGTGTTTTTTTTCCTCTCCATTGGCCCCATGGAGGCAGAGGTCATCCATATCTCTGCACACCTGCAGACTCTCCTGGCCAAGTCTGTGTACAGGAAGGGGCCAAAGCCGACCTGGGGTCTGGACAATTCCAAGGTACCGGATGGAAGAAAAAAACCTGATCTGAGAGTCCAGAGATCTGGATTCTGGCCCCAGCTGTACCCCCCCAACTTTCAATGTCATCTTTTCTCTTCTGTAGAAAAGGAGAGAGTTCTCTATAAAGCCCTTTTGAGGTCTAAAAACTCCCTGGCTCTGCAATTCCAATTGCATGATACCAAAAGATGGGCTGTTTGAGACACCAAGGAAAAAGGACAGGAATTCGAGTTACTCGGCCAAAGGCGGAAATGGACGGTCTAAAATCTCATACTGTTCAGGATTTGTTATTTTAGTCTCCTGTAGGAACAACTCCTTAAACCTGACCAAACATTAACTAGCCCAGTGTAGGCAAGGACACCAAGATGAAGGATGGAAAAAAGAAAAGTGGTCATTCTGGTATGTTTCCCAATTCCCTCCCCTCCTCCTTAGAAATTGCCAGCCTCAAAATTATTTTGCATCGTCTTCTCTCTCTCTGTCTCTCTCTCTGTGTCTCTCTGTCTCTCTCTCTGTCTCTCTGTCTCTCTCTCTGTCTCTCTGTCTCTCTCTGTCTAAATCATTCCCTAACTCCAAAAATGCCAGCTCACTGAGAATAGGAACTACATTTCAATTTTGGTTTGGTATCCCCAGAGTCCTAGAATACACAGGTGCTTAATAAATGCTTACTAAATTAATTCAGGTAAATCTGAGTGGCCCTGATTTGACCTGAATTCATGGTGCACACATTTAGGAAAAAGATTTGTAACCTCCTTTGTTCCATGGACCCCTTTGGCAATCTGATAAGGCATACAGGCTCCTTTTCTGAAGCACGTTTTTAAATATATAAAATGAAATACGTAGGATTACAAAGGAAATCAATTAGATTGAAATACAGTTATCACAATATTTTTCAAACAAGTTCACAGTCTCTTGAGTTGAGGATGTCCAATTAAAGACTTTGAGATCTGACTTTGTCAGGGAAAGAGGCCGAAAGACTCTCATTTTATACTAGCCACAACCCTGGGAGATTAGGTACTGTTATTATCCCCAGTTTACAGTTGAGGAAACTGAAGGAGGCAATGGTTAAGTGACTGACCCAGGGTCACACAGTTAATAAGTATTTCAGATTGCATTTTAATTCAGATCATCCTGACTAGAAATCCAACCTCCTACCCACTGTACCAATTAGCTAGCTGCCTGAAGGGAGGACAGGGGAATAAGTGAAATTATGTCTTCAGGGAGTTCATCATTTCAGCATCAGTGGAGAGAAAGTCTAAGGAATCAACTTAGAAAACTAGAAAGGTGCTAAGTTGGACTCAGTGACCTAAATGTGAATCCTGGCTTCTTAATGATGGCCGGAAAGTCTTCATCTCCATGAGGTTTAATTTTCTCATCTGTAAAATGGAGATAATTAATATATAATGTATGAATTTATTAATATATGATGATATATTAATATACTATCTCCAAAGGTTGTTTTAAAGACAGTGTTTTCACAAATCTCAAGGTACAAAGTAGAAACAGGCAATTATTCATATAGCACAGACTTCAGGCCCACCATAAACACTCCGACCTCCATGACTACTCTGCTGTTTTAGACAAAGTCAACTCCTCCTGACTTTGCCTCTTAGTTCTTCCCCTCCCCTTTCCCATCTGTATTGTAAAGTGAATAGGGATCACCACCGGGCCCTCAAAGCTTCCTGTGTTTTCATCATTTCAGGTAAGTCCCCTGAATTTGAGATCAGCTAGCGCTTGCCCCCTCTAAGACTCTGTCACTTAGGAGACAGCTGGTATCCACAGAGTGGTTTCCTTTGTCCCTGGCTTCCTTTGTTCAATCTCTCCATATTTGTTCCTCCTTTTTGTCGTCTCTCTCTCCTCCCCTCTTGTTCCCCCTCCTTTTCTATCTTTTTTTAATTCCATTTTCCATTTTTCAATGTTCCTTCCTTGTTGAATTTCTTAGCCTTTGTTCTCCCCGCCTTTGTGCCCAGGTTTCCATTTAGGATTTCAGGGGGCATTCAAAAGGCTTTTCCACACACAACCTCACTGAGGGAGCCTGACCCAGAACTATCAAAAACAGATATGCATCTGTGATGCCAAGATACCCAGCATGACTTGCCCTTTTTATTTTTCCACTGGTACAGCTAGCTAGTCAGTTGAGAGATTGGCAAGAAGAGAGGGTACTATGCCCATAGCAATGCCCAAACCGTGGTACAGGAATCTTGCTCCTGTGACTTCATAAAGATTCTTCTAAGAGAAATCCTGTGAGATGAAAAGGTAGAGCTGTGATCATCAGAAGCCAACATTTTCAGTGGAAAGAAAGAACCCTGGAGTCAGACCTTGGTTCAGATTCTACCTCCGACTCTTACTATGTGATCTTGGGCAAGTCCCTTAACCTCCAGTTTTGTTTCCTAATCTATAAAATGGAGTTGTTGGAGGACATGGCTTCTGAAGTCCCTCTCAGTTCTGTATACCAATCTGTATACCAATCACTCAACAACCTTTTACTAAATGTTTTACTATGTGCTTGGCCCTGCATTGGGGAGGCACTGGAGACACAAAACCAAAATTAGTAAGCCTTGCTCTCAAGAACCTTACATTCAAATTTATAAGAATACAAAGTCATTCCCAAATTGACAAATGCTCAAAGTATATGAACAGATAGTTTTCAGATAAAGAAATCAGAGCTATTCATAATCATATGAAAAATATTCTAAATCACTATTGATTAGTAGAAATACAAGTTAAAACAACTCTGAGGTACCATCTCATACCTATCAGAATGGCTAATAAGACAGGAAAGGGAACTGATAAATATTGGAGGGGATGTGGCAAATTTGGGGCACAGATGCATTGTTGGTGGAGTTATGATCTGATTCAACCATTCTGGAGAACAATTTGGAACTATGCCCAAAGTGCTATAAAACTGTGATCCACTAATACCACTACTAGCTCTGTATCCTAAAGAGATTTTTAAAAATGGGAAAGAACCTATTGCACAAAAATATGTATAGCAATTCCCTGTACAGTGAAAAGAATTGGAAAGGGAGGAGTTATCCTTTAATTGGGGAATTACCAAACAAATTGTGGTATATGATTGTGATGGAATGTTATTGTGCTATTAAAAAATGATAAACATGATGATTTCAGAAAAACCTGGAAAGACCTACATGAACTGATACAGAGTGAAATAAGCAGAACCAGGAGAACATTATACACAGTAACATCAATATTGTATGGTGATCATTCAGAGAAAGAACTATGGGAGTAGAAACACAGAAAAAAAACAACTGCTTGATCACATGGGTTGATGGGGATTATTGGGGATGTAGATACTAAATAATCATCCTAGAACAAATATCAATAATATGGGAATAGGTCTTGATCAATGACACATGTAAAACCCAGTGGAATTTTGAGTTGGCTACAGGAAGGGAGGGAAAGAACATGAATCATGTAACCATGGGAAAATTTTATTAATTAATCAATTAAATAAAATTTTAAAAAATTATAATTGTATGATGACCAACTATGAAATACTTAGATACTCTCAACAATATAATGATCCAGGACAACTCTGAAGGATTTACGACAAAGAATGATATCCACCTCCAAAGGAAGAACTATTGGAGTCAAGTAGAGATCAAAGCATACAATTTTTTACTATATATTTGTTTTTATTTTTGAATTTTGGTTTTCTAAGAGTATTCTCTCACAAGAATGACCAATATGGAAATCTGTCTTGCAAGATGTATAGTCAAGATCAAATGGCTCAGCATCTTACAGAAGAGGGAGGGAAGAGAGGGAAACAATTTAGAGCTTATAATTTCTGAAAACATGTGTTGAAAATCATTATTACATGGAATTGGGAAAATGAAATTTTTTTTTCAAAAAAGAAACTTACATTTGACTGGTATGAATCCTCCTTTATGCCCTCTCTTCTCTTCTTCTCCCTCTCTTCTTTTTCACCTCCCTTATCAACTTTTCTTTTCCTTTCTGTCCCTCCTCTCTTCTTCCCATCACCTTTTTGCTGTTTCCCCATCTTTCTCTTCCTCATCTCAGAACTAACAAATATTTTAATAAATGCTTTTTGATTACTTGAATAATCTTTTTTTAACCACCTCCTTCCTGTGAGCAAGGATTGTTGCAGTTTTATAGCCATACCCCTGGCAGTTAGCACATTGCTTGTCACATAGTAGGTACTTAATAATTGTTAATTAATTGAATTAAATTGAAGACCCATCAGTACTACCTTACAAAAGCCCAAATGCCACAGAGCAAAGGGCAAGAAGGATACCATGTTTCTGGGGAGATGACTCTCCTATTATATTCCCCCAGAGAATCTATGAAGAAATGAGACCCAGGAAGTTCATTCAAACTCTCAAAGAGGTTTCCATTCAATAGTTATGTGAGGGGGCAACTAGGTGGCTCAGTGGATAGAGAGCCACCCCTGGAGATGGGAGGTCCAGGATTTAAATCTGACCTCAGACACAAACTAGCAGTGTGACCCTGGGCAAGTCACTCAACCCCCATTGCTCTTCTGCCTTGGAACCAATACTTTGTATCAGTTCTAAGACATGAGGTGAAAGTTTAAAAAATATTCATGTGAGCCACAGAAAAGATGAAAATGTATTTTTGAAGCAGTGCTTGGGACAAGATTAAACTTGGAAAATAAGATTCAAGGAGGAGGTGAGAAAGATGCGAGGATGACAAGGGGGTTGTTTTTCCTGATGAGCCTTTGCCCCTGAATCAAGTTCCCAAGCTTTTTCATTCTGTTCTTTGACTGAAGTGGTCTTTCAGATAACAAACAGGCCAAGCTGTTCTGTCTCCCTGAAAACTGGAACAAAGTTTGAAGAAGACTAAAAAATAGGCAGAGTGAAATTTGAATGAACGTGAACAGCAGGCTCCCATTAGCCGGAGCTCTTAGTCCAGAGGGAGACTGTTCCTTGAAGTGAAGGAAAGTCTGTCTTCTATTGTGATCACCCCCTTCCTCTGGGGACCTTCCTCTCTTCAGAAGAATCCTAAGCATTAGTAAGTTGGGATTTACTTTAGGGAATCTTGAATGAGTCTTTCCACTTCCAGTCTCTTCCTCCTCCATCCATCCCATTCTCCAATAAGATAACAAATGGATTTTCCTCAAGCAGTTATGAAGATGTTAACACTGCCCTGTCTCCCCACCTCTGCCAATTTAATAAACTGCAGTGGCTCCCTATTTTATCTAGGACCAAATGATAAACTCCTTTGCTCAGTATTCCAAGCCCTTCAAAATCTGGCTCCTTCTTACCTTTCTAGTCTTCTTAAACCTTATTCTCCCAAACCTTCCCCACCTCATGTATTCTTTGATCAAGCAACACTGGCCTCTTTGATGATTCTTAAACAAAATAATCCATCTCCCAACCCCAGGCATTTCTCCCATGCTTAGAATTCTCTCCCTCCAAATCTCTATATCCTGGCCTCCCTGGTTTCCTTCAAGTTCCAACTAAATTTCTACCTTCATCAAGAAGTTTCTCCTCATTCCTACTTAATATTGTCATCCCTTTGTTCATTTTTATTTCTATTTAGTTTATTCTATTTATTATTTTATCAAATATCTTGGGTTTGTGTTCATTTTTAACATACAAGCATTTAAATATTATGTAAATGAATTACATATAATTTGGAAAATAAAATATCTTTTAAAAAAAGACTTCTAAAACCTTTATCTTCTCTTAGAATCAAAACAAATATCACTTTGAAAGCAGAAAAGTGGCAAAGGCTAGGCAATCTGAGTTAAGTGACTTGTCCAAGGTCACACAGCTAGGAAGTATCTGTAAGATTTAAAATTAATATCCAATAACTCCAAGTACTATATTTATAAGGTTTATTAATAATCACTTGAAGTAGAAAGAAAGTAAACTAAAATAAATGGAAGTTCAAACCTAATTATCTAACAAAAAGTAAACCCACATGAATAAGTTCTCCAGCCTACATCTGATGCTGTGATCAAGGAAAAGAGAGTGAGAGAAGCAGGGCTACACAAAACTTATATCCTCCCTACATTAGCATATAATTTAAGAAGGAACATGGAATGCTGGGAGAGAGAGTTCTGGGGAGCAGATCCTAATTACACAGACTGAAGCCACACTTGAACCCAGGACCTCCTGACTCCAGGTCTAGTATCCTAACCACTGAGCCACCTTGCTGCCCCTCTATTTGCTGTATGTAGTTGTTTGCATGCTGTTTCTCCTGTTAGATTGGGAGCTCCTTGAGAACAGAACCTGTTTTGTTGTTGTTGCTGCTGCTGCTCCTGCTGCTATTATTGATGTTTCTGCCTAGTTTATTATGTCTCCACCTAGGATTTAATGCAGGGAAATTTCCAACTCTCTCAGGCCTCAGTTTCCACTATCAATCAAGAAAACAAACATTTATCAAGAATTTTCCATGTGCCAAGACCCTAAGCTAAGCACTGGAGATTTCAAGCAAAAATAATTCTTCCCACTGCTGAGGAATGCAAATTCTAATGAGAGAAACAGCCTTCATATCAATGGATTTACATAAGACATAGCCACAGTAGAGGGAATATTAGAGGGAAGGCACTAGCAGCTTAGCAGCTGAGGATCAGGAAAGCCCTTAAGCAGAAGGTGGTGTTGAGCTGAGTTTTTATGAAAACTAAAGGTTCTAAGAAGTGGAGGGGAAGATGAAGAACATTCGAAGCAGGGAGCACAACTGATGCAAATGCAGGGAGGTGGATAAATCAGTTACAGGATTGGGCAAATGAATGAAGGTGTTGAGAACATCATCATTGCAAATTGGTTGAATTGAAGTGGGTTCATATGAAGGACCTATTGAGTTTATGGAAAGGAGGGATGTGGACAGAGGCAGGTGGTGAAGAACTTTAAATGGCCAACTAAGGAGTTTGTATTAGATCCTAAAAGTAATCGGGAATCTTGGAGTTTACCAAATGGATGAAGGTATAGCACACTCAGAGAACCATGCTTTAGGCAAATCAGTTTTGTAGCTATGTGGAGGAAGAATTGGAGCAAGGAGAGACTTGGGGTAACAAGTCAAGACATCACCCCATAATGTCATTAGTCCTCTTGGAAAATGAAGGAGAAATAACTACAATAATAGTCCAAGTAAGGGGTGATAAAGTCACCCTTTACTAGGGTGAATATGTGAGTCAAGAGAAGGAGATATATGAGAAAGACATTGTGGCCAAAGAAATTTCAAGGTGTATAAACTGAATGGATGGATGCATGGGGATGAGCAGTGGAGTCGAGAACATGAAGGTTGTAAACTCTGATGGACCTGGTCCTCATGAGAATTATAGGGAAGTTTTAGAAGAAGAAAAAAACTTGGAAGAAAGATGATGAGTTCTATTTTGTAAGTGTTGAGTTTGAGATGTCTTTGGACTATCTAGTACAAAATGTCCAATGGGGGAGGGTGTTGATAATATAGAACTGGAGCTCAGGAATCTGATTAGGACTGTTTATATAGGTCTGGAAATCATCTGCATAGAGTTGATCATTGATTCCATGGGAACAGATGAGATCACCAAGTGAGTGAATATGGAAAAAGAAGAGAGTCCAGGACAGAGCCATAGAAGGAAAGATAATACAGCTAGGAAAAAAAAAAAAACAAAAGAGAACAGGGTCCTCTTTGGATGGGGGGGTGGGTACTCTCTTGAGCTTCAAAGGTTCTGGATGATTTTGGACTTTCCATCTTTCCAGTGGTGTCCTAGAAATGTCCTTAGAATAGATGAGAGCCATGTCTATACTAAGAGCCAAGGACAGACTGAACATTGCTCCAAGGTTTTACAAGGAAACTATCAAAGAAACAGCATGATACTGGAAGAAACTTCTTAAGTACCTTGCAGATGGAAGAAAAGAATTTCCAGCAACTAAAAGCTATGAATTACCCCTTGGTCATATGTGTTCTCTTAGCCTTGAGCCCACTTTTTCTGGGATTCTGTATGTCCTAGTGGGCGAGTATGTCACAGACTTTTTTGGGGGTGGGGAGGAGTGCTTTTCTTACTGTATTACCTTAGTAAATACCCCTTTCTCAAAAATTACTTAAAGTTGGCCAAATGATTCTTATACCAGTTGTGGGGCTCAAACCTGGTAGCACTGGAGCAGAGTTTCTTAACAAGGGATCCACAAAGTTGCTTTAATAATATTTTGACAATTGCATTTTAGTATAATTGGTTTTCTTGTAACCCTAAACATTTAAAAACATAATTCAGAGAAGGTGTATATAGGCTGCAACGGACTTCCCAAGGGATCCATGACATCAAAAAGCTCAAGAACCCTCTTGCATTAGAAAATCACCTCTGATTCTTAGGGAAGATGTAGAATTGTTCTGGAACCCGCCCAAGACTCAGCTATGGTAGTAGGAGTTGGGAGGTTTCCTCGGAGCTTACATGGGCGACACGTGTGGTCATATGTCATGGGCTTTATTTGTTATAGATGTTGGCTACGTAATATAATCGATGTTCCGTGCTGATTGAGCCTGGGGAAGAGATTGAGATAGGGTGGGAAAGGAAACAATTTCCTTAGCTAAAGCCACATTTTCTAATCCCATGGCTGTGGGAATCTTTGTTCTCTAACAATCATTCTTCCACATAGTGACCACAGTTGCCTGTGGCCTTGGAGTCAGGCTGAAAGCCTACTGGATCACATCTTTTCTCCCTTGAAATTCCTGTGAGGCCTTCCCTGGAGCTAGCAGCAGGGAGGAATGGGTGAACCAGGGTCACGAAAGTCTCTCATGGCCCTACCCCTCTTCAGTTGCTTCCTCATCTTTCCCCATAAACATTTGCCCTCATGGCCTCAGTCTCCCAGGATCCAAATGACTCCAATGACCAGTCCCTAGAGAGGCAGGGAGTCACATCATAGGTTGAGCATGTTCTGTGAAGTACCTCCTACAGCATAGGCTTAATAAATATTAAACATCAACAGTCATGAGTTCTTGACCCCTCTCCTAGACTGATGGTCAAAGCTTCCTGCCCCACTTGGCCAAATCGCAAAGCAGACTAAAGTTGTTTGCTTACAGAAACCTCTGGAATGGTATTAGTAACTGGGCTGCATTGAAAGAAATCTTGATAAACGGAAAGTTGCAGAAAATCTCCACCTTGTTGTAGTTCGAAGTCTCAGTAGCTGCTCAGTAGTGGTTTCATTATGAAGCTATAGGTATTCCCAGAAGGTCATTTCAGGAAGGACCAGTATTGAGGATGGAGGAGGAAGGGGAATCGCAATCATAGTCAGTCGTAGAATCTGACCATGGGATTAGAAAGCATTAGAAATCATCTGGTCAGATGAATCCACCAATTCATGAATTATATCCTTGAGAGATTGTTCTAGTTCCAGATCCTCCGGTCAGTAAGTATTTGTCAAGTGCCCACTATGTGCCAGGCACTGGGTTAGACAGCAGTACAAAGCAATTGTGAAAACAGCCCTTGATCTTGACGTCTGTTTCATCAAGGGTAACAACAGATAGTACGTATGTGAATGTGCATGTGCGTGCATGTAAAATACAAGGCAATGTGAGGAGACAAATGGAATGGGAAAGGCATTCAGGACCCTAAGAGGCTGAAACGAGAAGGGTCACCACTTTAGGTATGAGAGACAACTAGTGCAAAGGCAGAGAGACAGGAGATAGTGTTGTGTATGAGAAACAATACCAATAAATGTGTGACCTTGAACAAGTCCTTTCATTTCTCATCTTCACTTTTCTCACCTATAAAGTGGGTATGAAAATAGCAGCTCACCTTTCTGGAAGGCTTTAAACATTTACAAAAAAAGTTTCCTTAAAACAATTCTGTGAAGTATCATTAACCCCATTTTACAATGAAGTAAACTGAGTCTCACGGAAACAAAGTGGCTTGACCCAGGTCACAGAGCTCTGAGCCTGGCCTTAAATCCAGGTCTACCAACATCAAATGCAGTTGGTACTCAGTTCCCTCCATCATGTTGCCTTTCCCACAGTAGTGATGGAATTATGGCTAGAGACTGAATTTGTGGTTTCACTGACAAGGGGAACTTGAGAAGGAAAAAGTTCCCTCTACCAGTGCAGGCCAACACCCTTTCTGCAGCACAGTCTTGAACACTTGCCTGGGGCCCTAAGCATTTGGGTATCTTGCCCAGGGTCACATAGCCAGGAACCATCAGAGGCAGGATGTGTCAGGTATGACTAAATCCATTTCTAAAAGGATTGAGTTTTAATTATTGAAAATTTTGTATGCAGTTGTTTTGAATGTTTCCCTCTTTATATTGAGAGTTCTTCCTAAATGGGTCAATGATTCAGTTCTTTACAGCCGTGAGTCCTCATGTGGGTGCCAGCTTTAGAGAATATGAGGGTGAGGGAAGTCGGTAAGTGGATACTGGGGCCACGGAGAAGGCTGGACACCACCCCCAACCCAGTATTGGGTTCACTACTGGACTAAGTCAAGTAGGTCTCTCCTTGGGTTTGGCTCATTGCTGTCCTTGGCTACAGCTGATTCTGCCATGGATTCCAATCTTGGTGGCTCTTCTATCCTTCTGAGATTAACAAGGTCAACACTGGATCTACCAATCTCTAATTCTCATACAGCTAAAATTAAGAAAAAATAAGCCCTGTGGTGACATGAATTGAGAAATAAGATGTAGCACCAAATAGCTACCACTTCCACTAGAGTAACCTCTCTCACTACCTTGAAGCTTACCGCAGCAATTACAATCGCTCCACTCATCACTAGGCAAGAGAGAGTTCTTCCATTTTTAGAGTCTTTTGTGCATACATTCAATTATAATTCAGCAGCCAAATAACATTTTGGTCACCACACAGTAGATTGACAATAAAGCAATAGAACATCTGTGCATGCTCTGAGTCAGGGAGGGGAAGGGCATCCACTCTCAGAAACAAGATTACAAAGCTTCCACATAGATATATAATGGGCAGAACCAGAACTGGGTCCTCGTTGGCCATCTCTACTCCTCCCTCATAACGCATCTTTGTACAAATTCTGTGTCTGTCCAACACCATGTGCACCCTCCTGAGATTACTTTAATGGTTTACAAGTGCAAATGTAAAACTTGGGTTGTTTCTTGTTATTCATTCTCCCTGCACATCCTTTTCTACTCATACATATCCTCCAAAATGTCCTGTAATACCACTTATTGTATTTAAGTCATTTTTGAAAAGATGTTGTATTCTACTTATACCTATGATGCTGCCCTATGGGGCTATTTGTAATTTTCATATTTCTGAGATTGTGGTCTATAGCTATATCCTATGGAAGAACATGAGTTATTATAGGATGGTGATGGTGAACCTTTTAGAGGGGCAGGTGATGCCCTCAGGTGTGCATGGAGAGGGAGAGGGGAGTAATCCCAAGTCCTGTGTCCCTCTGACTTTATAGTAATGAACTCTGTTGAACTACTTGCTAGGTTGAAGGTGGATGTATCCACAGAGAGAGCTCTGAGTGCCCACTCTGGCATGGATTCCACAGGTTCACCACCACGGTTATAGGGCTTCTAAAGTAGCTAGCAATTTGGCATCACTGGGTGTGTTTTTTCTCTGATATCAAATAGCTCAAACTCCTGTTCAATTCTATGGCCAACTTACTGGTCTGTAGTGCTTATCCAAAGCTGCTCTTTAAACTAATTTGCATTATGTGTAAAATGCATCTCTCAACTCTTATGTTTTTCTCAAGCAGATGATTAGTTAGTGGATGAACTCTTTCACGCTGCTTTGAATTATATTAAAGAGACTTTGTGATGTTCTAGAGTGTGTTGTAATTAGTAGGAAGTGAGAGGAAAGGAATAAGCATTTGAACTGTACCTATTTTGTGCTAGAATATGCATGAAGGGCTAACACCTCTGGTGTAAGGGTTTGCCATACTCTCTTCAGGAATGCTAATCCATCTTTGGTGTCCATCTTTCATCAGATTCTCACCTGTGGCTCCAAGAAGCTGTGGCATGTGCAGTGACCAGTCTGGTAAAACTATCTTGGCAGACAGGCTAAACCAAGTTGAAGGTATCACATAGGCTTTAAACCAGTGGATGAGATAGGTAGGTGTCTACTTGTACCCCCAGAATGCTTCTCCTGGTGGAAATGGGGGGATAAGAACAATTTCTTCCAACAGTCATGAAGGCAACTAAAGCAGGAACTATGGAGTGCTTAGAGTTGGGGTCAGACATTGAAGATACTAAGGTCATCCACTGCCTTCACTGGCATTGTCAGTCATCTTGACTTGCCCTGCCATTGGACTTCGATGACTCTGGAAGATAAAGTAAAGCTGACAACTTATACAACTCTGTCTCACTTAAATCCAATTCACAGGTAAGTCAAGACATCACCCCATTATGCTACTTGGTCCTTTTCAAAACAAAGGGCAAGGGGGCAACTGGGTAGATCAGCAGATTGAGAGCCAGGCCTAGAGATGGGAGGTCCTAGGTTCAAATCTGGCCTCAGCCACTTCCTAGCTGTGTGACCCTGGGCAAGTCACTTGACCCCCATTGCCTAGCCCTTACCACTCTTCTGCCTTGGAGCCAATACACAGTATTGACTCCAAAATGGAAGGTAAGGGTTTAAAAAAAATCCAAAGGGCAAGCAAAAACAAATGCTTTATAAATATTCTCTCATTTGATACAATGTCATTTGCAGGCAGGACAAAAAGGAGCAGCTGGAGAATTTCTTAATATTCCTTTTATGAGGATTCTGTAAGACATCATCCATGATACGGCAAGCACCCTTGCTTGATATTACAACTCACTCTATGCCAACTCTTTCTATGAATCACTAAATAAGGCTATCCCCAGTCTCATCTCTACTAGAGTCCTATATAATTCTAATGTATGAGTGGCAGGCACCTTTTTGAGGACTGCCTTCAAGGCTACATTTGGTTCTATCAATTGAAAAGCTTTTAAAAAATCAATAATCAGTATACAGAATAAGGGTCTTATGTTCTCTACATCTCTCAGGCAGTAGTAGGGCCATAAAATGTTGTTAGTTAAAGAAAATTTGTGAAACCTATGAATTTTCACTTCTCATGGATTTCTCATCAAAAAGATCCTTGGTAAATGGAAAGACTATTCTCATGAAGATTTTATAGGGTTAAGAAAGAAGGCTTGGATGGATCAGTTGTTGCTAGTATTGGCTGTTCCTTCTATCCCTCTCCTTTTTTTGGGTGGGGGGGAAATTGAGTTTCAATTCTTTTGAAATCTTTTCCTCTTTGGGACATCATGAAAGTCATTCCACATAACCCCCCACCCCCAAAGGCAGGTCTACCTCTGTGGTACTCATAATCGCACCAATAGTACCACAGTCACTTTCCTCCATTCACTTCCAATATCATCTACCAAGACATCATCAACCAAAATGAGATATTCTCTGACATTTAAAAGATTGGGGAGATCAGAAGAGGCTGTTCCTACAGATGGGGTGGTAGGGGAAGACAAGAGGACAAAGGGTACCATTGATGATGCACTTGTTGGTGAAAATACCTCTCCTGACAGTCCTGAGGATGGAACTTCACAAAAGAATCCTATAAAAATATATCCAAAATGGCATCAAATCAGTTCCAAGGCAGACTTGAAGAACAGAAGCCAAATGGAAAAACTTTTATGATTGGAAATTCAACATATCCTTGTAATTTAAAAAAAAACTATCAATGTTCATAGGTAACAATAGTAATCTAGAACTCATGGTGACTTTATTGGACTTCTGTGAAGATGGGTGAACCCATTTATGATGTTCTTTAAGGATGGTTTAGCAATGAAAAAATCTTACCAAATTTAGTTGATTACTTTGCATCATCTGTCATTAGAACTGGCTGCTGCTTTTTGTCATCTATACCATGCCAGAACTTGGATAAACTTAGAATGATGTCATCTGGAGCTTCATTCATTTCTGTTTTCCTTGATTTATATGGAGTAGAGGCATTGTTCTAAGAAAATATGTTATTCAAGTTGTCTAAAATAAATCACATTTAAAACCATTCAAGAAAATTCCTTTTGATTTAACTTTTTAAATCTCATATTACAATAAACAGCTACAGTCATTGTACTTGGTCCTAGGTTACTTTGCAAAATAATACTGTTGTTGGACAGACTTTTCTATAATTGTCTATTTATGAAACTGAAATCTGAAGTCAGCCTGCTAGTTAAATCTGGGCTAAATAAGGGGGAGAGATGCCTTCATACATGCCAAAAATACAAAGTGGACCTTCCTACATTTCCTTTCATTATCTACAAGCCAAAATAGAATTAATGCTGATTGAGATTAGTCATACTGAATAGAATGAAAATATGTTTTAAAAATACAAATAAGTCAGTCTCTGAGTAGCTTAGAATTGCATCATCTCAAGCATGTTTTATTCTGTATATAACTGGTCAAGTGTAGTTATTCTTAGAATTTATCTTCTTATTCCTGTTTCCTCACAAATCAAATTAGAAACTGAGAAGGTATCCATTGCACTATCGTTGCTAATGAAATAAATCATATAGAAGGATGGCAGAACTGTGCCATGTCATGTCTATTTGTTTTTCTCCTTCTCAGAGGTAGTCTGCTAGATTTGAATGAAGAAGATATGGGTTCATATCCCACCTTCAACAATTACCCACTGATTGGCTGTCAGCTAGTTGCTACATTTCTCTAAACCACTGTTTCCTTACCCATAAAATGAGGGGACTGTTCTAGATAACCTCTGAGGTTCCTTAAAACCATCAAACTTGCACTGAGCATGATTAACAAAACTCTGACCTAACTTATTTAAAGGAGCTTTTAACTCTGGAAAATGGCAGATGGATAAAAGCAAATTGACTCTCATTATCACCATTTCATAGATTAGTTTAACTAAAGCAAAAGAGTTCCTAGAATAGGGAACCTGAACACCTCTAGAATCTGTATTAGCCTGTGAAGACAATTTCTGTGCCAAATAGAGAAACATGGCAACCAAGAACAATATTGGTTTTTTGTAATGGGGGAGGAAGGGGGGGGTACCTAATTCCTCTGATTCAAAACCTAGTCTTCTCTACACTGCATTGGGCTGCCTCCTTTGTTTCACTGAGGAGAAATTTAGCAGAAGTTTAAGAGAAATTTAGTAATCTTTTTTTAGATCTTCTGGTTTCATTTAGAGCAAGTATGCCAATATGGCTGTTATTTGATTGAATTTGGTTCAGCAAGCATTAAGTGCCTACTGTGTCTCAGGATACGAAGACTGTCAATGCTATAAAGAAATTTAGCATCTTATTCTTAAAATCCATTTTCATGGAGTATCTACGCAGCTCAGTGGATAGAGAACCAGGCTAGGAGACAGAAGGACCTGGGTTCAAATCTAGCCTCATATATTTCCTAGCTAGGTGACCCTGATCTCTTAGTTTAATAACAATTACCAACCACTCTTCTGCCTTAAAACTGACACTTAGTGCCAATTCTAGGACAGAAGGTCAGGGTTTTTAAAAACCAAAACCACTTTCGTAGCCTATCAATGTACCCCACTCAATTTCCTTTTACATTAATCCCTTGATGCTACATAAGCCATGGAATACTTTCCCCCTTTGGCACTTTCAAAGGGAAGGGGGCAATGCTCAAAGTACAAACCTGGCCAGCAGATACTACAACTACATTCCAAGATTACTCTTCAACAAAACCAGAAGGGAATCACATGACTTTAATAAAAGAAAACAAGTCTATAGCCACATTAAACAATGATTTTGCAGATAACTCGGTTAAAATGAATTATGGAAAAATGAGAGATCACCTCAAAGATTAGAATAGTAATAATAGAACATCAAAATTGTTAGGATACAGCTAAAGAATTCCAAGGCAAATTCGTAGCCTCGAATGCCAATAAAAAAAGAGAAAAATATGAGGAATTGTACTTGCTTTTAGAAAAATGAGAAAATACAATAAAAGATCATTAAATTAAAATAGAAACGGTTTGATTAGAAAATTTAAAATTAAATTCATAAATGAAATCAAGAATTATTTTGGAAAAGACCAATTAAATTTGAAAGGCAACCAATACATTTAATTTTTAAAGGAAAGATGATCAAAATTGGGAATGCAATTTCTGTGGTAACAATAATATTACCAGAAGGCACTCAAAAAGCATTGCTAAGGGTTATCAAGTTCTAGGCAAGGAACCAAGGAAGTGGTGATTCTGTCATCACTGCTGGCAAGGATAGAACAAAAACAGTTAGCCAATGGAAACCCAAGATAAATGGGGAAATGGTCAAATAACAAATACTTGTCAATGAATTCATGTGACTGGGTCCAGCTGAACTGCTCCTTGACTCTTGAAAGAACTGGCCTGAGTGATTACTGGACCTCTACCAATCTTGTTTAAAAGTATGTAGAGAGAAGAATCAGCTAGGTGGTTTAGTGCATAGTTGAGTGGGGAGATGGAAAGTTCTGAGTTCAAATTTGACCTCAGACATTTCCTAGCTAAGTGACTGGGCAAGTCACTTAACTTCAATTGCCCAGCCCTTACCACTCTTCTGACTTAGAACTAAAACAGAGGATAAGAGGCTTTTTGTGTGGGTGTTTCAAGTATGTAGAGAACACAGAAGTTTCCACAAGAGGCTGAAGAAAGATTAGTAGTAGTAGTCTCTCGGTAACCGAGGATGACGATTGTCTTTGTGTGTTTTCATCTATGGTGTATAGATGAGTGTGCACAAAGACACTTGTGCGTGAAGGAGATTTAAGTGGAAAAGTCGATGCACAGAGACAGTCCCACTCTCTTGGCATTGGAAGCCTGGGTCCATTGGCACGAGAGGTCCTTACACCTGGAGACTTCCTCAGCTGCATTGGATGGCCCTGTTGTCCTTTGTGCTCCAACACTCCTTAAGCACTCCACAGTGCTTTGCTGCGTCGCCCTCTCAGCTGTTGAACCTTCTTGTTGGTTTCTTCCACCTGTTCCGCCGAAACAGTCTTCACATGCTGGGTGAGCAAAGCCCTGGTTCACCAGGGGTCGACGACCCGATGGCTACCCTCACAAGGTTTAGCCGGCCTGTCAAAGCCGTTGCCTGGGGTGTGGCCGCTGCTGCCTGCTAGCAGCTACTGGGAGCCACAAGTAAGAGCTGGGTGTCAGGTGAGGGTCAGAGGCTGGAGACCTGCCCTAAGAGGGCACGAAAAGTCCTCCGTGCCAGAGATACTACCCCCCTCAGCACCCCATACACCCCGAAGAAAGATTAAGCTTCAAAAATAAATGAGTAAATAGCCAAACTTTGATTCTTTGGTTCCTGACAAAATTCTAAAATATATTACCAAAGGGATCAGTTGTGAGCATTTAAAAAGTGACATAAAAGGTCACACAGTCAGGATGTATCAGATGCAAGTCTCAGAACTAGTTCTTCCTGGTTTTAATCTCAGTTATTTATCCATTACTCTAGTCTATAAACTAAACAAAGGAAACAGAGTAGTTCTTCAAGAAGCAGAGAAGGCAGACTATGGGAATAGTCCAGGGTAAGGAGATGATAGATCAAACCAAAAAAAGACTAGATCAAGTAATTAGCAATGTTCAGTTTGGATAAAACTCAGGGAGACTGGTGAGTGAAATAAGAAGTAAATTCCTTTTTTGGATGGTCTAGGAAGACGGAACTACTACTAAGGAATCATTATTTTAAGGAGACAGATTTCCATAGATAGACAGGAATTTGTGAGCCATCTTGTCCTACCGCACTTATATTACTGAAGATGAAAACTAAACAAAGAATGGTTAAATAATTTCCCCAAGGTCACGTAGGTATAGATGATGCAGAGCCAGAATTTAAAAACAAATTCTCCAACTCAACACATGGAAACCTTGCTTCTGTAGCACATATGGCTCTGGAGTTGCTATTTCAATTCACGCTCACACTGACGAATGGGATTATCAGAACTTGAGTGGACCTTGTCCTCTTCAGAGTTTTAGGCAAGCTTTCAAGGATTTGGGGTTGTCCTTCTAATGCTATAGCTCACGAACCCTCATTAGAACTTCCCACTATTATTATCAGTTGATATCAATTAATCATCCAGACTTAATTAGCTTTTCGGAAGGGTTATTTGCTAAAATGATAGAGAAAGAACAGTTGATACAAAAGTACTCCCTCAAAAGTCTAGGACATGTTCTCCCACAAGTACAATAAGAGTCCAGGTGAAAGTGGGCTCAAGTGTAGAACAAGCTGGCAGGGGGGTAGGTGTTAACTTACAACTCCTAGAAATGCTTTTACTCTGGAGTCTTCAAGACCTTCCGCTTGGCTCTGATATAATATTTCTTCTAGGCATTTCAGAGTCTTGAATCTGCTTTTCTCCCCTTATCCAATTGGTCCTTTGCTTCTGATTCAGACTCTGCTATCAATTGTTCCAAAGATACTACTAGGACATTGATGGGAAGATGGAAAGTCCAAAAACTTTCAGACTTTTCGAAGTTCTGACTGAGTTGGCAAGCAGATGGAGAGAAGGAAGAGGAGACAGACACTAAGATATTCTCTGCCCCACTCCACCCTCCTTTCAGCAGTCTTCTGGCAATCAGTTATAACATTATCTCCTGGCTTGCCTCTTGTCCCAGTCCCCTGGATTCTGAACTAGCTCTTCATTCAATATTGGCCCCAGAGGACATGATCAAGTCCTTCAGCCCAAAGGTATCAAAATTAAATAGAAATGGGGGCAGCTGGGTGGCTCAGTGGATTGAGAGTCAGGCCTAGAGACAGGAGGGCCTAGGTTCAAATCTGGTCTCAGATGTGTGACCCTGGGCAAGTCACTTAACCCCCATTGCCTAGACCTTACCACTCTTCTGCCTTAGAGCCAATACACAGTATTGATTCCACGATGGAAAGTAAGGATTAAAAAAAAATTAAATAAAAAGTATTCTCTACAGGACTTGACTTAGAAAAACTACAAATTAGCATTATCTGTGTTATATTGTGTTTTTATTTATTTTGTTATATATTTCCTAGTTAACCTGGTCCCCACCATCACTTGCTTGAAATCCCCCTCCCCATTTGTTGTTTACCTTCTAATCTTGGTTGCTCTAATTTTATTTGTAAAAAACCTTTTTAATTTAGTGTAATCAAAATCATTCATTTCATCCTCTTGTCATTCATAATGTCTATATCAAAGACATCTTTCAATGCTGATGTGTCACCCAAGTCAGTCAAAATCACTCACACCCACTCAGCCCTGATTCATTCATCAAGTGAGAATATACCTTAAATGTCACTAGGTGGGCAAGACCTGTATCTTTCCCAAAGTGTAGTAGGAAATCTGTTTGGATTGGTTGAAGCAGAGATATCAACCTTGAGAACTATGCCTATCCTTTGACCCAACAATACCAATACTGGGTCTCTATTCCAAAGAGATCTGAAATAAGGGGAAAGGACCTACTCCTACAATATATTTTAGCAGCTCTTTTTGTAGTAGCAAAGAATTGGAAACTGAGTAGTTGTCCATCACTTGGCGAATGGATGAACAAGTTCTGATATATGGTTGCAATGAAATACTATCGTACCATAAGACATGATGAACAGAATGAATTCAGAAAAACCTGGAAAGACTTATATGAACTGATGCGAAGTAAAGTCAGAAGAACAATGTATATAGTAACAGAAACATTATACAATGATCAACTGTGAAGGGCTAAATCATTATCAGCAAAACAAGTTTCTAAGATAACTGAAAGGGAATTACAGAAAAATGCTAACCACAGCCAAAGAAGGAATTGCTGGGAGTCTGAGTGCAGATCAAAGAATGTCATCTTCCGCTTTATTTCCTTCATGAGTTTTTATTGTGTATATGATATGTGCCATCTATCATGATATGATATGAACAATATGGAAATGTGTATTGTATGAAAGCACTGTTATAACCTATATCAAACTATTTATTGCTTGGGCAGAGGGAAGAAAATCTGAATCCTAAAATATCAGAAAACAATTGCCAAAATTCTCTCTCTCTCTCTCTCTCTCTCTCTCTCTCTCTATATATATATATATATATATATATATATATATATATATATATATATCTGAAAACATAAATACATAATTTAAAGAAAGATGTCTTTGACAAGTAGTCAGTTTCTGACCTCTGAAGGTATTTAAACAGAAATTGTATTACTCCTTGGTTAATCCTTACCATTATTCTGACTTGGAATCAATCCTTAGTATTGATTATAAAACATAAGGTAAGGTTTTTTTTAATGTTTTGCAGAAATCAAAGTATTCTGTATACTAAGGATAACACTCCTATGATCTATCAGTCTAGTAACAACATCAGAAAAGGAAATTAAGTTAAGTCTTGTATAGCAGTTTTTAGGGTAATGGTGTGGTGATCTGAATTAGTTTACCATCTATTCACATATTATCCTCCTATTATGATCCTTGTTGTTTAGTCATTTTCAGTCATGTCCAACTCTTTGTGACTCCTTTTGGGGTTTTCTTGAGAAAGATATTGGGGTGGTTTGACATTGGCTTCTCCAATTCATTTTACAGATAAGGAAACTAGAACAAACAAAGTCACAACAGCTAGGATCTGAAGTCAGATTTGAACTCAAGTCTTCCTGACCATAGACCTGGCATCTATCTGCTAGTCTACTTAGCTACCTAATTAATTTGTTTTCAGATAGGATTCTTGAATTTGTTAAGGGTAAAATTAGGGGTTGTTGACTGACTATATTATATTAGTGGTCACCAGAGATTAAAATTCAATCCCAATGAAATACTCAAGTCAGTTTGGGATTTTATGATGGTTTAATTATAATAGAAGGAAGAAATTAAGATGGAGAAGAGGGTAATGGGTAGGAGATTTTCTCTGGCCTGGAGTAAGTCAAAGGAAGTTCAGAGGCTTCAGCTAAGGGGCCTTCTCAGAAGATTAAATCTACCTTGGCTTCCAGCCATGAGGCCTCCTCCAAGATGAGGGGCCTCCTAGGAGGATAGTGCCTTTCAGGAGGAAAGGAAAGGAGGAATCAGTCTTATCACTCACCAAGGTTGCTCAGGGAAGACGCTTCACCTAAACCATGCTACAAAGCTTCTCCCAGTAACCTCACTGCCAAGCCGCAAATGCCAAACCCCACCAAGAGCTCCCAACACCACCGACCAAGTACTCACAGGAAGAGACAGGAAATATATAGGCAGTTCTTTGCATCAATTCCTGCATCTCACATGTACCAGTGGTAGCTTAAGCTTGGCTTAGGACAGCCCAGGGGGTCAGTCAGTTGTTTCTGATTTGTCACTTGCTAGCACATGTCAGTCATAGGCCATCCTCCTCACAATTAATCCTTAAGTGAGGGTGTAGACATTCCTGGTTGCTAGAATTCGAAAGACTAAGCAGGGTGGAGTAAATCTAAAATTTACAATATTAATACTCCATCTCTAGTGTGGAATGTACTAACCAAATATCTATAATTTTCTTTATTGTTAGCTCTTAACTCCCAACCAGAGTCTGCACTTCTGGCAAAACACCTGAGGGCTTCTCTTCCCTAGGTATGTTTTCCCTTCAGGTACCTCATCCCAAATATCTTCCCAATAAGTACACCCAAATATCAAATACTGCTGGTTATCATTATTTATGAAGACAATATAACTATTTAAAACAGGAAAGTTATTTAAAACAGAGCTAACCATAATTTTCCTGTGCCTAAGGAAAAAGGTTAAGGATTTTATGAATGAGTTCAAGGGGAGAAAGAAAATACAGGATTAAATCCTTGGTATCTTTAGTACATTAGAGTTTCAGCAAGAACAATTTCTGCCTTGGTATTCCCAGAGTGCTGGTACCTTTCCTGAAAGTGGTCATCTCTGCTTTCACTTCCATTATCCCAGCTCCACATAGTTTCTTCCATGCAGCTTCTACTCTACCCATCAGAAACGGAATTCTTCTCCAAGCCTATCTTTAGTGAACTGATTTTAAAGATGACCAGGACGTGTGATTTATTATTCTTCATCCTATCACTTTGCTTCCTTTATGAATAATTACAGGGATCTTCTGACATGGTTGAATTTTTACAATTAATTTAACATCCTTTTGTGAGCTATGGGGGGGAGGGGGGGCAGCAATTCCCTTACACTGGCATGACCAGCTCTTGAAAAAGTGACTTTGTTTTTTTAGTGATCCCTTCATTCCTTCATAAATACTCACCTTTTATCTCTTCAATGATTGTTCAATTGCTTTTTAGTTGTGTTCAACTCTTCACAATCACATTTGGTCAATTAATTCTGGTTTCTAACCTGCTTATTTCTTCTTTTGATTTCTATTTTTGCTTTTTAAGGTGTTATTTTCTTTTTGCATTACTTTCTTTTTCGCATTTGTCTACCTGTCATTTGATTTTTGAGTTCTTCAAAAGCTTGTGACAAATTTCCATTTTTTTTTTGAGATTACGCATGTGTTTGCTTGTTTCTCACCGTCTCCTGTTGCTTCTGTTTTTTTTTTTCCTTTTTTTCCTTAAAGAAATTTTCAAGGGTCAAAAGGTTTTGGTTTTTGTTTGCTGCTGTTTGCTCCTTTTCCTCCTGGAGGACTGAGAGATCTGCAAGTTGCTCATCTTTTCTGCCTTAGCTTCTGGCTTATGGGGTTTTGCCCTGGGGCTTTCTTCACTGTTGCCTTGGCTTGAGTAGACCCAGTGCTATGGAGCTCTCATTCCAGGGGTAGTTCTGTAGTGCTCTTTTGTTGGTGTAGCCCAAGTCCCAGGATCCTGAAGTTGCCTAGGTCCTGCTTCTGTGTGTGGGGTGGTAAGTAAGTGGGTCTGTCAACCTGTGCTTTTCCTTGTGCATTTTTGTCCCAATCCTCTTTATATCATGGAGATCCACTCTCTCTGCCTACCTTTCAAGTTGTATTCAGTGGGAGAGACCCATCCCTTGTCTTGCTTTGACTCCTATCCTTTTGAGGTGCCTTTTAAAGATCAGTTTGAAAGGATATTCAGAGCAGGTTCAGAACTTCATTGCTACTATGCTACCATCTTGGTTCAATGATTCTTTTAACTCCAAAGAATTTTATTTATTATTATTAGGGCAGTTAGTTAGAAGGAGTATACATAGACAGTGAGCAAGGTGAGGATATAAAAATATAATATAATATGATATGATATGATATATGATATAATATGATATGATATGATATGATATAATATAATATAATATAATATAATATAATATAATATAATATAATATAATATAATATAATATAATATAATATAATATAATATAATATAATATAATATAATATAATATAATATAATATAATATAATATAATATAAAAAAAATTTAAAAGCCATGAAAAAGAGGTATACATTGGAAGGAGGGGAAAGAGAAAAATAGAATGGGGTAAATTATCTCCCATAAGAGAGATATGTAAATGAACACTATAATGCAAATTCCAACAACAGGGAAATGGGTTCGAGTCAAGAACACATGTGATAACCAGTGGAATCATGCGTCGGCTATGGGAGAGGGAAAGGCGGGGGGGAGGGGAGGGGAGGAAAAGAAAACAATCTTTGTTTCCAGTGAATAATGTATGAAAAAGACCAAATAAAATAATGTTTAAATAAAAAAAAGAGAGATATGAAGGTGTTTTTACAATGGAAGGGAAGAAAGGAGCATATTAGCCTTACTCTCACCAACATAAGCTAAGTAAGGGAAGAATATACACAATCAATTGAGTAAAGAAATCCATCTTGCCCTCCTGGAAAATAGGATTAGAAGGGCATACAAGAAGCAGTGATAGGACTAAGAGAACAGAGGGCAAATTGGGGAGGTAGTGGTCAGAAACTAAAAAGGGGGAAATAACATGGAGAGTAATACACAGCAATTACAAAAGTACAAGAAATTTAAAAATAAGTCTCTAAATAAAGGCCTCATTTCTCAAATGCATGGAGAAGTGGGTCAACTATATATGAATACAAGTCATTCCCCAGTTGATAAATCATCAAAGGATATGAACAGGCAGTTTTCTAAGAATGTAAAGTTCCCTATAGTTATGTAAAGAAATGCTCCAAATTACTATTAGAGAAATTAAAATTAAAATAACTCTGAGTTACTACCCTGTCACAGTTTGGCTATTATGAAAGAAAAGGAAAATGATAAAATTTGGAGGGAATGTGGGAAAATGGAGACATGAATGGAGAATTATTGGGAGAATTATGAACTGATTCAATCATTCTACATAGCAGTTTGAACTTGTGCCCAAAGGGTTATAAAACGTGTATATCCTTTGACCCAGCTATACTATTCCTAGGCTTGTGTGCCAAAGAGATAAAAAACAAAAAGTGGAAGGACCTATAAATACAAAAATATTTAAAGCAGTTCATTTAGTGGGAGCAAAGAATTGGAAATTGAGGGGATACCCATCAATTGGGAAATGACTGAGTAAGTTATGGTCTCTGATTGTAATGGAATACTATTGTGCTGTAAGAAGCACAATATAACAAGCAAGTAAGAACTCATAAAAACCTGGAAAGACTTACAGAAACTGAAGTAAACTAAAATAAGCAGAAGCAGGAGAACATTATCTATAGTGACAGGAATACTGTATAGTGAACAGTCATGAATAAAAGCTATTCTCAGCAATACAATGATCCCAAATGATCCCAAAAGACTCATGATAAAAAATGCCACGTGCTTCCAGAGAAAAAGAACTGACAGAATCTGAATCCAGATGAGAACAAACTTTTTTTCACTTTCTTAATTATTTTGTTTCTTTCTTTCCACAAAAGGATTAAAATGGAAAAATGTTTTATATGGTTGTGCATATAAAATCTGTATGCAATTACCATTTCAAGATGGGGGAACAGAGGGAAGAATTAGAGATTCAATATTCTTTGGAAAATGCTGGAAACTTTTTTTTTCATATAATTGGAGAAAAGAAAAATAAAAATTTTTTAAAGAATAAAATTGTCTGCCCTTATCTATCACTTGTCCATTGTAGATTGGGAATTACCTTTATAATGTTTTTAAGTTCCTTATATATTTGAGATGTCAAAGTTTTTCCATCACATTTGCCATGAATATATTTTCCAACATGTTGTCATTTGTCTATTGCATAGATCAATAATTGTGTACCTATGGCATGAGTACCAAAGATGGCACCCAGAGAACTCTCTGTGGGCACTCAGCCACCCTCCCTCTCCATGACCCCACTCCCAGAGTTCATTACTAGAAAGGCAGAGGGACTTGGGTGGAGCTGCTCCCCTCCTCCTCTCCACCATGTTTGATGACATTTTTTCCCATCACCTGCCCCTCTGTCTAGCAGCCAAATGGGAACACAGAGGCGGGGGGGGGGGGGCATAAGGTGGACAGCTCACAGGCAGCAGAGCTGAAGGGGAGCAGAACACTTGGGCCACTCCCCTCACCCTCTCTACATTCACTGAGGATATTCCTCATTTCACCCACCCCTCCATCCAGCAGCCCAATGGGAGCACTTCCCCCTTCCCATGTGTGGTGTAAGGGGGATGGGGTATACCCAGCATGTAGGGATGGAGAGTGGCATGGCACATGGTCTTGGGGGGTGGGGCAGGCATGACATTTGATGGGGGGGGGGGGCGAAGCCCAGCACTCCATCTCTAAAAGGTTCACCATCACTAGCAGCTGCTTTTCTTATTCTTTTTTTTTTTTTTAAGATTTTGTTTAATTAGATGATTTAGAATATTCTTCCATGGTTACAAGACTCATGTTCTTCCCCTCCCCTCCCGCCACACCCTTCCCATATCTGACACACAATTCCACTGGGTTTAACATGTGTAATTGATCAAGACCCATTTCCATATTATTAATATTTGCTCTAAGGTGATCGTTTAGAGTCTACTTTCCTAGTCATAGCCTCATCAACCAATGTGATCCAGCAGTTGTTTTTCTTCTGTGTTTCTTTTACCACAGTTCTTCCTCTGGATGTGGATAGTGTTCTTTCTCATATGTGCCTCCGAATAGTTCTGGATCATTGCATTGCTACTAGTAGAGAAGCCCATTACATTCTATTGTTCCAGTGTATCTGTGTCTGTGTACATTGTTCTCCTGGTCCTGCTCCTCTCACTCTGAATCACTTCCTGGAGGTTGTTCCAGTTCACATGGAATTCCTCCAGTTCATTATTCCTTTGAGTACAATGGTATTTCATCACCAACATGTACCACAATTTGTTGAGCCCTTCCCCAATTGGAGGGCATCCCCCCATTTTCCAGTCTATTTGAATTTGATACTTCTGCTCTAGGCTTCTCTAAGTAAACCAATATATTTTCATAGTGATCATTTTAATTCCTATGCTTATTCTCTCACTTTCTTTTTCTTATTGCTATTCAAACACTATTGAATAGTAATGGTGATAATAGAAATTTTTTAAAATAAATTTTATTTATTAACTACAAAATGGTTTTTGCTCTCACTAAAACTTATTTCATAAATTATTTAATTAAGCAAAAATTTTAGTGAGAACACTGTGATACCCTGCCACTAATGGAGTAGTCCATTATGTTCGATTATACCACAGTGTATTAGTCTCTGTGTACAATGTTCTCCTGGTTCTGCTCCTCTCGCTCTGCATCACTTCCTGGAGGTCGTTCCAGTCTCCATGGAATTCCTCCACTTTATTATTCCTTTTAGCACAATAGTATTCCATCACCAACATATACCACAATTTGTTCAGCCATTCCCCAATTGATGGGCATCCCCTCGTTTTCCAGTTTTTGGCCACCACAAAGAGCACAGCTATGCATATTTTTGTACAAGTCTTTTTGTCCATTATCTCTTTGGGGTACAGACCCAGCAGTGCTATGGCTGGATCAAAGGGTAGATATTCTTTTGTCGCCCTTTGGGCATAGTTCCAAATTGCCCTCCAGAATGGTTGGATCAGTTCACAACTCCACCAGCAATGAATTAATGTCCACACTTTGCCACATCCCCTCCAGCATTCATTACTTTCCTTTGCTGTCATGTTAGCCAATCTGCTAGGTGTGAGGTGATAGCTCAGAGTTGTTTTGATTTGCATCTCTCTGATTATAAGAGATTTAGAACACTTCTTCATGTGCTTATTAATAGTTTTGATTTCTTTATCTGAGAACTGCCTATCCATGTCCCTTTCCCATTTGTCAATTGGAGAATGGCTTGAGTTTTTGTACAGTTGACTTAGCTCTTTATAAATATGAGTAATTAAACCTTTGTCAGAGGTTTCTATGAAGATTTTTTCCCAGTTTGTTGTTTCCCTTCTGATTTTAGTTACATTGGTTTTGTTTGTGCAAAAGCTTTTTAATTTGATGTAGTCAAAATTATTTATTTTACATTTTGTGATTATTTCTATGTCTTGCTTGGTTTTAAAGTCTTTCCCCTCCCAAAGGTCTGACATGTATACTATTCTGTGTTTACCCAATTTACTTATGGTTTCCTTCTTTATGTTTAAGTCACTCACCCATTTTGAATTTATCTTGGTGTAGGGTGTGAGGTGTTGATCTATTCCTAGTCTCTCCCACACTGTCTTCCAATTTTCCCAGCAGTTTTTATCGAATAGTGGATTTTTGTCCCAAAAGCTGGGATCTTTGGGTTTATCATATACTGTCTTGCTGAGGTCGCTTTCCCCCAGCCTATTCCACTGATCTTCCTTTCTGTTTCTTAGCCAGTACCAAATTCTTTTGATGACTGCTGCTTTGTAATATAGTTTAAGGTCAGGGACTGCAAGGCCCCCATCATATGTGTTTTTTTTTCCATTATTTCCCTGGATATCCTTGATCTTTTGTTCTTCCAAATGAACTTGGTTATGATTTTTTCTAAATCAGTGAAGAAGTATTATGGTAGTTCAATAGGTATGGCACTAAATAGATGAATAAGTTTAGATAGGATGGTCATTTTTATTATATTGGCTCGTCCTATCCATGAGCAGTTAATGTTTTTCCAATTGCTCAAGTCTAGTTTTAGTTGTGTGGAGAGTGTTTTGTAGTTGTGTTCATATAGTTCCTGTGTTTGTCTCGGGAGGTAGATTCCTAGGTATTTTATTTTGTCTAAGGTGATTTTGAATGGGATTTCTCTTTCTAGTTCTTGCTGCTGAGCTGTGTTGGAGATATATAGAAAAGCTGATGATTTATGTGGGTTTATTTTGTATCCTGCAACTTTGCTAAAGTTGTTGATTATTTCAATTAGCTTTTTGGTTGAATCTCTAGGATTCTTTAAGTAGACCATCATGTCATCTGCAAAGAGTGATAATTTGGTCTCCTCCTTGCCTATTTTGATGCCTTCAGTTTCTTTTTCTTCTCTAATTGCTACTGCTAGTGTTTCTAGTACAATGTCAAATAGTAGAGGTGATAATGGGCATCCTTGTTTCACTCCTGATCTTATTGGGAATGCGTCTATTTTATCGCCATTGCAGATGATATTAGCTGATGGTTTTAGATATATACTGTTTATTATTTTTAGGAACAACCCTTCTATTCCTATGCTTTCTAGTGTTTTTAATAGGAATGGGTGTTGTATTTTATCAAAGGCTTTTTCTGCGTCTATTGAGATAATCATGTGGTTCTTGCTGGTTTGCTTGTTGATGTGGTCAATTATGTAGATGGTTTTCCTAATATTGAACCAGCCCTGCATCCCTGGTATAAATCCTACTTGATCATGGTGAATGATCCTTCTGATCACTTGCTGGAGTCTTTCTGCTAGTATCCTATTTAAGATTTTTGCATCTATATTCATTAGGGAGATTGGTCTATAGTTTTCTTTCTCTGTTTTTGACCTGCCTGGTTTTGGAATCAGTACCATGTTTGTGTTGTAAAAGGAGTTTGGTAGAACTCCCTCTTTGCTTATTATGTCAAATAGTTTGTATAGTATTGGGATTAACTGTTCTCTGAATGTTTGATAGAATTCACTGGTGAATCCATCATGCCCTGGGGATTTTTTCTTAGGAAGTTCTTTGATGGCTTGTTGGATTTCATTTTCTGATATGGGATTATTTAAGAATTCTATTTCCTCTTCTGTTAGTCTAGGCAGTTTGTATTTTTGTATATATTCATCCATATCCCCTAAATTGGTGTATTTATTGCCATATAATTGGGCAAAGTAATTTCTAATGATTGCCTTAATTTCCTCTTCATCGGAGGTGCTGTCCCCCTTTTCATCTTTAATGCTGTTAATTTGCTTTTCTTCCTTCCTTTTTTTAATTAGATTGACCAGTACTTTGTCTATTTTGTTTGTTTTTTCAAAGTACCAGCTTCTTGTCTTATTTATTAAATCAATAGTTCTATCACTTTCGATTTTATTAATTTCTCCCTTAATTTTTAGGATTTCTAGTTTGGTTTTCTGCTGGGGGGGGGTTTAATTTGATAGCTTTCGAGTTTTTTCATTTGCATTTCCAATTGATTGATCTCTGCTCTCCCTAGTTTGTTAATATAAGCATTCAGGGATATGAATTTACCTCTGATTACCGCTTTGGCTGCATCCCAAAAGGTTTGAAAGGATGTCTCGCCATTGTCATTTTCCTCGATGAAATTATTAATTGTTTCTATGATTTCTTCTCTAACTAAACGATTTTGGAGTATCATATTGTTTAGTTTCCAATTAGTTTTTGATTTGGTTTTCCATGTACCATTACTGATCATTATTTTTATTGCCTTGTGATCTGAGAAGGCTGCATTCATTATTTCTGCTTTTCTGCATTTGTGTGCCATGTTTCTGTGACCTAATGTATGGTCAATTTTTGTGAATGTGCCATGTGGTGCTGAGAAAAAGGTGTATTCCTTTTTATCCCTATTTATTTTTCTCCATATGTCTATTAATTCTAATTTTTCTAAGATTTCATTCACTTCTTTTACCTCTTTCTTATTTATTTTTTGATTTGATTTATCTAAATTTGATAATGGTTGGTTTAAGTCTCCCACTAATATGGTTTTACTGTCTATTTCTTCCTTCAAATCTCCTAGTTTCTCCATTAGAAATTTGGGTGCTATATTATTTGGTGCATACATGTTGATTAATGATATTTCCTCATTGTCTAAAGTCCCTTTTAACAAAATATAATTACCTTCCCTATCCCTTTTGATCAGGTCTATTTTTGCTTTGGCTTTATCAGATATCATGATTACCACTCCTGCCTTCTTTCTGTCAGTTGAGGCCCAGAAGGTCTTACTCCATCCTTTAATTCTGACCTTGTGGGTGTCAACCCGCCTCATGTGTGTTTCTTGAAGACAACATATGGTAGGGTTTTGGATTCTAATCCATTCTGCTATTCGTCTATGTTTTGTGGGTGAGTTCATCCCATTCACGTTCAAAGTTATGATTGTCATTTGTGGACTCCCTGGCATTTTGATAGCCTTCCCTAATTCTAACCTTTTCTTCTTCGGCTCTACCTTTTAGTCCAGTGATTTACTTTGAATCAGTCCCCCTTGTCCCCTCCCTTGATGTTTCCCTTTTTAGTCCCTCCCTTTTTGTTCCCTCCCCCTCCCCCCTCTCTTTCCCTCCCTTTTTGTTTTCCCTCTCCCCCTCCCCCCCTTGGTTTTCCCTTCTCCCTACCCTTGTTGGGTAAGATAGAATTCAAGATCCCAATGGATCTGGATGTTTTTCCCTCTCAGAGCTGATTTCCCTGAAATCAAGGTTTAAGTAAAAAACCCTCTCTTCCTCTCCTTCTTATAGGAGTTTTCTTCCCCTCCCCTTCCCATGTGAATCTTTGTGTGAGAAAGATTATTCTATTTGGTCTTTCTTTACCCCCTATTTATACATTACATTTTCCCCACATGTTAGTATACATAGATTGATAGAAATGTAGTCCTTATGGAAGAGAGTTTGAATAAAGGAAGAAGATAACATTTTTCTCCTTTCCCCTTTCCTTAATATTTATTTACTTTTTCAGGTATTCCTTGCTCTTTGTTTTTCGGTATCAAACTTTCCACAGAGCTCTGGTCTTTTCTTTGCAAAAAGTTGGAAATCTTCTATTTTGTTGAATGCCCATACTTTCCCTTGGAAGTATATAGTCAGTTTTGCTGGGTAGCTGATTCTTGGTTGAAGACCCAGCTCTCTTGCCTTTCTGAAGATCATGTTCCATGCCTTACGATCATTCAGAGTAGAACTTGCAAGGTCTTGTGTGACCCTGATTGGCATTCCTTTATATCTAAATTGTCTTTTTCTGGCTTCCTGTAGGATTTTTTCTTTTGTTTGAGAGCTTTGGAATTTGGCAATTACATTCCTGGGAGTTGTCTTTTGGGGGTTTAGTGTAGAAGGTGTTCTGTGAGCTCTGTCAGTGGCTGTATTACCCCCTTGTTCTAGAATCTCTGGGCAATTTTCTTTGATTATATCTTGTATCACGATGTCAAGTTTGGTGTTTATTTCTGACTTTTCTGGAAGTCCAATTATTCTTAAATTATCTCTTCTCCCTCTATTTTCCAGATCTGTCACCTTGTTGGTGAGATATTTTATGTTCTCTTCTAATTTCTTGGTATTTTGGCTTTGATTTATTAATTCTTGCTCTTTTACATGATCATTGTCTTCCAGTTGCCTGATTCTGGCCTTTAAAGCCTGGTTTTCCTTTTCAGTTTGGTCACACCGGTTTTGTAGATGCATGAATTTCTTTTGCATTATTTCCCACTTTTCCTCCCAGAAGGCTTCCATCTTTTTGGTCATTTCTGATTCAAATTCTTCATGGGTTTGTGGAGAGTTTCCATTTCCTTTGGAAGGCTTTGGAGCATTTTCTTGTGTATCGTCTTCTATCTCCTCTGTATTTTGTATTTTGGCTCCATAGAATGTATCCAAAGTCGCCCCTTTCTTCTTATTTTTCTTGGTATTTTGGGGCTTCTGTGCTTCTGTGGAGTTTGCCAACTCTGAATGGGGAGGATTAGCTTTTCTTATCTCTGTCTGGTGTTCAGAGGCTTTAGTCCTGGACAGATTGTCCGTTCTATGAGCTTTCCCTGGGTTAAACTGAGTATTCCTTAAGGCAATGACTTTCACTGGAACTGGAATGGATGGGTCGGACCAGGGGGCCACACTCTCCCCTGGTTCTCTCTGTTTCCCTGCTGCTAAGGGGCCCCCTCGAATGAACTGGGTCGGGTTGCTTTCCAGAAGCTGCCTTCAGAATAGCTGGCCGTGAGGCTGTCTTGTGGGCCCTGAGGGTTGCTGTTATTTCAGACGACCCTGCTCTCTGAGGGGGGCGGGGCTGCGGCTTCCCAGAGCTTTGGACTCTGCACTCCTACCCCTTAGGTCTGAGTGATCTCAGGTTCTGGCTTTTGAGGGGGGCTGTACCTTTTGATCCAGGTCCAGGTCCAGGAGGAGGATTCCCAGGGTCTATGTTGTTGATCGTTTTGAATTTTGGCGCCTTAGGACCTTATAGTTTGAGATCAGTCGGGAAGGGTTTCCGGAGATCTGAACTTTAGCTTTCTCTAAGCCGCCATCTTGACCGGAAGTCCAGCTGCTTTTCATTTTGATGTAAT
Organism: Monodelphis domestica; assembly: GCF_027887165.1. Lineage (NCBI taxonomy): Eukaryota > Metazoa > Chordata > Mammalia > Didelphimorphia > Didelphidae > Monodelphis > Monodelphis domestica. The sequence continues at coordinate 59,423,561 of NC_077232.1, read as the reverse complement.
TAAGAACAACAATCTAGTCATTAACAATGCCATATTTATTTTTTTATTTTCAATTTTTTTTAATTTGTTTTTGATATGTTTACATGATTTATTTTCTTTTCCTCCCCTCTTCCCTCCCCCCTTCCAGAGCTGACAAGCAATTCCACTGGTTTATACAAAATAGCTTCACAAATCATCCTTACTCAGGGGTCATGCTAATCTACTCTGTATTGTTCCAATTTTGTTATGTGTGCTGTCAAAGCAAGCACATCATATTTATTTAAAAGAAAAGTAATGCCCTCCCTCCCATAATTAAATTAAATACACTATTCTACTTATTTCTATTTTAAAAAATAATTCACATTCTTATGTTTAAGTGCATCATCCAACTGACATTCACTGAAGTATATGGTGTGAGAAGTGGATCTAAATCCATTTCCTGCTAAATTGCCAACCAATTTTCCCAAGTACATTTTTAAAATAATGAATCATTTCCCCAGTTTTTATTTTCCATAGTTTTATCAGATGCTAATTTTTAGAATATATTTAGCTAGATGACTGGGCTATCCATACCGTTGCATTGAGCTACTCATCTGTTTTTGTACAATGCCAAAAAAAATTAAAAATCCTCAATGATTTGAAATATGTTCTAAAATATATGAGTACAAACCCTCCTTGAAGAGTAGTGCCTTGTTTTGATTTTTGACAGCATGTCCTGGAAATATAACAACGTTAGGAATTTTTTTAAAAAATAGAAATTTTTGTTTGGCCTCTTCTTTTTTTCTATTGTTACTCATCTATATTAAATGTCTTTTCATTAGGACATGCGGATGGATTATGCTGTTTGCTATTAATCATAATAAACCATTTACCTAAACTCTAATTAGATTTCTTCTGTTACAACTAAAAAAATTTATATACATTATTTTTAAATGCAAACATGAGCATAGTACGTGAGCGCACACACACAACTAACTATAGTTTATATTAGCTACAACATCATTATTTTTATGAGTTTACAATTTTATCAGATTAAAGTCCTTTCTCTCCTGCTTATAGAGAGTTCCTTAGGAAGTTATGGCTTTGGGTTCACAAACTCTTCACATCTTGTTTGGTTTTTAAAGGTATAATTTTATTACCAAACAAAATGTTCTTGTACTCAGTAATAGCAATATTGTGCAGTCATCAGCTGTGAAAGATGTAGCTACTCTCACCAATACCAGGACAATTCTGAAGGACTTATGACAAAGAGCTAACCACCTTCAGAGAAAGAATTGTGGCAGTTAGATATAAATCAAAATATACGATTTTTCACATTAATTTATTTGTGTTTTTAATTTGAGCTTCTGGTTTTATGTGAGAGTTCTCTTACAAAAATAATACATGTATAACCCAGATCAAATTGCTTACCCTCTCCCAGGGGGGTCGGGGGACGAGGAGGGAGGGAAGGAAATGCATGTGGGAAATTGTCATCACATGTAATTGGGAAAATAAGATATTTTTTAAAACAATAGGTCCATGTTTACAGGTTATGTGGCATGAAGAGCCAATCCTATTTTCAAAATACTTTTCAAAATCTTTGTCCAGAACTGACATTTTCCTTAGCAATCCTAGATTCAAATAAAATCTGAATTTTATTTTGGTAACCTACCAATTGGTAACCTGGCCAATTCCCAGCTCAACCAATAATGTATTTATGTGGGGACAGTTGGGTAGCTCAGTAGATTGAGAGCCAGGCCTAGAGATGGGAGATCCTGGGTTCAAATCTGGCCTCAGACACTTCCCAGCTGTGTGACCCTGGGCAAGTCACTTGACCCCCATTGCCTAGCCCTTACCACTCTTCTGCCTTGGAGCCAATACACAGTATTGACTCCAAGATGGAAGGTAAGGGTTTTAGAATAAAAAAAATTTTTTTTAATTTTAAAAAATAATGTACTTATATGCTTTTCCCGCAGTCCCTTACATATAGATCTTTGTCCATGTTTTAAATCATTGTACATTTGTATGGTATGAGGTAAAACCTCACAATTGTTTCTATTTGCATTTTTCTTGTTATTAGTGATTTTGAGTATGTTTTCATGTGGTCAGTGGTGACGTGCTGTTCTGCTTTTATATTCCTCTCTTTGTTTGACTGTTTGTCCAAACAGTGGGGCTGGGGCTTGCTTTTGTATGTTTCTGTCACTTCCCTACATATTTTGGATAGAAGACAGCAGCCAGTAGAAGATAATGAGTCTTTTATAGAGGTTACCCTCAGAATTGGTATGCCCAGGTGTGTTAAGCCCTCCATCACACCTATTCAATATGTGGAACAGGATTCCCATCATTTTCACAACAGGGTGGCTCACTGAGATAACCAAGCATCATGGGTTGGAGGAGGAGGGAGCACATTCTCACTCAAGTACAACCAGTCGATTTCCTGCCTTCCAGACTTAAGCAAGAAGACCATTATCAGTGCCTAGTAAGAGAGACCTGGAAGCAAAGAAGGAATTCCATCAATCAATAAAGCACCCACTATGTGCCAGACAGTGGGCTAAGTGTTGAGAATAAAAAGGCATAAGTGAAACCATTAATTAAATCAAGGAGTGGAATCATTTGATCAGACGTGCACTTTAGATCAAACTGGTAGGTATATGGAAGTTGGATTGGGGTAGTGATCGACTTAAGGCAGGGACACCAAAAAAGTACCTAAGAAGATTATGCCTACAGTCAAGGCAAGGGGTAATGAGAGGGGCAGCTAGGTGGATTGAGAGCCAGACCTAAAGACAAGAGTTCTTGGGTTCCAATCTGTCCTCAGACACTTCCCAGCTGTGTGACCCTGGGACAGTCACTTAGCCCCCTTTGCTTAGCCTTTACCATTCTTCTGCCTTGGAACCAATTCAGAGTGTTGATTCTAAGACAGAAGGTAAGGGTTTAACAAAAAAGAACTAATGAGGGCTGAACTAGAGTGGTGGCTTATATAAGTTTAGAGAAGGAGATACATGCTAGACATATTGTAGGTCTATTAATGATGATATTTGGCAACTGAATATATATTTGTGGGATGAGTGAGCATGAGGAGTCATAGCTGACAGAGAGATTATAAAATTGTTACTATGATGATGGCGATACCTGTGATAGCTATTCCTCTTTAGCTTTTGGGGGACCAATGAAGTCACAATGTTGGGGCAAAATAGTGGATGATGTTGATTTCTCGTGAATTGGATTTAAGTGAGGCAGAGTTTCACAAAGTTGTCGACCTCACTTTCTCTTCTAGAGACATCAAAGTAATAGGAAAATCTGGAGAAAGGGTGAGACGGAGGGGCAAAGATACGGAATTCTATACCAATGGGATATCCCATTTTAAATGTTCAATCAGCAAGTAGTGATATGACACTAGAGTTCAGAAAAACTAGAAGATCACACACACACATCTGAGAGTCATCTGCATGTAAATGATCACTGGGCCCATGCAAATTAATGAGCTCCCTAAATGAGAAAGAATAGAGAGAAAAAAAGGATCCAATGCTAGGACACATCCCTAAGCAGGTGTGACATGAATAGAGGATGGAGATTTTAATAATATGGCTGAAGACTTATCCTAAGCACAGACTGCTTGCCACAAATGAGTCTCATAAGAGTAAGAGACTGAGAAATGTCAAAGTTTGTTTTTCATTTTTACACTTTAAAAAAATCATTTACGTCTCTTTTTATATAATCCTATCTACCTATATTATGACTAATATTTTATTTCATTTATTTACTAGATAAGAACTTTTGATTCCTTACAACTGAGAAAACTGCCATTCTTTCTCTATCAGTTTTAATATTAAAATGTTTAGAGTATTAATTAGAATTTATTGCTGCATATAGCGTGAGGTGTGGGTCTATACACATTTTTTAACTACACTCCTCTCCAATTATACCAATGATTTTTAGTAAATAATCATTCCCTGTTCCCAGGGTTGGGTAATCTTTGTTGTAACCAAATGCTAATCTATCACGTGTGCCTTTGGTCCTAATTCTGGATTCTATTCTATTCCACTAATTTATTTTTTGTTTTGATTGTTTTTGCCAAAGACCAGACAGTTTTTATAATTACTTCTTTGCTTTTGAGATCTAGCAGTTTGGGGTCATTTTTGTTTTCATAATTCCCCTTAATATTCTTGTTAATTTGTTTTTATATCATTTTTAATTTCATGTATTTATTTAATTTTGAATATTTTTCCATGGTGACATGATTCATGTTCTTTCCCTCCCCTCCTCCCATCCCCCCAATAGCCAATGAGCAATTTCACTTTTCATATCATTTTTATGATTTTCTCTAATTTGATGGAGTGGTACATGAGTATAAACATTGTTATAATGACTCAACCCAGCCATGCACATAGAATCTTCCTGCAATTAGTCTTCCTTTTTTTATTTTATGATTATCTTTTATCCTGCCTTAGGTACTTATAAGCTGTATAACCCTGAATCAATTAAGCTCTGTGTCAGTTTTCCTATATGTAAAATGGATACAAACCTCACAGCATTTTGCAAAACTTAATGTACCATATAAATGTTAGTCATAGTAGTTGACTATTTGTTGTGCTTGTTGAAATAGGTGGGTTAAATAAGGGTTCAAGCTAAATATATTTAACAAAAGAACAGATTTATTTAACTAACAGGAGAAGGAAAAGGGGATCAGGTAATATCTAACTTTATACCCAAATCAGAGACTAAAGCCCTAACAACCGTTTATAGCTATTTCTAAACTAACTCCTTAATTACTAATAATATTGGAGAGGGTTTTGGTGGGAGCAAGAATAAGGGTCAAAGTTAATCTCACACAACAGGAGTCCACTTTGGGTCAAGCAGAAATCCCAGTATGAAGAGCAGCATGGCAGGAATCAGGATCAGAAGGGGAGTGATAGATTAACACACACCGTCCACCAGTGTAATGTTATCCACTATCTCTACCACCTCCTTAAGATGATTTTGATTGTAGGAAGGTCCAGCCTCCAGCAGCTTCAAGTCTCCCCCTCTCCTCCAGAGAAGACAACCAACTGCTCCCAGAAACTGTCTGTGTCATCAGTTCCTCAGCTCCTGAGAGCTCCGGAATGTTGGCCTGCTTTCAGCTTGCTCCTGCTAAAATCCCTTACAACATTGCAGATCTGTATATATCTTTGTAAATTAATGTTTTCACATTTAATATTTTTGTAGTTACCAAATGGTACTTTTCTTATTTATATCTTATTTATATCTTCTTATTTCCATTAGCGAGATAAAAAAATGTGAAAATATCAATGGATTTGCTGATGGAGCGCAGTATAAAATGTACTCAATTTTTATGTCAGAGGACTTGGGTTTAAATCCTAGCTCTTCCATGGACCACCATAGCAAAATTTGAGACAATTTCCCAATCTTCGTGTACATTAGCAGGTGAAATTTCCCCAAGTAGGATTGACTACATCTTCCCTCGGGTTTTCTAGGGTCATTTCTGAGGAGTTAAGGTGATCCTCCATAGCCATGTTATTTTTATTTTTGTCCCCAAACCCTAGGAAGAGCAGTATTTTTAACATGATTGTTTTTCTTTCATTAAATGTGACTTAAATTTTGGAAAAAAAGTAAATGTATCCTCCCAAAGATAAAGACACAGCAAATAGGATAAATGCTTTGGATGACCAAAAACAAAAAATGACATGCCACTGGCTGTCCCTCTTTGTCCATCTTCATTATAGTCATTATACTTCAGTTCCTCCATCATTCTTAGTCATTGACTGCCTTGATTTCTTCTGCCACTACCAACCACATTTTCCTCCCTGGGCCTCACGTAAGGGCCAGAGACTGGTTTGCAAGTAGAGGCAATATAGAATAAAATTTTCCTGGGATCAGAAACATGTAACCCTAATATTCTATGAAGTGACTATTTTCTAGAAACTTGCATTCCAAACAATAGAGAATGTCTACATTTGTTCTAAAGTCATAAGTCCTGTAGGGATAGCTAGGTGGTTGGTTTGGTGGCTAGAATCCTGCGCCTCAAGTCAGGAAGATTTATCTTCCTAAATTCAAATCTGGATTCAGACATTTACTACCTGTGTGGCTCTGGGCATGTCACCTTCACCTTCTTTGCCTCAGTTTCCTCTTCTGTAAAATGAGCTGGAGAAGGAAATAAGACACAAATGAACAACAGCAACAACATGAGTCCTATATCTATATCACCATGCCTCAGAGTTTAAAAAAAAAAAAGGCTGTTTCCCCCTAAGAGGGTTCAGTTTCCCCTTTAGAAGGGATTTATTTATTGCTTAGTTCCATATGTCTAATTGTCATTTTTCTTCCTTTCCTTCTTGCTCACATTCTTCAACCTTCTAACCTCCTAGCCTAGAGTGTAATTCCCTTCTGTTTCTTCAGATCATTTTTCTTCTTCAGCTCCACCCTGAAAATCTGCCACTCAGTGAATAAAAATTACATGTTTGCTAATAGCCCATAGCAGGAGTTGGCAAACTATGGCCAGAGGGCTCAATTCAGGCTCTATTTTTGTATGATTTTAAAATGTACAAACATTCTTAGCTCAGTTCAGGCAGGGGTTGGATTGGGCCCTCTGGGCTTAGATGGCCAATCCCTGCTTCAGAGGGATGTTCCTGGGGTCATTTCACCTTCTTTTTTAGGAGAAAAACCAACCTACATACTGTGACTACATAGCGTTTCCTTGGCATTGGCAGACACCAAATTGTACACTCACCAGAAGACTGCTGGTGGTTCCTTTGCCCTTGGTATTGCTACAAGAGGCAGATTCAGTCCTTTGTTATTTTTGTTGGTAGCCCTTGTAACTAATTCTCATGGTGAACAGTTGCATCAAACTATCCGTTTGCCAGGCTGCTTTCTTCAAGAAGGTTTTTGAATGAAATTTACATCCTTTATGGAGGCCTTCCCACCTTTGGGGAGATACAGAACCAGTTGGCTCATCTGCCTTAGAGCTAAAATTGACAGATACCTGTCAATCAATTAAGGAGCATTTGTTAAGTGCATCCCCCTTGTGCCAGGCACTGTGCTAAGCCCAAATGTATACAGTTGCTACTCTCTGGGTGCAGATCTGAAGCAAGAATCCAATTACCCACAAGACTGTATCTAATTAAATCTAGTTTCCTCTCTATTCTCTTCTAAATGATAACATGAGGTACTCCTTGGCCCTTCCTTGACAACAGAATTCTTTTGATTGTTTAAACTTGCTCCCCCCCCCTTATTAAACTGAAAATAGTTGTTTGTGGTTTTCTGTATTATTCTGTTCCTTACTTTATTTACTTGATTGTTTTAGTTGAGATGGTCATGAAGTTTTTGTCTTTGTCTTTGTGCTTGATCCTAGCATGCCATCTATAGATGATGGACACAAAATCAAAGTCTGATGAACTGAAGTGCGTGTGCGTGTGTGTGCGTGTGTGTGCGTGTGTGTGCGTGTGTGCGTGTGTGCGTGTGTGTGCGTGTGTGCGTGTGTGTGTGTGTGTGTGTGTGTGTGTGTGTGTGTGTGTGTGTTTGGGCTGGAAAATTCTGAGCCCTTTATTTTATTTTTTAACTTAAAATTTTTTTTTCAATTTCATGTAGAAACATTTGTTGCAATTATTTTCTGACATTTTTAAATTCAGGTTCTCTCTTTCTCATCTCCATCCATGAGGCTGTAAATAGTCTGATATAGGTTATACTAGTGCTTTTATACAATACATATTTCCATATTCCTCATGCCATGACAGAAGACACATATCACATATAAAATAAAAATTCATAAAGGATATAAAGTGAAGGGTGGCACGCTTTGATCTTCAATCAACTCCATCATGAACTGAAGTTTTTATTTATTTATTTTTAGAACATTTTATTTAATTAGTTAATTTAGAATATGTTTCCATGGTTACAAGAATCATGTTCTTTCCCTCCTATCCCCTCACCTCCCCCCCCTTTAACCGATGCTCAATTCCACTAGGTTTTACAGGTATCATTGATCACCTAGTCCCCTATTATTGATATTTGCACTATGGTGATCATTTAGAGGCTACATCCCCAATTATATCCTCAATGAACCATGTGATCAAGCAGTTGTTTTTCTTCTGTGTTTCCGCTCCCACAGTTCTTTCTCTGGATGTGGAGAGCATCTTTCTCAAAAGTCCCTCAGGATTGTCCTGGATCATTGCCTTGCTGCTAGTAGAGAAGTCCATTATGTTAGGTTGTGCCATAATGTATCGGTCTCTGTGTACAATGTTCTCCTGGTTCTGCTCCTTTCACTCTGCATCAATTCCTGGAGGTCGTTCCAGATGAACTGAAATTTTTAAATAAAATATCAGGGCAGTTGGGTAATGCAGTTGATAGAGTACCCAACCTGGAGTCAGGAAGACTCATCTTCCTGAGTGCAAATCTAGTCTCAGACATTTACTAGCTGTGTGACCCTAGGCAGTCACTTTATCTTGTTTGCCTCAGTTTCCTCTTCTGCGAAATGAACGGGAAAAGGAAATGGCAAGGCACTCCAATATCTGCTAAGAAAACCCAAAAGAGAATGGCAAAGATTGTCACAACTGAAATGAGTGAATAACAATGAAATAATATAAAATATGAGTTTGGTTTTTGTTGCGGTTATAGTTAATAATGTCTGAAGTAGTATAAGTGGCATGGGGTTCTCAACACTCACTTTTGCCATGACTCCTGTGGCCTGAGGATATTTTTTTAAATAGCATTATATTAGTATATTGTGTTTTTCATATTACAATCATTTTCCAATTTACTGGTCCCTCCCAACAGTTCACCATGAGAATTAGTTACAAGGGCTACTAACAAAAATAACAAAGGACTGAGACTGCCTCTTGTAGCAATACCAAGGGCAAGGAAGGCCCCCTCAGTCTGTAAACAAAGAAAAATAGTCAAGCAAAACCATTTTAAATGTGTTTGTGTCTGCCAGTGTATGTAACATTTGAGGCACATTTCATCATCCATGACTAAGAGCCATTTTGAAATTTTTGCCCATCTCATGGAGCTCATGATGAACAAACTTGCCCAGTCACCCTTCTCACATGAAAAAAGTAGCCATCACAAAGAAGAGAGAATAGGCTTGTTCTAAGTGACACAATTAAGTGCTATGAATGGAAGTTACTGAGAGACAACCTCTGCATAGGGAAAAATACAAACCTTCCTGACAATTAGAGCTATACTAAAAGAAAAGAAAAGGGACACCCAGGAAGTAGTGGGTTTCCCCTTCACTTGAAATCTTTGAGCAAAGGCTAGATGATGAGAATTCTCTGTGTGTGGGTGTGTGTGTGTGTGTGAGAGAGAGAGAGAGAGAGAGAGAGAGAGAGAGAGAGAGAGAGAGAGAGAGAGAGAGAAAAGGAGGGAGGGAGGGAGAAAGAGAAGGGGGGAGAGAGAAAGAGAGAGGGAGAGAGAGAGACAGAGACAGAGAGACAGAGAGAGAGAGGAGAGAGAGAGAGGGAGGGAGGGAGAAAGAGAAGTGGGGAGAGAGAGGGAGAGAGAGAGACAGAGACAGAGAGACAGAGAGAGAGAGGAGAGAGAGAGAGGGAGGGAGGGAGAAAGAGAAGTGGGGAGAGAGAGAGAGAGGGAGAGAGAGAGAGAGAGAGAGAGCATGAGTGTGGAGAGTGTGGGGGATCTTACAGAGGGAATTTGTTCAGTTCTGGATTGGACTAGAAGGCCTCCAGTGCTCTCTCCAACCCTGAGATTCTGTGATCTGCAAATGTACCTACTTGGTTTGCAAAGCTAACAAACACCTCAAGTCAAAAGAACCACTTAGACCAGAAAGTTGGGGGCTGAGGGGGGAAATGTTCCCAAAGGTCAAAACCCTAATCATTGCTGAATTTCCTATTGTAAATTGGGGACCATTGGAATTTTCCTTTCTAGTTTGCAGAGACCTGCACATTCTCTAGATAAGGGTGACTGAGGAGAGCCCAGGGATTCAACATCCATCCCCAAATGGGGTCTGGTAGTTTCCCAGAGCTGACAATATGAAAATTCCCAGATCCCAGAAGGACTGAAGCTGACCCAAGAGAGAAACAGTTTTCCCTAGTTCTAAAGCTAGTCAGAGAGGTAGTGATTTCAAAAGTTTCCAAAGGACTGCTGGCAATGGAGTGGGGAGGTTTGTGAAAATGAAAGGTATTTTCAAGTTGGATATTTTTTTAATAGAGAGAGGAAAAGAGAAAGAAATCCTTGTGAGACCTTGCCTGTCAAAAATTTCCTAAAAGAGGAAACTCCCTGAAACTCCCCTTATTTAGAGAGTATCTAGAGCCATCAGGGATTTGAAATGCAAAATCTTTTTCTTCCCCATTTGCCAGGCATTAAGTGTAATTCATTATAATCCATGCTGTGAATTGCCCTCTCTACCCTAATAAAAATAATAGCTATCATTTCTATAGTGCTTTACACATAATTTCCCATTTGAGCATCACAACAGCCCTGTGAGGTAAATACTATTATTATCCTTACTTTACAGATGAAGAAATGGAGTCTGGGAGAGGTCAAGTGACTTGTCAGTGATCGAACAGCTAGTAAGTGTTTGAGGTAGATCTATCTCAGTTCTAGCACTCTCTCCGCCATTGCCATCTAGCCTTTTCTTTAATGTTCTCCCTGTTAATTTGTCTGGGAGAGAACTCAGTCAGGCACCCCTAGATGCCACCAGGAGCTTAGAAATACAGACTAGATCTTGGCACGGGGATTTAAGAAAAGCAGATTCAGCCATGTCCATTTCAGTAGCTGGGAAACAAACTCATTTTTAGAAGAAAATCTATTTTTTTGCAGGTGAACAGTCAGCCTTATTTGGGGGTGGAGGGGGGTGGGGAATGACTTCTTTTCCTTGTAGGTGTTACATTCACCTGGTCACAAATGGCGTGTGCCCTAGTTGGCACGAGGTGAACAATGGTATAATGGAGGAACATCCAATTGCTGGATGTTGGGACATCCAGTACAGTGAAATGCCTTACTAACTGAGGATTACCAAAAGAGGAAAATCATGCAAACTAGCCATTTGTGGTTTTCCATTATTGTTATTGTCATTATTACTAAATTAACAGATTTATCACTAACCATAGCTTTGGTAGTTAGTATTTGCTTTGGAAACTGAGGACAAAATCAAGACTAAGATGAGTAAATAATACTATAATGGGTATCTGGTGCTTGTGTAAGCCCCATCAGCTTGCTAAGGTGCATCTCCATGTGGAAGACTATAGGGATCTGCTTCCAGGAGAATTAAGATTTTCATAAGGAAAATGCCTAGTAGAGGCTGGAGCGAGCACAGACATTTTGTAACTGGTCCTAGTTAGCCAAGTGGGTGTTAAAGAAGAGGCTCTGTGATTGCCTCTGGAGACACTCAAAAAGGCTAATCAGCTTCACCCATGCTCTTTTTGCCAAAATGGCTTCTGGGTGATCTGGGTGTTTCGTTCACTCATGATGTACAGTGAAAAAAGTTTTCAATCTTGGGAGCATCCCCAGGTCAGGACAGCAAGCCAGAGGAAGCCAAGGATGGGCCCATGGGCTGGGTTTCTTATCCAATGTAGCACTGCTGGGCTGAGAAGCAAGGAACCATTTTCAGGAGCAACCTTTAGGACTCAAGTCCAGCAGAAGGATTTATCTAGCAGCTGTGCCACATTTGCACTTAAAATTGGTAGAACCAAGGCTATGCAATAATTGAGCTCAATTCTGAACCCACCCAGGTGAAATGGTGGCCACAGGTATTAGGAGAAACATTTGAATGTTCTTGCTGTATCTTTGAGGGAAATACCCCTTTGTAAAAGCCTTTATAGATGCTGGGCTGCTAAATGGAAGTGGAGTCCCAGTCACTGGACCCCTAAAAATGGAGGGAACCCAGGCAGTAAGGAGCCAGAGCTCATAGAAGAAAGAGAAACTCAAGTCCCTCAAGGTACTGAGAGCTTTTAGGGAAGGGAAGTAACAGGCAACCATGTTACAATACAAACACCTAAACACAAGTTAGCTGTTACTGTATCTGCTGGTGCTTAATATAAGCATAGATACTCTCCCAGAGTTACGTTGAAAATCCCCCTTCAATCCCTCTTCAGAATCAAAGGAACCTTCTGCGCTGTGCTGGCTCTGGCAATTGGGCTTTGGAGTTTGTCACTTCTGGAAGTGACAAGAAAGAGGCTTCTGTCTTTTCCAGCTTTTCCGCCAACCTCCAGGCATCAAAAGGCTTCAATAAACGGCTTACATTAGTTACTAGGGGAGGATCTTAGCTGCTCATACCTGCTGTTGCTGCCAGGAAATGAAATGAAAGAATTCGATTAGACCCGAAAGGTGTCTTCTAGTTCTACAAATCTACCATCCCATGATCTTCAAGAACCCAACTTCTCTTTGCTCAGAATGTTAGCTTTGGGGAAGACCTCAGAGAATATATAAACTGATCTCTTCAGTCTGTAGAGGAGGAAACTCCAAAGACACCAGAGGGCACATGATTTATCAAGGTTGCATAGCTAAAGGGTGGTTAGCCTCTCTCTGGTCTCATGAATTCTGGAATTCCTTCTCCTCTTTGGTCATGCAGAAAGAGAATAACAGGGGCCACACTTAGAAATAATTCTTAATTAGAAATTCCTAATTAGGCAGTTCCCAAGGGTCTTTGATTCCCATTTCCAATAAGATATAGTATACTACAATAGAACAAATATTTGTAAAGTACCTACTGTGTGCAGAACACCATTCTACGTTCTGGTCAAAATACAAAATGTAGCTAAACAACTCTTGATCTATCTCAAGGAATTTATAATCTAGAAGGTGAATGAGTCAACAAGAGCACCTATAATGTACAACACTTCAGAACTCTATTGTATGTTATTTTGCATACAGTTAAAGATGACACTTTAATTTAGTAACTTTTATCATCTTTTAATTCTCTCCTGGGACCTTGCCTTTTGTTTCACTGGGCTTTAGTAGTAGTAGTAGTCATCTCTCGGTAACTGAGGATGACAATTGTTTTTGTGCGTTTTTGTGCACAAAGACACTTGTGCATGAAAATGTAAGTGGAAAAATCAATGCACAGAGACAGTCCCACTCTCTCGGCGTTGGAAGCCTGGGTCCAGTGGCACGAAAAGTCGTTACACCTGGAGACTTCCTCAGCTGCATTGGATGGCCGTGTTGTCTTTTGTGCTCCAACATGCCCTGAGCACTCCACAGTGCTTTGCTGCATCGCCATCTCAGCCGTTGAACCTTCTTATTGGTTTCTTCCACCTGTTCCACCGAAACAATCTTCACATGCTGGGTGAGCAAAGCCCTGGTTCACCAGGGGTCGACGACCCGATGGCTACCCTCACAAGGTTTAGCCGGCCTGTCGAAGCCATTGCCTGGGATGTGGCCGCTGCCTCATGCTAGCAGCTACTGGGAGCCACAAGTGAGAGCTGGGTGTCAGGTGGGGGTCAGAGGCTGGAGAGCTGCCCTAGGAGGGCACGACAAACCCTCCATACCAAAGATATTACTCCTCCCTGAGGACCCCATACACCCCATACTGGGCTTTAAAGAATTTTAATAAGACACTGCATTTTAGGGGGCAGCTGAATGGTTGTATATTGAGAGCCAGGCCTAGAGATTGGAGGTCCTGGGTTCAAATCTGAACTCAGACACTTCCTGGCTGTGTAACCCTGGGCAAGTCACTTAACCCCCATTGCCTAGCCCTTACCACTCTTCTGCCTTGGAATCAATGCATAGTATTAATTCTAAGATGGAAGGTAAGGGTTAAAAAAAACAACTGCATTTTAAAATGAAAGTATCCTACAGTTTCCTTATAATCTGAGATTAAACTGAATTTCTAGAAGTAAGGAAATATCCAGTCCAGAAAAGATAGAAGCTATCAAGATATAAGCTGAAGGTATGATCTTCCTAATTTTTACAATGCTCTTTCTTTTTATTATCCTGCCATCTAAGATATTTCATCCTAGCTTCTTGGTGATTGTAATCAAATAAGGATTATCTTGGAATGTCATCTGGTAAACTGTCCCCTCCCCATCAATCCCCAACAGATGCTCAAGGGCTGTTTTCTTTGAGCATTAGAGTTTATAATGTGATCGTGGATATCAGAGATGTGCTGGAAAATATTTCACAACTGGATACGATAAACCCAAAGATCCCAGCTTTTGGGACAAAAATCCACTATTCGATAAAAACTGCTGGGAAAATTGGAAGACAGTGTGGGAGAGACTAGGAATAGATCAACACCTCACACCCTACACCAAGATAAATTCAAAATGGGTGAGTGACTTAAACATAAAGAAGGAAACCATAAGTAAATTGGGTAAACACAGAATAGTATACATGTCAGACCTTTGGGAGGGGAAAGGCTTTAAAACCAAGCAAGATATAGAAAGAATCACAAAATGTAAAATAAATAATTTTGACTATATCAAACTAAAAAGCTTTTGTACAAACAAAACCAATATAACTAAAATCAGAAGGAAAACAACAAATTGGGAAAAAATCTTCATAGAAACCTCTGACAAAGGTTTAATTACTCATATTTATAATGAGCTAAATCAATTGTACAAAAAATCAAGCCATTCTCCAATTGATAAATGGGCAAGGGAAATGGATAGGCAGTTCTCAGATAAAGAAATCAAAACTATTAACAAGCACATGAAGAAGTGCTCTACATCTCTTATAATCATAGAGATGCAAATCAAAACAACTCTGAGGTATCACCTCACACCTAGCAGATTGGCTAACATTACAGCAAAGGAAAGTAATGAATGCTGGAGGGGATGTGGCAAAGTAGGGACATTAATTCATTGCTGGTGGAGTTGTGAATTGATCCAACCATTCTGGAGGGCAATTTGGAACTATGCCCAAAGGGCGACAAAAGAATATCTACCCTTTGACCCAGCCATAGCACTGCTGGGTCTGTACCCCAAAGAGACAATGGACACAAAGACTTGTACAAAAATATTCATAGCTGCGCTCTTTGTGGTGGCCAAAAACTGGAAAACGAGGGGATGCCCATCAATTGGGGAATGGCTGAACAAACTGTGGTATATGTTGGTGATGGAGTACTATTGTGCTAAAAGGAATGATAAAGTGGAGAAGTTCCATGGAGACTGGAACAACCTCCAGGAAGTTATGCAGAGCGAGAGGAGCAGAACCAGGAGAACATTGTACACAGAGACTAATACACTGTGGTATAATCGAACGTAATGGACTTCTCCATTAGTGGCAGTGTAATTTCCCTGAACAACTTGCAGGGATCCAGGAGAAAAAAACACCATTCATAAGCAAAGGATAAACTATGGGAGTGGAAACACCGAGAAAAAGCAACTGCCTGAATACAGAGGTTGAGGGGACATGACAGAGGATAGACTCTAAATGAACACTCTAATGCAATTACTATCAACAAAGCAATGGGTTCAAATCAAGAAAACATCTAATGCCCAGTGGACTTATGCATCGGCTATGGGGGGTGGGGGGGAGGAAAAGAAAATGATCTATGTCTTTAACGAATAATGCTTGGAAATGATCAAATAAAATATATTTAAAAAAAAAATATTTCACAACTGGGTTCCTAGGGAAAAAAATAGACTCACGAAACAGTTTAAAATGTAATCGCTATTACTAGTATCTTCTCCACCACTTTAATTAGAACAACAAACAGATAATAAATCAGGTTCTGATTTGTAAGTGTGGTGATTTTGAAATTGAAATTTTGAAAAAAAATTGAACTGAAAATCAAGACAACTGAAAATTTTATGCTGCAAATTCAAACTAAAAATTAAATGTTGAATATTTGTCAATTGGCTCTGAGCTGATTGGAACTGGTTCCACATACCTCAGCATGAACTTCTGATTTTTTTTGGATCACACTGATCTAAAGTTCTCTCCCCACTTTTGCTCACAGTCACCCATCTACCCAATCTCCTTCCCCATCTTTGTTTTCTTACTCTATCATATCCATCCTTTAAAGCTGAACGTAAGTCCCACGTCCTCCAGAATACCTTCTCTGAGTGCTCCACTCTCTTCTTTCTGAGTTTGTATAGCTCTTACTGTCTATGTCACACAATGTGGTTTTTAATTACAAGATACTGTTTTGTGTGGTTTTCTAATTACTTCTTCCTGTTGTTAGTCTTATCTGCCCAGTGAGATTTTATGAATCTTCCTTATATTTTCTTGTTATCTTCTCTACTGGCCCAGCGCTAGGTACACAGTTATTATTATTGCTTCTGTCATTGTTGTTCATCCTTCATTTTCAAAGAGGACCAATGGCATCACTGGGCAATGTCTTGACTTAACTGCAAATTGGATTTCAGTGAGGCAGAGTTGCACAAAGTCATCAGCCTCAGTCTCTCTTCCACAGTCATCAAAGATAGGGGGCAAGACAAAAATCAGGACAACTGGTGATGGCCCAGGATTCAGTGGACGAGGTCTTTGATGTCTGACCAAGCTCTAAGCTTTCTACAGGGCCCACCTCAGCTGCCTTCCTGGCCACTGGAACAAATTTCTCTCATCTACCCATTCCACGTACTTTGGATAGACATTCCCCAACCTCATCGATGGGTTTGAGACTTCTCAGTTGCCCTCAACCTGGTTTAGCCCGACTGCTGAGATAGCATTATGGGATGCGGTTGCTAAGCTAGCTACAGCTCTAAGATGGAAGGTAAGGATTTAAAAATAAAAGACACTGCATTTTAAAATGAAAGCATCCTACAGTTTCCTTATAATCTGGTATCAAACTGAATCTCTAGAAGTAAGGAAACAGCCAGTCCAGAAAAGATAGAAGCTATCAGGATATAAGCTGAAGGTATGATCTTCCTACTTTTTACAATGCACTTTGAGACTTCTCAGTTGCTGTCAACCTGGTTTAGCCGACTGCTGAGATGGTATTATGGGATGCGGTTGCTAAGCACTCTACAGCTCTAAGATGGAAGGTATGGGTTTAAAAAAGGGAGGTTTTGACAAGTCCTCATCTCAGAGGTACTAGTCCTTCCCTAGGGTGAATAGTGGCTATTTAGGAAAAATGAGTTAAGTGGATTTGAATTGAATTTGGGAGGCAGTGGAAAAGGAGCGCTGATGCATCTTTTTTATCTTGTTAAATATTTTTCAAAGCCATTTTAATCTGGTTGGGTCATAAGTGTTGTGGGCCATGTGTTTGCCACCTCTGCTATAAAGCACTTTGTGAACCTTAAAGTACTATCTATATACATTCTATCTACTACTTATTTCTAATGGTTATTTTTTAAAAACACTTTCTAGAACCTTGGGTTTGACATCAGGAAAAACGTGTCAAATGATATCTCAAATATTTAAGAGCTCTGAGGCAAGTCACTTAAACTCTCTGGGCCTCAGTTACCTCATCTGTAAAATGGATTCAGTGACCTCTATGATCCCTTGGAGCTCTAAATTAATGCTCCTATGAAAAGCAGTCCCATTCTTTCTTTGAATTCCAATGGGGGAGGGGGTTGGTGTTGAGCAGGAATAGGCAGGCTTGGTGCTGGATTTGGGGGAGTGGTTACTGCTCACAGGGTGGGGAGAGGGGGTGTGGTCCATAGATCAAAAAAAAAAAAGTCAATGCATACAGACTGGCTTTGCCTGTTTTTTAGCTGTTGTACATTAAGTGCCTGGTCTCCATCTGTAATTGCCCAGGACAGATGTCTATCTCTTATATCAGTAACTGGTCTGCAGCACTGGCCCCAGGCCCCTGACTGCATTGTCATTCCGCAAACAGGCCTGGTTGGTAATCAGAATCAGCTGCTAGGATCAATCATGGCCTTACTGGGTCTTATCTCCTCATTGTAGCTCTGCAAATTATTATTTCTTTCTACTGTAATGAAAAAAAAGTCTCCATTGATTGCTAAATGCAAGGCCTGATGTTCCCTTGTGATTGCCTTCAGAATAAATTGAATACTGTATTGTCCAGTAATAATTATCATGTTATAGAGATTTCAGCTGGCAAGATAGGAAAAATGGCTGTCAATTAGAAGCTAGCAAACAAGCCAGTGACCAAACTGTACCAGTGCATATTTTGAAATGGTTTGGTATCTTTGTGGATGAAGCTACCGCATTGCTTCCTGGGAAAGTTACTGAGCCATAATGGAAAACTGTGTTAAATGTGTTAAACCAAAACTCACCTTGAACTCTCTAGTCAGGGAAAGAAAAACTCTAAAGCCACAAGGGACCAGGAGCAAAGAGGGAGGTGGAACCCCAGTTTGGGTCAGATGCTGAAAAGAAAAGATGGAGGTAGGTAGTCCTTTCCCCTCTTCTCCACTGCCATACCACCCAATTCTGTCATCACCTCATACCTGGAGGTGTAATAGTTTCCTAATTTGTCTCCACAATTCCAGTCTCTTTCCTCTCCATTTTGACATATCAATGTACCAATCAAACTCTCCAATGCATAGCTCTGCCTCTTCTTTTCCTCTTCTATCCCACATTTGTCCTATAGTTTATTTATTTCTTTTTAAAACCCTTACCTTCCATCTTGGAAGTAATACTATGTATAGGCTCCAAGGCAGAAGAGTGGTGAGGGCTAGGCAATGGGGGTTAAGTGACTTGCCCAGGGTCACACAGCTAGGAAGTATCTGAGTTCAAATTTGAACCCAGGACCTCTGGACCTGATTCTCAATCCACTGAGCTACCTAGCTACCCCATGTCCTATAGCTTTAAATGCTGACACCTATGTTGGTCCCTGTTGGACTGAGGATTGGGGCCCATGGGCTCAGCTTCTAACAGAAAATATAATAAAATGTAGTTCTGCTATGTTTTGGTTTTTTGTAAAAGCTAAAAAATCAAAACAAAACAAAATATCTTTAATGACTCAACCAAAATAATAATATAATAACAAGTTATTTGATAATCAATAACTATTAAGTACTTACTTTTCACCAGGGACTTTATTGGTCCCTGCCCTCAAAGATCTCATATTCTACTGGAGTCCTCACTGCCTGTAGAATTATCATAGTGTGTGTGTGTGTGTATGTGTGTGTGTGTGTGTGTGTGTATGTCTACACAATATATAAATAATGTATTCTAGGAATGATATATGTGTGTGCATGTGTGTATTTGTGTAAGACCATGTGGGTCTAATTAGCTCAGGGTCCCTGAGGGTTTATGGGCTCTGGGTCCTCAATCATCAATCAAGGCTAATGCCACCAGCGATCTCAGCCCCTCAGCCAAGGCAATGCCAAAGATGTCCTCAGGCAAAAGAATTATATCAACTGTACTACTCTGCTTATGACTTATTTCCTTACAGACTTTTCTCTCTGACTTCCAAATGACTATGTAGTTCATGTGGATGTATTCCAGGATAACATAAAAGCTGCGTGCGCACACACACACACACACACACACACACACACACACACACACACCATCTCTCTGATCGGCTCTTCTATGACAGTCAAAACTAAGAAAATCTCTTCCTTTAGAGGTAGCTTCCTCTCTCTTTCCTCTCTCACACCATTCACTTATAGGAAAGAAAAACTCAATAAATGATCATATAGTTTAATGGCAGCCTCAAGGACATTGCAATGAAAACGAATGAAAAAAGAACCGGGTTATGAGTGTTTGCCAATAGCTATATCTGGTTGTGGAAGGATATAATTTCTTTCCCTTTCTACCAACCCTCCTTCCATCCCTCAGCAGATAAAATGGGAAAACTATGATGAGACAGACACGCAAGGGGTGGATAGCAGTACTCCTCGACTGTTCTCTTAGTAGATAATGGGTGGGAAGGGGAGCCAGAAAGGTTGTGGCCTGGACATAGTGTCTCAACAACCTTTTCACTCAATCTACTTTCCACTCCTCTAGCCCACTCCAATCTACCTACTTATGCCCAATTAGCAACTCAGGTCAAGTTCTAGATTTGACATATCTATTATCTTCTGTTCCTCTCCATCTCCATGACCTGGCAAATAGCAATAGGTCTTAGTCAATATGGATGCTGGCCAAGCAATAGCACTTCCTCCTCCATCTTTCCATGTGACTACCTCAGCCCTTCTGTAGTAGAAAACTTTTTGTAATACTAATAAAATCCAAATGGACCTGCAGCTTCCAGGGCAAACCATGTCTTTTGGCCTTCATCCCTCTCCTGTCTTACATTTTTGAGGAAAGGACAGCTATGTTAACACAATTTGACATCAAGTCACATTTCTAGCTTTACCTCACAGTAATTTTTCCATATTCTCTTCTCTAGCCACACTGGACTACTTTCACATCTTTCCTCTATGCTGTGAATTTTTCTTTCTTTGCTTTTTTGTTTCCTTCCTTCCTTCCTTCCTTTCTTCATTTCTTCCTTCCTTCCTTCCTTCCTTTATTTCTTTCTCTTACTTTCTTTCTTTTTTCTCTTTCTTTCTCTTCCTTCCTTCCTTCCTTCCTTCCTTCCTTCCCTTCTTCCTTCCTTCCTTCCTTCCTTCCTTCCTTCCTTCCTTCCTTCCCTTCTTCCTTCCTTCCCTTCTTTCTTCCTTCCTTCCTTCCTTCCTTTCTTTCTTTCTTTCTTTCTTTCTTTCTTTCTTTCTTTCTTTCTTTCTTTCTTTCTTTCTTTCTTTCTTTCTTTCTTTCCTTCCTTCCTTCCTTCCTTCCTTCCTTCCTTCCTTCCTTCCTTCCTTCCTTCCTTCCTTCCTTCCTTCCTTCCTTCCTTCCTTCCTTCCTTCCTTCCTTCCTTCCTTCCTTCCATCTTTCCTTCTTTCCTTCCGTCTTTCCTTCTTTCCTTCTTTCTTCCTTTCTTTCCTTCTTTCCTTCTTTCCTTCTTTCTTGCTTTCTCTCTTTCTTTCTTTCTTTCCCTTTCCCTTCAGCCTTAGAATTAATACTATGTATTGATTCCAAGGGAGAAGAATTATAAGGGCTAAGCAATGGGGGGCTAAGTGACTTGCCCAGGGTTACACAGCTAGGAAGTGCCTGAGACCAGATTTGAGCCTAGGACCTGGGGTCTCTAGGCCTGACTCTCAATACACTGAGTCACCCAGCTGCCTCCTATGCTGTGAATTTCTACTTCCACACATTTGTCCCTCCTTACATTTCAACTTATTTTCATCCTATTGAGTTTAAGTCAAGCTCAGTACCAACTCCATGGAATCTTCCTCAATTCCTCTGAAGGGCAGGTAGTGAAGCTTAGGGACTGGCGATGAGAAGTACATCATTTTAAAATCTTAACTTTTATTTCTTTTGTCTTCTTGCCCATACCCATCAGAGTCCCAGAGCTATCAACTATGGAAACTGTGGAATTGTGTATTGAGCTATGGAAAATAAACTGTCCAAGAGAACTAAGAGGCAAAAAATACATCTAGATGATTTTTTTCTTGACTCAAATTCAAGAAGTCAGATTCCCTAGGCAGCAATAGGAGTCTCCTGGGAACAGGAGTCCTCTTGACTCCAAAAAAAGAACCATATTCTGCCAAACAAAAATGAAACAGGACTGGAGGAGGGCCATAAAGGGTCACCAGGCAGAGGACTGGGGTGACCAAGTCATTAGACATGCTTCTTTCTTCCACACCAGAACTTGAAGGAAGTAGTAAGTGGGGAGTAAAAGAAGCCAGAATCACAGTAGCAATGACTATAGCGTTTAGGGATCCCCCAGACTGAGGTGAGACCAAGGTGAAGGTACATTAGAGTATATCTGATCATACCTGTTATATCTGGTATGCATAAGATTCAAGGTATTTTGCACATCAGGATCTTTTCCAAACCATAGTTCATGAGCCTATGCTGATATTTTTACCAGTTAACTAGAGGACTTAATTCAAAGCAAAAGCTTTAGTGAAATAACATAGTAATAAAAACATCTACAGAACATCCTGCTCATAAGCCTGGGAATCATTCTCCCTGAAAAATATAGACTCTCAGTGGGAGGAGCAAACATATGTAGTGATTGATGGCATATGTGGCATATGCCCGGGGCAACATGTGTGGCAGTGGTACAACTAATAGCTTTAATTCTGCAGAGCTACTGATGTCTTCTGGTGATATCTTCACACTGCTCTCTGCTGGACCTGCTTTCTGAGAAGTGTCACTTCCTAGGTATTTCTCAATGGTCTGATTTCCTGCAGTTGGTCTCTAGCTATGTAGTTATGTACATACATATATACATACATACATACATACAGATAGATACAGTTCTATCAGGCACCTCTAATATTTACTAAGAGGTGCTGTGGTTCTCAAGTCTCTTCCCTTCACGAGAGAGTTATAGCAATTTTAGCCAGTTCTTTCAGTATTCTACCTGCTTTAGTTATGGTCTTTGATTAAGGGTATATCTTCAGGGTCAGTTATTACACTGTCCATCATCTTCTGGGAGTGCTGTGATTTGTAAGCCTCTCCTTTGCACAAGAGGGCTTTATGTTTCTTCAGAGAGATCATTCTTTTCTTCTTTTTAAAAACCTTACATTCTGTCTTAGAATCAATACTGTGTATTGGTTCCAAGACAGAAGAGTAGTAAGGGCTAAGCAATGGGGGTTAAGGGACTTACCCAGGGTCCCACACTTTTTTTTAGCAGGCAGAGTTCAATTTATTCCTTGTTTATATATATATATATATATATTTTTTTTTTTTTTAAAGAAATTATGTGGTGGCCACAGCTGCTGCTTGGATCCTCTGGACAGACACTTCAGTGTGGGTCTTCATAAGATGGACAGTGAATTCCTGATAGGGAGACCTGG
The DNA here is from genome assembly GCF_027887165.1 of Monodelphis domestica. Taxonomy (NCBI): domain Eukaryota; kingdom Metazoa; phylum Chordata; class Mammalia; order Didelphimorphia; family Didelphidae; genus Monodelphis; species Monodelphis domestica. Next base: position 59,401,014 of record NC_077232.1, on the reverse strand, counting down.
TGAAAACAGTCTCTTTCCACAGTTAGGTAACTGTATGTTTTAGAGATGGCATCAAAAGGAGCTTTAGCAAAGTTGCCCAGAGTAGCCGTACAACCCCTAGCAGCTAGGAAATGTCTGAGGTCAGATTTGAACCCAGAACCTCCCATCTCTAGGTCTGGCTCTCAATCCACTGAACCACCCAGCTGCTCTCTAGAGAACTCTTTCATTAACTGCTATGAAGTTCTTCTTAGCCAGGTTCATAAAAGGTGGCAGATATCCTGGCTAAAATCATGTCTGCTTGTTGGAACTACTCTCCTGTCTGAGTCTCTCAATTCAAATCTTTCCCAAGTTGTGATCAGAAACCCATATTAATTTTTAGTCAACAAATATTTATTAAAGACCTTCCCTGTGCCAGGAAGTATGCTAAGCACTGTCCTTGTTATGACCCTGAGTTGAGGCAAATATTCACAAGGTTCTTCTAAAATGGAGGCATTGCTGAGTTAAATTGTGGTAAACAAGATGCTTTTGACCTCATTCATTAGGTTCTTCTGTACTACCAGGAATAAAACAGATAACACAGATAAGGATCATTGCTGTTAAGAAAAAGCAGAAAAGGGTGGAATGATTTGTATTGAGCCCCTGGCCTCCCTTGCCTGGACCTCTTCCCTTTCTCCCCTGCACCAGCCACAAATTACAACTGAGCTCATCTTTAAAATCAAATGCTCTGGGGAAAAAATTGTTCTTTTACTAGAAAAGTAAATAAATAGTGCATGCAGGGCAGCTAGTTGGCTCAGAAGATAGAGAGCTGGGCCTGTGTTGGAAAGTCCTGGGCTCAAATCTGGTCTCAGATACTTCCTAGCTGTATGACCCTGGGCAAGTCACTTAACCTGCATTGCCTAGCCCTTACCCCTCTTCTGCCTAGGAACCAGTACACAGTTTTGAGCCAAAGATGAAAAGTAAGGGTGTTGGTTTTTTGTTTTTTTAAAAGAAGGATTTTCAATAGAGCTTATATCCCTCCAGTGGTAAGAAAAGTTGTAATTTCCTTTTTGCACATGTGCTCTCCCAGCGATGCTGAGGGGCAGCACTTCCATTGGACAGGGAGCCCTGATTCCTACATAGCACAGGAGATGAACAGCATCAGAATTTTCTGGGTAGTAGACAGGGAGGCAGAGGAAAGGAGATGATGATTTGGCCTCTAAAACCATCCCCTCCAGAAAGGAGACTGATTTATCTTCCACAATGTTAAGCTCTCAGCTCCACTGTTCATGCCAAAATGGGGAAGGGGAGGGAATAAGCATTTATAGAGCTAGGTGCCAGGCAGTGAGCAAAGCACTTTTAATTATTTTTTTATGGGGGCAACTAGTTGATTCAGTGGATAGAGAGCCAGACCTGGAGAAAGGAGGTGTGACCCTGAGCAAGTCATTTAACTCCCAACCCCTACTCCTTACTGCCTTCTGCTCTTGGCTCTAACAACATCAAGACAGAAGGGAAGGGCTTTAAAAATCCAAAAATCAAACATTATTTCATTTCATCCTCACAACAATCCTGTGAGGTAGATGATATTCCAATTTTACAGTTGAGGGAACTGTAGCAAACAGGTTGTGACTTACCCAGGGTCTAACAGCCAGTAAGTATCTGAAGCCAAATTTGAACTCCAGTTTTCCTGTTTCTAAGACCAATACTCTATCCACTGTACCACCTGCTACCTGCATCTGTGTTTGTTTCCAAATGCTTCCTCCCAAGATGTTCTCCTTGTACATTGGCAGGGAAAGAGCTTCTCTGAAAGGACACAAAAAGAGGTATCCATATTAAAGGAAGCAGATATGAAGATGGATCTCAATATCTACTACTTTCTGCCTCAGTTTCCTCTTCCATAAAATGGGAATAATAATATTGTACCATTCATCTTACAAAGATGTTTCAGGGAAAGTGGTCTGTAAACCTTCTAGTACTACAGAGATGTGACTCACCTTTAGAAACCTTGCTGTAAACCAGTGGTAAGTGGTGAGCAGAGTTGCAGGCCTCTTGCCAGGGGCTGCTCAGAAATTTCCCTTCCATTAGGGAAAGATTTGACAGTAGTGATAACCATTCTGAAGGTACCTCAGGCCTTGGCTCCATTGCAAATGGCAGGCCTGCACTAGTCCCTGTTTCGTAGATGCTCTAGGCTGGGAATCAAAGCTACAATGGAATGGGACTGACTCACTTTGCTACCACATTCAGTTAGGGTGTTTTCCATGCCCAGAGGGAAGGGTCACATCCTTCAGATTCAAAAGAGAAGCCAGCTCTGTCCAGCAGCTGAGGAATCAATATCATGGTGTGGAGTTTAAAGACTTGCAAAGGAGTCAAAGAGAATCACCCTTAATCTCTCAACTCTCACCCCCAATCTCTGACTCCCCAATTCCTCTTTCCTCCTCCTTTATTCTTTATGCATCAACCCATAGCCTTCCTGTTTCCCCTCCCTTCATATTCCCTCCACTTCTCATTCATTGCCAATAACTTTTCACCTCGTCATTTCATTTCCCTTCTTTAACCTCTCATATCCCACTTCTTAAGTCACAGTTCTCTTTACTTTCTGCCCTTCTCCCACAATTAACCCCCTTCACTCATCCCTACCTTTCATACTTTGCTTTTAGTGTGCTATCCTTTCTCCCCTAGCTCCCACCCATCTCCTTCTTCCCCATCCTTCATCTTCTTTCTGCCACTCATTACCCACTTCTGGCATGCCTTCTTATTTTTATCTTTATTATAGAAATATTTTATATGAGAGAGAGAGAGAGAGAGAGAGAGAGAGAGAGAGAGAGAGAGAGAGAGAGAGAGTTCCAAGATTAAGAGAGTGAGTTCCAAGATTAGCTCAGCACATTGGCACATTGCCTGGCACACAGTAGGCATTTAATAAATGCTTACTAAGCTTTGAAAGTTAGGTTTGGACCAGATGCTAAAGGGCTTTGTAATGGATAAACAAGTTGTAACAAATAGCTGTGACAGTATTGGAAGGGACCCAAGATTATCTAGTCTGAGATCCAAGGGAGTTAAGTGACTTACCCAAGGTCAACATATCTGGGTTTTAATATGATTCAGAGCCAATATTCTTCCCCCTGTGCTGCATTCATCCCTCACCTCTCTCCTCTTCCTTCTCCTGGGTTCAAATTCTGAAGCTGTTAATGTCCAGGTGACATTGGCCAAATCATTTCACCATTTTGAGGCTTACTTACTTAACCTGTAAAATGAAGGGAGTTGGATTGGATAATTGCTTAATCCCTTCCAGCTCTAAGTATATTTTCTGTTATCTTTCCCCTACCCCCACTTCAGGCCCATTACTATATCCACGGATCCACTTAGCTGTCCTTTAGGTTGGAATTTCCTCATCTGTATAAGTAAAAGGATGGACTCAATGACTTCTGAAGGCTCTTCTAATTCTAGATCTCTGATCCTACCTAGAACACTGAGTATTGAGCAAGATGTGTTGGTGCAGAAAAAACTGTGATTTCCTAGGACAAGGTAAGTAGAGAAAGTCTTCACTATGTTTGTGAACCTGTGTTATGACAGGTTCTTCAACAGTTTACATACAGAGGCCATTTCAGGCTATGAATTTTAATCTTGAATCTACAAGTTTCCTCGATTAAATCTTTATCTGATCCATTACTATTTCCTGGAGATGATTCTAGGCCCTTGAAGCAGTACCCACAGATCTTAAAGTCTGATAGGTCCTAACAAGTTAAAAAGGGTTCTAGTGCAAGGACTAAGTCTCCCATGGGAGTCCTAGTACCAAAAGGCATATCACCAGAAGATAGATGTATAGGCCACTCATTTTGTTCTTAGCTCATTAAACCATTTACTATGGGATCTGGAAGGTGGCGAACATCCAGAATCAGGGAGGAATCCTCATGGAGTCATAGAATCTTGGAATTGGAAAGGACCTCTGGGAGTCAATTTAGTGAAATTGGTATCTGAGCAAACAGTCCTTTCCAGGATACCCAACAAATGGTGGTCTAACCTCCTTTGGAAGATGTCCAAATATAGCTCATTCTGCTTTTAAATAGTTCTAATTGTTAGAAAAATATTTTCCTTGTTGAACTTACATCTATACCCCACTGCCCGTCAGGGTCCCCCTACTAGAGACTAGCTCCTACTTAGGACTTCTGACATCAAAACAAAGAAGCAGAATCTTTCTTCTGCCATGACGATTCTTCAATCAGCTACAAGTGTTTTCTAAGTCTTCTTTTCTCCAGGCTAAACATCACCATGTCCATCAACCTATCTTTGTTTGACACAGACATCATCATCCCATTTGCTTTCCTCTGTGTATTCTGAATGCTCTGTGTGTTAATTATAATAGCTAACATTTATATGACACTTTAAGATTTCCAAAACACTTTCTATATTACCTTCTTCGAGCTTTGCTACAACCTTGTGATATATGTGTTATTATTATCCTTATTTTACAATTGAGTAAACTGAGACAGTCAATTTCTTAATCGATTTGTCTGGGATCATATAGCTAGTTAAATGTCTGAGTTGAAATTCTAACTCAGTTCTTCCTGACACTAAGATTGGCATTCTATCCACTAGAGGGGGAAGCTAGATGCCTCAGTAGATAGAATATTGGGTCTAGAGTCAGGAAGATCTGAGTTCAAACCCAGCTTCAGATGCCTCTTAGCTGTGTGCTCCTGGGCAAGTCACTTGACCATTATCTGCTTCAGGTTCTTCAACTGTAAAATGAGTATTATAATAGCACCTACTTCTCTCTCAAGGTTGTTTGAGAATTAGATGAGGTAAAATGTATAAAGCACTTATAAACACATAAAAGGCACTTAACAACTTCTTATTCTGCAATCCCTGATAGAATGTAAGCTCTTTGAAGTCAGGGACTTTCCTTTTGGTTACTGGATTGCCAGCACCCAGTAGACAGTGGGTGCTGGTGCATTCCCTTCAGAGCTTATCTCTATCCTGTCTATATTTGGTTTGTTTGCAGATTGTCTCCCATGTTAGACTTTGAGCTTCTTTCATGAAGAGACTGCTTTTTCCTTTCTGGGTATACATCGGTGCCTGACATATACTAAGTGCTGAATAAATGTTTGTTGGCTTGACTTGAGTGATGTGGTCTGGAATATGTAGCCAATATATATTTACCACATTTGTGCAGAACATGCACATATATGGAAATGTATATGGCCTGTAACATAAAGCAAATGGGATTTTGTTTTACATATAACACCCATCTATGTACATACACATATAGAATATGACTTATAAGGAATAATTACTCTGTACTTACTGTCTACTGTAAGAATACAGGTTAATTGATTGATTCTAAGAAAGAAAGAGAGAGAGGGAGGGAGGGAGGAAGAGAGAGAGGGAGGAAGGAAGGAAGGAAGGAAGGAAGGAAGGAAGGAAGGAAGGAAGGAAGGAAGGAAGGAAGAAAGGTAGGGAGGAAGGAAGGAAAGAAGGAAGAAAAAAGAAAGAAGGAAAGAAAGGAAGCAAGAAAGGAAACAAGGAAGGAAGGAAAAAGGAAGGAAGAAAGGAAGGAGGAAAGAAAGGAAGGAAGGAAGAGAGAGGGAGGGAGGGAAGAAAGGAAAGAAAGAAAGAAAGAAAGAGAAGGAAGGAAGGAAGAAAGAAAGGTAGGGAGGAAGGAAGGAAAGAAGGAAGAAAAAAGAAAGAAGGAAAGAAAGGAAGCAAGGAAGGAAACAAGGAAGGAAGGAAAAAGGAAGGAAGAAAGGAAGGAGGAAAGAAAGGAAGGAAGGAAGGAAGAGAGAGGGAGGGAGGGAAGAAAGGAAAGAAAAAGAAAGAAAGAAGGAAGGAAGGAAAGAAAGAAGGAAGGAAGGAAAGAAAGAAGGAAGGAAGGAAGGAAAGAAAGAAGGAAGGAAGGAAGGAAAGAAGGAAGGAAGGAAAGAAAGAAGGAAGGAAGGAAGGAAAGAAAGAAGGAAGGAAAGAAAGAAAGAAGGAAAGAAGGAAAGAAAGAAGGAAGGAAAGAAAGAAAGAAGGAAGGAAAGAAAGAAAGAAGGAAGGAAAGAAAGAAAGAAGGAAGGAAAGAAAGAAAGAAGGAAGGAAAGAAGGAAGGAAAAAATAAAGAAAGAAAAAAAGAAGGAAAGAAGGAAGGAAAAAAGAAAGAAAGAAGGAAGGAAAGAAGGAAGGAAAAAAGAAAGAAAGAAGGAAGGAAAAAGAAAGAAGGAAAGAAAGGAAGCAAGGAAGGAAACAAGGAACAAAGCAAGGAAATAAGGAAGAACTTGTATAAAACAAAATGTGCAAATACTTTGTACATGCATGTATACACACATAGGTGGTAGCTTGTAACACATAGAAAACATGTATAACTCACCATGCTCAAAATATATGCATTTGGCAAAGAGGATGTGACCTATAATAGATGACTATGTTGTTTGTATGTAGCACACACATGCACAGAAGACTCACGCACCCTTGTATGTGCCCACACATGCACATACAGATGATGTTGCCTGTAAGGTGCAGTCATCATGCAGAACTTGTACATACACATAAATACAACACCTGTATGGTGTACGCAATTATGGAATCTGAGCTCTGCAGCTTGCAAAAGAGCGCCTTTGGCCCATGAATCAGGATTAAACTCCATAGCGACCAAATCCCTTATGCTCACCAAGCAGGGGGCAGTGATATTTTATTTAATAGAGCTCTTGGTTTTAACAGTCACTTTGAAATGCACACACATCACCACGGAGTCCTTAGAATGGAAGAAGCTGACAGTCCCAGTGCAGGACCAAGGCTAAATATCCATTCTTCCCACTTTGCAGATATCCCAAATCCCATTTTTCATTTCCAACGTGCATGGCTGGCAGTGGACTGTGTCTGTCATCTGAGCACCAGCCTAGGCTGAAGTGTGCCATTCTCCAGCATAGCTCCATTTGATTGCTCTCATCATGAGCACATTTCCCCCTCCCCAGAGAGCTTACTCCCCATAAACTGTACTCTGGAAATTGGTATATGGTTCCCTAATGAGAAAGAAAGAAAGATCCAGAAATAATCTTGAAAGAAGATTTAAAAATATCTGCTCCTAAACATGTAAGAAATGTCCTTTCTACCCTCTTCCTCCTATCCCTAACAACTTTTATTCATAAACAAAAGCACATGGAAAGACTGATCATTTACTAAGAAAACAACCAAACTCGCAAGCCTTGGTTTTATGGTACCAATGATGGCACAAGGATGAAAGCTCAGGTCCCCAAGGGCAGCATTGGGAAAGGTTGGGGGTGGGCACAGTGTAGATGACAACATACAAGGATGTGGGAAAATCATACCCGAGAAATGAAAGCAATAGTGCTCGAATCCAAGAAAAATTGACAAATGGCACCAGTGGGGAGTCTGCCTTGGGAGAGAGGGGTAGTTATACCCAAAGTATAAAACACCAGTTGTTTTTTTCACTTGTGTTCAATTCTTCCTGACCCCACTTGGGGTTGCTTTGGCAAAGATACCAGAGTGGTTCATCATTTTCTTTTCCAGCTCTTTTTACAGATGAGGAAAATGAGACAAAGAGTTAAGTGACTTGTCCAGGATCAAAGAGACAGTAAATGTCGGAGGTCAGATTTGAACTTAGGAAGATGAGTCTTCCTCATTCCAGGTCCAGAACTCTATCCACTGTGCAACATAGCCCCAATTCTGACACAGGCCAACCGCAATTCTGAGGGGGTAAAGTATATATAGGTAAGAGTGGAGACTATTCTCCCAGCTGTCCATCCACACAATCTCTAGTGATATTGGGAAGCCACACCTCCTTCCCTCTGTGTGTCTTTCTGACTTTCTGAGGGGTCTTTCAGCTCAGTCAGATGCTAATCAGGTCTGCCCAGGGCTGCAGGAAAATAGAGTAGGGACCCAGACCACCTTATCACTGGGGGGAAATGTCAGGGCCAAAAAGCATTGTCCTTTTAGCCTGGCAACATCCTTCCTGAGGCATCCTGCTTTGTCTAAGGTCATGCCCAGCACACACCAACCAGACCTCCTACAGGGGACTGTTAGGAAATAGAAATGACTGGGCATAGCCACAGTGGGATGTCACTGGAGAATCAACAAGAGAGAAGTATAAGAATTGTGGTGCAACAGTAAAAGCCATTTGAAGTTAATAAGGCCAACATTTCATGCAATTTCCCAGCATTAAGTGAGCACCTACACACTACACATGAAATACTTCAAGGGCTAGAAAGAAGAAGAGGGCCAAGTCCCTGCTTCCAAAGAGTTTATCATCTGATAGAAAGTAAGACAAATCCACCGATAACTGTAACACAAGGGAAAATGGTGTCTGAAACATAACTTTTAAGTGGGTTCAGAGGAGAAAAAAATCACTTCTGTTAGGGACAGGATCAGGAGAGTTTTCATGGAAGAAGTGATGGCAGGTTCCCACAACTTGGCACAGACACACATGAGACCATAGGGAAGGTCTCAAGAGGCATCAGGGACATCATGAAGCTTCTTTTGAGCTTGTGAAGCCAAGTCACACTGACCTGACCTTTGGGGTATAGTCTGCTTAAGACCTCGGGCAGCACCCTTTAAAGCTGAGTCACGGGGACACCTGAGTAGCTCAGTGGATTGAGAGCCAGGCCTAGAGATGGGATGTCCTGGGTTCAAATCTGACCTCAGACACTTCCCAGCTGTGTGACCCTGGGCAAGTCACTTGACCCCCATTGCCTAGCTCTTACCACTCTTCTGCCTTGGAGCCAATACACAGTATTGACTCCAAGGTGGAAGGTAAGGGTTTAAAAAAAAAAAAAGCTGAGGCACACGTTTGTTTCCAGAAACGTATGTAACAGAAAGGAACTGACACATAGGAAAGGCCAAACAATCCAATGAACATTTTTAAAGCACATGCTACATTCTAAGCACCCTACTAAGTGCTGAAGATATAATTTTTGATAATATTTTATTTTTCCCAATTACATGTAAAAACATTTGATTTTTTAAAAAATTGATGGTGAGGCAGCTGGGTTGCTCAGAGAATTGAGAGCTAGGCCTAAGGATGGAAGGTCCTAGGTTCAAATCTAGCTTCAGACACTTCCTAGCTGTGTGACACTGATCAAATCACTTGACCCCAATTGCCTAGCCCTTATCACTCTACATCTTGGCACCAATACATAATATTGATTCTAAGATGGAAGGTAAGGGTTTAAAAAAATTTTTTTTAATTTTGAGTTTCAAATTCTCTCTTCTTCCCCCCTCAGAAATGATAAGTAATCTGATATAGATTTTACATGTTCAATCATATAAAATATTTTTCCATATTAATCCTTTTATGGAAGGAAACACAAACAAAAAATTTAAGAAAAGAAGTGGGAAAAGCATGTTTTGGTCTAGATTAAAACTCCAATAGCTCTTTCTCTAGAAGCTGATGGCATTTTTCATCAGATTTTTTTTGGATCATTGAATTACTGAGAATAGCTAAGTTATTCACAATTGTTTATCATACAATATTGTGGTTACAACATTCTCCTGGTTCTGCTTACTTCACTCTGCATCAGTTCATGAAAGTCTTTCCAGGATTTTCTGAAATCCTATTGCTTGGCATTTCTTATAACCAATAGTATTTCATTACAATCATATTTGACAGGTTAGCCATTTCTTAATTGATAGGTATCCTGGGGATATAATTAACAAAAAGAAAGTCACTGACTTCAAAGGGGTTTGTAGTCTATTGGAGAGAAGACGTTACACAAAAGTAGACAGGAAGACAATAAAGGGAGAGTGGAGAGGAGGAAGATTGGAGGGTACCCAGCAGAGAGCACCTTGTTCCATGGAGTTGAAGCTAGAAATGGCTCAGATATAGAAAAGAGTGCACAAAAAGTCCATTTTCTGCCTCCTATAAGGGAAGGTAATGAGAAGAATTTGGTTTTCCATTCTCTAGCCCTCAATCAAAGGGAAGGAGAGACTGAGAAAGATGTCATTCAAGGCTTGAGTTAGCAGCATGATGATGATATTAGAGGTGATGAACTTTCAGGGGAGGGGGGATCTTGTTGACAGAGCAGCAAATGCAGATTTGAGTGCACCAAGAAGTCATGTTTTATATAAATAACAAATAACCAAACTTCTCAAAACTACAGTGTTTTCCAGGTCTCATCTGGATCTCTTGTTCCCCACATGTCAATGTTCTCAGCTTTAGAGTCATGGAATAAGGACCATTTTGGAGATACCAGTTCAGAAGTTTGAGTTCTCCCTGATTTTACCTACTCCCCACAAGCAGACAAAGAGAGGGAGAGAATCTCATGTCCTCATTAGGGTTATTGGCAGCAGATACTGCCTGCCTGCTGCTATCCAGATCCACTAGCTCACTTCTTTGATGATAATAAGAAACTGCCCCCTTCTTATGCCTTTTTATATTCCTTCCCTTCATGGAAGATGGAGTGATTATTGTGTATCCATGGTGAGGAACCAGATAGCACTCAAGAAGCCATCTCTATTCTTGCTCTAATAGGTCAGTGCCAGTCTAGAGTTACTATCTGAGCCAATGGTTTTCACACATAAAGCCTTCCTGGTCTGACTCCACACATCCTTGTCTAACCTTATCTTCTTTCTGACGATCTTTCTAAGATCAAAGACTTGGGTCTGGAAGGAATGTTGCTATTGTTAATTTTTGTTTTCAAGGAAGACCAATGGCATCATGATGGGTGATTTCTTAGTGAATTGGATCTTAATGAGGCAGAGTTGGCCAAAGTCATCAGCTTCTTTCTCACTTCCAGAGACAGTAAAGAACAGTGGCAAGACAAAAGTCAGGATGACTGGGGATGGCCCTGAGATACAGTGGCTAACCTTCACGTCTTTGATGTCTTATCAAGCTCTAAGCGTTCTACAAAATTCGCTTCACCTGCATTCCTGGCCAGTGGAACAAATTGTTCTTATATGCTTGTTCTGTCAGAGAAAGTCTCCATATGTTTAGGGTAGACATCTTATTGACTGTCCTTAAACTGGTTTAGCCCTGTGATGGTTTTACCAGAGTGTGGCTGCTGCAGATGCTATAGCTTCTTGAAACCACAGGCGAGAGTTGACTAGAGATCTTCTAGACAAATCCACTCATTTTATAGATGAGGAAATTAAGATCTAGAGAAGTAAAGGAACTCACCCACAGTTGTACACAAGTGTCTGAGCTAAGATTTGAACTCAGGTCTTCTAACTCCAAATCCATTGCTCTTTCCACCATACTATACTTCTTCCTTAGCATTTCAGAAAAGTGAGTACTTCTCCACATCATAACAATTATTTCTTCTTTCCCTTGTACCTTCAAATTCCTTCTAAGAAGGTAAACTGATGCCTCCTATATGGAAACTAGTATTTCCATATTTGTTCTATTGGAATCTTCTCCATGAGCTTCTAAAGTGGTGTGCTTAAGACTTTGAACATATGAAACTAGATCCAGATTGATCTGGTTTCTCTACCTTTAATTAGTTGTCAGTCAAGTACTAGATTTTGTGAATATGTATATATGCAAATATGCATACTTTATTGTTCCCTTTTAATTTCTTGGTTTCCTTTAAAACACAACAGCCACATCTTCTAGAAAGCCTTTCCTTAGTCTTCCTAGCTGCTATTGCTATCCTCTGTAAGGTTACGTTTTATCTGATTTTTACAAGATATCTACTCCCTTAGAATGTAAGCTCCTTGAGGGCTTATCTTTACTTTTTCTTTGCATCCCTAGTTCACAGCACAGTGCATAGTAGATAGTAAGCATTTGATAAATGTTTCTTGACTGATAATATTAAATTCTGTGGGAGTTTTTTAAATTGGACATTATTCCAAGGAAATATACAAAAGTTCTAGCTCTTACAAAGCATACTTCAACAAGTATTAGAGATTTTGTATCAGCTGCTGTTGTGGGAAAGGCAAATATTTCAAGATTCATTAAAGCCTACAATATTTAGTTACACTGTAACTCTAAGGAAAATGTGGCCAAAACCAACAACAACAAAAACAAAAACAAAAACAATTGAGGACCTACAAATAATCTATTCTCAGAAAATAAGAAAAGATGTACCTGGGGACTTGGGAGCTGGATGGGTTGTTGACAATCTACAGGGTGTCATGGATTTCTTGAAACTGAAATAATGAACAATAAAACAAAAGCTTGTAACTATTGCTATGAAGAAGAGTTATTTATCATAAGCAAAACAAAACAAAGATAAGAGTACTGAAAACTGAAAAAAGTCACTTATGAAAATCACTTTTTATTTTAAGGCTACATCAATACTGCTGGCAGAAATCCACATAAGCCTATAAGGTCTTGGCATCTTCATTAGAATGTCAAACATACATCCAAAATGATTTTAAGGGTTTTTTACTTCCAAGGAGCCAGAAAACTACCTCCATTGAGAAAATGATGAATTCTGATCAATATATTTCTGCATTGAGAAGTAGCATTGTTCTAGAATTACTAAAATTCCTTAACAGAGATGGACTATTGAAATACAACCTTGTACTATGTCACATCTCATGAAAGGTTAAGAAATGTATCCAAGAGATGGAGATAAACATACTTTAGTAGCCTGGGAATTCACTTGAGTTAAATCTCATTGGAAACATGGGGAAGGGGCAGATAGGTGGCTGAGTGGGAGAGAACCAGACCTTGAGATAGGAGGTTCTGGATTCAAATTTGGCCTCAGACACATCCTTGCTGTGTGACTCTAGGCAAGTCACTAAACCTCCATTTACCTCTTATCACTATTTTGCCTGGGAACCAATACATAGAATTGATTCTAAGACAGAAGAAAGAAGAAAAAGTTTTATGAAGGAGGAGGAAGAGAAGGAGAAGGAAAAGGTGGAGAGGGAGAAGAAGAAGAAGATGATGATAAAGAAGATGAAGATTAAGAAGATGATGAAGAAGATGAAGATGAAGAAGATGATGAAGATGAAGAAGATGATGAAGATGAAGAAGAAGAAGATGAAGATGAAGAAGATGAAGATGAAGATGATGAAGAAGAAGATGAAGAAGAAGATGAAGATGATGATGAAGAAGATGATGATGAAGAAGATGAAGAAGAAGATGAAGAAGAAGATGATGAAGAAGAAGATGATGAAGAAGATGAAGAAGATGATGAAGAAGAAGATGAAGAAGAAGATGATGAAGAAGAAGGAGGAGGAGGAGGAGAAAAAGAAAAAAGGAAGGAAGGAAGGAAGGAAGGAAGGAAGGAAGGAAGGAAGGAAGGAAGGAAGGAAGGAAGGAAGGAAGGAAGGAGGGAAAAAACCTATGAGCTATAATCAAGGCAAGACTTGGGAAAATGTTTGTCAAAGGTAAATTTAATATAGTGATTATGATTTCATGGTGAAGAATTAAAGAACATGTCAACATCTTGTGAAATTTGACATTTGTGTACCTATGATACATGAGTAAAGCTATAAAAAAGGAAAGATAGGGCATTTTTAGGAGACAAAGAATAGCCTTCTTTTGACTGGAGTATAAGCACATATAAGAGAATATTAAAGAAACAATACTAGAGTAAAAATAAATGAATATAACAAAAGGAAGACATTGCATCTTGAATTTTTAAGATGTGAAAAAAAATGTAAGGCTTATTGTGTGTCAATAAATGTAACAGTTTCACTTTGTCCCCCGTAATTTGCACACCATTGTACAAGTTCCCCTGTATTGTCATCCTCTAAAGTAGAAGGTCCCTTCCTTCAGGTTACTTTAACTCAGGTCTCCAGCTGCTACATAGATCCCCAAGAGGGGCTTCCCCTCCTCTATCAGAGGAACTGTGCAAGACTCTCCCAGGTTCGTGCATGACCCCAGGGAATACAAACACAGACATAGTGGGGAAGTCACCCAGGTAACCAGACTCCCCAGAGCTGCACTCTTCTGCCAAGAAGAGGCCTCACCTGATACTTTTGATCTTCCTCTTTCTGACACAATCGGATCTAGGGCCATAGTTTAAGGGTCAGTTTAGGAAAACAGGTCCATAGAAGTGAGCTTATCCTGCTTTGAACTGTTCCATAAAGGCATCCAAAGAATGGCTGGTGCCCCCCTGAAGACAACTGTAGCAGCTGTTTTATTCCTGCCCCCGCAGTTCAAGTCCTCTGACTTCCTGCTTGTGGTAACAGGTGGCATTTGGGTGGGGTTCTTGACAGATGGCAATGCAGGGGAAGGGTATCCAATGTAGTGGGAAGGACATGGGTAAAGCTACCAAAAAAAAGGGGGGGGAAGGAGGGGCATTTCTAGGGGACAAAGAGTAGCACTGTTTGGCTGGAGTATAGCACATGTAGGAGAATAGCAAATAAACAAAGTCAACAGGAAGTTGGTTCTAGGTTGTGGAAGGTCTTGAATGACACCCTAAAAAGTTTGGGCTTTATTCTATAAATCATGTGAAGACACTAAAGATTTTTAAGTTCTTGCCTGGAGTTCTGTATTGAGCCATCTTTTTAAGGAATATAAATCTTGTAATGGTGAGCAGATTGTGACATAGATTTAGAGGTGGGAAGACATTAATTCAACTCCCTCTTCTTAAAAAATGGAAAAATAGAGGTGACACAATAATAATAATGAATACCAGCTAACTTATTTATAGACCACATTAGAGTTTACAAAGCACTTTACAAATATTATCTTATCTCATCTTTTAAAAAACCCTTACCTTCTTAAAATATGTACTAAATATAAACTCCAAGGCAGAAGAGCAATAAGAGTGAAGTAACTGGGGTAAAGTGACTTGCCCAGGGTCACACAGCTAGGAAGTATCTAAGTCCAGATTTGAACCCAGCATCTCCCAGTTCAAGCCTGGAACTCTATCCCCTGAGCCACCTGGCTTCCCCTCTCTTATTTCATCTTCACCACAACCTCTGGAGATAAATGCTATTATTATCAATATCATTTTACATATTAGGAAACTAAGGCTGACAGAAATTAAGTGGGTTGCCCAGTTTTCACAGCTAGTTAAATATTTGAGCTGGATTTAAACTCAGATCTTCTTGACTCTAAGTCCTGAAGTGATTTGCCCAAGGTAGTAAGTATACAAACCACAAAGTGCAAATTAAGAATTTGAACTCAGGCTCCGTGACAACAAATCCAGTACTATATTCTCTACCAGTGAACTTTTAAAAAAAGTATATTTTTGGTAACTCTTCCACATCACAACTTTCTCCATCACAGTTTTGATACATCAAGGGTGGGCATAAGAAATTAATTGGAAATTTTTTTTGGGGGGGGGAGTTTTGCAGAAGCCACAGATGACATGTTAGGACTAGCAGACAACACAGAAAAAGTTTAGAAAGTCAGAAATGCACCAATATGCATAATATCAACCTATTTTATCTTTTAATATAAATGTAAACTTTTTTAAAAGTTAAAACAAGTAAAAGTTTAATGTTTGCACAAAGAATGTGAAAGGAAATGCAGAGATATTTTTTAAAGTTTAGTGACTCATAAATGCCTAAAATATATGTATTATTATGTACAAGATTACTTTACAGTATGTATTTTACTGTGTAATAACATAAATGAACAGTTATACAACTTTAAAATGTTCTTCTTTACATGGTATTTTTACTTAACCTTAGCCTATGACCAAATATTTAACCCAA
Organism: Monodelphis domestica; assembly: GCF_027887165.1. Lineage (NCBI taxonomy): Eukaryota > Metazoa > Chordata > Mammalia > Didelphimorphia > Didelphidae > Monodelphis > Monodelphis domestica. The sequence continues at coordinate 59,385,513 of NC_077232.1, read as the reverse complement.
ATTTTAAAATAAAGTACTGTAAACACCCCATAAAAGGAAAAAGAAAAAAATTGGATACCTGTAATTAGTTTCCTTTGTAATATCAAGCCTTTGGTTTTGTTTTTAATTTAAAACCGTGATTCTGAGTATGGGTCCATAGACTTCACCAAGCTGCCAGAAAGGTCCCCAACATTCAAAAAGACCTTGGCCTCAACTCCATGCCTTCAGGATTAAGAAGACGGGGAACCTAAGGCTAAGTAGTAGCCCTCCAGTAGCCTAGGAAATGAGGGTTTGAACTAGCAGCCCAGATGTTTGGGAAGTTAAATGGACAGGAATGAATTGTATATGAAAGTAGAGAGTAAGGGATGTGTGAAAAGGTATGATAGTATAACACAGTGGCCTGGAAGACCTGAGTTCAAACCTGTCTCATACAATTTCAAACTGTGAAAGCCTGGGCAAGTTGCCAAACCTCTCTTGGCCTCAGTTCTTCATCTGTAAAATGAGAAACTTGATGGCCTTTAGAACGTTCCTACCATCTCTGGATCTAGGATCCAGTGAGGTTCAAACGCTTTGAGCCTAGACAACTGGGAGGATTGTAGAGGCAATCACAAAAACTGGGATCTTGGGAGGAAGAGCTCATTGGGAGAAAGGATGATGAATTTGATTTTGGACACATTGAGTTCAAAGTGCTAGTGAAAAAAGGGAGTACAGCTTTGGAGAGAGAATGGGACAGGAGAGTCATCTGTTTGCCTGTAATACAAAATATGGAAAGGGTGAGGTTCCTAAGGAAGAGAAAATAGAGTGAAGGACAGACTCTTGGGAAAAGACTCTCAACCTGTAGAAGGAGAAAGATGTGGATCCAGGAGAGGAGGGTTCAAAGAAGGAGGATAGGAACCAGAAGAGTCCACTGTTATGGAAGCCAGGTAAGGAGAGGAATCATCCAGAAAGAGGGATTGCTCAGGAGGGTCAAGTAGAAGGGTGACTGAGGAAAGGCTCTTTAATTTGATTTGATCCTTGGAGAGAGCAGTTTTAGGAAGGATGTGGGAAAGGAAACCAAAATGAATAGTATTAAAGAGTAGCCTCAGCTAAACTGTCAATAAACACTTATTAAGTACCTACTATGTGCCAGGTATTGTGCTAAGGGCTGAAGATATAAAGGAAGGCAAAAAATAGTTCCTACTCGCAAGGAACTTACAGTCTAATGGAGGAGACAACATATGAACAATTATGTACAAATGGGTCATATGCAGGAAAAAATTGAAAACAATCAACTTCCTAAAGGAAAGGCTTTCTAAAAGGGACCCGATTTTAGTTTAGTGAGTAGAGGCTAGTCTTTATCTTTTTTTTAATTTTATTTATATTATCGCACAAAACACATTTCCATAATGGTCATTGTTGTAAGAGCAAACTCATACATAACCCAAATCCCAAAATAAAAGGAGGACTCCACCATATCTTCCTCTGGAGGTGGGTAGCATTCACTTATGTGTCTTTCAGGATTGGCCCAGATCATTACATTGCTGAGAGTAGCCAAGTTTTCACAGATAATCATCATATGATACTGGTGTTATTGTGTATGATGTTCTCTGGGTTTTGCTTATTTTGCTCTGCATCAGTTCATGCTGATCTTTATAAATCATCTTGTTCATCATTTCTTACAGCATAATAGTATTCCATCACCATCATGTACCACAATTTGTTCAGTCATCCTCCAATGAATGGACATCCCCTCAATCTCTAATTCTTTGCCACCACAAAAAGAGCTGCTATATTTTGTCCCAGTAGGTCTCTCTCCCCCCCCCCTTTTTTAATCTTTTTGGGATACAGATCCAGTAGTGGTATTGCCAGATCAAAGGGTATGCACCGTTTTATAGAGGCTACTCTTTCAAGAAGAAATTTGACAAGGAAAACAAAGAGAGACAGGATAGCCCGAAAGGAGGAGCAGATATGAAAAAAAAATGTTTATGGTTGATAATGGTGTTGAAAAGACAGGGGAGGCCTGACATATAGTGAAAGTGGAGGAGATGAATGCCAAAAGAGAAGACACTGAAGAGATAAAAGACAGGTGATAATGGATGGAGCATAATCATAGAGTAGTGAAGAGGAGGGAGGGGGAGCAAAGAACTCTGGGAAAGGTCTTCCTCTAAGCTGTATATATTAGAAAAAGGAGTCCAGAACCAGGAAGGTGATTTTCTGGCTGACCTCTTTCTTGGTCAGACCATAACCAGAGTGCTGTGGCCAGTGTTTTGGGTAGGATATTGACAAATTGGAGTTGGTCCAGAGGAGAATAACCAGAATGGTAAGTGGATTGGCAATCATGGGCTGGGGATGTTTAACTTGGAGAAGAGAAAGCCTAGAAGGGAGGGACAAGATTTCTGTCTTCAAGTCTTTGCCGTGTGGAACAGGGATTTGGTTTGTGCTGTTTAGACAGAGAGCAGAACTATGAGCAGTGGTTGGAAGTTATAGGGACACAGATTTTAGCTACACATAAGGAAGCATTTTAATTAAGCAAACATTCATCACATCACTACTATATCTAATACATTTCGCTAGGTACTAATACAAAGATGAAACAAAACATAGTCTCTTTCCTGCAAGGAGTTTAAGATCTAGTAGAAGGGGTGGTAGCTAGATAGCATAGTAAATAGGCCTGGAAATGGGAGGACCTGGGTTCAAATCTAATCTTAGATACTTCCTAGCTATATAACCCTGGACAAGTCATTTAACTCCATTTATCTAGCCCCTGTTTTTCTGCCTTAGTTATTACTAAGACAGAAAATAGGGGTGATGAAAGACTTATGACTGGGAATGCTATCCACCTCCAGAGAAAGAACTGTTGAAGTCAAATAGATGCAGATTCAAGCATATTATCTTTCACATCAATATATTTAAGGTTTTATTTGGGGGTTTTGGTTTTGTATGAGAGTGCTCTTATAACAGTGAACAATATGGATGTATATTTTTCACAAAAACAAAAAGAAAATTAAAAAGGAAAAAAGAAAAAAAATTTAATTTAATTTTTAAAAGAAAGAGTTATAAAATAAAACCTAGTATTAGGAATAAAGAAAATATATAAATACTGCAAAGGGAGTTGATCTTTGATCTACCTCTTGGCCCAGAATGTAATTACAAGGAAGGAAAAAGCATTTCTAAGTGTTCACTATGTACCAGGCACTGAAGTTATATTTTACAAATATTATTCCATTTGATTCTCATAACAATCCTGGGAGGGTGGAGCTATTATTATTCCCATTTTACCATTGAGGAAACTGAGGCAGATAACATTTTTGTGATTTGTCCAGGATCAAACAGCTAGTAAGAGTCTGAGGTAGGATTCTAACTCAGGTCTTCCTGACACCAGACCCAGCTTCCTACCCCACTGCAAGTCACCTAGCAGCCTAGGTGTTAAGTACTGTTTTTGCTTTTTTATCTCAACGTTTTGTCCAGTTCCTAGCCCATAGTTAATGATTAATAAAAACTTGTTGACTGACTGGAAAGCTATCTGTAAAGGCACATCTATTCCCTGATCCTTTCATGATGATGTGAACACTTTAATGGAATTAAAGGGAACGACCATATCAGATAAGCAAAAATTAGATGTGCTTTGCAGGGTTTAAAATAGTGAAGAGCTAGGAATCACATTCATTTTGGGAGAGTAAAACATTCAGAAGAGTTTTGTGGAGGAGACTCCTTTGGTTGGGGGAAGAGGGGATTTCTCTCTCCTTTTTTTCCTTAGACCATAGTAGCATCTAGCAGCAGAATGAGACCTCCATCCAGAAGTCTGAGAGTTCAGCAGTTGGAAAGAATTGAAGGAATGTTTGAGGGAACATTGACACAAACTCTAGACAGGCCCAGATACAGAAAGGTAGATGTGTGAGGGCAAAAGCAAATTTAAGTCAGGGTAGCAAAAAAAGAGGAAGGGGTATAGAAAGTGAAAGATCCTGGGAATGCTGCTGAGACGCCTGCCCAGAAGAGATACTACACTCTAGGGCAACATTGGTGAAGTATTCACATGAGGGCCCACCTGTCGGGGGGGGGGGGGGCTCCATTCCCCTTCTTCCCAGCACCCAAAGACATTTTTTGCATGCCTTGCCCCTCTGTCCAGCTGCCCAAAGGGAGCACTTCAGCTCTCTGGGGTAATGCGGTAGGGGGTGGGGGGAAAGGAGCAGCTCTCAGACAGCTTGAAGTTGCAGTTTGGGCATGTGAACTTGAAAACCTTCGCCAATGCTGCTCTAGGGTGACTCTGTGACAGAGAGTATGAAAGAGAAAAAGGATTTCTTAACATTGTAGTATTGGAAATAGTGATGAATTGGCTTACACGTAGGTGTATCCCACTAGGATTAAGTTTAATTTTTGGCCCACTCAGCCCACAGGTGGCGATGTCTTCTTGTGGGGGAGAGCAGCACTGGTTTCTCTATGATGATTGTAGCTACTCTTCTTACAATGTTATCTTAGTAAATGCCTTAGCTAAGACCTAATCATGTCTTCTGGCTGATTGTTAATGGGAAGCACACAGGAGGGGGTTTGTAAACTCAGGTTTTAGTAGTACTCCCTACAGGATTATCACTGGAACCCACTGAAAATAGACATCCCCCAGATACCTAAAGTGAGTGCAGATTGGGGAATTGCTTAGAAATAGTGCTCCATTAAATCTAAATTACAGATGGTGAAAATATAACAAGGGCAGTTATGTGGTACAGTGGATAAAGTGCTGGGCCTGAAGTCAGAAGATTTATCTTCTTGAATTCAAATCTGGCCTCAGACACTAGCTGTATGACCCTGAGCAAGTCACTTAACCCTTCTATGACCTCAGTTTCCTCATCTGTAAAATGAGCTGGAGAAGGACATGGCAAACCACTAGAGTATCTTTGCCAAGAAAAGCCCAAATGGGATCATGAATGGTCCAACATGACTGAAAACTACTCAACAACCACAAAATGTATAAGAATGGCAACAAAGAAAGAAACATGAGAGATTTAAGAAGAGAGAGTTCCCTTATAGTTGGTATGATCAAAGAGCGCTTGGGAGAGGACATGATACCTAAGCCAAGCCTTGAAGGAGTAGAGACCATTCTGGATGTAGAAGACACTAGACACAGGCAGGTAGGGGCAGTTTGAGACTAGGGATTTGTTAGGAAGTAGTACATATAGTAGGGCAATAGTATTTTAGATGGATGGAAAGGTAGGTTGGAACCAAATTTTTGAGGAATACAAATGCTAGGCTAAGTAATTTGTGTTTTATTTCATAAACAATCAAGGATCCCTGAAAATGTCTGAACAGGAGAGTAACATGATTAGACTTGGGCATTAGAAGATCATTCTCAATCATTAGAGCTGTCTGAAAATGGAATGGGCTGTTTTCTGGGTATATGGGGCGATGGTGTTGAGTGCCCTATTGCTGGTGGTCTCCAAGTACTTTCTAATTTTTTAAAAAACTCCTACCTTCTGTCTTAGTATCAGTTCTAAAACAGAAGAGTAGCAAGGGCTAGACAATGGTGGTTAAGTGACTTGCCCAGGGTCACACAGCTAGGAAGTCTTTGAGAGAACATTTGAAGCTTTCTAAGTTTTAAAGAACTACAGAAATGTGAGTTATCATGCTGATAGTCATCAGATGCTCTAGGGAACATTAATGCTTTGTGTGGGAATTGTATAAGATGAGCTCCAAAGTTTCTTTTCATGTTGAATGAAGACTATGATTTTATAAATTTGGTTGATCAGAATCAGAGAAAGCTGAAGGATATCTGAGAGGTTATTTAGTCCATACCTCCTCCCTTGTTTTATAGATGAGGAAACTGAGGTCCAGAGAGATTAAATTACTTGTCTAAAGTCACATGGGCTTAAAACCTTGGTTCCCCAACTGTTGGTACTCTTTCCATTGAAGGTTGGATTGTTTCAGTTATTTCTTGACATACTTAGAGAGGGAAAAAGAATAGTTTTGGGTACCTGTTAAAAATATTTGGCAATAAGCGTCATAATTTCAGTCATAAATTGGGACTGTGGCCACTGATCAGAGAAAGAATATTATAGGGAAAGCACCATCAAAGAGGCAGACATGACAGGTGGTATGGTGCAATGGAGAGATTACTGGGCTTTGGAGTTACAGGAAGAAAAAATTCAAATTCTGACTATGTCACATATTACCTGTGAGACCTTGGACAAGTCACAACTTCTGGGCCTAAATGTCCTCTCTAACATTAAAGGTCCTTTCCAGCTCTTGATCTATGATCCAAGTTAGGAAGAGGCTTCAAGGAGCCAGTACTACTCTATACTGCAGTGTAGCTGTCTTTGTCTATAAGCAACTTATTTGTCTAAGGAACCTAGCCTTGCCCAGGTAGATAAATGTGTGTGTTTTTTTAAACCCTTACCTTCCATCTTGGAATCAATACTATGTATTGGTTCTAAGACAAAAGAGGGGTAAGGGCTAGGCAATGGGGGTCAAGTGACTTGCCCAGGGTCACACAGCTGGGAAGTGTCTGAGGTCAGATGTGAACCAGGACCTCCCATCTCTAGGCCTGGCTCTCAATCCACTAAGCTACCTAGTTCCCCCCCTCACCCCCACCCCGGCCCCTTTTTTTGATGAAGGGATGAAAGGACTGAAAACAGGTTTCTTTTGTTAGTAGAAAGTCTGGGCAAGACAAAAGAAATTTCAGGACAATCAGCAACAGCACTCAAAGCAGCTAGAAATATCTTGAGCTTTGAATAAGTCCTGTAAGAATTGCAATTAATTAATTAATTAATTTTTACCCTTACCTTCTTCTTAGAATCCATGTCAATTCTAAGAAGTGTGGTAAGGGCTAGGCAATTGGGGTTAAGTGACTTGCCCAGGGTCATATGGCTAGTAAGTGTCTGAGGCCAGATTTGAATTTAGGAAAATGAGTTTTCCTGACTCTAGGCCCAGTACTCTATCCACTGTACTACCCAGCTATCTAAACTTGGGATAGTTCTATAAGTAAGAGAGAAGTTTAGTTAAAAACTGTTTATAAGAGTGAAACTTAGAGACAAGAGTACTTTACTTGTCTGCGAGTGTTTTATTATTTTTAACTTTGTTCTAACTTGTAAAAAAATCTTGTCATGGATTATTAAAAATGTACCATCAATTTAATATTGTTTAAAAAGTGGAAACATACATAAATGATTGAGTGCCATATTTGCTTTTCTCTCAGTTAACTATCCCTGCAAAAAGTCAAAATGTTGGGTTTGCACATCCATAAATATACATAGTTGTTCACCTGGAGCCAGCCAGTCCAGCCAACCACATGAGAACATAACATGTGTGATTCTAATGTAGGTCATCTTGCAACCACAACATACTGAACATCCAGTTTTAAGAGAGTTGGGAAATATGGGTCTAAAAGAGGCATGCAATGTTTAAATCACAATTCCTTTCAGCCTCTGTTTTCTAATCTATAAAATGGGTCTGAGGATATTTCTCTTCAAAGACAGTAATCCCAAGACTGAGTTAAAATTTGTTTCTGACCCTATAGAATTAACCCTTGTTTATAAATAAAGGACCAAAGATTATCAAGTGAAATAGGAAAATGAATTTATTTCTAAATTTTGGGAAATTTATATCTGGGTATTTTTGTTGTTTCAGGAATGTTAAACTTTTTTGAAATGATCCTTTTTGGATTTTTCTTAGCAAATACTGGAGTGGTTTGCCATTTCCTTCTCAAGCTCATTTTTCACATGAAGAAATAGAGACAAGCAGGGTTAAAGGACTTGTCCAGGGTCATATAGCTGATAAGTATGTGAGCCCATATTTAAACTTAGAAAGATGAGTTTTCCTGACTCTAGACCCAGTACTCTCTCCACTGTATCACCTAGTTTCCTATATCTGGGTATAGTCCCAGTATTTATGAGTTTAATACCTGGAAATTTCTTTGAGTTACTTACCTGGAAGATTATGTCAATCAGAGAGAGAAATATCAACATGACTTCGTGCTTACCCTTTCACTAATAACACTTTTAGAGGGCATCTACGCCATTTTTAGTCACTGAGTTTCAGGAGACATTCTAGGAACTAGGGAAAACCCCACTCAGGGTGAGAACCCGTAACCATTTTCATTCTAATGTCAAATGAAAATTGGGTTGTGAAACCTTGTGTTGAGAACCATGAGAAAGCCACAACCAACTTCAAGAGGAACTTCTCTAAAAGGAGGCCAAGACACGAAGGAAGCACTGACTTAGGAATCAGCAGACCTCAGTTATATCATTGTTCTGCAACTTAATAACAGTGTGACCTCATCCAAGGTCATTTGACCTTTCTGAGATCCTTTCTCATATGCCTACCTCAACTGACAGGGCTGGGGAGAGTCTTCTATTTGAACAGATGAAGGTGAAAGGAGTCACCCTTCACTTTCTGCCACAGTACTTTTCCTTATGCATTCCCCTACGTGAAAATCTCTCAATAGTTGCTTATCAAATGAAATCCAAACTCTTTATCCTGGTTTTTAGGGATAAATATACAGTCTCACACCAAACTAGCTTTCCAGGCTTACTTCCCTTTGCTCCCTCTATTGTATACTCTGTGTTAGCACTGGATGAGCTCCTTTGTCTCCTGATTGCTTCTCTGATTCTTCAGTTCTGCCCACCAGTCCATCTTTCTGATATATACTGCCCTTGTCAACTCTTCTCATTTTGACCTAAATGTTTCCTTATAAATAAGGTGTCCTTTTCTAGACATATATTAGACTCCTGTTTCTCAGGCATACCTCATAGCCTCTCTCACATGACCTTTTGCAGTTGAAGCCTGCACAGTATATTAGAGTGCTAAACTCAGAGAGGAGGGATATGAGTTCGAATTTGGCCCCTGATGATTATTTCTGTGCATTTACCTTCTCTTGGTCTCAAATTCCTCATCTGTAGAAAATAAGGCAGCTAGGTGGCAAAATGGATAGAATGCCAGACTTATCTTCCTCATTTCAAATCTGGCCTTAGACACTTAGTAACTGTGTGACCCTGGGCAAGTCATTTGATCCTGTTTGCCTGTTTCCTCATCTATAAAATGCTGGAGAAGGAAACAGCAAACTACTCTGTTATCCGGAGAAAAACCAAAATGAAATCACAAAGTGTCGGATAGGGCTGAACCACATCAAAAATTGGGGAAGTTGGCTTAGATGACTGCTAAGATCAATTCCAGGGTAAGTCCTGGAGTGAGGAAGAGTTCAAGTCCAGCCTCAGACATTTATAGTTTGACTCTGGGCAAGTCATTTAATCCTGCTGCCTAGATGATAAGAGCAGGGACCTTTTAGGGTTGTTGTGAGGATCACTTGAGATAATAATGGTAAAGTGCCTGGCACATAGTAATTGCTATATACATTTTAGCTATATTATTATAACTATAGCCTATAGGTATTTTCTGATCTCTGGGTCGATATATTTGATCATGCTTATAAAACATGACTGATTCAGTACACTTCCATCAGCCAGAAGTGATCAGTCGTTTCTAAAGCCACTCAGACTACTTGGTTTGAACGTCACTACACATTTTATGCGTTCTAACTTGTTTTTAGGGTAATTTGTGTGTATCCCTTTCTTCTACTCATTGGATAACCCATTGGAGATAAAGCATAAGCTTGAGGAATGAACGGAAGGATAGGTTTTCAAGATGGCAAACTCCCTTTCTCCAGTGTCAGCATGATCTCCATGACATAAGCTTCCAAGGACTGTAGAATTTTGACCTCAGTCTCTAGCTTATTGGAGAGGAGGAGGGTAGAAGAGAGTGGTCCTGACCTGTGCTCACCAGGAACTTCTGGTGAACAAACTTCCTCTACCAAGCAACTGCTCGGTTACCTGAAGCAATGAAAAGTTAAGTGATTTGCCTAGGGTCACACAGAACGTGAGAGACTGGTACTACAATACAGGTCGTCCTGACTCCAAGGCCAGGCTGGCTACCTATTGCCACGCTTTCATTAATGAACGTCTGCTATTGCTCAGGTTTCTGAGCCAGGTTTTGTGGCTCTTATGCGATAGTGCAATTCCCATTTTGCAGACAGGGAAAAATGAGGTACAGAAGATGGAGGGCAGGCCACTTTCCCAAAGTTCTTACAACCAGGCAGGCGGCCCTTCGCGGAAGGGGAGAGAGAAAGCCTCGGTTCTTTCAGGTAACTTGATCTCGGCTTCCCTCCCTCCCACGGGGGACAAGGTGCCCGGCCTCTTCTGCTCTTCTCTGCGCCCCGCCCTAGTTACGGACAAAGCGGGAGCTCCGGGGTCCGCAGCGAAAGAGAAACTCCACCCCCCAATCCAGAGCCAAGTCGCCCGGAGAGCAGGCCAGCCGTGGCTTCCCAAGGAGCACGGCGAGGACAGCGACTCAGGATCACTGCGCGCCTGGGCCCGGGCCTCAGCCCTCGGCTGTCTCCTGGAGTCCGTCCATCCCTTCCCCCTCCTCTCCTTCCCTTTCTCCTCCTCTTCCCTCTTCTCCTTCCTTTCCCTCTTTTTCCCTCCTTCTTGTCTCCTCCTCTCCTCCTTCGTCCCTCCTTCCTCGGGCTCCACCTCCTCGCTGCCCTGGACTTCCCTATGACGTCACCGGCGGCGGCAGGCCCCGCCCCCGGTCCCCGGGCGGCCGGCTGCATGACGTCACCAAGGTCCCACCCCTCCTGAGCGAGTTCGGTCCTCGCGTTCATTTCATTCCTCTTCTCATTCCGAACATTCTTAGCATCGCTCGCGCCGCGCCGCCCGAGCCCAAACAGCCGCCGCGGCCGCCGCCGGCTCGCGGGCACCGCTAAGCACTTTTTCAGACTTGATTAAATCCTGCGGGCAGCTCTGGGCAGCTGGGCCCGGGCAGCCTCTCATGCAGTGAAACCCATAAAAATAGCCGGCAGGAAAAGACCCCGGCCGCGCAGCCCCGGGGAGCCAAGGGAGCGGGGAAGCGGGCACCGGGGAGCAGAGCAGAGCAGAGCCGGGCTGGGGCCGGGACTGGCGGAGAGGGGCGGCTGGGCCAGCCAGGAGAGGTGGAGAGGTGGGGACCGCCAGGGCCGGGGCCGGGGGCTGGGGCCGGGCCGAACCGGGCCAGGCCGGGGGGGGGTGGAAGAGACACCGGAGAGTGGGAGCAGCGCCGGGCGCTCGCGGTCAAGAAGTTTGCAATTGAATTGCAAGAACCGGGAGGTGTTTTTGCAAAGGTGGAGTGGAAGGTAAGTTTCTGTTGGGGGGTGATGGTGGTGGTTGCGGCTTCGCAGGGACCCTTGCACGAGCGTCACCCTCTCTTTCCTTTCTCCCTTCTGAGCTCTGTCTGCTTTGTGTGTGGCGGGCGGGCGGGCCGGCCGGCGGGCAGCGGGCGCGGGGCGGGGGATGGGGGGGTCCTCCTGTTATTTTCCCCTGACCTCCTTCCTCCGGGCCGCTGACCCCCCTTCTTCTTCTCCTCCCCCTTTGCCTCCCCCGGGCCCCCTGCAGGTGACCCGGGAGCGCGGCTGGGGGGTGGGGGTGGTGGTGGGGAGGCGCGAGCTGGGGAAGGTGTAGAGCGCGGTCGGTCTGTCCGAGGGCTGGGCTGAGCTAAGCTGAGTTGAGCCAGGGTGTGGGGAGGGATCGGAGCAGAGAAGACGAGAGTGAGCGCGAGCCTGGCAAGTTGTTGAAATGGAGTTTTGCTACGGAGTGTGAAGCCGGCGCTGCAACAGGCGGCTGCTCCCGTTCCAGCCCTGCTCTTCCTGTGGCTGCTTTCCCTGACTCAAGTGTTTCTCACTCAGCCTCACACACTCCCTCAAACACACACACACACACACACACACACACACACACACACACACACACACACACACGCAGCGCTCTTGCTCTCACCCCCTCCCTTCTGGCTTACACACACACACACACAAACTCAGACACACACAAGCGCGCCACACACGTACAAAAACCCTTGACATTTTTCACATATTTCGCCAAGAAGGAAGAAGTTAGTAGGAGCGAACCGGAGGCCGGGTGGAGGAACAACCGCCACTGCCGCCTTGCATCAACCTCGGCCCGGCTCCGGCCCCAGCCCCAGCCCCGGCCGCGGCGGCAGCAGCAGCAGCAGTAGCAGCAGCGCGCAGCCAGCCTGACATGAGCCGGTGCAGCCCGGTGCCCTGAGAGTGCCCGCCTCCGAAATCCAGCAGCAGACACATACACACACACAGACGCAGACAGGCAGGCAGACAGACAGACCGACAGACAGACCGACCGACCTCGGACTCCCGGGCTGCCTCTTAGAGTGGTGTATTTGGGGGCTTTGAGGGGCTTCTAAAAGATGAAAGAAGGCATGTTCTTTTCTACTGCTTCCCTAGAACTGCTGCTGCTGCCGCCGCCGCCGCTGCTGCTTAATTGCACATTCAAGTGGAAAATTTTCGGGAGTCAGCAGAAACATTGTGTCCCCAAAAGGCTAAGTCGCAGTTACCACCAAAGCCAGGAGGAGATTCTCCCTGGAAAACTTCCCTTCGGTAGGAAACCTAGGGGTTATTTGTTTGCTTACGGACCCAGAAAAGATCCCAAGGAGAAAAGCGAAAAGCGGAGCGGGTTGTGGTTACAGCCTTTGTTCAGCTCTCTTAGTCCCGGTTTCCCAAAGTCCTGCCGTACACACTCGAAAGGGAGTGAGAAGTTGTTAAGAATCTTTTCCTTTTCTTTGCCCGGGTTTTGCTTGCTTTATTTTCTCGAGGCGGAGCAACATTTTTATGTAGCAGAAAAACACTGGGGGTTGGCTGAGACTTCTTACAAAAAAAATACAGATCACGATTTTTATTTCTATTCACATTTTCAGAAAATGTTTTAAGTTGCATAGTGTTACTGTATAAAAACATTTATGAAACAATGAAATACCAGCCACCACCATTTCTCTAGAGACTTGTTAACTTATTAGAAGCAAGTGGCTGCCTTTGATTTGCAGAAATGAAAATTGACCTCAGTAAGTACTGGGAACTTAGAGACCAGTTACTCTGCCTATAAAAAAGGCCGGCCATGCATTTAAAAACAAAAACAAAACTACCTTGAGAAGAAGAAGCCCGAGACTGCTAGCGGCAGCCAGTCCAGCCTTTTCAGATTTCACTGCATTTTTTTTTTAAATTAAAAAGTGCTACAGGTTGGAAATACAGCCTGTTGCACAGAAACGACAGTATCAGTTATTCCCCAGCTCAGGTTAACCACATGACTCCTTTCTTTTTTTCCTCTTCCTGATTTTTTTTTTTAACTGCAGGCTAGTTGCTGTTTCTGGGGTGCTAAGTGCAGGTGGTTACCTGAATAAACAAGGATTAGTTTGTTCTGTGTTGAATAAGTACATTTCTGGCAGGGTGTTTTGACATTCTACAGCGTGGTAAAATGTATAAAATCTATACATAGTCTGAAGTAATATTTGATGGAAATATTCAGCTGTAGGATCTAGGGTCATCCTTACACCGATCTATCAAAATACTTATTGGTAATCACAGAATTTTTTTTCCCCCTGGTGATTCTTAGATTTAAGATGGCTCCCTGCAGGATTTGCTTAGCATATTGTCATTTCTAGATATAGCTAGGGAATACTTTCATCAGGTCTTTGGGCAGCATTAGCAGTGAGAACTAACTCTCATAAAAATGGGTGCCAGGCCAGCTTGGGTAAGAAATCCCTCCCCTTCAGAAGGAAATGCTAAGACCAATCAAAAAGTGACTCCTGAACTCCCAAGGGGGTTAGTCTTTGTGAATTGAATAATTTTGAGGGGGAAAAGTTTGTATTTTTCTAACCTAAATATCTCCAGGAGGGATCCTAGATTTTCTCTTTAGGTTTCCTCGAAATGTCAAACTATGTCAAATATTTGTTATGTTGTGATAAATTAAGTGCCCATAGGAATATTTATTGTTTGTTGCTGATAGTATGTGAGTACCTAGACCTAAGTAATTTTGTTACAAGAGCTCTATTTTGCCGAATAACTTAACCGGAATGAGAATATTTAATTTTTATCCTCATTTTTGTCTTTTTAATCGAAGAGCAACCCCCCAGAAAAACAGAAGTGTAACAGAAAAGACTTTTGCTTAGTTCTTGACCACTGTGTGTGATACTCAACAAAGTCCCTGAAATAAAAGAGGAGAGATGATGATTTTTATGTTTTTTTGCGGAACTTAAAAAACAAAACACTTAAATCTGCTTAATGAAATTAAACAAAGTTGCCGAGGGGAATACTCACTTTACTGTGAAATAGACTTGAAAGTGAATCTTAAACTTGAGAGAATGAATTGTGTTGTTTGAGGGCTTTTGCCAGGAGAACTGTTGGCTAGAGGAGAGAGTTTGGAGTGGGGAGAGAAAGGGTTAGGGCTCTGGACTCAGTTGGGCGATTTTGTTCTCTTTTTCACTGACAGGATAACGTACCTACTTATGGCTAGTAACCTCTTTCTGGAGATTTTGAATGTATGTGTGTATTTTTAATATCCCTCTTGGTCTTTCTTCTTTCCTTTTTTTTTTGTTTTGTTTTGTTTTTAAGAAGTCAAGTCACAGTAAGAAAAAAACATTTTTAAAAACTTTTTTGACCTGATGTCTGAGTTTTACCCAAAAACTGCTTTTTAGCAGCACAGGCAGCAGCAAATAGCAGAATGCCACCTATCTTTTATGAAACGATTGTAGGTGAAATTTTGAAAGTGGGAAATAATTGTAGTTTATAATAGCAAAGATGGCATTGGAGTCATACATTTAAACCAGTTGTTGAATTTAAGTCCCAAATGTAAAGATTAAAAAAATATATTGAATGCAAGTGTTCTGCCTTCAGAGTTGAGCCTGCAAGTTTCTTTATGTACCTTGGTGTATCAAGGAGACATTATCTGTCCTGATTACTTTTCATCTCAATCTTAACCGTTAGGATAATTATACTGCCCTTAAGTGGAAATTGGAGCCTAGTTGATCTTCTGGGAGGTTTGTACAAATATACAAGAGTGGTAATAACCACTTTCATTGTAGAATGTCTGCAGTTCATCTTGAAGCTAAAAAATCTTTTGGATTTAGTCTTGTCCCAGATTAACAGCAAGAAATAAATAAAAAATAAAAAGCAGGAGGAGGAAGAGATTTATAGAGAGCTCATATCAGTTCATGGTAAAACTTGGAGAGCAGAAAAGTTGGAGCCCTGACTTTGTCTACAAATATGGAATGCATTGTCTCCAGCTAACTGTTGTTCACCACATGCAGTTTGTTTAACAGAAGTGGTTGGTATCATTGGGCATATCACTGGATTCTGAAGGCAGTATTTTAAATTGATTCCCTTCTTGACAAGCTCAGGCTAGATCTAGAGACCTAAGAAATGCCTGTGTGATAAGAGGAACTGAGGGATGGCTTAAAAGTTGAGACTGGGTTCATATAACCAATGTAGTATTTAAATTATAGCCCAGGCTTCCTTTGAACCTTCATTAATACCATGTTTTCATATCGAGCTTTCACAAAGTTGATAAAATCAAGTTACCCACTTGAGTTTGACCAACTTCATTGTAACCACAACATTTATAATTTTTTTGGTCTATTTTTTAAAACTAGCCAATTTAGTCCCCATTCTATTAGTTATTTTTCCAATGTGATATATGATTTATAAGAGTGAATTTCTCAAGTTTTATATTCTATGATTTTAAAAACATCTTGTAAATTTTAGAATGTAAGCTCCCATTTTGTTGTGTTGTCAGATCCTGAATTAACTCTGGAGAACCCTCATCAGAGTCTTTGATGTTTTGATTAGGAAACATCTTTTCTGTCCAGTAGTACTCAGAACTCATAGTCAAAGCTCATAGGTTACTCCAGATTCTTTTGGACTTTGTCCTAATAACAAGATTAGCTCTTTCTGAAAAATGAAAAAAAAAAAAAACTTGTTGGGAGGGTAACTTTCAGCTTTAGGAATGGGACTTCTCTTTGTTCTTTGTATTTTAACTTGGGGGGGTTAGGAGGGGTGGGAAGGTAGATACTCCAGAAATGCTTTGGGCTGTCAGGGAAACTTTGCAAACTGTGGCAGATTGTTTTTTCTTTTTCTTTTTCTTTTTTTTTTTCTATTGGCTAAGGCCATAGGGCCCTTCAGGATTTGCTGCAGGCCTGGGAAGGGCATCCATCACCTCTCACTTATCCTTTGTCTCTCCTTTTTTTTTGCCTAGCCTATCCTGGCTCTGGCTCGTTCCACTATTCTTGCCCTTCTCCAGATGCTGGCTGGGATTTGTGTTTTGCTAGATCTTCCTCAGCAGTTTTAGTTAGAATGGCTTCATCCTGACCCGGGGAGTGAATTTCAAAGAAGAAAGAGAAAGCTGGCCTTATTCATTGTGAGTTAGAATCACAATCAGTAGCCTCCAGCAGGAATTGAGATCGCTGGTAGGTATTTGACCAAGTTTAGACTTTTTGTGTAAAGTGACTTAAACATTGTTGACTGTGTGTAAAACAATGTCAGGGCTGTTGTTTTTACAGAGAAATAAACTGAAAAACTGCTGCTAATGGTGGGAAATGTTAATTATGTGAGAACATATTGAACTTATATTCTCTGGCATGAACTTTTTAAAATGCATCAACTGCTGCTTTTTTTTTTTTATAGGCACAGCTTTCTAATTATCATAATTCAGTACAGCTCTGCCTTTGGAGGGAATTCAAGTGCAATCTCAACTTAACATGAAAGGGGATCTTTTTTTTTTTTATTTTTTTAAACGGAGAATGTTCACAAAAATTGGAAAAACTCATCAGAGACTGTTGTTCTACTTAGGTGGGGGGTAATGGGGGAAAATAGCATTTGTACCTCTCTGCAAACGGCCAGCCACCACTGATTCTAGAAGAGATGGGTGTTGGATCTTCTCATTTCCCAACATGCATCCCAACAAACACATTTTTCCTGTGTTGAGTGTCATAGGCTGATGAACTCAATATTGCAAACCAGTGTCCTCCTTGCTTTTTGCCATTCCTGAAATAGTAAATTAAATAAAGGGATTAGCATATTATGACCATCTGGTATATTCTCTGAAAAGATGGCAAGGAACAAAAATCTAGGAGTCGATTGAGAGATACCATGCTATCTTTAATACCAGCGCTGGGTTTAAGGAGTTGGCCTTATCTCCTGGTCTTCACACCTTACTCTTATGGCATTTGACTAAGTCAGTTCCAGTTTTTTGGTCTTCAGGCTCCTCTCCCATGATGCTTTTTTCCCCCATTTCATTTACACTTGCAATAAACAATCACGTACCAAAGTCCTAAAAATCCTCTCCAAACATTAACTCTTTAGTGGGCTCAGATTTGAAGTTGGGAGAATGGATGGCTTGACTTTTAACCCTGATGTATATACCCATAAGGCATCACCAGAAGTGAAAAAGAAAATCCATGGAAACAAAATGACTTCATTTGCTCTGGCTTAGGAACCAAATTCACTTCCCTGGTGGTGAAATAAAAGAAGCCAAGTGTTTTAAATAGCCACTCCCCAAGGCCCGCCCCACCCACCGCCCGCCTGCCTTCCCCAGTGTTTGGAGAAAAGCTCATTGTCTAGATTGGAGCTGCCTCCTGTAAACCTCCCCCCACCAGGCAGCTCCATTTCTGAAGTTGACATCTGGTTCACCCTTTGTTCACCTGATACACGCACAGTCCACATAGCTGCACTGCGTCTGGGTGTAGGATGGGTTTTGAAAAGGGGGTGGGCGGGAAGGGGAGGGCATCTATCCGAGTGGAATTGAGGAGGGGCGCTGGACAGGAGCTATCCAGTTGGGCTTTCTGGCCAGAAGTAGTGTGGTGGCCTTTTGTTGTGGAAGCAACAGGCAGGAGAAGTTGGTGGCACCATATGGCTGGGATGTGCTTTAGATAAGCTGGCTGCTGATTTTGCTTATCAACAGGGGTTTTGGATAGGGGCTCCTTTGGAGAAGGCTCATCCCTCAGTCCAACTCCCTAGGGATTCTCAGACTCTGGAGAGCAGCCGTTTCCTGGGGGCAATCATCTTCCCCCCTCCCCTCTTCCTTTGAAATTCAGAGACAGAGAGGTTTCTAAGGAGCTAGCTTACCTTTTTAGTCCCAGGAGGCACCGAGGCAATGTCAAGCCCCTTGGAGATGACCCTCCCCCTAAAGCACTGACCAGACACTTAGAGTAACCCAGGGTACTTACAGAGGATGTCCTCTTACAGAGGACGACATTATTATTTTAAATTGGGAGAAAGATGCTGACTTTGACTTAGAGATCAGGAATAGAGAAGTAACTTGGCCAGGACCAAGAACTGTCCCTCAAGTGGGCAATGTCCCTGAACCCAGCTGCTTCTTTGACTAATGAATGGACCCAAAACCTGTGGCAGGAAAGCAGCAAGTGCCTCCTTGGGCTTGCACTTTGTCAGTCATGCAGGGCATGGACAGCTCCTTGTCCTCCTCCTCTCTCCTCCCTGACCTTCCTATCCATAAACAATGATTAACCTTCCATTCTCTTTACTCTTCCAATGCTAACCATTCCCCAGGTGGAGAAGTAGAAGGAGGGGATCCAGGAGTATATTCTCTTCCCTCTTTCTTTCTGGTGCTGAGCACTACTGCCTCTTAATTAATGATTTAATTTTAATGATTTATTTTTTAATTTAAATTTTTTAAAAAATATTTAATTAAAAATAAATAAATTAATTTTAATTTTAATTTAATTCACAGTAGCTCCAGCAGCCTGGGGAATATACTTCCTAAGACATAAAGGTGTGCCACAATAGAAATTTTGTGTGTGTGGTAAAATCTTCCCATTCCTTAATGGGAATACCTGTAGTTGTAAAGTGGACAATCTTCATCCTGAGTCATCTTTATAGAATACCTCTCTTGCTCAGATGGAGAACTAAGTCCCTGACCCCTACTTGGACGTAGTACAGTAGTGGTTGTAAAATGAACAAGATTTGCTATCCTTTTGCCTGGCATAAATGGTTCTTCACCCACTCTTTGGGAGTGGGTGTGGATCTGTGATCTGTGAGACCAGCTGTTAGCCAGAGCTGTTAGGGAAGTACTCAGAGTGCCAAGTCCTTGTCTGGATGCCCTCAGTGATCACACAGGGATGGCATTACTAGGGGGATGTTTAGGGAGGCCAAGGCCAGCTGCTGTCTATCTCTCACCACCTTCCCTTTCCCTTCTCTTCCCTTTCCTTCCTGCTTTGGCACTTCCATGGGCCCGGTGGTTCTCAGACTTCTGTAGCACTGTGACGCCCACCTAGCTCACCTTATATGCCCTTCTAGAAGGGAGAGAGCCAAGCAGGTGATTGAGAAAAGGTCAGTAGAGGTTATCTGGGAAACATAGAGAACATACATGATGGAGAGGGAATTAGAGCTCAGGAACAGGTGAGGAAAGAGTAAATGGGCAACTCATCCCTTCCTTCCTTCCTTCCTTCCTTCCTTCCTTCCTTCCTTCCTTCCTTCCTTCCTTCCTTCCTTCCTTCCTTCCTCCCTCCCTCCCTCCCTCCCTCCCTCCCTCCCTGCCTTCTTTCCTTCCTGCCTGCCTTCTTTCCTTCCTTCCTGCCTTCCTGCTTTCATTTATTTATTTGCTTTGTTTGCTTGTTTGTTTATGAAACCCTTGCCTTCCATCTTAGAATCAATACTATGCATTGTTTCTAAGGCAGAAGAGTGGTAAGGTCTAGGCAATGGGGGTTAAATGACTTGCCCAGGGTTACACAGCTAGGAAGTGTCTGAGGCCATATT
Source organism: Monodelphis domestica (assembly GCF_027887165.1). Classification (NCBI taxonomy): domain Eukaryota; kingdom Metazoa; phylum Chordata; class Mammalia; order Didelphimorphia; family Didelphidae; genus Monodelphis; species Monodelphis domestica. Next base: position 59,365,973 of record NC_077232.1, on the reverse strand, counting down.
TGAACCTAGGATCTCCTGCTCTTGATCTACTGAGCCACCCAGCTGCCCCCTCTTATCCCTTTAAATGAATATACCTTCAGAAGTGATGGTTCTGAAGACTTATAGGCTTGACTAACAGGCCATTATTGGTCATTTTCAAAGATCAGAGATGGTCAACTAATTGTCCTGGTTTTCAAAAAGATTTTGGATAATCTACAGACTTGGTAAACACAGGTATGATAGGAATTAGAGCTAGAAAGGATCTTGGAGGTAACTTAGTCAGATCCCCTTGTTTTGCTGATTTGGTAATAACGAAGGTCCAGCAAGAATAAGTGGTTGGCCTGCAATCACAGTTATTAAGTGGCAGAATCAAGATTCAGAACCAGGTCATCTGGTTACAAAACCAGATTTGCACTACAGTGTGCTTACCTCCCTTTGGTTTGCAGTCCCAGACAAGTTATTAAACACCTTATTAAACTAGTGGTTTTGTGAGTACTTAGAAAGATAGTGGTGATCACCAGGAACCAGCATGGATTCATGAAGAGCAAGTCATAACAAACTAACTTCATTTGAAAGGTTTGCAGATCAGGGAAATTATTTTCACAAGTGCTATATTCAGAAGGCATTTTTCATTATCTCCGGATATCTTTGTGGGAAAGATGGAGAGGAAATATAAGTTGTATTATAACATTGGTGGATTTCTTAGATGACCGAACAACCTTGGGCAAAAAGTGTTGAATTATATTGGTCTTTAGTACTGATCTTTCACTTTGCTCCAAATCTCCAGGTTCATTTCCTCTAGTCATTTCACAAGCACCTCCAGCTCAACTTTCCTAAAATTATTCTCCTTATTCCCCACCTCACACCCTCCAACTTCCTCCCTTTCTGTCTTTGTTGTTTCTGTGGCATTACAATTTAGCTAGTCTTCTCTGGCCCTATTGGCAGCTGTGCTATGTAGAATTGAAGTCAGAGGACCTGAGTTTAAATCTTGACTCTTTAACTTATGGCCCATGTGTCCTTGTGCCCCTTCTCTGGTCCTTAGTTTCATCATTTATAAAATGAGGGGATGCACTAGATGACCCAATGACTCTTCCATAACTATGATATTTTGATTGTCGTCTCCCCTTCCTTTCTCATATTCAATCAGTTACCAAGTCTTGTAGATTTCATCTCTGTACTGTTTCTTGTGTTTGTCCTCCCTGCCTCCATTTTCACAACTACCATCTTAGGAGAAGATCTTATTACTTACTACCTACCCACATTGTCCTTAAAGCTAACGTCATATTACCATTACCCTTCTCCACCTCCCCTTTCGTTCAATAATTAAATATCTTTGATGCAACTACCAGAATAATTTTTCTTGCATATTGGGTTAGGCCATTCCTGCCTCCAAAATGTTTCATTTTCCACTTCTTTGAACTTTATGCAGATGGGATTTTACTTGACGTTCAAGTTATATACAATCTTGCCTTCACAACCTTTCTCTTTCTAGCCTTCTTTCCCATTGTCATCCTCACCCTCACTTGACTAAAGACCAATATACATACATATACTTATCCTAAGCTAGTCTTCTCTGTATTTTGCTCCCTCCCTGGGAAGCCCCTCCCCTGTCCTCTGACTCAAATGAAAATGAGAAACCCCAAAGCATACCCAGAAACCTAAGCATACTGTCCCTGTATCCTTGGGGGAGGGGGGTTTCTTTAGGTTATACTGGCCTATGGCAGTCAAAAAGCATGCCTCTATGCAGGATATGCTGTGGATACAAAAACCAAAATGATTGGTCTCTGGCCTTAAGGAGTGTGCCTATTTTCAGGAAAATTCCAGGAACACATATATAATGAGTATACACATGCCTAGGGCTACGCAGGTGGGAAGTGTCTAAGGGAACACAGATCTGCCAATCCCTAGAACACTATCTACTAAACTAACATGCATCAGGCCAGTCCCTGAGTGAAGTGTGAGGCAGGGTACCACTTAGATGGCGTATTTATTATTCACAATTTGAAAATAAATTCTAAATGTAAGAGGGAAAAAAGAAAGTAAAAAAACCCAAACAAAACAAATAAATAAATGTAAGGAGAAACTCCCCATCAACATTTCATGCTAGTCATTTAGGGATTGGATGGGAAAGGAGGAAGGTATTGTCCATCAATAGTGAGTTTTCTACTCAGCATGGCCTAAATTTGCCCCAAGTCTGGGACTCAGTATTACTGCATTTCTTTTGTTGGCTTCAGCCCACTTTGTTAAGCTCTGAAGTTCTTTTGGTGCCTTGGTTTTCTCATCCAACATCTTCATTCTAAATTTTCATTAAATAAAAAAATTAGAAAGATGTCACTTGTGCCTTCTCGCAAGTCACTCATAAATATCCACCCACTTGTGATAAAAGTGTATATTTAGCAACTTCCCTTAGGTCCATATTAAGAACCTCCTCTTTGGAAGATAACACTCCAAAATGTCTTGCCCTCAGAGAGCTTGCTGCCTAATGGATGGATAAAACAGCATTGCAAGTCTGGTAGAATGAACTAAGGACAGCAGATTTCTAGGCACAGTGCCCCAAAGAGTTTGGAAGAGATGATCAGCCAATGAGACTGACCTGGGATACAGTTGGGATGGCCAGCAAACGTGGGGCAGTGGATTGAGCGCTGGGCCTGGAGTCAAAAAGACTCATCTTCCTGAGTTCAAATGTGGCCTCAGACACTTAATAGCTGTGTGACCCTGGGCAAGTCACTTTACCCTGTTTGCCTCAGTTTCCTCATCTATAAAATAAACTAGAGAAGGAAGTGGCAAAGTGCCAAGAAAAACCCAAATGGGATCAGGAAGAGTCAGACATGACTGAAAAAAAGACTGAACAGAAAGCATTTTTTGTACGATGGTACAAAGAGAAAGATATTGACAGGGAGAAAAGAGGGGCAGAAACGAACAAGTTAGAATTGAACGTGAATTTAGAATGGAAAAAGATCAGCATTACCGGTCTAGTGAGGAGGAGGTGATCAGCACTAAGCATTTCTGTCAAAATGCATTCATGTCAAAAAGGTGGGGAGGTTGATTCACAAGCTCAATATGAGTCAACAGGGTAATATGGCAGCCCAAAACAGTTACTATGACCTTAGGCTGCATTAATAGAAATAGAATACTTTACACCTAATAGGTGCTTCCTAAGTTCTTGATGAAGGAATTGAATGTATGGTGTTCAAGTCAGGAGAAAGACTGTTCTTCTAGGACCAGTACTACCACTTTTCAGGGCATTGCTTTCAATTCTGGAGTGAATCTGGGGCTGTGACCACAGAGGGCACCAAGGGAGCTTGGAAAACCTGCTCTGGGAAATACAATGTAAAGAAATAGATTTAATTAATTTGGAGGGAAAAAAGACCTGATAGTTGTGAAGGCTATGGCATGGAGGAGGGATTAGATTTAGTTTCGGGGTTCCTGAGAGGAAAATTAGGACCAATTTGGGTCCAAGTTTCACGGAGGTTGACCTCTGATGAATAGCAGTAATTTCCTAAGTAATGGAATTCCCAATGATGGAATGGGTTGCTTCCTGATATTGTGAGCTTGGGACACTTGAAATGTTCAAGTAGAGGCTTGAACAGCGCTGCTTCTTTAGAGAGCAGACTAGAGCAGAAAGAGGTATCATCATCTCAGCCTTTAAAATTTAGGAGTGCATCTGAATCAGATAAAAGCAAGTAGTTAAAATAAAAATACAATAACATATAGATAATGTTGATTTGTGGCTTTCTGAGTTACTGTGTGGCCTGCTAGGATTCATTTCTGTTTGAGTTGACACTATTATACAAGGAGACCCCTTGGTCCTTTTCTTCTCTGGTTCTATAATTCCAAGAAAATTAACTCAACTGCTGCTGCTGCTGCCACCACTGCCCCCACCACCTATGCTGTTCAATGAGAGAACTAGGGATTATTGAATGCAAATAATGGACTAAAATTTTAGAATTGTGTATACACAACTGAACCTTCTATTTCTTTTCTCTACCCCTGCAAAGTATCCTTCAATTGATCAGAATTTACTCACAAATTGAATATGCATGATTTAATATTAAGTTAGGATCTGTTATTCTTCCCTGAGAAAACTTCTTTTACCTTTTTTTTTTAGCTTTGATCGAGGTGGCACAATGGATAAAATGCGAGACCCAGAGTCAGAAGAACCCTTCTTCCCAAGTGTAAATCTGGCCTCAGACATTTACTAGCTATGTTACCCTGGGAAAGTCCCTTAACTCTGTGTGCCTCAGTTTCCTCATGTGTAAAATGAGCCAGAGAAGGAAATGGCAAACCACTCCAGTATCTGCTTAAAAAACTAAAAACTCCAAATAGGAATATAAAGAATCAGACAATGACAGACAGCAACGAAATCCTTCTAATAGATCTAATTTAGTAGATAAAAGTCCAAGAAAATTGTCTGAGACTCAGAAGTACTAATTTTTGGTCACCTGGGGTGGTGGGGAGTGGGTGTTTGAATCCAGGGTTTCTTGAGTCCTGTGCCCAGTACTTTATCCATTTTGCTGCCTATCTACACATTGAATATACTCTTAGGAATTCTTCATAGATTTACCATTGACAGTTCGTGACAGTAGTGAGCTATAGCTAAGAGATTGGGAGTGTAGATTTTTTAAATAATGTAGATAATTTTTTATAGCAGGTAAACAGAGGTTGGAACCAAAGAGCTGAGGAAATATATAATTAAATTGGTCTTAAAATTTAGGGCAAATCATTTAACCTCTCTGGGTTTCCCTTTCCTTCCTTTTTTTTTTAAACAATATTTTATTTGATCATTTCCAAGCATTATTCATTGGAGACAAAGATCATTTTCTTTTCTTCCCCTCCCCCCACCTCTCCCCTAGCCGACGTGAGATTCCACTGGGTATCACATGTGTTCTTGACTCAAACCCATTTCCCTGTTGTTGGAATTTGCATTAGAGTGTTCATTTAGAGTCTCTCCTCAGTCATATCCCCTCCACCCCTGTAGTCAAGCAGTTGTTTTCCTTGGTGTTTTTACTCCCACAGTTTGTCCTCTGCTTGTGGATAGTGTTTTTCTCCTAGATCCCTGCAGATCTTCCTTTTTCTTAAGGTGTGATCTCTAAGCAACCATAAGTACCCAAGTTAGCCCACACAAGCTTAAAGCAGAATCCAACTATCCCTTGTAGAGTAGTAGGTAAGTCCCATAGCCCTGGGAGCCAGTACCCCAATAAGCCCATTTCAGAACAACCTATTGAAGTCTTTTTGAGATGACATGGCAGAAGTTTAGGTGTACCTTCCAAAAGACCAGGTAAAAAACTGAAAATAATTTTGCCCATTCGCTTTTGGGCCTCCCTTTTCTAGTGCTAATTTTTAGTTGTTTGATCCCATAAATCTTCTCTTCATATTTCTGATGAGCTCTGCTAAATTTTATTTCAAAATAGAGGTACCTGGAAGTTGATCTTCCTTTGAACAATTTGGGAGTGAGCGATAGGGAAGGATTTTGTCCCTCTTCAAATTATGAAATTTTATACCTACGCAACATTTAATGCTTTGAAGATTTTATTTTAGAACTTGAATCATTCAGGTTTTATCTTCAGTTTTCCTGTTTATCCCTGTGATCAGTTGGTGTACCCTTGTTTTTTGTTGGACTGAGTTATAGCCTTAGGTCTTACATACTGGTGTGCTTAAATGCAGTGGAAAAATAAGATTTTAAAAGTTATTTTATGATTTTTCAATTCTTGGTGGTAGACCGTAGTGGACGTCACTGTTGGTTTAGGGTTTAGGGGTTCTGAGCCTTTAATCCAAAAATTCTGTTCTTAGAATTTAGGTATAAAAGGGAAAAGAAGAGAATAAAAAGTATCATAGCACCTACTATGTGACAAGCCCTGTACTAAGCACTTTATAAATTTATATCTCTTGATCCTCACAACCACCCTGCTAGGTAGGTTCTATTACTATCCCCATTTTATAGTCAAAGAAACTGAGGCAAATAGAACTGAAACACACCCCAGGAAGTGGCTGAGACTGAATTTGAATTCAGGTTGTCTTGACTTGTTGGCCCAGTGCCCAATTCCCTTGTGCTACCAGCTACCTCAAAGCAGTTTATGCAAGGGCAAATTGGGGAAGGAAAGAGAGTGACCGATTTGATGTTTGTTTGTGTTTTTTTGTTCTTTGTGGTTTGTGATAGAAAGTGTAGTGGTGGGGAAATGAGAACTAAATTCTAAAGTCCAGTATGGTTTAATGAAATGATCTTGGACCTGGAAGTAGAGACCTGAGTTCCACTCTCAATGTGTCTGATTTTCGCTCTTTGTCCAGAGTGATATTTCAGATTCCTTCTGGAGCTTTTCTTTTACAAGAGGCAGGCAATGGAGCACAAACTGCTTTTAGATATTCTCAGTTTCGGAACAAATTGGCACTATCCAGGGGAGCTATTTGTGGGGAAGAACCGCATTCAAGAAAACATGTTGGGCCTTGAGTTCTTCCCTTATAAAATGACAGAGTTGGTCGGGGTCAGAGTTTTTAACCTTTTTAGCATTGCGGACCCTTTGGCAGTTTGGTGTAGCTTATGGACCCTTTCTGAAAATAATGTATTTAAATGCATAAAATTAAATACATAAAAATAAAAAGGAAACTGAAACAGTCATCAAAACATATTTAAAAAACAAAAATGAGTTCCGAGACCCTAAGATCTAGTTATAAATGAAGATGATTCTATCTTATCAGCCCTGGGTTCTAATTTGAGGTCTGCTGCTAATTTCCTGTGACCTTGGGCATATCATTTCCTTTTCCTGGACCTGGGCATATAAACCTATTTAGAAGATAACCTGAAATCATAGAATCAGTTCTTTAGCTGGGAAGCTCTCTGGAAAGACACTGCCTTTCTGAACTGGTGTGTTCTGCCCAGTGTTTACCCAAAGGATGGATTTACATCTTTCTTGAGGAGGCTTTTATCTTTCCTTTTTGTGGAGGGAGAAATAGGACATGATATCTCTTAAGCCCCCTCAATACTCCCCTCCAACTCTTTTATCTGATCCCATCTGCTGTTATTGACAAGCACGGAGAGAATTCCACTCTGCTTCACTACTTGTGAGTTTGGGGGTTCTGCTAGGACCCTTCAAGTCTGGTTTTTGGGGGTGCCAGCATGAAGGACCAGAGGTGCCAAGGCATTCCAAACCTTAGCAAACCTCAGCAGCTGTAGCAGCAGTTTGGGAGCCCTGAACTATAGCCTAGGACCTTTGCCGTGGCACCTGGTCCCTCCTTGCCATTTTTCCGTACAGTAACCTCCTTGATCTGGGGTAGGGATGTCAGACAGAGCGTTGGCCTTCCTACCAACAGGTGGCCCGTTCCAGTTCTCCTTTTTCATATCTCTAGCCTCTCTGCATGCACTTAGGAACCAGCATCTGGGCTCTCTCTTCTTGCATGAGATAGAGCAATTGTTTTTCCCTGGGGATCCAGTCTGGGGGTCTCAGTTTGGATCCCCTTTGGTTTTTTCTCTGTAGCTAGTGGCATGCAGGACCCTGAAGACCACTAAGGGACCTTTCTCATATACTTACATCCATCTGAATTTCCTGCCCTTTGCATTTTTTTTCTCCCCCAGGATTTAAAAAGATGATTTTTGGTTAGGAAAGGGGGGAGATGATAAGAGGTGAGAGAGAAATGAAAAAGGAAACACCAGATCTTACCCTTCTTCCTTTGCCTCTCTGGCTAATCTCTTTCAGGAGGGCAAAATTTATCCTGCTGTGTGTTAGATTAGGCTCCTGCCAAATGTAGCACTTCTAGTTCCTTTTTGGACTAGTGAATTTAGAATTGTTCAATTTTTTTCCTCAGCTTCCTAGTCTCCCAATTCATTATTTTTTCCCCTTTCCCCAATACTTACTTTCTGTCTTAATATCAATTCTAAGACAGAAGAAGGACAGGGACTAGGCAATTGGGATTAGTGACTTGCCTAGGGTCATATAGCTCAGAAGTCAAATTCGAACCCAGGGCTTCTCAACTCTAAGCCTGGTACTCCATCTACTGTGCTACCTAGCGACTCCTCTCTACTCAATTCATTATTGCTTTGCTCCTCCCTCTCCTCCCTATAGTCACATTTTTTTTTTTTAAATATATTTTATTTGGTCATTTCCAAGCATTATTCGTTAAAGACATAGATCATTTTCTTTTCCTCCCCCCCCCAACCCCCCATAGCCGACGCGTAAGTCCACTGGGCATTAGATGTTTTCTTGATTTGAACCCATTGCTTTGTTGATAGTATTTGCATTAGAGTGTTCATTTAGAGTCTATCCTCTGTCATGTCCCCTCAATCTTTGTATTCAGGCAGTTGCTTTTTCTCGGTGTTTCCACTCCCATAGTTTATCCTTTGCTTATGAATGGTGTTTTTTTCTCCTGGGTCCCTGCAAGTTGTTCAGGGACATTACACCACCACTAATGGAGAAGTCCATTACGTTCGATGATACCACAGTGTGTTTGTCTCTGTGTACAATGTTCTCCTGGTTCTGCTCCTCTCGCTCTGCATCACTTCCTGGAGGTTGTTCCAGTCTCCATGGAACTTCTCCACTTTATTATTCCTTTTAGCGCAATAGTACTCCATCACCAACATATACCACAGTTTGTTCAGCCATTCCCCAATTGATGGGCATCCCCTCATTTTCCAGTTTTGGGCCACCACAAAGAGCGCAGCTATGAATATTTTTGTACAAGTCTTTGTGTCCATTATCTCTTTGGGGTACAGACCCAGCAGTGCTATGGCTGGGTCAAAGGGTAGATATTCTTTTGTCGCCCTTTGGGCATAGTTCCAAATTGCCCTCCAGAATGGTTGGATCAGTTCACAGCTCCACCAGCAATGAATTAATGTCCCTACTTTGCCACATCCCCTCCAGCATTCATTACTTTCCTTTGCTGTTATGTTAGCCAATCTGCTAGGTGTGAGGTGATACCTCAGAGTTGTTTTGATTTGCATCTCTCTGATTATAAGAGATGTAGAACACTTCTTCATGTGCTTGTTAATAGTTTTGATTTCTTTATCTGAGAACTGCCTATCCATTTCCCTTGCCCATTTATCAATTGGAGAATGGCTTGATTTTGTGTACAATTGATTTAGCTCTTTATAAATATGAGTAATTAAACCTTTGTCAGAGGTTTCTATGAAGATTTTTTCCCAATTTGTTGTTTCCCTTCTGATTTTAGTTATATTGGTTTTGTTTGTACAAAAGCTTTTTAGTTTGATGTAGTCAAAATTATTTATTTTACATTTTGTGATTCTTTCTATATCTTGCTTGGTTTTAAATATAGTCACATTCTTATTTATCCTCTCTGCCCATATTTACATTCATCTGTAAAATGGGGATAATAATCATACTATTCCCCACAGAATTATTGTGGAGAGCAATGAAGATAATGCATAGAAATCTTGCAAAGTTTATATAAATGCTAGCTATTATTATGAAGCATATTCTTGGCCCCCGGAAGTAAAAGGGCTTTGGGGTAGGGGTACTAGAGGAAAGGGGAAATTCCATTTTTGGGGTTTTATGCCATGATTAGTTTTTTGTTCGTTTTTTTTGTTGTGCTTCTTATAGTTGGGGCTGTTTCTCTGTTCCCAATGCCAAATGTAATAACTTCTTTGATTTTTTATCTTTGCAATAACTTCTGAAAACTCCTGGCCCACCATCTTCCCATTTTACAGATTCTCTGTGCAAGGTCTTCATATTTATGCCCCCTTTTCCTAAATCACCGCTTTGACAGGTTGTTTATCTTTTTTTTTTCCTCTTTCCTTGGCTATCTGTCTTTCTTCCTTTTTCATTTTGCCTCTTGTACTTAACAGCTCCTGACCACACCTATTTCCTCTGGCCTGGACTCTTAATGATCTAGTATTGATTAGCCTTAATTCTGCTCCTCTTGTAGAATGGCTTTTCTTGTGAGGTGTCCTGGGATTTCTAAAACTTATCTTGTGCTCCCTTGTTCTGTAGCTCCTTTTAATATCATCATCATCATCATCAGAATAATAATAGTAATAGTAGTAGTAGCTGACATTTATATAGCACCTACTATGTGCCAGGCCCTGTGCCACATGCTTAACAGTGATCTTTTTTTTAAATTTTATAGTATTTTATTTGATCATTTCCATGCATTATTCATTAAAGACAAAGATCATTTTCTTTTCCTCCCCCCGTAGCCGGCGCGTGATTCCACTGGGTATCACGTGTTCTTGATTCGAACCCATTGCCATGTTGTTAATATTTGCATTAGAGTGTTTGTTTAGAGTCTCTCTTCTGTCATGTCCCCTTAACCGCTGTAGTCAGGCACTTGCTTTTCCTCGGTGTTTCTACTCCCATAGTTTGTCCTCTGCTTATGGATAGTGTTTTTTCTCCTTGATCCCTGCAGATTGTTCAGGGACATTACACAGCCACTAATGGAGAAGTCCATTACACTTAACAGTGATCTTATTTGATCCTCACAACTCTGGGAGGGAGCACCCATAATTATTTCCATTTAATACATAAGGAAACTGAGTTTGAGGGAGGTGAAATGACTTGCCCAGGGGCACACAGCTAGTAAGTGTGTGAAATCGGATTTAAACTCAAGTCTTCCTGACTCCAGTTCCTGCTCTCTATCCATTGCACCACTAACATTTTTTATTTTTATTTTCAGAAGGAAAAGAAACATTTATTAAGTGTTTGCAATGTCCTAGGTGCTGATTTGTAAATATTATCTCACGAGAGCCTCACCACAACCCTGGAAAATAGGTGCTTTTGTTATCCCCATTTTACGTTGAGGAGACTGAGACAGAGGTTAAATGACTTATTCACTCACAGTTACTCAGTTAGCCACCAACATATTCTGTGGACAGTAAGATTTATGGGGTTTAACTTTAGAGTTGTTGATTATTTTACATTGTTTCTAATTTATAGTTACATGTTTTCATCATCATAGAATGGGCACTCCTTGAAGTCAGGAACAATTTCTTTTTTTTTTAATTTCCTTTTTAAAAATTTTTTCCTTTTTATTTATTATACATGTAATCACCACCACCACTCATAAAAAATATTTAACTAAACAAGTTCATAAAAAATTATGTGCAGAGCCACAAACTCCACTTCCCCCCATTATATCCTCAGCGTGTTAGCCATCCATCCAATAGATCTTTGTTGATTTGAATAATTATAACACTAATAACTGACCTCAAACTAACTAGTGCTATAAGGTTGGCATTGCACAGTATTTATCTCATTTGAATCTCACTAGTGTCCCGTGACGTGGGTGCCACTATTAGAATTCCCATTGACTAGATGAGAAAACCGAGGAAGGCAGTTTCCCCAGGGTCCCTTGGCTGGTGCCTTTGGTCTTTTTGTTGGAATCTAGCGTTCTCTCTACTACAAATGCAATGGTGCATAATATGCTTTGTAAACTAAGTGCTGCCTGTTATTAGCCTCCCAGCAATTGATTAACAAGTAGGCTATGTGCCTTTGAAATAAATAGTACTTAATATATTTGGTGGTTAGTGTCCATTTCAGCTTATTCATGGGCATTTCCTCTGCACACTCAGGCCCTTTTTCACTCCTGTTTTTACCAGCCTTTCTAAAACCAACCATTTCGTCATCCTCAGAGCTAGGGATCACAGTGTTTCTTGGCTGAGACCATTCTCATCCCCAGAATCTTCTACCTCAGAGGGTTGTGGTAAGGAAAGGAGATCTCGAAGAGCTCCATGTGCTAGTTGCTGGAGATGCCAGTCATCATTAGGATAATTATTATTTGCTTTGTGGAACCCTGTGGGAACCCACCCTCCTCTCCAGGAGCAATTCTTCACTCCTCTTCAGAGCCAAACTCTGCCTCTGTTTCTCTGATGCTCTCCTTTCTACCCATTTCCCAGCCCCGTCTTTGGGGTCCTCCTCCAGGATTGTTTTCTTTTGTCCCTGATCATTAGACAGCTTGCCAGTAATTTCCTTCCCTTCAGAAAATATAGAAGACTAAAAATGTAGCTGACAGAACTGAACACTCCCCTCTTGCCCTGCTCTTAAAAGTTATGAGGAAGCAGTTAATAATAATAATAGTAGTAGTAGTAGTAGTTGTAGTAGTAGTAGTAGTAGTAGTAGTAGTAGTAGTAGTAGTAGTAGTAGTTGTAGTAGTAGTAGTAGTAGTAGTAGTAGTAGTAGTTGTAGTAGTAGTTGTAGTAGTAGTAGTAGTAGTAGTAGTAGTAGTAGTAGTAGTAGTAGTAGTAGTAGTAGTAGTAGATGTCTATACAGAACTTTAAGGTTTTCCTTGCTCACTTTTCAGTACATTAATAATCTCATTTGATCCTCAAAACCTTGTGCAATAAATGCTACCAATCACTATGATATCAGTTTTATTGATGAAGAGCCTGAAGCCAGCAGGCTTTCATGGCTGGAATGTATTCCCTCCTCCTTGCTAGTCCTAAGAATGGATCCCTAGTCTCCTTCATCTCAAGAGCCACCTTCTACATGTAGCTTTTTCAGAATCCTTTCATTTCCTAGTCCCCTTCACCTCTCCAAACTTCCTTATATTTTATTTGTTTATGTAAATGATTATATTTTACATATATAAACATATAGCCTATAAATACATGAAGGCATATATAAGTATATAAATATATTTATATTTAATTTTATTATTTATAGGTAATTTATACACAATTCTTTTTTATTATTTCTATGGATATGATATATGTAATTCTATTATTTGTAGGGATATGATACATAATTTGATTATTTATGTGTGTTTTATATGTATTTCTATCTATTATTTATAGGTAAATTATACATAATTCTATTATTTCTATGGATATAATATATGTAATTCTGTTTATTATTTATATGGATATGATACATAATTTGATTATTTATATGTATATTATATATAATTCTATCTATTATTTATAGGTAAATTATACATAATTCTATTTATTTATATGCATATATGTAATTCTACTTATTTATATGGATATAATATATGTAATTCTATTTATTATTTATATGGATATGATATATAATTCTATTATTTATATGTATATTATAGGATTCTATTTGGTAGTTATATTATTTATATAAATTATAAATATCTACCTGCAAATTATATATAATACATAAATATATAGTATAATTTATATATTATTGTATACATTTACATAAATTATTTATAAATATTTATATACTTATATATTTCTCCACATGTATGTGTCATTTGCTCTGAAAGAATATAAGCTCCTAGAGGGCAGGGGCTATCTCACTCTGTATTAATTACTAATGTTTAGTGATTGGTTAAGTGACAAGCCCAGGGTCACACAACTAGAGTCAGAGGTGAGATTTAAACCCAGGTCTTCCTGTTTTCTAGTCTAGTGATCCATCCCCTGCCTTGCTGTTTTTTGTTTTTGTTTTTGTTTTTGTTTTGAGTTTGCTCCAAGTTGTGGAATTGAAGGGAGAAAAGATGAAACATTTGAAATTTTGGATCTGTGTTTGCAGAATTAATGGATCCTTTAATGCCAAGTTGCTGATGGGATTGAAACATGTTAAAAGAGGGTAGGGGCTGGGGATGTCTGTTATGTGCTAGGCTCTGTACTGGCTGATGGGAAAAAACAAACAAACAAAATAAAACTGGGGGAGTTTACAGCCTAGTGGGGGAAATACCATCATGCAAGTGTACTTAAATGGTTACATGAATCTTGTTTGGAGAGCTTCTGTTGGTTAAAGATTACAATCTATCCATGTCTTTTGACTCTGCTACTTTTGTCTATTTTCTCCAAAAGTTCACCAAGGAGATCTATGTAATATAATATGGTGGGAATCCTCCTGGTTTTTATCCTGACATTACCAGCATACCAGTGTGACACTCAGGTTGTCAATCAGTCATCTGTTGTCTTTGCTTTGGATCAGTCAGCCTTCCTTCCCTTCTGACATCAATCTGTGTTTTTATATGCTTAAATATGTTAGGAATCCAACAGACAAATGGGAAAATGTAGGAAAATAGGATACTATAGGGGAAACACTTTGGAAAATCTTCAGCTCTGTAAATAATTAGCCAGGTATTTGCACATTTAAATCTATGTGAAGTAAAAAGTTTGCCCCCTCCCAAAGCCCTATGGACTGTTTCGAGGAATCTGGGTTTAGAGAAACACTGCCCTGGCCAGTTCTCTGTGTGATGTCTACCCTATAGGGATTGTACAAATAATGAGAAGGTGAGAGATTCCTTATCGCGTTGCCAAAGGGTTTAGCTGGCCAGTTTCTCCGCAGCCTTTAGCTGATACTGGAATGGCTCGGTCGGCACATCTGTTCCAATAAATACTTGTTGAGTCGAATTTGTGGTCCTCCCCCTCAGGAATTTAAAAAGACATTTATCTCATGTCGTAGTCACTTAAAGAGTGAAGAATGATTTCTGGAAGCCGGCTGGTTTGGGAGCTCTACAAGTTCGTGGCCTCATTTTGAATGCAGCTATTGCAAAAAGCTCTCGGCAAACCTGAAAATCTTTGTAAAAAATGTGTATATTGTTTAACGAGACTGCTAACAGGTGTATTGATAGTCATTTCTGCCTCAACTTCTTAGAAAACCATTTCATGCAAGTGTTGGGAAGTTGCGGACTGTCCCTTTGAAAAGATGGGGTTGAAATGTCCCTGTAGGATGGATAGAAGGCTCATCTCCTCAGGGGTGTCCTTGGAGCTTTCTGGGCTTTGAGCTTCTGCCTTCCTTTCTGGCTTCTCGGTAGAACAAGGCTTTCAGTGAGTTTGGCTGCCGTGCATTCCCAGGGTGCCTGGGAGAACTGGATAGCCCTGACTGGGTGATAATTCACAGTATCCTTGGGAAATTATCTAGTGTCTTGGCCTGGGAGGCTTTTGAAACAAATTACACATGCCTTCTCCTTAGCAGGCTGATTTTTTCAAATAGTTTCTTCATGAGGGAAAGAACAATATTAGAGGATTCTTCTCCCCCTCCCCAACTCTTACCCTTCCTGGCTATGCTAGGAGGACCAGAAGGCCTGTGTTTGCCCTGAGGTAAACTAGTTTTCACAACAGGAATTTTGATTCTGGCCCTACTACTCCGTAGGCCAGGAGAGCCTTCAGGAAGGCAAGTAGTAAAACACTCCCAAAGAGAAAGCTGGATGGGATCCACTGACGTCAGTCATCTGAGTAAATCTGTTGGAGGAGGAGAGAGGGGAGAGAGCCATAAAACCACTGCCAGCCCCGCCAGCCAGCAGTGCACTTTGGCCTTTCTTGGTCAACTGTTTTAACTGCTTTTTTTCCCTCCAAAAGGAGTCTGGCTGTGTGTGTGTGTGTGTGTGTGTGTGTGATTCCCCCCCTTCTTTTTTCTTTTATTTATTCCTGTAGCCTCTGTGAGTCTCAATTCTGTAAACACTTTTGAAACCAACTCCCCAATCTCCAAGCATTCTTTGGGGGACATGAAGGGAATTGAAACATCCTGGGATGAGCTTTTACTTTGACTGAACTAACTGGGAAATCTCGTTTTGTGTTTGGCTGGGGTGGGGAGAAGGAGGTACCCCAACATATGCCAGAGGGAGAACCCCACATTCTCTTCCTCTGCCTCTTCTACCACCAACTCCTCTCATGCTAATAATGACTTCTCTTTTAATATTTAGAAGGAAAAGGAGGAAAGAGAAGGCTGAGTATAACTAGAGAGCGTAGTTGTCACTACAGCAGATGGTGAAAAAAAATCTGTGTTGGTGATTTGGGGTCCTGACTTGATTAAAGTTCTCTTCCTGAAGACAGGCACCTTCTCCCCAATATTTGACAACCCAGCTTCACCCCTATGCGATTAGATATTTATACTGAATATTGACAATAGCCACACCAGTTTAGGACTGAGCATATGGTTGTGTTATAGATATTTTTATAACCAAGGGTTGAGGGGCGGGGGATGAAACCTAAAAATAAGCGTGTGCTTTATTTATCCCACCTTGTGATCCCCTTCTGGGCCTCTGGCCTGTGGCCGCTTGCAGCCAGGCAGGGTTGGCTTCTGGGAAGGCATCTCCTCCGGTTCCCATATGCCCCAGTCTCTATTTTATTAGGGAATTGTTTTCATTGTTTCCATTGCCATTAGTTCTGTTTGTTTGGTGCAAATATTAGTTTTAAAATAGGAGTTAAGCATCACTCAGATGGGGTTTTGAAGTTCTCCGAGCCTCCTGATCAGAAACATATTAAAAGCAGTATCTTATCCATGAATCATTAGATGAGTCAGTTCCTGAAACCACTACCAGCCTCATAGTTCTTGGCTACAACCACGAGCAGGAAATCCAGGCTTCAATCACTTCCTTTCCCAGTCCTGGCTACAAGCAGTGTTAGCGGTTAGGTGATTCTGCTCTTGCAAGCAATAGGAAGATGTATGTCTGAGGAACAAAGGCACTCTCCAGTCAATTTACTGAAACGGTTTATAATTTGCGGGCTCGATTTGAATGTCAGGCGGTGTTGGCATACTCTACTGTGCAAATCTTAACAAAATGAGGCCTGTGGAGTGAGAGGGG
Source organism: Monodelphis domestica (assembly GCF_027887165.1). Lineage (NCBI taxonomy): Eukaryota > Metazoa > Chordata > Mammalia > Didelphimorphia > Didelphidae > Monodelphis > Monodelphis domestica. Next base: position 59,349,545 of record NC_077232.1, on the reverse strand, counting down.
CAGAGTATGGTGAGGGGAAATTCTCTGGGAGAAACAAAACAAATTAGGAAATGTTGGATGAAACTTTGGCGTTCCCGTGATTCCTAAAATTTGGAGCAGGCGGGCATCCGTTAGTGACAAACCCTCCAAAGTATGTGGGTATTTAGAAGTTAGAATAATATATTTTGTCCTTTCTATTAAAAAAAATCCTGGCTCATTTTAACAGTTTGGGGGGCATGGGGGGGACGGTTCTACTTTTCTTAAAAAAATAAAAGAAATGAAAAGTGTCTGAAGCCTGACAAAACAGGTTAACTCTAACTTCTGTTCATTTGGCTTCAGGACTGATGGCGTCCATTTTGTTGTGCATGTGTTCAAAAGACAGATTTTGGAGCATCCTTTGTGGATGACTCGAGGAGGGGAGGAGATGTGTCAGTTTATCTCAGGATACTTATTCACATTGCCTTTATATCCAGCTTTATAGATATGTTTGGAATTTTTTTGGCAAAACAATATAGAAACAGGATGGAATATATTTTGTCATACATAAAAAAAAAAAGGATTCTTAAATGCCAGATATGACAATTTCCATTCTTTTCCTTGGAAGGGAGATGGAGCTAGCTAGGCAGAAGAAAAGGGGACCTTTCCTAAAACAGGTTGTCTTGTAGATTGTGTAGGGATTCAGAGGTTGGCTTGAAGGGCCAATGAAAAGCTTTATGTACTGGTAGTTGGTTGATGAGATGCCGTGATGGTAAAAAAAAAATAAGGACAAGCTAAACCATGTGGGTATTGTGGATCCTTACTGTGCACAGAGACAAAGGGATTCTAAGCAGTCTTACAAAGTCCCTCATGAGGTAGCTTGTTTCCTGCATAGAGCTGGCACCGATTGGTCATTTTTAGCTCCTATGAATGATGAAAGTGCATGTAAAAGTTTTCCTGAATGAGTAGCTGGTGGCTCAGTGGATAGAGAGCCAGCTCTGGAGATGGGAGGTCCTGGGTTCAAATATGATCTCGGGTACTTCCTTGGTGGATGACTCTGGGCAAGTTACTTAACCCCAATTGCCTAGTCCTTATCATTCTTCTGCTATGGAACCAATACTTAGAATTGAGTTTAAGACAGAAGATAAGTTTTAAAAAAAAAGAGCTTGCTTGAGTACTTTATGAAGGATGGACAATTCTGATGTTGGAGTCAGGTTTTGATGACCTACCTGTGGTTCCACAGGGTAGTGTTGCATCATGGCTAGAGAGCTCAGGTTTAGGAAGACCTGTGTTTCAAGTCTGCTTTGAGCATTTACTAGTTGGGTGACCAGATCTAAGCCTCAGTTTCTTCAGTTGTAAAAATGGAGTAATAATACTATTATTATACAATATATAAGACAATAGTATTGACTTCACAGGGTTGTTTTGAGGCTGTGTTACTGTGCCCTGCAAATTTTAGAACACTATAAAAATGCCAGAGGCTTTTGGGAGAGAGTGTAGTAGAATTCTGAATAGCCTAATGGACTTGAGAGTCAGTAATTGAATTTAACAAACATTTATTAAGCATGTACTATGAATACAAAGACAAAAACAAAACCATTTCTATCCACAAGAAGTTTATTTTCTACTCAGGGGAAAGATCTGAATTCCTATTCGACATTCATTAATTCCTAACGGGGTTGTATAACTTTGGGTAATTTACTTCTCGGAGAATCAATTTCCTAATCTGTGAAATGGGAAGAGTAATTTGGATTTAACCACTCAAGACTGTGGTAAAGCTTCGATGAGATAATACCTGTAAAGTATTTGAGTTCTTTAAAGCACTATATAAATAGCAGTTATTGCTTATACAGTGCTGGGACTGAAGGTAGGAAAACTCATCTTCCTGAATTTAAATCTGTCTTCAGACACTTCTTAGCTCTGTGATCCTGGACAAGTCACTTTGCCCTGCTTGCCTTACTTTCTGCATCTGTAAAATGAGGTGGAGAAGGAAGGAAAGGCAAACAACTCCACTGTCTTTGTCAAGAACATCCCATATGAGGTCACGAAGACTCAGAAATGTCTGAAATGACTGGACAAGACCAACAATTTATTTATATTACCTATTCCTCCTTCCCACACAGAGGATAGTTGGAAGTAAGTAGTATAAAATGTTAAATGAAAATGATGTAAAAGCTTGACCTGGGATTCAGTGAAGGATGGGGAGTTCCGGTGTTTGAAGCCTTGCAAACTTTAACCGGCTATGTAAATGGCATTATATTTAATATTAGACACAATGGACTTTTAAAACTTGATAGATGGAAAGAGTCTAACTCCTCATTTTGCAAATGGGGAAACTGAGACTTGGCAATTTTCCTCAGTTTAGAGCAATTTCTAATGTACTGGGTTCAATTAGTAATTGTGAACGTGAGTCTATTTCATTTCCTGAGTTTGGGAGTTCATGATGGTGTGTGCACTGTCTCTGAGTCTATCAAGGAATGACTGGGCTTTTATTTTAATTTTTCTAAAACCTGATGAAGGACCTGGGTCCTCCAAAGCACAGTGAGTGAGATTGATTTCCTGAGCTGGACACATGGATCCTGTGAGCTGGTTTGTCTCTTACTGTGGGTTTTAGGTTGGAATTTGTTGTTGTTGTTCGGTAGTTTCAGTCTTGTCTGACTCTTCATGACCCCTTTTGGGTTTTGCTTTTCTTTTGTTGTTGTTGTTGTTGTTTTGCAAAGATCCTGAAGTGACTTGACATTTCTTTCTTTAGCTCCTTTTACAGATGAGGAAACTGAGGCAAAGAGAGTTAAATGACTCGCCCAGAGTCACACAGCTAGGGAGTGTCTGGGGCTAGATTTGACTCCAGGAAGATGAGTCTTCCTGACTTCAGGTCCAGCACTCTATTCCCTGGTCCACTTAGCTGCCCTTGGAATTAGAGGCTTGAATTTTGAACTGCTCACTGTCTCTGGACCAAGTTGTTGGTGGCCAGTGATTGATTCATTAATTAAAAACAATTTAAATGGATTTATGAGCTCTCCTCTAACAGATTATCTGATTAGCAACAACAACATGGAGCACCAACCTTCTGGGAGGAATGTGTTGCTTTGAACAAAGTAGACTGACTTTTCTGTAAGGTGCTTTAGGATCTCTGTAAATCAGTAAAAGGCCCTTCCCTAATTCTCCACCAAATTGATTCTTCCTGTTGAAAATTATTTTATTTTTAATGAAGCAGTTCCAAAAGGCTGGACTAAAGTCTGTGTGTGTACAAGCACAAATATGAGTATTTTTGCCCTCAAGAACACTTTGTGAACTGTCCAGGTCTTAACCCAATTTGAGTCAAGATTTCAGCTGAGAATTCTCTGAAAAGAAAATAACAAAGAAAAAAAGGGGGAGGAGCTGGAAATATCTTCCAGTTTTATAAAAAAGAAATAGTGCTTTTGGGTTCTGAAAAAAAGCAAGTGATAAGGATGTACGCTTTGGATGAAGTCCAGAAGGCAGTGGTGATATTGAGGTCAGGAAGAAATGGGACCTGAAGGCAACTTGGTCCTTGAACTAAATAATAACAGGGTGTTCTATTGGATAATTTTCCCACCAGACAAATTGTCATTTGTTTTCTTGACACTGCTTTTTCCCCTCTGGGTCTTGTAAGCATGACCACATGACTGGAGTTCAAATCTAAGGTCCTCTAACCATTTGTTGGGTGACTAGATTTTGGAGATTGGGGAGGGGGGTGGGAATCTCTAAAATTTTCTCTATTTCCCTGGTCCCCCCATTCCTGGCTTTTATGCCATTTCTCTCCTCCCTTCTCCTTTCCCCCCAAGTTCTTGGAATAATAGTGGAAGAAGGGCATAATAATAATAATTATGGCTTCAATTTGTTTTCATGAATGTTAGGTTCCTTTCCGATCCAAGCTGCAAGTCATGCCTCCTTGGCATCAGTGTTAGAGATCAGCTAATCCAACTGCTTTATTTCACCTTGGGGAACTAGTGGCCTAGAGAGTGAGCTTAAGGATTACTCAAGTTGGAACCAGACCGTAGGCCTTTCAGTCTCAGGAGTTCAGTGTCTAAGGACTTTCTACACTGTCATATTGCTGCCCTCTATAGTAATTACAGTATAAAGTCATAGAATTGAAAGGAATCTTAAATATTGCATAGATTCTTCCAGAGAAGCCAGTCTTTCTCTGGGAGAGGCCATCGTGGAGGAGGGTTTAACACTTTTCCATGAGAGATGGTAATATTATCTCAATTCCCATCTCAATATAATAGATTTTTTTTTACCCAAAACTGGCCGTGACTTTAATAGCTACGAAGTATATATAAACATATTTCATGTATTTAAAACGTCCAACCTCATTTTTCTTATTCATTATATGTTTCATGACTTGATGTCTGGTCGTTCTGACAATTTTATAGGTTGGTACCCTCCACTTCCCCCTTTTCGAAACCAAATTGAGTTGGGAGAGTATCGAATAGAGTATTTGGATTCAGAATTAATTTAGTAAAAGGTCTTGGGCAGTGCTGTGTCATAATTAAAATTGGTTGCCAAATGTAATAGCTAAAAATTTGGTTTAATAAATATAATAATGGTTTAAAAAAAGAATTGTGATCACTGTTTATAAAAGTTAAACTATGAGTCAGTAGGCTTTAGTAGCTTTTAATTACAGCAAGGTAGAGATATTAACATGGGAAATATAGGAAGGAGGTAGAAAATACCTCCTAACTAAAAATACCCTAAGTCCTAATCCTAGAGCTTCCAGACCACAGATGTGAATCCGAATGTGAATCTCACCAGAATTCAAAGTCCGGATCAAGAAGCCGAAATCCAAAGAGCCAAAGACTCTGAAAAAAAACACTGAGAACCTTTAGTGCACATGAAACCAAGACCACCAAGAATTCCACCAGAGATCACGCTCCCTAGGCTAAAAGCTGCCAAGAATCAAGAGCCCAAGAATCCATCCAAGAATGAAGAGAGAAGATCCCGAATCTCTCTCAGGCTACTGCTTATATTCAGTTTTATTCACCCATCAGCTGTTCTCGTCACATCTCAGGAATCAATCACAGCCTTTCAATTTGCCTAGCACTGCCCTCACTTTGTTAGTGACTTACTAAGTGTTAAGAAGGATTACTTTAAGTTCTTGATTGATTAACTTAAAATAGATAAAGGGGACAAAACTCCCCTTTCATAGCTGGCTAGTGGAGTAGTAGCTTCCTGGAGGGGTGATCCCTAGCACAGTGGAGCAAGGAGTATATCCACACGTGCTCCTGTTGTGTTTAGCATTTTTATTTATGAGTCAGATGAACGTGTGGATAGCATACTTATCACATTTCTGAGTGATATAAAGCAGTGAACAGTAGCTAATGTATTTGTTGTTAGGATTGTGATCCCCAAAAGATCCTGACAGGCTGGAACAGGAGATGGAATCTAATTATCCATTTAACTGAACTGTAATTATAATAATCGACTAAGTCTCCCCATTTCAAAGCTTTCTTCTCTCCTATCTCTTCCTCCCAAAGCATAGGTCTGACTGGGCCAGAGTCAGTCCTGTATTACCAGAAATAGAGTGTTCATTCAGAGGAAAAGAGTAGGCATCCCAACACACACCGGTCTGGTGCCTTGGGTTCTAAATGTGGGCAACAAGAACATTGACAAGATGGTGCCTATTGGTTGGTGACTGGGATGGTGACACATGAGGAAAACTGCCATCAGAGGAGGAGACAGGAAAGGAACTGTCATGTTCATTGTCTTTGAGTTCTTAAAGGGTTCTTCTTATGTGGAAAAAGGATTAGACTTGTTCTGTCTGGCCTAGAATCAGTGGAAACTGCAATGAGGCAGATTTTGGCTCAGTTTAAGGAAATCTTCCTAAGAGGGAGAACTGTCCAAAAGTGGGGTGGATTGCCTTGGCAGGTAGTGCTCTCCCTGCCATTAGAATCTTTGGGAGAAGTTGGATAACCAGGGCTCTAGGAGGGATTACTGCTTTGGGTAAAGACTGAACTTAGATGATCTCTGATGTCTCTCTTTGTGAATTCGTGAATTTTATGAAACCAGCTCCACCAGTATGACCAAGACCTTTGGACCCATCTGGCTGCTGTATTACAATATGAGCTAGCCTAGTCCGCCTGCCCGGCAAACAGACCATCACAAAGCCTGGGGAGCGGCACATTCTCCCAATCTTTGTTATCCCTTTTATGAACAGGCTGTCCTTTGTGTGGCTACTGGAAAAATGTCCCACTTTCATCCTGCTTTCCTTGAGGCAAGCTCTACCTGTTTAAAAGGTAGAATTCTCCCCAATAAATTGCAGTGCTCTTCTATCCAACCGAGAGAAATTGCATGCCATTCTCTGATTTGGGCAGATGTTTTTGTTTCTTGACAAAATGACCAATCTTCTAGGCAAGAGGCATGTACTTTTTCAAAGGCCACTTGATGGGGAGGGTGTCTTTCAAGTAGTACCAGTAAGGAAGCAGTGTGACCCCTCAGCCCAGGGCCTGGGAGGGCAAAAGAAAATCAGACTTTAAGTGGCTAGAAATTTAATTAAAATGGTACCAAGGTTCTTTATGTGCTGTGCTTTAGGTTTCCTGCACCATCTTCTTGTTAGAGAAAGAGTGGAAAGAATGTAGGATGTGGAGGATTCATAGGACTCGAGTTCAAATCCTAGCTCTGTCACTTATTATCTGTGGAAACTGAAGCCTGGAGAGTTTACTCATCTGAGATCGCATAGATGGTGAATTAATTGGTTTCTGTTGTATTAAGGCCTGAGATTTTAGCAGGCATGATTCCAGAGCAGGATGGATAACATACTTTATCGAATAATGATTTCCAATTGATCCTGTATAACTTGTTTGTATATGTTTGTATATTCTCTTTCCCATTAGATGGTGACTGAGAACTGGAGTTGTTTTTGACTTTTTGCCTCTCTGTGTCTTCAGTGTCTTCAGCATGGTGCCTGGCACATAGTAGGAGCTTAATAAATGACTTGTTGACTCCATTGGTTTCTTGTGGTAGGAAAAGCAAATGAAGAAACTCAGAGTGGCCTTGAGCCCAGGGAGTCCTACTACAATCTTGGTTCTGTTGCTGCCTGAGTGATCTGGGGCAAGTTTTACCTCCCTGTGCCCCATCTTTACTCTGAGGGTAATAATAACTGCCTCAGAGGATTATTGGGAGGACCAGTTGAGGATTGAATGGGAAGCTCTTTGCAAACTCCGAAGTGCCATCTTTCAGCTATTATTATTAATAATATTATGTTAGCCACAGTGGACACTTACACATGGAACATGGAAGTTACTATTGGCAGAAAGAAGGCAGAGCTCACGGTCAGAGTTTGCACATTGGAGCAGGGTGGGGGAGGTGGGGGTGGGGGAGTAGTCAGGAGTTGGGATAATTCTTCCTGGGACTGAGTTGTTTTCTGGAAGGATCAAAGCGATACCAGATCTCCAGAGAGCTGCTTTTCACTTTCTGCCAGTCAGAGACCCAGTTGGCTGTCTGCGTCTCTGAGCCTGAAGAGATCTCTGGCAGGGCAGGCAGAGTTTGCATGAAGGCTGCAGACTGTATGTAATCAAATGCTTGTTTACATTTCCTGTATTATCTTGTTACTCTTCCTTTGATAACATTGTTACTTGCAGAAACTCTACTTTGTTGTTGTTGTTATTGTTGTTTTATATAACCATCACCTGGGCATTTCCTGAACTTGATAGTAGTTTAAATTACAGCTTTGTTCTCTCCCTGAAATCTTTGTAACCTATAGTTGTGTCCTGCACAGCCCCTGGGATCACAGGTATATGGCTAGAGCAGCTTGTTCCCTTTTCTGCCCTGGCCTTTGGGCATCAGGATAAGAAGACTTTAACCCACCCTCCTCCCAGTTAACAAGGATAGAAATCTCCATTCATAACACCCATTGGGAATTCTGTGAAAGGAAAGGATCTCCCATTCCTGAAGTCAGCCAATAAACATTTGCTAAGCACCTTCTATGTGCCAGGCACTGTGCTAAGTACTGGGGGTACAAATGTTAAAGAGGTTTCTGCCCTCAAGGAGTTTACAATCTAATTGGGAAAGGTAATACCCCAAAGGGAGCTGAGAAGCAGAGGGTAGGAAAGGAAGAGCAGTTCCCTGGCATGGGCATGCTAGAGAAGTTTTTTGAGGTTACCATGGCAGTGACAGTTGGCAGAAGCCATTGCTCATGGTCAAAGTTTGAACAGAGGGTCAGATGTATCGGGGCTAGGTAGGGGATAGTTTTGTGATAATGGGGAGATCTGGGAGCCTCTTTCTTAAATAGAAAACCTGGAGCTCATTGCCCTGCCTGGCAGACCAAAAGCTCAGTTAAAATAGCTGACAATACTGATTAAGAGATGAGTACCAGACATCAGTTTTTTTTTGTTTTTTTTTTTAAACCCTTACCTTCCATCTTAGAGTTAAGACTGCATATTGATTCCAAGGCAGAAGAGCAGTAAGGGCTAGGCAATAGGGGGTTAAGTGACTTGCCCAGACAACAGCTAGGATGTGACTTGAGACCAGATTTGAACCCAGAATGCCAGACTGGATGCTCTATTCCCTGTGGCACCTACTGCCTCAGTTTCCTTATCTTGAAAACAATGGAGTTACATTTAGGAAACTTCTCAAGTCACTGTCAGCTGTGATCCTGTGAAAAGTCCAAGTCTTCAATGTCAAAGGTCAGGCCATGAAGGAAGGACAGGAAGAGTTCTGACCTTTTGGACTTGAGAGAAATTAAAAAAGGGCACGAGAAAAAGACAACATCAAGAACAAGGGGAATTCTGAAACTCATTCTTGTCTTTCTTTCTCAGATACAGAACAGTGATGAAAACGTACTATTTTTAACAACATGAGAAGGAAGATAAGGAGGCACCTCCTGGGAGAGGAATGGGATTTAGCAAGAATCTTAGATGCTGAGCTCTCCAATATAATGATGTGTGGAAAGTGTTTAGAAGATTAATTTGTTATTGTTCAGTTGTGTCTGATTCTTCGTGACCCCACTTGGAGTTTTCTTGGCAAAGGCTCTGGAGTGGTTTGCCATTTCTCCAGATCATTTGACTTTCTCCAGATCATTTGACTGGTGAGGAAACTGAGGCAAACAGGGGTGAGTGAATTGCCTAGGGTCACCCAGCTAGTAACTGTCTGAGGCCAGATTTGAACTCAGATCTTCTCGACTCCAGGCCTGGCTCTCCATCCATTGTACCATCTTCAAACATTAAAGCATCCTAAAAATACAGCCATTATTATTGCTATTTCAATAATCAATAGATCTCTCATTGCATGGGTTGCATTTTCCCCTCACGTTTGCTACTAGTTCAGTTGTCTGCAAATGTAAATGAGAAGTGTTTGGTCAGCTACCAGGTTCAGAAATTGGCATATCCCCATAGACCACTCTGACGTAATCACGTGTGGTTATTTAAAAACAGACTGTTCACGGAGACAGGGCACACCCTCTACTCTTGCAGTTCACTGGGGAAAAAAAGGTTTTCTCCTTCTACAATCTTTCTCCCAGTAGAAAGCCATCTCATTTTAATTGATCCTCTTCTAGCTGACCTTAGAAGGAAACCTTGAAAAAGTGAGAAGGGAACCCCCCACCAATGTTCTCTGTCAAAGCAAAGACTCACCAATTAAGTAGTAGAAAGGCAGGGATTATATATTTCCTTTTAAAATTTTATTGGAGCCACAATGTAGGACACCTTCTGCTATTGTTTCCATCAAAGTCTTGATCTTGGTGAATTTTGGGAGGCATCACAGGGTCATGGGTTAGATTCCTAGAATCATTAGCTCCAGATCTGGAAGGGAACTTAGAGGACAACTTCATCATTAAAACAAAACAAAACAAAATAAAAAACCCCTCTTACTTTCTGTCTTGGAATTGATACTGAATTGCAGTTCCAAGGCAGAAGAGTGATAAGGGCTAGACTTGGCCAAGGTCACACAGCTGGGAGGTATCTAAGATCACATTTGAATCCAGGACCTTTTGTCTCCAGGTCTATCTCTCTATTCATTTTGCCACCCAACTGCCCCCAACTCCATCATTTTATGGATAGTGAAACAAGATGCTCTTTGCAAAAAGTATGCCCTAGTTCCCTCCTCTCTTCCTTATTGCTCTTCAGCTTCTTTTTGTGTATTCTTCCGTTAGATTGTACATTCCTTGAAGTAAAGGACTATTTTTCTTATTTTTATTCCCAGTGCTTGGCACAGTGCCTGGCACACAGTAGATGCTCAATAACTGGTTATTGGTTTGAATTGAAGCCTAGAGAGGTGGATGGCCAGGATCACACAGGGATGAGTGATAGAGCCAAGATCCACGCACTAGCCCATCTCACTGATACCAGATTTGGTGAATGCTCTTTTCCATAGTACCATCTCACTGCCCAAATTCTTGTCCAAATGTAGACCCTTCCATATGAATCTTTTCTTATTAATCTCATTATTTTAGCAATTATTTCAATGCCTCCCTTCCCTCCAGTGGAATTAGTGTAGAACACCCTGGAAATTGCCTATAGTTCTCTGAAGTCTCTTCCTTATAAATGAACTTGAGTGAAATTCTAAGGAAAACCATCCATGGGCAAGGACAGCCCTTGCTAGTCATAAAACTCTTGTTTACATGAGGGATGTGATTTCAATTTTTAAAATTTTTTATTTTTCTTAGAGGTATCTCAGTAGTACAGTGGATAGAGAGCTGGGCCAGGAAGACCTGAGTTCAAATCTGGCCTCAGACACTTATTAGTTGTGTGACCCTGAGCAAGTCACTTCATCCTGTTTGCCTTGATTTCCTCACCTGTAAAATCAGCTGGAGAAGGAAATGGCAAACCACTCCAGAATCTCTGTCAAGAAAATCCCAAAAGAAATCGTGAAGAGTCAGATATGACTAAAGATGACTAAACACCAACATGATTTTTAAAAAAGGACCTAAGGATAAGGCTGCCTTAGGAACCTGGGCTTACAAGAAATCCAAGCTTACAAGCAGTTTTATATCAAAACTGACTTCGTAATGGTGCTATTTCAATTCAACTTAAATTCCTTTTTACCTAAAATTCAGAATTTAAAATAAAAAACCCTGATAATTTCAAGAAGTTGCATATTTTAATGACATAAGGGATCATTTGTAGATCCCAATATTCTCTATATATCTAAACTGGTAATTCAATCTCCACATCATAAGGACAAATACAGCATTTAATTAAAAGTATAAAGCTTTAACCAACACACTACCAGAAAGATAATAACTTTCATTTATGCAAAAACCCTTAAACGTTTGCAAGAAGTGTTCTTTGTCAGAATCCTGAGAATGGAAGTTCAAAGAATTATCTTCATTTTTAAGAGGAGGAGACCCAGCTTCTAAGCACTCAAGTAACCCTACTTAATACACGAGTGACTTTGGATAGGCCCATTGCAGGATTTCAATTTTCTTATCTGTAAATTGAGGGAACTGGAAATGGCAACTAAAAAAGTGAGTAGAATTTCAGGGTGCATTAATAGAGACATGGTACCCAGAATGAGCCAAGTAATGACTGGTTCTACCCTTTGTGACCATATTTGGAGTACTATGTTAGGTTCTAGGCGACACATTGACGGAATGACATTGACCAACTAGAACATGACCAGAGATGGGTCAATGGGATAGTGAGAGGTTTATAGTATTTCCCATATAAGAATCAATGGAAGAAACTGAGGGGAACTGGAGAAAAGGACTGATGGAGAGGTTTAGGTGTAAGTTATATCTGTGTCGTGGAAGCAATGTTCTTTGGAAGATGGATTGCACCTGTTCCGCCAGCCCCAGCGGAACAAACCAAAAGCAATTCGAGGATGTTGCTGTTTAAGCTGTTGTGTTTTTCATTTTTGTCTTTATATTTCTTTGTACAATAGCTGCTTAACTTTATGTTAATTATCATTAATATATAATTATAAATCAATTATGTGTAAACATAAATTATAATTAATTATTCATTTATTAACTTGCTGCTAAGATTAACAATTAAATTAATTGAATTAACTTGAACTTCCTAACATTTTTAACTGTCCAGAAATAGAATGGGGAACTTTGGTAGGTAGGAGCCTGCCCAGCCCAGAAGGCCTTCATTTTAATTTATTTTTTGAAATAACAGTAGGTTTTTAATGGATATATCTGCTGTTTTTTACTTAGATTTTCTCCTGATTTTCTACTCCTTGCCCTCCCTAGAGTGACTACTTAATAACAGACGGATTTTTTTTTAAAGAAAGAGAAAGAAATTCAGCAAAAAGTGATCATTACATTAAAATAACAAAAGCAAACATACAAAAAACCTTTGTCTTTATATGCAGTATTCTATTCCCAGGGACTCCTCACTTTTAGAAGTGTAGATAGAAGAAGGTAGAGAAGTGGATTCTCATTTCTTTATAGTTTTCCAATATTCTGTTTGGATTGCTTGGTTGTTCCTTACATTTACACTGTGGTAGTCATTGTAAATATTGTTTTCTAGGCTTCCTTATTTAATTTACATTTAGTTCATGTTAACTCTTACCATGTTGTTGTTTTGTTTTTTTTTTAATCCATGCCTTTCATCTTAGAATCTATACTAAATATCGGCAGAAGAATGTAAGTGTAGTGTAAGTGTAGAAGACTATGCAGTTGGGAGAAATGCATGATGGGGGAAAGTGCATTTCCTGAGAATAAAGACTTTTAAGAAAAAGTTCAGAACAGGTTTAGCTTGCACCATTGCTTCTTTTTCAGTTGTGTCTGACTCTTTGTGTCCCCAGTTGAGGTTTTCTTGGCAAAGACATTGTGCTGGTTTGCCATTTCATTTTCTGGCTCATTTTACAGCTGAGGAAACTGAGGCAAACAGGGTCAAGTGACATACCCAGGGTCACACAACTAGTAAGTGTCTGAGGTCGGATTTGAACATAGGTCTTCCTGACCATTTATTGTGCTACCTAGCTGCCCTGAATAGTTGCTTATAGAACCTTAACCTGGAAGAAAGCCTCCAGCATGTCAAGAAGAATAATGGGAAGAAATAGAGAGGAGTTAATCACTTGAAAAGACTTTATCTTCCCTAGTGGAGAGAATAATAAAATGTCTGAGAGATCAAGAATCTACCAAGGTATCACCAGTCTATCAAAAGATCTTGGTGTCTCAGAGGTAAGAGGAATGGAGATCACCAGCCCAAAGTGGGATCATGAATCCGGACTATGATGTCCCTGACAAGTGATTAGTCTTCTAAACTTTTCTTCAACGTTTCTGGTCACGGGGAGCTCACTGTCTCATAAACTAGCCTATTTCAATAGGAAATAAGGATCATTGTTTTCATGAAAAAATAAATAAGGAACTGATGCTGCCTGATCCCACAGCTAATAAGCATCAAAGCCAAGGAGTATAGAGTAATGAAAAGAATGCTGGACAACAAGAGTCAGAAATCCTAGGAACAAGCCCTAGTGGTCAAGCCCCAGCATCCTTATCAACTAGCTGTAGAATCTTGGGCAAGTTAATAAACTCCCTGAGTAGCCTCAACTTACTCATCTGTAAAATAGGGATAATGATGTTTACCTCACTTCAGATGAGGTAATAGAATCAAGAAGAAAGTGCTCTAAAAATGTTAGATAGTAATATCAGTGGTGTTATATCTGGGAGGAGGGTTAGGGTTTTACTGATCAAACTGTCTCCATGTTGGTAGCCAAGTGGCAGGTCTCTAACATGCATAAGAGGAAAATAGAAGACTAAATAAATAAATAAATGAATAAAATAGAAGAAGGAGCTCTTGTAGGAGACAAGTAAAAGGGAAGCTTATTAATTACATAAGATTTGGAGTGGATCTGTTTCCTTCAAATCCTTTCCTAAAAAGAAGATGAGGGTACTAAGGAGTTGCTCAGGATCTCCTGGCTCCTCCTGGGATTGCCAATCCTATGTAGTAATTCCCAAAAGAAGAGGACCCTCCTGCCTTCCCTTTTCTCCCTCCCCAGTGCCTCTGGTAGAAGGCTGGATTATTCACGTGGCTGGGCACTCATTCAGTTTTCCTAACTCTCAATCTAGTGAATGGGCTCAGGGAATTCTTTTCCTAGACCTAGAAGATTGGACAGCAATGTTCTGCCAGCCTCAGTTTTATTAAAATCTAATATGGAGGTCGCAGGGAAGTGATTGTAGGCATAGATCTCCATTAATTTACTTTGTGAGACCAGTGGATTTCTTTTAGAATGATGTTACTGGGCTCAGTGCCTGGCACAAAGTTAGTGCTTAATAAATGTTTTCTTCAGTCATTTAGTCAGCTAGCATTTATAAAGTGCCCACTGTTGGCCAGGCCTTGTCCTTTCTTCCTGCTCATTATTACTACATGCTAATTTAGTATATTGGCAGCTAGGGGATACGGTGAATAGAGTGCTGGGTCTGGAGTCAGGAAGATGAGTTCAAATTCAGCCTCTGACACATACTAACTCATTGGCCCTGGACAAGTCATTCAACCCTAGTTGCCTCAGTTTCTTCATCTGTAAAATGAATTCGAGAAGGAAACAGCAAACCATGGCAATATCTTTGTCAAGAAAACTCTGCATGGGGTCAGGAAGGATCAGATATGACTGAAAAACGACTGAACAACAGTTTAGTATTATTACTGTTGCTGCTGCTACTACGACTAGACCTGAACTAGTCTAGTACTTAGCTCTTAGAGTCTGGGCAGGAAACAAGCCTAGTCTGTGAGGACTCTATTTGCTTTTTGACCCACTTGAAGAAGAGAAGTTGGACATTTGCATAAAGGTGTGTATAAGCTGCCTGGAACAATAAATGGCCAACTCCCTGAACTTAAAAAAAAACAAACCCTCACTATTGCCTTGGGCCTTTCTGTATGTGGAAAATAGCCCTCCCTGCCACCATAGGTCCTGAGGAAACGGTCCTGATGCTAACCTTGAGTCACAGCCTCCCACCACAGAACGGTTAGTAAGAAAGGCTTCTGTTCACTCTACTCTATTGAAGGAGACAGGGCTGGGTCATGAGATATTGGAAAGAGATTTTTATCACCTAGAGTTAAAATAAATAAGTTGGCTTTTATTGGAGTAAGCTTCCATTATCGCCCAAAGTGATTTCATGTGGAACCTCTCTAGGGTTATCCTGGATAAGGGAGTGCAGGGTATTTAGAAGGAAGAGTCAGAGCCTTTTATATTCAGCCAGCCTTTACTGAGGAGCGATTATACTCCTCTCTGGGGCTTCCAAAATGGGCACGGTGCTAAGGAGGGTACAACAAGGACTCCTGTCCTCAGGGAACTTATTTCTCTATTCCTGGGCAGCAGAGTCATGACAGTTTACATGTGAATGCACTAAAGAGTGGGTGAGTGTGTAAGAGAATAGTACAGTATGCCATATGGTCTGTTGTCAAACAAATGTCTTTAGCAAAGATTATTAGTGGAATGACCATGGGCAATGGTCTTGTTGCTCCAAGCTTTGGTGGTTCCATCTGGAAAAAAGGGATCATACATAGACTACCTACCTCACATGGTTTTTATTGGGGAGTCACTTTGTAAACCTTAAATGCAGCATAAATGTGGGTCATTTGTTGTGTTGGGAGCTGCACAGATGTAGGAAGGGAAGTCCACTTTCTCAAGTGATCCACCGTGGTTTGGTGAAAAAAAAAGAATTTGAGATGGGTCTTATGGAAAGGGAAAGATTTCTGCTTGTGGATTTTGTGGAGGGAGAATGTTCTAGGCAAAGACAAGGATTTCAGCATGTGGGAGTGATGATACTTTACCTTTTTTAAACATGGAGGTGGTGGAAAAGAATGATCAATTTGTCATTGGAAGAACTAAGCCCCAGTCCTGCTCAGTTACTTGTTGAATAACCATCTCTCAGTCTCAGGCTCCCCGACTTGTAAAATTGGGTGATACTTGGACTATCTAGCTTAACTTTGTGAAGAACAAATGAAATAATTAAGGCATGTATACTTTGTAACCGTAAAGTGCTCTCTATATATTAAGAAGGTTAGAAAGGTTATGAAACCAGGGAAAAACAGTACTAGTCTGGAGATAGAAGCATGGGTGACTAAATTAGAAAGGTTAGGAAACCCAGGAGAAACAGAATGCTAGTCAGGAGCTAGAAGCATGAATGGCTAGCCATCTTTCTGAGTTAGGACTTCATTAATCTGGGATTTCTTTCGTTCTCTGAAAAACTGTAAATTCCCTGATCAGCCATCAGAATTCAGGAATTGCCTGGCTTCCCAGCTCCTCTACCTGCCTTAGCTATTGTCATCACCTGTGTATTAACACCCCTTCCCTTCCTTTGACTTATATGGAGATCAGATCTGACAGGAAGCCAAAGGCAGAGTGGGCTCAGAATTCAGTCCCATTTTTGCTGTTCCTAGTGACTGTGGCCCTGGCTTCTATTGCTCTGGTCCCAGGTAAGCCTCTTTCTTCTAGTTTGAGATCTAATTCTCTAAATCTTGGCCTTATTGGACCATCTATTTTGCCTGAATGCTTGCTCACTACCTCATACAGCTTAGTCATTGATCTACTTTTTAATTTAAGTCCTGTGGCTTTATTTTTATTCAAATAAAATACAAAAACATTCCTGAAATAAATAGAAATGATTTTTTTGTCTTAATTTCTATTTGGAATTATCTTTGTCATCATTTCTTTCTATTAGCATAGAGGACTAGGAGTTGCCTCTTATAATGAGAAATATGTATTTTAGTGGCTTACAACCAGGGCTTTGGCCCAACCCAGTTTGAACTGGCTCTAAGAAGCAACTGTTAAATTTTCAGTGTGGACATTTAAACCTTGGAAATCAGCAAATCATGGCTTTATTTATTGTTTTGTTGACTGTATACCCTTAGGAAAGTGGCAGAGAAAATGTTAATAATGCAGATTCAATGTACCATTTGTATATTATTTTTTCCTCTGGATCTGGTTGTTAAATGTTTACTAGCATATAACCTACCCTGATGTCAAGACTTTGTTGCTGTGAGACTAAATTTAATATAGAAAATGTGGTAGAGAAAGGACACATTCTAGAGGCAGACAGTAAAGGGCCATTATGGTATAAAAAGTCATTAAAATGTCATGTATGTTTGGGAATTGAAGACAAAATACTTGAATCTTGAAACAGTGGAAAAGGTTAAGGTCCAGAAAAGAGAGGAAGGAGGGAGATGGCTATGATGTGGAGGCAAGGATTCTGCTGAGTGGACCTTTACTGGGACAAGGCAGACAGACCATGGAAGAAATTGCTGACTAGAGGCAGTGCCCAGGAGCAGACTTGTGGGATAGTTAAGCTATAGCTGGATTAATCTTCCTTCCTGATTCTTGGAAGGTCTTTAGAGTTCCCCCAGGCATCCTGAAGCATTTGTCAGATTTCTCCTTCAGCCTCTCTCTCTCTCTCTCTCTCTCTCTCTCTCTCTCTCTCTCTCTCTCTCTCTCTGTCTGTCTCTCTGTCTCTCTCTCTGTCTCTCTCTGTCTCTCTGTCTCTCTCTCTCTCTGAGTCCCACCATCTGTCATAGTTTAGTTTTAGCCATTCTCAGGACCCCCCTTCCACTAGACCCTCAGCTTTAAGTTTCTCTGTTTGCTTATCAATAGAGGGAGATGAGGGTGTTAAACAGACCTCATAGTGGATGGAGCCTCCCATTTCCAAGTAGAAAGGATTTAAGAAAGACTAAAAATGCAAACGGAGATAAAACATTAGCTAAGACCTTTTCACAGTGAAGTGTAATTGGTTAATCAATCAGTAAGTATAAATGATGACCCTGGAGCCTCATTTTAACCTAGAAAGAGAGAGAATTCAGTTGGATTTGAAGACCTGAGACACGGGTCGGGAGGAAGGTTGCCCCCTTTCTCCTCAATGGAGACCTGGAGACATGGATGGGTATCATTGCCCAAAGAGCCTTCAGAGGGGCAGGGATAAGAGTGCTGTAGAAGGGGGCCTGGGGGAAGATGGGATTAGGGAGGAGGAAGAAGGGTCAGGAAAAAGAGATGAAAGAAGGAGCCACTTTGTGGGGCCCCTCTTCCCTTCGCTGTGAGCTATGCTTGGACAAAAAGGCGTTTTTATTTTTCAAAGCCCTGGACATGTTGAGTTCTGTGAGTCAGGCCAGTGCCGCTTTGCATGATTTATGAAGACAGATATATTGAGTGGAGCTGTCTTGCTGCCTTCATTATAAAGAAGCTTTGTTCCCAGAGGCTTGTTAATCTTGGGTATTTGGATTTGAAAATAATTGCATTCTAGTAACTGTAAATGCTACTTTTCCTTGTGCAGTCAGGTATTTTATTGTTTAATTCATGCTTTGAGTCTTGTTTTCCAGAGTTCCTGGCACATGCAAGTCATCAGATGGAAATTTATTTGGAGATATAAAACCGAATAGTGAATTGGGGAAAACCACCCTCTGTCCAATTGTCCCCAGGCCTCCGCTTGGGACAGATGTTGTCAGGTGACTAGGTCAGGTGCATTCTTAAGAGGCTCATGAGTTAGTTTCTTGATCATGCATGTCCAGATTTGCTGGAGAAGGAAGGTTTGTGTTTGTGTTTATGGGTTTTTCTGGAGCTTTGGTCAACTCCTTCTAAGACGATTGTCGTAGTGTCCCAATACCATAAACTCATTTTATAACAGTCATAGGCTACCGTATTAAGAGGAATGATTGGCTAATAAATTATATGGACGGATAGCAGCCAACAATGCTGGACAGCTGTTTGCCTCAGCCATAAAGCTACTCTGGGCATACAGCTGCTGCTGCTGCTGCTGGTGATGCTGCTGCTGCTATGGGTGTGAGTGTGTGTGTGTTTAAATTGGAAAATCAAATTAGGCTTGACTTTCTGTCACCAGATGGAGTAGAGCCTTGCTAGAATCAGGGCTTTGGAAGCTCCACTCTCACCCCTGGGTAGCCTTGACTGACAGAAGCTCTGTGTTTGATGACTATGAGGGGAGCAGAGCCTGGTGCAGATGGATGATGGAGTTCTCTTCTCTTCCGCAGCAGCAGAAACTTCTTCCCAACCAAGAATGGGGGTTAGGACTGTGCCCTGTGGAAGAAGGAGGCACGGTGGACACTTTCAGGCTTGGCCTTTGGTTATTAGGTTAAAAATATCATTACTGGATAGCGTGTGCCTCTATACACAGTCCCTCAGCAGAAACCAGATAAGAGCCATGCAAAGGAAGATGCTGGCTTGCCAGTTATGCTATTTCTGAAGCTGGAGGGAGCTGCCTGGAAAGGGAGGGCTTTTGTAGGTAGATGAAAGTCAAGTATGGAGCTTTGGGATCATCTGGGGCTCCGGAGCCACTGATATCAAGGAGAGGCTTTTATGAAGTAGAGGGAGTGTACCTTTCTTATGAAGAGGCTACCCAGAGGAGTGATGTGGGGGTCCTGCCCCTCCTTATTGAAAATGGCTCTGGATGCTTTTTGTGATTAAAGAAGGATCAAGCAGAGAGTGGGTGTAAAAGCTTTTTGTAACTAGAAAAAGGACAGCAGCCACTAGTTTTGCCCTCTTTTAAGCATGACTCCTTGTCTAAAAACACTTACCAGTTTTGCTTTCTTACCATTTCTGGCTATACTGCTTCCTCATGCTGCTGCTGCTGCTGCATTTTCCAGATCACCTTTGGGGATCCTCATCTGAAGGGGTCAGTCATTCATTTAAATGAAAGAAATACTAATACCTGCACTTGAGGTTGGCTTGCTAGGGCTCCTGGGGCATTTCCCAAAGGGGAGGGTGTATAAAATAGCAGATACTTTTAATCGTTTAAGTCTGGGTGATTCTCTTATTTCAGAATCCTTTCTCTTCCTCTGTCTCCAGGTCACACTCTTATGTTTTCCATGTGTGCTGGCCTGTTTGTTCCCAGCACTGATTGAAAACAGCCCAGAAATGAAACAGCACAGGTGTTACCACTGATGGGCTCTGTGTGCGTGCTTATATACATACATGCATGTGCATGTGAATTTATGATGTGACTTTACCTTGGTCATATTTTTTCTCTCCCCTCACCCAGTATTCCCTATTTTATTCCCCACAGTCTCTACCCCTAACCCTACTACTCCATTATTAAAATACTGCAGTCTTGTAGACAGAATTGAATTTTAAAGCCAACTAAGCAGGCTTTGACTCCTTTCTGACTAAGAGAACCTATATGACCCTGCTTGGATAAGTCACTTACCCAGAGGCATCATGGATCAGCGGATTAGAGGGCTGGCCTTGGAGATAGGAATACAAGGGATCACATCCAGCTTTGACATAAACAAGGTGCTCAGTAAATGCCCAATGTCCTAGGAAAATTAAAATTCTCAAAAAAATTAAAATTCTAGATTCGATTATAGATGAATTAAATGCCTTTCTGCACCTAGGGGAATGTATAACACCATACAGTTCTTCCCCATTCTGGCCCCCCTAAAACCCCCCCCCCCCCCAAATCTGGTGTTCTAAGCCTGAATTTCCTAGTTTATCAGATGGGGTTAGTGATACTTTCCCTCTCCCTTTTAGAGTTGTTTTGAGGATCAAATGAGATAATGGGCTATAGAAAGCTCAGCTGATACTGCTTTTCCTGACCTCCCTTGACTTCTCTCCTAGGCTACCCTGAAGAAACTTTTACCTTATTACTTTTTTCCAAAGCAAACTGCTAATTGGTATTGAGATCATTTAAAAACTAATAAATAGGTCATTGTTTATTATCTATTATGCATATATAAATTTGGTGAAAATTTACCACTTGATTAAGGCTACACAGATATTTTCCTTCCTTCCATCCATCCATCATTCAACTGGTTCTACTTTCTTCATCCTTCATCAGTGCATATAAATCTTTGCAGATTTCTCATGTTAAATACCCCTAAAGTACAATAATAAATGTATTGCAATTCTCAATCAGTAGCCCAATTGGTGGAAAACCTATATTATTCCTAGTTTTTACTACCACAAACAATTACTGCTAGGAATATTTTGGTCCACATTGGGGTGTATCTTTGGGCAGTGACTTGTGCTGCCATATGTATTAAGCTCTTAGTTCATTTCACTGATAGTATGGGAGAAATTGAACGACTTGTGTTCTAGATAGAAAAGCCCTTTAGATTTCATATTCAAAAAGAAATGAATACTTCCTGTAGCAGTAATACTTTGAGAGTTTTTTAATGGACTCATTAAAAGGTAGCTAGATCCACACTGGGTGGAACTCTGGACTTGGATCCAGGATTAGACTTGAGTTCAAATCTAGTGTCAGACACTTATTATCAGTGTCACTGTCCCTGGGCAAGCTATTTATTTCACCTCTCAGCTTCAGTTTCCTTTTCTGCAAAACTAGGAATTAGAAATAAGCCTACCTCCCAAGGTTCTCCACAAGGTAGTGATCAAATGTGATAATATTTGTTAAAAACTTTGCAACCTTGAAGCACTACCTAAATACTCATTATCATCATTGTTTCCTATGGTTTGGAAAGAAGGCTTCTTCTTTTCTTCTTCTTAGATAGGCTCTTTTGTTTCTATCCTTGGGTCTCATTTCTTCCCTTTTCCCTCCTTATACAGAAGCTTTGTTTTTTTTGTTGTTGTTTTTCAGTTTAGAAGCTTCAGGACATAAAAAAAAGAACTGGCTCGCCATAATATCATACTTCTAACTTATAAAATGTAGGTTGCTTAAATTATGTAGTGGGAGGTGCAAGGGTGAAGAAAATCACTGAACAATTTTAACAAATTACCCTTAACTAGATTGCAAAAGCAAACCTTTCATCGGAAATCTTAGAAAGGTGTGTTAGAGGGTGTAATCTTAGCTTATGGGGAAGTGGAGTTAAGCTTGTTTTTCTGGTTCGGCTTGAATATGTCTGTTCCTTCTGGAATGCTCACAATCTTCAGGATGACTGAGTTCTCCTTCTTCCTCAGGGGCTTTGATGACCAACCCTCCTGCACCAGAAATAGTGTTTCTCTTTTATACACCAGAAGAGGCCAGAAGAGGTCGGTAGATTTGTGGAAAAATCCTTCCTAGTACCCACCCAATAATGAAGTAAGACTAGAAGCTTTGATTATCCAAAGGGAGTCTTCAGAGGAAACTAGGTGGTGCAATGGAGTCAGGAAGACCTGAGTTCAAATTTGGACCCTGGGCAAATCACTTAACCTGTCTCTTCCTCAGTTTCTTCTACTGTAAAATGGAGATAACTAATAGCACCTGTCTCTCAAGGTGAAGATCAAGTGATATAATATTTGTAAAAAGGTCTTAGAACAGTACGTAGCACATAGTAAGCTTATTCTCATCCCTTCCCCTTTCTTCTCATCTTTTGTACCAGTGGATCCCATAGCTTTGTTGCTCTTCTGCCTTTAGGGGCCAATATTTTTGAGGGGGAAGGTAAGGAGAAATATTCAGGTCTGGAGAGGTGAGGGTGCTTGTCCCCAAGGTCACACAGCACAGTTATTTTGTGATAGAGCCAGACTCCTCTCCCCTTCACCCCTCACCTCCCAAGTCAGGTATCTAATGTTACAGGTCCAAGCGAGGACTCTCTTCTTCCTTAATCATCATGTAGTGAGTGGTTTTCCTCTAACATGATACTCAGGGTACCATATGAATATTAGACGACTGAGATTGAATTATGTTAAAGGATATGATACAGGAGGGGAGCATTTCTGTATAATGGCCAAGTTTATGTACATAAGAGAACTGTTGATGCTCTATTAGGGTTTAATTTGTTAATGAAACAAGATGGAGTGAATTCCTCCTACAATGCACCTCTTTGGACGTTTGAGGCCAGGCACAATTAATTTATTTGTACTGTCTGTGTGGGCGTATGCCAGCTAATGTACTGTAAGGGCTTTTATCTTTATGTTTGTAATGAAGAGAGGCAAGTTTTTGGCAGGTTGACAAGGATTACTGATGACTCACTCTCTGTATTGCAAAATGCTTTCTTCTAAAAAAAAATTAAAAAAAAACACCAGTTCCTGTTTGAAATGGGCATAACCAGTTTGAGAAAGTTCAGGCGCCTCTGGGAGAGGGTCAGAGAAAAAAAGGGGAAAGGCTTTGTTATTCTATTTATAAAACTCTAACTGGGTTTACTCATGTTGCGGAACCCCTGCTGCTCAGCTGGGTCATTGCCTCTTGGGTGCAGAAACTCCCAGGCAGGTTTTGTTCTCTTCCTTGCAAAGTGTGCCTCCTTCTCTTGTGTTTGCTCTCAAGTCACTTGGGAATAGAGTAATGTGAATAATCTTTCTCTCAGGTACCTCTGAGTTGTTGCTACTGCCCTTGGGCACACGTCTGCCACCACCCTTCATGGGATTATAGATTTAGAGCTAGCTGGAAGGGATCTTGAGTCATCTTAGGTCATTTGGTCCAAACCTTTCTTTTTACAAATGAGGAAACAGAGGCTTAGACAGGTTAAATGTCACATGGGTAGTTAGTGGAAGAGCTAGAAATCAAACACAAACACACACAAAAAAATACCATCCCTTCCTCCCCCCCTCCCCCGTCTCTCGCTGTCTCTGTCTCTTTCTTTCTTTTTGACAATGATGAAGGACTCTATTAAATTCATTATAGGCAGCTAGGTGGGACAGTGAATAGTGTTCCATCTGGAGTCAGGAAGGCTTGAGTATAGGCATTTAATAGCTGTCAAGACCCTGGGCAAGTCATTTAACCTCTACTGGCTTCAGCTTCCCTAACTATAAAATGAACATAATAGCACTTCTTTGGTTTGAGATACTTACTAGCTTGACCTTGGGCAAGTCACTTAACTCTGTTCACATCAGTTTCCTTAGCTATAAAATGACAATAATAGTAGCACCAACCTCCCAAGGTTGTGGTAAAGATAAAATGATAAACTATTTACAAAGTGTTTTGCAAATCTTAAAACACTGAAGAAATGCTAGCTATTATTAACAGATTTTTAAAATTTAAATGAACAAAAGTAATTTTTCTCTCCCTCTCATCCCCTTTCCATATCATTGGAAGGAAAAAAAATGGAAAAAAAAAAACCTCTCCGCTTTTAACAAATATACATAGCCAAGCAAAAACAACTGTATTCATTGTCCATGTCCAAAAAAGTTTCATTTTGAACTCTAATTTCATCACTTCTCTTTCAGGAGTGGGTAAGTCTTTATCCAGGGTCTCTGGGAATTGTGGTTGCTCATAGCATTGATTAGAATTCTTAAGGCTTTGCAAGTTATTAGTTTTGACTGATTTTTTTTCCTTGCTCAGTTCATTTTGCATCTGTTCATTCAAGTCTTCCCGGTAGTTTTTGCTGAAAAGACAGCCTCATGTTTTCTCCAGGTTAGATTTTCAATACTGGCTTCAAATGGGATTTTCTGCCCGGAGTACTGAGTTTGTCTGGACAGCCTGTTCTTAAGTGTTTGGTTCACAGGGAGACTTGGGTTTGGGTGGTGACCTTACAAGTTAAATGTTTCAGGCTCAGCCTACCATGGCATTTCCCAAAGGCAGACATTTGAATGTAGTCCTTTAACTCAGCTGTTCAGATCATTCTTATGTTCCGGTCACAATTAATCACCACTTTCCATTTAAGGGAGCTGTAAGCTGTTGGATAGACGTGCCATCCGGGAGCTTAATGTGAGAGATTGGATGAATTTTTACCAGCCAGGGTGGGGTAACGGGTCACCCAAAGAGTATAATCAGAAGACCAAAGGGATTGAAGAAAGCAGTGCTGTCCCTGTCATTTATATTGCGCCTGAGAATCAAAGAAAGGATAAAGTACTACCCTTTTGCCTGTGAATTAAAGATTAGCTATGAACTACAGAGCCCCAAACTCTCCTTTTGCCCCTGAATCATGAAATCTATAGAATTGAGGCCGCTGGCAACCCTAGAGTTTAGGAAATATTGAAGAGCTGGGAGAAACACTGGAAGAATAATAATGGCAACTAATGCTTCTGTACCTCTCTAAATTCCATGGCCATTTTCCCCCCATCTACCTAGAGAAGGAGAAAGTACAAACAGTGCCATCCCCAATGTAACAGATGGGGAAACTGAGGCAGAGGGATGAAATGAATGGCTTACGGTGATGCAGCTTATAGTAAGTGTCAAAGATGCCTCTAAAATGATGTCTTTCCTTATTTACCTTTATGAACTCCATGAGTTAACCAGCTGATCACCATGTTTCTCCTCCTACAGAGGAGAGGACTTGGGTTTAAATCCTATTGGGTTTATGTTGTGAAAAATAATATAAACTCATATATGTTTTGTGACATAAACCAAGATATAAACTGGTCATTTAACCTCCTTAGACTTCACTTCTCTCAACTATAAAATGAGGGGTTGAATTAGATGGCCTTTGAAGATCCTCCCAGCTTTCTATCTCTGGTCCATACCTTTGGGTTGTCCTTTCTCAACATCTCAAAGGTTTTGCTTCTTCTTACCCATTTCTTGGAGTCCTTTATTTCCTCCAGAGCTCAGCTTACAAACTGCTTCATAGCCATTTTTTCTGACCTTCATCCTCCTCCAAAAAGTAAAAAATGAACGTTTTAAAATGTATTGGTTATTCCCCCCATTAGAATCTGTGCTTCCCGGGGACAGGGATCACTTTGTTTGTCTTTGGATTCCCAACTCCTATCACAACCAATCGACCAACATTAATTAAGTGCAATGTGTTTAGGTTCTGGGGAATTGTAGACAGATGAAATGATCATTGACCTCAACTTACACATATACATCTTGGTATATTCAAAGGCCATTTTGGGGGAGCTCTAATACCTGGGGAGGGATCAGGAGAGGTCTCACGTAGAAGGTGGTAGTTTGAGCAGCGTTTAGAAGGAATCTGGGCATTCTAGGAAGCTGAGGAGAGGAAGGGGAGAATTCTAGGCACACTTGAAATGCGTTCTAAGAGTTTCTTTTTCCCTGTGTGCTTTATGGTTAATTTGGAGAAAGAAGGGCCACAGTGAAATAATTGGTGAATAAGATGCCATTCATTATGTACAATAGAGATACTGCTATAATAGCCAGGAGGCAGACCTTCATCTTCTGGTTCAAAAGCCCAACATGTTTTCCATTGAACCTCCCTGTATCAGATTTATTATAGGCAACTAGGTGCATATATCTGGATGATACTACCAGCTGTATGACCGATTATGTTGTACAGACAAAAGGAAAAGGATGAGGAGCAGCTAAGTAGCACAATATGGATAGAGAGCCAGGCTTAGAGTTGGGAGTTCAAAACTAGCTTCAGACACTTCCTAGCTGCAAGACCCTGGGCAAGTCACTTAATTCCAATTGCCTAGCCCTTATTGCTCCTCTGCTTTGGAAACGATTCTTAGTATCAATTGTAAGACAGAAGGTAAGGGTTTATTTATTTTATTATTATTGCTATGAAAGATTTTATTTTTCCTGTTAGATATAATAACAATTTTCAACATATCTTTTCCAAAATTATAAGAGCCAAAATTGTCTCCCTCCTTC
This sequence comes from Monodelphis domestica, assembly GCF_027887165.1. Taxonomy (NCBI): domain Eukaryota; kingdom Metazoa; phylum Chordata; class Mammalia; order Didelphimorphia; family Didelphidae; genus Monodelphis; species Monodelphis domestica. Next base: position 59,323,333 of record NC_077232.1, on the reverse strand, counting down.
CCTTCCCTCCTCTAGGAGATGGTAAGCAATTTGATCTGGACCATAGATGTATTATCCTGCAAAACATACCTCCATATTGGTCATTGTTGCAAAAGAATATTCATAAAACCAAAACCCTAAAATAAAAACAACAAATGTGCAAGGTAGTAGGCTTTGATCTGTATATGACTCCAACAGTTCTTTCTCTGGAGGTGGATAGCACTCTTGACCATAGTCATAAGGTGGTAAGGGTTTAAAGGGGGGGGGGGGGGAAGAATGTGTTTGAGGTTCATATCCCTACGAAGAGAAGATGAGCTCTTTTTATTTTTGAGGAGGGAGAGGAAAGTGCTGCCCACATTTGTCCTTCAATCCATCTTTCTTTAAGGGAGCTCAGTGTAAAAGGGCACTTGATCCAGGACTAGAACCTGGGCTCACATTCCCACATTGATTTCAAACAGTGTTACTGTTCATCAATTTTTGTTAGAGATATGTAAAGTTCTAGACCAAAGACATGACTTCTAGACTTCATTGTGACACTTGACTCATTGGCCTTTCTGGACCTCAGTTTACTGAACTGTAAAATAAGCGGGTTTGAATTTTCACAATTTTTAAAGATAGCTGTAACATTAATTCTCGAGTTTAGCTTTTTCTTTTTATATCCTGTCTCCTCATCTGCATTTTGACTGACTTTGAATACTTTGGTCTCTTTTGTTTCCTGGACAAATTGCTTAAGGTAACAGAATACTTCTCTGTTGCGGAGCTGGAAAGGATCTTAAAAAGAACATCATCTCGTCCAACTCCCTCACCCTGTCTGTGAGGAAACTGAGGCAGTTAACATAGGCTGTCTGTGTAATATGTGGCAAGCACTCCAAATTGCTAAGTGTGGTTACAAAAGCTAACCTGATTAAAGGAAACTAAAGGAAATCTGTAGCTGATCCAGGATACAATCACTGGAACTTAAGAGCCCCCTTTTGGAAATGACCTAATGAAATCAGCATCCAGGTACAATATTGACAGAGATGGAGGCTGCTGTCCTAGGAGCTGGCAGGTCTCCTGGAGTCCCAGGGGTTGATGAAGCTGTTCATCATTTTTTGATATGATTTTTCTTTTACTTAACAACTCTGAGTTGGTTGTTTTTATTTTTTTTAACTTTTTAAATTATCAAGCCAAACGTGTTTCCATATAATCTTACAATAATGTAATAATCTTAAAAAACCAACCCCCAATATATACCCAAATAAACATGTGATAAATCATATATTTTGATCTATATTCCGACTCCCACAGTTCTTTCTCTAGAGGTGGATACCATTCTTTGTCATAAGTCCCTTAGAATTGTCCTGGATCATTGCATTGCTGTTAGTAGCAAAGCCTCTCACATCCAATAGTTCCAAATATTGTTGTTACTGTGTACAATATTCTCCCGGTTCTGCTTATTTCACTCTGCATCAGTTCATGTAGATCTCTCCATTTCTTTCTGAAATTATCCTGTTAATCATTTCTAATAGCGCAATAGTATTCCATCACCATCGTATACCACAATTTGTTCAGCTGTTCCCTAATTGAGGGACATCCCTTCAGTTTCCAATTCTTGGCCGCCACAAAAAAGCACAGCTATAAGTATTTTTATACAGATGGATCCATTCCCATTTTGGTTGTTTTTATTATAATAGTAATAATAATACTACCATAATAATTCTAATAGCTCACATTTAGCTAGAACTGTGAGATTTATAAAGGCTTATAGCACTATCCAAATATAATGCAAAGCTTCACTGACATCCGTTACTGCTTTTGATCTTCACAGGAACTGGGTGAATTAGGTATTTTTGTTTTCATTTTACATGTGAAGAAACTGAGGCCTCGAGAGGGTTTCACAGCTACTGAGCATCTGAAGCCAGATTTAAATTCAGGTCTTAAGTCCAGCATGGCTTCCTACACTGCAGATGGTATTTTTTTTCAGGGGGCCCCAGAGTGCATCTTTTTGCTTCTGAGTCACAAATAACTGAGCCAGAAGCCTTTGCTTTTGTCAGAACCATTGCAAATGCCTCTTTATGGAATGGATGTAACTCTGTGCCCTTGAAGGCTGTGTCAGTACAGCTCCAATAGATTCTCTTCATCTAGATCAGCTTCAAGGGAGCTCCCAATGCTAGACTGACTTGGTTTTTAGTTTGGGACCAAATTATTAACAAGTCTTTACTAGGGACCTACTATGTTCTGTGCAGTCAGTCAATAAGCATTTATTTGGCAACTGCTGCATGCTCTCCTGTGCTAGGTACTAGGGAGCCAAAAATGACACAGTCACTGACTTCTAGGGGCATTCTGTTGGTACCTTTTACATTCCACTGGCCCATTTAGCAAAGTAAAAAAGGACTCATCAGAGAAGAGTGGCTGTCAGATTTTTTTTGTGTATTCAGTGAAAATACCTACTTTAAGGCATAGTAGAGGTATAACTTATCTCATTTGATCCTTATAACAACCCAGTGAGGTAGATGCTACTATGATCCCTATATAACAGATAAGGAAACTGAGGTTAAGTGATCTGTCCAGGGTCACACAGCTAGTAAGTGGCTGAGGTGGGATTCAAACTTTGGTCTTCTTGAGTTCAAGTTCAGCCCTTTATCCACTGTATTTCCTAGCTACTGTAGAAAGGAAAGAGGGAGCTCGTTAAATGGTAGTGGGAGATCCCATAGGCATAGAAATTGATTTGGCTATTAGGGAAAATCTCTACAGATTGGGCAAGAAGACATCGCCCAGGTGGGGGAATGGGAGGTGGGAGTGAGGGAGGCTAGAAGGGCGGGGGAGACAGACATGGAGAAGCCTAAGCTTTGGGAAGATGCTACACTTGCTTCAGCTTGAGATAAGACCTTTTGTGTGTTCCTTCTGGCTCTTTCTGGCATCAGCCAATCGATAGACTGCCTTGTATAGTGGCTACTCGAATATCCATCAACATTTGTAAGATGCCTTTAGAGAGTGATATTTGACTTGAAGCCCGTTGATTCAGGAAAAAAAACCCAACATTTTTTTAAACACCATAAACCTGATTAGGAAGGGTTTTATTTTGAGGGAGGGAGTGGTTTAAAAATAAAAGTATTTTTAAAAATAAAAATAAAAGTCTCTTTTGCAGTTTTTTGGATCCCTTCTAGACTTCAAGACCAGATTCCTTTAATGTTCTATAAGAGAAACCATCTGAGGAATGTAGCACCTGCGGGGGTGGGGGTAGGGGTAGGGATGACGGTATGTACACGGCAGCATGTGCCCAAAGGACTTTGGGTGTAAGCAGTGTGTGGGTGGCTTCACAGACTTTTTTGGAGAGTTCTAAGCCATGGCACCTGCAAAATACTGGAGGGGCCAGGGTAGGGTCTAAGCCGCTAGGATTCCACAGCCCGAAAGTACACTCACTCAGCAAGATTCTCTCTCCACTTGCCCCAGGACAGGTTTTCTTTGGCAGGTGGGAAGCAGACAGCCACATTCGCTGGCTTGGAGCTGGCATCATCACTTGGAGAGAGCCTTCTCCCCAGAAGCATTCAGGGGCTCTCTGGCTGCTGTGATTTCCTGGCTGTGGCATGAGTGCTGTATATACTTCATTCTGGAGACTGGAGGACTCAGAAGGACTGGGGTGTCGAGACTTAGAAAAGAACGTGGATTATCCACTGGGAATGTTTCTGAAGAAACCCGTGACCAGGTCCTGCCCCGTCTGGGACATAGATGATGTTCAGGAAATGCTTGTTGATTGATTGATTTCCATAAACAAGATATTGGTATAGCTGAATGATTAAAAAAATCTTCATCTATTACAGATATGGGTGGTACAGTAGATAAAGTGTAGTTGGGAGGACCTGGGTTCAAATCTGGATTCTTGTGTGACCCTGGGCAAGTCACTTAATCCCAATTGCCCATTCCTTACTGCTGCTCTCTGTTTTAGAATTGTGACTAAGACAGAAGGCAAGAGTTTAAGAAAAATGCCAAATCCTAGGAATAGCAAGTAGGATGATCTGGCTTAAATGCAAAATAAGTAAAGAGGGAGAATATAAAGTAAGCCTGGAAAGGTAGGCTAGAGCCAGATCATAAAGGTCTTTAAACGAATACATTTGAAATTTATCCTTGAGGCAACTGGGAGCTACTGAAGTTTCTTGAGCAAGGAAGTGGCATAATCAGACTTGGATTTTAGCTCATCAGTGGGAGAGGAGAGAGACTTGAAGCCAAGAATGAAAATTATATAGTTGTTACAGTAGGTAGTGTAGATATGAAGCAACAATGGCTTGAACTAGTCAGTCTGTTAGCCTTTGAGTGGAGAGACTCGGAAGGATGTAAGCAACAAGATTTGGCAACTGACTGCTGACATTCTTCCCATTCTTTATAAATCCATCCTGTATCCATCCTCCACCCAGAGCTGCTGAATTGATTATTAAAGCATGAGTCTCAGACCTCTCTCTTGCAAATGTTTTGTTTTTTTTTTCCCTCCTTGTGGCCTCTAGGATAAAACACAAACTATTTCCTTGGTCTTTATAGCCCTTCATAGTCTGGCTCCAACCAGTCACTCTTCCTAGGCTAATTAGATCTTATTCGCTGTCCCACATTTTCAAACTGGCCTCCTTGCTGTTACTTACTCCAGTCTTCATGGGCTGTCCTTCCTTGCCTTGCATCTTAGAACTCTTGTCACCCTTCAAGGCTGAGCTCAAGTAATTCCTTATCTTCCTCCAGTGGTTCCTGTTCCCCTTTGCCTGCTACATTCTCATTAAAAATGATATGTTTAGGGAGTAGCTAGGTGGAATAGGAGCCAGACCTAGAAATAGGAGGTCCTGGGTTCAAATCTGTCCTCAGACACTTCCTAGCTGTGTGAACCTGGGAAGATCACTTAATTCCCATTGCCTAGCCCTTACCATTCTTCTTACCATTCTCCCTTGGAACCAATATTCAGTATTGATTCTAAGACAGAAGGTAAGGCTCTGTTTTCTCCTTGTTTACTTCCCTTAATTCCTGGCCAAAAAGTACTAGTTTCTTGAGGGTAGGCTCTATTCATTTTTCTCTTGGTGTCCCTGAGGGTCTTGCACATAGTAGGTACTTCTTGGGATTTTAGAGAGTTCAAGGTATGAGGGACTTCAGGCAAGCAAGTCAGATGTCCTCCTTTTATAGAGGAAGAAACAAAGGCACAGGGATTATGAGCTCCTTGAGAGTAGGGATGTCTCTTTGCCCTTCTATGGAACATTAGCACTTAGCACAAAGCCTGGCACATATTAGTCAATCTATGCTTGTTGACTTGACTTGATTTTTCTCAAGGTTTTACAGCTAATAAAGGGTTTGATTTAGAATTTGAACCCAAGTCTTCCTGACTCTCAATGTCCTGGGCCATTGGATTCTGGTATTTGGGAATATTTTAGAGCAATGGGGCAAATTCAAATAGAAATAGGGTCCATTAACTCTTTGAAGCCATCTATTAATTTAGCTTTAAGATGGAATGTTAATTGTGTTATTCCATTTTTATTTATTTTGTTAAATATTTCCCCATTACATTTTAATCTTGTTCAGGCTGCTCTGAGAAGGGGTGCCAGAGTATGCTTGACACTTCTGTTCCAAAGAATTGGATTTTCTTTGTGATGTACTCAGGCTCTATCCAGGGTAAGGGCTGGGGTGGAAAAGACTGGGTAAGAGCAACAATAATAGTTCTTTCATACATAGTCGGCTAACAGCACTCGCTCTTATTAGTAACAGTACAATTGAATTATGACTTGCTAATATATGTGATTCATGTGGATTCCCATTGGTGCCATCTATCAGGTGTTGGTAGAAGAATTTAGTTCTTATCAGTTCTTTTTCACATTGTTTTTGCTTCATTTGTTAATTCTACTTTTTTTTCCCCTGGAGTTTGTAGACTGATTTGCATTGAATCTATTTCCATTCTGCCACCCTTTATTTAAAGAACTGAGTCATGGGATTCTGCTTTTTTTTTTTTTGGTAGAAGATATTCATAATTAGTGCTGTATGTTCAAGCTAAGATGTCATCACTACAAATTATATTTATGGAATGCCACATGTATGTTATACCCTTTATTGAATCACAGAGCAAGTTTTCTCCTTCTCACACAAAATCACCCTTCTGATGTTTGAGAGCCATCATGCGTGTCTTCCCATATGCTTCTCCTCCCTTTCCCCACAAGCTTTCTCTTTTTCAGGTTTAATATCCTCAGTTCCTTCCAACATTGAGACAGCCTTGTGTAATGTAAAGAGGGATGACTGGAAGAAGGACACTGTGGATTTGAATTCTGACTCTCTCCTTACCTCTGTGGCCACGGGTAGTAAACCACCCTCTTTGGACCTCTGTTTTTGTCTGTAAAATGAAAGAGAGGGACAATATGACTTCAAAGGACCCTTTCAATCCCAAATCTATGATCTTCCCACTTTTTCATCTATAGCAGCTTTGTTCCCTTTTGTCATTTTGCTCTTCTTCTGTGATAACATGGTAATTTGTCAATATACCTCCTGAGATGTATTATCAGGACCAAGATTCTCCACTGCAGATGCCCTGGTAGCAGGGCAGAGGACACTTCCTTTATTCTAATCTAGACACTCAACTTTCATAAGCAGAAACTAAGATCACAGGTTTTTTTTTGTTGTTGTTTTGTTTTGTTTACTGTAACAGTTATTCTGTAAACTTCTTTCTAGCCATAGTCTGTACTTGGTGCATTTGATTACATGCCCCCCCCCCCACTCCCCAGTATACATCTTTACATTTAGTCCTAACTATATTTGTCTTTGTAGTTTTGACTCATTATTCCAGCTTGTCACGATTTCTCTGCATCTTGATTGCTTCATCTAGGATATTAACTTCTCAACATTATGGCAACTGACAGTTTGTTTAGAGGGAAAGGAACTTTGTTAGGTCTAAGTGATGTAAGAGAATGTAATAGGTCAACTTAAATACCTTACTCCTGTTTGAGGGCCACTGGAGAACAGGAACTGTTTTGGCTTTCAAATTTTTTAAAATCTCCATCACTTGAGCACAAGGGCTGACTATAGTGGTTACTTAATGTTTGTTGACTGGCCAAAAGAGCAGAGATCAGAGCATATATACCCAAATAATTCTATAGTATTTTGGAAAGGAAAATCTCCTGTTCTTTCCTTTTTCACTTTTATTCTCTCATCCAAGTAAAGAGATAGTAATTTTGGGAAGGAGGAAACAGTAACCACTGAGGGAAGCAAAGAATTCTGATCCCTGAACTGTGCTCTTGGAAAGAAATTAAAGATTCCAAAAGGTGGAAGAAAGGTGAGAGGGCAGTACAGACACGGGACAGCCACTTTTGCAAAGGAGGACATGACTTGTTTGGCTTGAATGGAGAGTTGTGTGAAAGAGAGAGAGTAATAGGAAATGAGATTTGTTCCCCAGTAGAGATGGCAATGGTTATGATTTTGTTGATTAGAAGAAATAGGAAATGGACCAAAGATCGCAAAGAGGGAAAAATGGCTCTTGGAGGACATTTGGAAACTCAGGATCAGACAATCAGTAGTCAATCAGTGTTAATAGTTGGAAAGGAATTTGGAGATAATCCTAATTTGACAGATGGGAGAATTGAGTTGTTGAGATCAATCAGTTATCAATCAACCAGCATTCTTTGAATAACTGCTATGTGTCAAGAACTGTGCTAAGCCCTGGAGCTACCAAGAAAGGGGGAAAAACATGACTTGATTTTAAGTAGTGTACAGTTTAATGGAGGAGACAGCATGTGGACAACTATTTACAGCACAATAAATCAAAAAGAGTCTCAGATGGAAGACGCTAAGACTAAGGACTGGTACGGCATCTTACAGAAGGTAAGACTTCAGCTGAGATTTGAAGGAAGCTGGGAAGCTAGGAGACATAGTAAGGTGAGTTCCAGATATGGGTTACAACTAGTGAAAACATTTAGAGTTGGGTGCTGGAGAGTCATGTGGGGAGCATCAAGGAGGCCAGTGTGACTAGATATCAGGGCCAAATTATAAAGAGATTTAAAAGCCAAACAGAAGAGTTTGCTGCATTTGATCCTGGAGCCAAAAGAGAGCCACTGGAATTCCTTGAATAATGTGTCTAATGCAGACATTCACATGTTCTTATGTTAGAGATATGAGGCTAGAATTCAGAAGAGAGGTTAGGACTGAACAAGTAGATAAGAGTCATCTGCTTAGAGTTGGGAATCAAAATCCATTGGAGTAGGTAAGATCACCAGTTGGAATAGTATGGAGGACAAAGAGTAGGGGAGCTCAGGACAGAGTCTTGGAGGAAACCCATTGTTCATGGACATGACCTGGGTGAAGATCCAACAAAGGAGACAAAAGGAATGGTCATACAAGTAGGAGGAAAACCAGTAATATCCTGAAAATCTGGAGAGAAGAGACTGTCAAGGAAAAGATAGCAATTGGCAGTATCATCAAGAAGGATGAAGAATGAGAAAAGGCCATTGGTTTTGGAGAGAGGACTGGCAGGAAAAGGTGTCACACTTATGGGACATTGGCGAGGAGATGCTTGGGTTTCTTAGGCTCTATAAAGACTGGAAGGGATTGGAAAAGACAGAAGTAGAGTGATTGAGAAATCAGCAGACCCCTTGTACTTTTAAGTTGTATTTAGTATCATCTCACATTTATAGAGCACTACACTTTTACACGTCTTATTTTATCCTGACCAATTGTGTAACAATAATTAATAATAGCTAAAATTGTGCAGTGTTTTAAGGTTTACAGAGTGCTTACAAAATGATCTCCTTCAATCCTGAATGCCATCCCATAAGGTAGATAAATGCCATTGTCCTGATTTGATTATTGGGGTTAATTGAGAATGAGAGAAATTTAATAACTTTCTTAAGGTCACAAAGTGAGTTAGGAATAGAGCCAGAACTCAAATCCAGGCCTCTTGATTCTGTTGACAAAGACAAAATTCTTTAAATTAAATATTCAATTAACTTACCATTTCTTTCCTTCCCAATATAATTTCCTTAGAAAGTAGAAGAGGAGGAGATTATTCCTTCATTGACATTATGTCAGCTTTTAAAAGTTACAGAATAATGAATATTGGAGGTGAAACAGCCCTTAGAGATCATCTGGTCCATTTCACTAATCCTCTTCAGGGAAGAAAGATACAGAGAGGCTAAATGATTTTCATTTTATCCCATCCTGTTTCAACTTTTTTTCTCTCTTCATCTTGCCCTTCTTCCATCTTTCCTCTCCTTTCCCTTCTCCCCTTCTCTCTTCTTTCCCACTTTTCCCACCAGGATGGGAATGGAGGGGCTTCTCATAGGCCCTACCCCACTCTGATTTGTCCAGCACCATTTCTAACCCTGGCCAATTCCTCCTGCTAACCTCCATCCCCTGCCCCCTTTCCCCAGAGACTTAGCATATTCATGCAGAATTTAATGTGGACACCAGAATGGCTCTAGCTCAAGTATTCTGAAGCTAGCCTCAGTCTCCCTCATAGGAGGGATTCCAGGTGCATGGCACTCTGCTTGACAATTCTGTGATTTTCTCAATTTCATATATGGCTAGTGGGAGAAATAGGAGTGGACCAGAAGTCTCCCAGATGCTCAGGCCAGGGTGCTGTTCTTGGCATCAAAATGTATTTGCAGGGAGTCTGTGTGTTTTAAGGATATTCCCTCATATGAAAAGAATAATGCAAGTTTTGGGTTCTGTGGGTATTAGAGCTTCTGATCTTCCTCTGTTTTACTTCTTTGACTCCTGGCACTGATATTTCAAGTGCTCTTTTGATTCAGCCAGTCTCTGGCCCTCCTATTTAAACAAGCGAAAGTTGAATTTACCTTTAAAAAGTTGTGATTTCAGGAGATTATTGCTTTTCTGAGAGGTTCCTTTGGGAATTCCAAGTTCTCTATAAGGTCTCAGACTATTTAAAATGTTTTATATTTTTATAATTTTTTGTTAAATTAATGATATTTTAAATAATAAATATAATTTATAAATATTTTTAACTACTTATTTATTTTTTAAAATAAATTACAGATTTGGGGCTCAAAGAGACCCTCAATATCATCTAGTTCAATCTCTTTGTTTTACAGATGAAATAGACCAAGAAAGGTTAAGCAATTTGCTGAAAGCCATGTTGAGTGACAAGCAACATCCCATAGACATCTTAAGCTCAACATGTCCAAAACCAAACTCACAATCTTTGGCCTTAAACCCTCACCTCTTCTTAACACCCTTATTTCTCCTCAGGATTCTATTATCCTCCCAATCCCCGAGGCTCTTATCTAAATGTCTTGTGGCATATCACCATCTCTCTCTCCCAATCATTGGGTTGAGTTTTGAGTTTTGCTCATTGGGAACAACTAGAGGGCATGTCAAACCATTCTCTCAATTGAGTAGGATCTTGATTGTTTCTGCCGATTCTGTAAAACAGCATGGAACATTTTGGGGGTGTGGATGGGAGAGAGAGCCTACAAATAGTACCCTAAAACTTAGTCCAGTCTAGTTCTCTTGGCTCTATCAAATCTTAATGTGTCACTGTTCTTTTAGGTTACTAGAAGAAAATTAAACCAGGCAAAGAGGGGATGGGGAATGTCTTGGTCTCCTTATTAACAGTCAGGTCACAAAAACAATTTTAACCACATTAAAGTTGAAATTTCATCTCCTTTCCCTGGCTTAGCATTTTTCTTCTGTTTTTAAGTAATGAAGAATTCTAGTGGCCAGGGTTGTTTTCCCTCTATTTTCTCTGCAGTTTAGCTTATATATCTTTAAATAGCTGTAGAGCCCTTCATTGGCTTTCAGGAAATTGGCCATCTCCATGCATGGAGAGAGATTAAGAAGTAGCTTTTTAGGACTTATTTTGTGTCTACCATTGACTTGCAGCAAACCCTTTACCAAGACACTTCTAGGCTTCAGTTTCCTCATAAGACACTCTCTAACAAATAACCCAATTAGTCCTATATTATCCAAAATAAGACCAGTTATTCCTTTTTAAAAAAAATTTAAACCTCTACCTTCCATCTCAGAATCTACTATATATTGGTTCTAAGGCAGAAGAGTGGCATGAACTGGGCAATTGGGGGTAAGTGATTTGCTCAGGGTCACCCAGCTAGATGAGACCAAATTTGAACCCAGGATCTCCTCTCTGTAAGTCTAGCTCTTGAGCCACTGAACCAACTAGCTGCTTCCAAAAGTCAGTTATTCTTAAGCATGATTTTTCACTACAGATGTTGGGAATAAACTATTTTAACCTTATGACTGGGGAGAAAAATGATATAGAAGTGTTGGTGTTGAGTAATACAGAATAATGGATTTGGACAAAATTATCCAAATTGATAAGAGGATAAACTGTTAGTGAATAGTTATCATTCAGGAAAAGTTGTGTGTGTGTTCTTGTGTGTGGATGGAATGGGGCTCACGCCAGGCCCTAAATAGAATGCTGCCTGCTTGTTTTTGCCACTACTTGGGTAACTTTCTGTTACTGGACCCTGGGGATCAGAGTTCCTCTTTCAGTATCATGGCCTTTTCCCTGAACTTCTGGCAAAATCTTCTTAGCCATTTAAAGGTTAGGGATTGCAGTACTCAAAAGACTCTCAGTCCCCCCAAAATACTTTGCCCCTTCCCATCTCCACGTGTTTGGTCCCCCTGTTCTCCCTACTTGGGATTCTTTCTCTCTGTCTCTGTCTCTGTCTTTGTCTCTTTCTCTCTGTGGCTCTGTCTGTTTCTCTGTCTCTTTGTCTCTCTGCTTCTGTCACTCTGTTTCTCTCTGTGACTCTGTGTCTCTTCCTCCCTCCCTCTTTCTGTCTGTCTTTCTGTCTCTCTCTCTCTCTGTCTGACTCTGTGTCTCTCTCTGTCTCTGTCTCTCTCCCTCCCTCCCTCTCTCCCTCTCTCTTTCTCTCTTTCCCTTCTCCTTTCCCAGCCAAAGGGGCTATTTATTGAAACCCTACTCTTATTTAAGGCTTAATCCAAACCCATCCTCTCCAGGCAGGTTTCTCCGCTCACTCTCCTCTTGGGTGCCTTTGATCCTGGATCCCTATCTTTTGTTTGTACTCTTCATGCCTTCTATCTTATCTGCATTCTGTTGTGGTCATTTATGTTGGTATCTTGTCCTTTCTTCTAGATAAAGCCTTTTAAGGACTGCAGTGTTTGTCTTCTTCATCTTTATCCCCTAGAGGGTCCAGCTCCGAGCCCAGCAAAAGCACGTCCTCAAAAGGTGCTCCTTTAAAGCGGGGGTGGGGGGGTGGTGGTAGATATGAGCCTGTAACCCAGTAAAAACACACACTGTTTTATGACCAGCAAGATCTTATGATCACAGCTTAGAGCTAGAAGGAACCCTAGAGGCCATCGGCCCTCACCCCTTCATTTTACTGATAAGGAAGCTGCAGCCCAGAAAGTGAAGGGATTTGATGAAAAGCTTACAAGGCATGATTTGATCCCAGGTCCTTTGACTCTGCTCTTTGTCAATGTTTTTTTTTTTCCACACAACATTCTATCCCAGATGATGATGCATGATAGGAATTAAGTGGGAAGCCCTTCACTAAGGTTCAACAACAAAAACCACCACCACCAAATCTACAACCAAAATTTATAGAACAGGGGAATGTATAGTTATAAAATAAGTCGCCTGACAAATGTGGAAGGGGAAGGGGGTGCAGCTTGGGTGGCTCAGTGGACTGAGAGACAGACCTAGAGATGGGAAGTATTGGGTTCAAATCTGGACTGAGACACATCCTAGCTGAGTGACCTTGGACAAGTTACTTAACCCCCATTGTCCAGCTCTTACCATTCTTCTGTCTCAGAACCAACACATACAATATTCATTCTAAGATGGAAGGTAAAGGTTTTTTTTTGGGGGGGGATTATACATACATACATATAATATTGGCCTCCACCACTTCATCAGAGGTATTCTGGGTACCATAATTTAGAAAGGATATTGGCCAGCTGAGGAATACATGGAGAGATGCCACCAGAATGACAGGGATCTTGAGAACATTGAAAGAATTAGAGATATTCAGCTTCATGGAACAAACGTTTCTTAAATGACAATGATCAGGGACAACTAGATATCACAATGAATAGAGAGCTAGGCTTAGAGTCAGGAAGCCCTGGGTTCAAATCTGGATTTAGACACATAGTAGCTATGTGACTCTGGACAAATCATTTAACTCTACTCCGTGCCCCCTTCTGTCTTAAAATTGTTAATAAGACAGAAGGTAAGGGTTTTTGATGATGTCAGCTCCATTCAAGGCATTGTGGTAGATGCTGGGGGCACAAAGTTCAGAATGAAAGTTCTTATTACTCAAGAAATTTATTATTATACTGAAAGAGAGAAATCATAACTTCACATATTTGGAGGAGGGATCAACCCGTTTTTTATCTCGAATTCTAGAAAGCAGGACTTGGAGTTCTGGGTGGAAGATCCAAGGAAGTAAATTAAAACTGTGGGTTCCTTTTGACCATGATTAGGTTTATTTCCAGGTGATCAGGGGAAAAGGAAAAGATCCTAAATATTCTAAAATATTTATAGCAGCTATCTTTGTGATGGCAAAGAATTGGGAATTGAGGAGATGCCCATCAATTGGGGAATGGCTGAACAAGACATGATGTACAATTGTGATGGAAATCTTCTGTGCCATTAAGAAATGATGGGCTAATTTTGGAAAAACATGGGAATACCTACATGAATTATGAAGAGTGAAATGAGCAGAACCAAAGGAACATTATATAAAGCAACAGAAATATTGTTTGAAGAATGATTTATGAATATCTACCTCCAGAGAAGGAACTGATGAATAGAAATAATTACGACATACTTTTTAGATATACATATATCTTTTTGTCAGATGATGCGTTCTCTAATGGGAGAAAGGGAAGGAGGAGTTAACTGGGTATTTTAATGTAATAAACAGGTACATTTTAAAAATATATTTGAATAGAATAAAAATATTTTTAATAGAACCCTAAATAAAACTTTAATAGAACCCTATATAAAATTATATTTTAATAGAATTTTAATATATTTTAATAGAAGGGAAACTAGAGCTTTGAAAAATGCAATAAGCTGCCTTGTGAGATAGTGAGCTACTTATTTTTTAGTAGGGTTCTTTAAGCAGAGGCTGAATCATCCTTTGTTTCAGATATGTATCAATCAATGTAGTGCCTGGATCTGGCACTTCCTGCTGACTCTGAGATTCCTTGATATTTGTTAGCTTGGTTCATGTAGAACTATTGGCCTTCATGAAGGTCTGTCACTGGGTGCTGCCTCTAAATTTATAATCCTAGGATTGTTTACCTTTATATTCATTGCTCTTTCTGAAAAAAATTCGCTAGCCACTTAGGGTTCTAAATTAACTGAAAGGAGTTCCCTGCTGTCTGGCCCTTGGTCCTACTTGTGTCCCAGTTAAACTCTTTTTCTTTATTGTGTTCTGAGTGTCCTTTAGTTTTGGAGTTTTCCTTAAATGGTTGCATAAGCCAGCTCTGGACAAATATCCAAGAGAGACTTCTGTACTCTTTCTTATTTTCTGCTTTCCATTTCTCCAGAAGCCCCATTTTTGTTCTCATCTCTAGTCTACTGAGTCACTAGCATCCCTCTCTCTGAAGTGCCCCCTCCATTGGAGCAAGGAATTTATGTATCTTAAGTTTCCCAAAAATCTTCCAGCATTCTCAGTACCAATATTAGTATAGACCTTAGCAGATCTGCAACTCCATGACATTTCTCTTAAGTCTACCTCAGCCAGACTGTTTAAGCCACACAGATTTTGGAAAGGGTTTTTATTTTGCCACAAAGACTCATTGTAGACTGTTCTCCGAAGACACTGGGCCAATATGCTGTGGCAGCCAGAAAGGCCCACAAAATGCTGGACATCAGGAGAGGAATTAGAAAAAAACAGAAAACACTTTCCTCCCCTGGACTGGACTGGGGTATGTTTGTACCTGGGATGCTCAGTGTCCCTTGGGTTGCTGCTCCCTGGGGACACATGGTAGGACTAAAATAGAGTGTCAGCTAAAATGGATGGGATGGGGGCTCCCTGAGGGCAGACTAAAAAGATGATGATATTTCATACTGGAAAGTTATTGGCTGAGAGAGAATTCTTCTTTCAGAGTACGTGGCACCCACCTTTTACTTTTTTCTTTTGTGAAAAAGTTCTTTGAACCTTAAAAAAGCCCAATATTGTTACTTACCAATGAACCCAGTCCTCTCTCTCTCCTCTTTAGTGGAGTAAAACAATTACCATCGTGTGGCTCTGTTTGAAATTGGACTCATCATTGTGTACCCATTTTCTATCTCTACCCCCCTTCCATAGACCTTGCTCTTCTGTCATATCCTCTGAAGTCAAGATTGGTCACTCCATGGGCCAACTTCTGAAGTATTGCAGTATTTTTTTAATTGCATTTTTGTGACCATCAGTTAAGTTTTCTTGGATTTCTTTATCTTTGCTTTTTATCATTTCATGCAAATCTTCCTGGATTTCTCCGAATTCTTCATATTCATTGTTTCTTATGGTGCAATAATAATTGGTTACACTCCCAGGCTTTAATTTGTTTAGCTATTGTCCCATAGTCTTTCCAGTTCTTTGGTATTACCAAAAAAAAGTTACTATAAATATTTCTGTACATATGGTGCCTTTCCACTGTCTTTGACCTCCTTGGGGATACATGCCTAGTAATGGTATTATTGGGTCAGAGGCTTTACACAGTTTAGTGATTTTTTCCAGTCATATTCCAAATTGTTTTCCAGAGCAGATGGACCAACAACTTTCCCTTCAGGACTATCTATGCTCCTCTCATCCTTCTAACATTGATCACTTCCTACCTTTTTGTCACCTTTACTCCTCTGCATGAGAGGTGAAAGCAAAGAGCTGTTTTAATTTATATTTTTCACGAGGAATAGCCTCTCATCTGGTTGTTTATAAGCAGACATTTTCTTTTTTATTTTTTTAAAGCATCTCATTGATATCTTTTGAGGATTAGAATTATTTTTTATAAGTGTAAGAGGATATTTGTTAATTGAGAGTTAATTAAGTAAGAGTTCAGTAGGAAATAGTTAAGTAACATAAGTTATTTAACAAATATCCTATCACATAAGTCAGTGTTTTGTATTTTTTATTGATACAAAAAACTTTTCCTTTTTTTTTGTCCTTGAGATTTCCCATTTTCTTTTTTATATTTCCTCCAATTACATTTAAAATTTTTAATATTCATTTAAGACATTTTTTTGAGTTTTAAATCCTCTCCCTCTCTCCTTCCCTTCCCTTTCCCCTCCCTGAGATGCTAAGCATTCTAATTTAGATTTTACATGTGCACTCATGTAAAACATTTTTCCATATTAGGCATTTTGTAGAAGAGATCACAAACAAAAAATGAAAAAAAAAAGAAGAATGCTAACTTTTGTCTTCTGTTTATTTATTTCCCCCAGCCATTGTTGTTCAGGGTGCCTTCTTCCATTGTACTGTAGTCCAATTTTTTTTTAATGATGTGATCTTTTATGCTTAGTTCATGTGCCCTTTGGGTCTATATTGTGGTATAAGATGTTGGTATAAGCCATATTTCTGCTAAATTACTTTCTACTTTTTCCTGTAGTTTTTCTCCATTTGTAATCAAGTGAGAGTCTTCATTCCCATGGTTGCTGTTCTTTCTTTTATGGAACATTAAGATGTCCCACTGAATTACTTCTGTATGCTAAGCCCATTTGATTAATCAATTCATCTGGTTTTTTAAGCCTATACCAAATAGTTCTAATTATTACTGTTTTATAATATGGCTTCTCCTCTGGTAATGCTAGCCTGACTTTTCTCCTTAAAAAAAAAAAAGCCTTTTTTTTTTAGATCTTTGACTTCTTATTCCCCCAGATGATGTTTAATATTATTTTGTCAATTTTTATGAGGTTAACCTTGAAGGTTTGGTATGATACCATATCTATCCTTTACTTTCCATTCCCATTACTACTACCCTAAGTCTAGGACCTGATCCTGTCAAGTTAGAGCAGAGGTTCTTAACCTTTAGTCTATGGACCACCAAGGGTCTGAGAATAGATTCACAGAGTTCCTGAAGTTGGTTAAGAGCAAATTACATCATTACTTCACTAACCTCTAATTGAAGTTTAACATTTCTCTCTGAGAGAGGTCCATAAACATCACTCTGCTACCCACGGGGTCCATTATACACAAAAAAGACTTAATCATCGTTGAAATGAGGCTCCCCTTCCTCATTACTATTAGAAATCACTTCTGAACAACTGCCACCAATAGTCAAGCCATCAGTCCGTAAACATTTATGAAGTGCCTTCTAGGTGCTAAGTGCTGGAGACGATACAGGGAAAGGCTTCAGAAGACAGATCTAGTTCTCAAGGAGTTCACAGTCTAACGGAGAAGACAACATGCCAACAACTAGATACAGACAAGCTACAATCAGGATAAAGAGGAAATTATCAACAGAGGGGAAGGCACTAGAGTTAGGAGATTAGGAAAAGCATTTTGTAGAAGGAGGGACTTGAAGGAAGCCAGGGAAGCCAAGAAGCAGAGGTGACGAGGGAGAGAGTGTTTTTGTATCAGGGCTGTCCAATATGTGAAAATGCCCAGAGCTGGGAGATGGAGAGTCTTGTTCAGGGAACAGCAAGGAGCCCAGTGCTACTGGATCTAAGAATACTTGGCAGGGACGTGGGTTGGGGACAGGTGTAAGAAAGACAAATAGGCAGAGCTCTGGAACTGGCAGTACCCTCTAGATTGGTCCCGCTTTCAGCTCAGCCTTGATAGCCATCATTTGTAGAGAAGGGACCAGTTATCTTCATCCGTGATCATTCACTGGGTTGGCAATCCAGCCTAATGGAAGCAGTGAGGCTCCCTGAAGGGGATCCAGGAGACAATGTGTGCAAAGCAGATCAAACCACCACCACCACCAACAACAACCATCTTGAATTCCCTTTAGACCCTGATGGAGATAATCTGGAACCCTGTTCCCCAGAGCTTTTAGAATAGCCCAGTGCCCTCAGCCATCATCCTAAGAAGCAACCCTTCTGGAGATGCTCCTGGCTAATTACTCCTGTAGGTGCTAGAACTCCAGTTACTGAAGACTCAGAAAAAAAGTTCTTGTTACCTAAGTCTTTGGCATGGTCCATTGGTTTAACCAAGAGAACTTTATCAGGAGATATAAAGAAGAGGTGGGATTAAATGCCCCTGAACCCTAAAGACAATATGACTTTTCATCCTGTTTGCAGCAGAAACCTTCCACATGTATTGTCTCCTTCAGAATATGAGGGGTTTTTGGAGAGCAAGGACTGCCTTGCCTGTCTATTTGTATCTCCAATGTTTTGTAAAGAACAGATAAGAGGAGGCAGCTAAATGGCTCAATGGATAGAGAGCCAGGTCTGGAGATGGGCAGCCCTGGTTTCAGATGTGAGCCTCGACACTTCTCAGCTGTGTGAGCATGAGCAAATCACTTAGCCCCAATGGCCTTGTCCTTGGAACTAAGATCTTCTGTCTTGGAACTAAGATCTAGTATCCATTCTAAGACAGAAGGTAAGGATTTAAAAAAAAAACAACCACATAGTAAATGCATCAATCATTCATCATTTATTCATGAACCCTTGAAATTGAGTTAATATAGTAGGCTGCTAATTTTTCAGCCTTCAATCTCCTCCCTCCTCTAGTCAACCCTGTTCTACTAAAATTATTTTTCTTAGAATACTATTTTAATCATGTTATCTCAGTACTTTGAGGAACGTCAAGGATCTTGTATTCCTTTGTAATCTGATTATTTATCTAAATCTTATGAAGTTACTTGAGGTTCTGAGATATTAAAGAGACCCCTTCTTGAAACCATGTTTTTAAATGCATAAAATAAAATACTCTGGGTTACAAGGGAAACCAATCCTATTGAAATACAGTTATTGGGTATATATAACCCAGATTGAATTGCTTGTCAGCTCTGGGAGGGGGTGGAGAAGGAAGGAAGTGGAGGGAGGGTGACAATTTGGATCATATAATTTTGGAAAACTTATGTGAAAATTTGTTATTACATGTAGTTGGTAAAATAATATGTCGTTATAATTATTAGAAATAATAATTAAAGAAAACAGGGGACAGCTGGGTAGCTCAGTGGATTGAGTGCCAGGTCCTGGGTTCAAATATGACCTCGGACACTTCTCAGCTGTGTGACGCTGGGAAAGTCACTTAACCCCCATTGCCTAGCCCTTACCACTCTTCTGTCTTGGAACTAATACACAGTATTGATTACAAGACAGAAAGTAAGAGTTTTTTTTTTTAAAGAAAACAATTTTAAATGCATTAAGAATTACAGTTATTGGGGCAGCCAGATAGCACAGTAGATAGAGCACCAAACTTCGAGTTGGGAGGACCTGGGTTCAAAACTGACTCCAGACATTTCCTAGCTGTGTGGTCCTAGGCAAGTCACTTAACCCTAATTACCTACCTCTTATAATTCTTCAGTCTTGGAACTAATACTTAATATTTATTCTAAGACAGAAGGTAAAAAAAAAAGAGAAAAGAAAGTTATCAACCTAGGGAAAAAAGAAAAACAAGTTCACAAAATCCATATTGAGAACCCTTGATCTATAGTCATTCCTACCTGAAATGGGCACAAGCACATTTCAAATTATAAAGCACTGTGTCAATACAAACTATTATTTTTATTGTTAATAAATGTGTCTTGAAAGAACAATTGGTCTGATCTGTCCCATCACTAGCTACCTTTCTTCTAAACCTTAGCACTGGGAGCAAGCTTGGGTCAACTCGTACCAATTGTCTCTGAACAGGAAAGCCGCTCTCACCGGGACCCCACTTCCCTCTCTTTTCTCCTCTTCCATCCCCCAACACCCACCACAAAGCAATCTATCCATTCTCTGTTTAAAGACTTGCAGGACTAGATGATTTACTACCTCTTGAGGCAGCTTTTTCCAATTCTGCATGGCTATGTCAGGCAAAGGTTTTTCTGCTACAGAGTCAAAAATAGGCCTGTCTGCATTTAACTGATTACTCCCTGGCACTGAGTCGAACAAATCTAATCTTTCTAGGTGAAGGTCCTTTAGGTGCTCAAATAGCTACAATCTTTCCATTTTCCCTGTTCCTTCAGGGAAGTCTTTCCTTTTAGGTAGCATTGTGGAAAAAGTACTGGTCCAAGAGTCAGGGGAGACCTGAGATTAAATCTTCCCTCAAGCACTTATTAGATTTGTGACATTGGCAAGTCACTTCCTCAGTTTCTTCATCTGTCAAAAGGAGACAATAACTACCATTTCCCCAGGGACTCTTCTGAGATTGCAAAAGGGAAAAATGAATTCAAAGTGCTTCATAAATCATAAAGAACTACATAAATATTAATCATTATTGTTATTTATTATTATTTTAAACTCTTACTTTCTGTCTTAGAATTGATTCAAGTGATGATTCTAAGACAGTAGGATGGTAAGATCTAGGCAATTAATCTAAGGTTAGGCAATTAATCTAAGGTCAGATTTGAATCCAGGACCTCTCTATCTACTAAGCCTCCTAGATGCCTCCCACCATTATTATTATTAATAATAAAATATAATCAGTTTCCTTGACAGTCTCATCTGGCATTATCTCCAAGTCTCTTTCCTTCCTTGTCATTCTCTCCTGGATCTCTTAGCTCAGAGTTTTTCAGTGTTCATCATAAAATGTACTCCATGGAAGAAGAGAGCATCACTGTCACTCGCCTCCCTAGATTCTTCATTCACATAAGAACAATAACTCCCTTAATTCCGCCCCACTCTTACACACACACACACACACACACACACACACACACACACATACACATGCACGCACGTGCGCAAAGTTGATGCTGTCTTAGCATGTTGTTAATTTATTTTGTCTGCTCTATTATCTTCTATCATCATATTGAACAGGACATCCACAAAATCTTGTGCTAATCATTCCTTCCCATTCTTGTACTTGTCTGGGTGATTTTTTTTTAAATTTTAAACATTATTTTATTTGGTCATTTCCATACATTGGTGATTTTTAAAAAAATCTAAGTGTAGGTTTTTCCTTTTTTATCCCCTATTGCATTTTGTCCTAATTGACTTGCTATTATAGTGACTCACATTTATATAGTTTTAAGATTTGTAAAGCCCTTTCATATTGTTTACATTTTACAGATGGAGAAACTGAGGCTCTGAACAGTTTAGACAGTTTGTTCACTGCCATACAGTGTGTGTCTGATGCAGAATTTGATCTGTCATCTTCTGACTCCAAGTCTAAGATTCCCTCAG
This sequence comes from Monodelphis domestica, assembly GCF_027887165.1. Lineage (NCBI taxonomy): Eukaryota > Metazoa > Chordata > Mammalia > Didelphimorphia > Didelphidae > Monodelphis > Monodelphis domestica. The sequence goes on along the minus strand of NC_077232.1, from coordinate 59,302,164 downwards.
CTTTGTCAGATTGCTAGTCTAGCCTGTCAGCCTCTTTATTTTTCTCCTGAATTATGTCCAGATGCTGCATGAAGCCTTTCCAGAATAACTTTTCTGTTTGCTTTAGTTATCCCTAAATACTTGTGTATCAGATGCTGAATAAAGCTTGCCTAACCTTTAAACTTTTATCTCCTTAAGGGAAGAGACTGGTTTCTTTCTTTCTCTTACTCCTTCTGATATTCTGCAAAGTCTGCTTTTTATAGAGCACATACTTTCCTAGGGCAAGAGGGAAAGGAGTCTGGATTCCAGCTCTACTACTTCTAGCTGTGTGACAACTCCTCTGAGCCGCAAGTTTCTGCATCTGTGAAATGGCAGAGTTGAATGAGGGGATCTTGAAGGAGTCTTCCAACTCTGAGTCTCAAGGTTCGATGAGGGAGATTCAAGTCCGGTCAGGCCATCAGCTCTTCACCATTGAATGAGTGCCCTCTGCGGGGCAGACCCTGGGGTGTCCTAAGGTTTCAAATAAAGAACAATTCCTATTCTCAACAAGATGGCTCAGGGGATAGATGGGAGCTTGTGGGTTCCAATCTGGACTCAGACACTTGCTAGTCTAGTACTTTACACTTATCTCATTTGATCCTCATGATAATTTTGTAAGTTAAGTGCTATTATTACCCCCATTTTACAGATAAAGGGACTGAGGTAGAGAGAGATTAAATGACTTGCTCTGGGTCACATACCTAATAAGTATCTGATTTAAAATCTGAACTCAGATTTTCCTGATTCCAGATAAGAGGACAGTATCAACTGTGTCACTTAGATGTCTAAGAATCTTAAGAATCCAGGGCAAGGCAGGTGGAGAATGGGAGTACATACAAATGCATTTTTTAAAAAAACCCTTTCCTTGTGTCTTAGAATCAATTGATTCTAAGAACCAAGAGAAGTAAGGGCTAGGAAATGGGGGTTAAGTGACTTGCTCAGGGTCACACACAGCTAGAAAGTATGTAAGGTCAGATTTGAACCCAGGATCTCTCATCTCCAGTCCTGTCTCTCAATCCATTGAGCCACCCAGCTGCCCTATAAATAATTGTTAGTAATAATTTTTTCCTCTTAGTTTAATTAGTATAGTTAGACAAGTGGATTTATTAATTTTATTTCTGAAAAATTATTCCTACTCATTCCAGAAATAATATACAAGGGCTGAGCCTCTTGCTCATGAACCCTTCCTGGGAGCCATGTAAGGAAAATACAAACTCTACAGCCACTAATAAATCTGAAGGATTCCCAGGGACTCTTGGCATAGGTGTGGGGGTCATAGTTATAACTGGCCCAAATGACTACCAGGAAGGAAAGAGATTGGATGCTTGGGCAGTGGTATGCCAAGATGGGTTGGAGTCAAGGAATTTGGGGGCAGTTGTTTGACCCCCACTTGGCATTGCTTATCACTGTGAGGATGGGGTTTGATTTCTTCTTCTAGGTGGTTGTTCCTGTACCCCACTCTATCACCTCATGCACCCCTCTCTGGAGCTCTCTGCTGCAGCAGCTACAAGTTTGATATGACATAACAGCCTGGCATGGCAACCAAGAAAGCTTGTTCAGCCTCAGTCTACATTAAGGGGAGCTCAGTGTTTAAGACCAGGGAGGGGGCATCCCATCATCTAATGTGATGACCAGACCACATGTGGACTTCCGTGCTCAGTCAACAATCTCAACAGTAGCTAATCTCTACGTATATATAGACCTTTGCCTGTATTTACTTAGAAGCATTCAGAATGTCAATGAAAGTGTTGACTTTTTTTCCCCCAAACACAGAGTGGTATTCAGAAGAACAAAATTATTTCACATGCTGGATCTGTTAAATCAGATGAAAACGAACTCCGTCTCTATCTAGAACTACTTTGTGCTATGACTCAACAGGAGCCTGATTTAAGTACCCATGGCAATTTATAACCCCCATCGTGTACCAGGCAAGGCTATTGAAAGTGCCACTAAATGACGGCATTAGTTTAGACACATTTGGTAGTGTCTGTACCCAAACTATGCAAAAAAAACCCAGTTTAAAAACTGCACAGTTTAAAAACAAATCTTGCAGTCTTACATTTCACGTTTCTCTTTTTTTTTCCTTTAAAAGGAGTGAGTAATATACAGTAGGGCTAAGTGCCTTACAGATAAGAAAAAAAGACTACTCTAAAGCCAGAATTTTCATTGTTACTGTCATCTTCATTATCTTCTTCATTTTCCTCACCACTTTCTTCCTCTATTTTCTTGTTCTTCTCAGTTTTGACATCTCTTCCTTTAGTCACTAGCATATGTGTTTATATACATACATGTATATGTATATACATATGACACTCCCACACGTGTTGTATATTTGCCATATTGTTTGATTCTCACAACTCTGGGATGTAGATAGGAGTTATTATTATTATAACTGTTTTACAGATAAGGAAACTCAGGCTGAGAGATGTTTAGATTATACTCAGCTAGGAAGAAACTGAGACATAACTTATAATCTAATATTTTCTCCACTCTAATACCTCATTCTCGGCACCATATTTTAGGAAAGGCTTTGCTAAGGTAAGGAGTGTCCAGAAGAGAACAAATTGGGCAATAAAGGCTCTTGAGTTCATATCATCTGAAATCTGTTGGGAAAGAATAAAATCTGAAATATCTCATTGGAAAAACAACTCACCTGGAAAATAGATCCAGGAGAAAAAAAATGGAGGAAAATCTGAAAGTCTGTTGGAAGAATTGAGAATGTTTAGCTTGAAGTAGATTTGGGATGAGGTGAACATGATGGCATTGAAAATATTTCCTGTAAGGCTTCTTAACCAAGTCCTAGCCTTAGCTTTGGGTGGAAGTTGCAAAGTGGCAAATGTACTCTAAGTCTAAGAAAAATTTTATAAAAATGAGAGCTCACAAAAAGGAAGACATTGTATTTCAGGAATTCCTGGGATCACTGGAGGTCTTCAAGGAAAAGGCATAGTGCCTGGACCATAGTAGGCACTCAGTACTTGATTGTGCTGTTTAATTGCATTAAGGAAAGATTAGGAAATCTTGGGCCAATCTGGATTATACTAACTGACTTTCCTATTCCTTCTCACTTTTGAGTTCCTGAAATTCTATGAGAGGGAAGAATGCAGATTCTTCAGATTAGAGATCAGTGAGCTTGGCATTAAGCAGAATTCTAGAATCTGTTATGGCAAGATACGATCATTAAGGATCAGTCATGACAGCTGGACAGCATTTCTTTTTTCACCAGAGTTATTAGGCTGGAAAGTCAGGGAAATGCTCTGAACATTTGATAAATGCTTCTTTGTGGACAGGGCAGAGAGTGGTGTGGATCAGATGAAAGCTCAGCGTGTTGGCCTGAAAACAGTCCAGTTGATTCTCAAGACTGTTGAGAGTTATCATTGACTTGGACAAAGTCATAGATTCTATATTTGACCAAAGTTTTAAGTGACACAAAGTTAGAAGGAATAGGTAATAAACTTGGATGAAAGGATCAGGATTTTAAAAAGCTCTAAGTTTGTAAGAATGGGTAGAGCTAAAAAAAAATAAATTTACAATAAATAAATGTATAATAAATTTACAACAAAGTAAAGTTGTAAACTTGGATTTAATTTAGCTTTTGGTAGTGGGACAGCAAGCTCATGAATCTTCTGCCTTTCCCACCCAGCCCCTAAAGTAGAAATACCCTGGATCGAGATGCAATCTGGGGGATTAGTCATTTCCTTTTACATTTAGATGTTATTTTTCATATTGTGACTCAAAAAGCCCACCTGCTGGTATTCAGGCCTCCTCCTTGCAAGGTTTAATATGGGAGGCACAGAATGTATTGGCAGAGAGAACGATGTTATTGCTCATATGTCTTAGGCAGTGGAGTGGGATGTTGTCCTGGAAGGGAAGGATTAGAAGGAAGTCATCTTCAACTAATTCCCACTGGAAAAGAGTTCTGGGGCTCAGGAGAACAGAGACTACAGAATGTAGGAGTACCTGCCAGGGCCCAACCCAATTATGGTGATCTGTCATCGGGCTTGCCCATTTTTTTTTTTTGGTAGCAAAAGTTCAGTTTACAAGATTAAGCTATTTTATTTTGATGTTTGAGCATGGCATGAATTAGGAGTCAGAGAACTGAGTTTATGTCCTGTGTGACTTGATTTCTCTGGCTGTCAGTTTTAAAAATGAGAGGCTTGGGAAAGATGATGTCTAAGAACCCTTCCAGCTGTGAAGCTATAAGCCTCTGACTCCCTCCCCCACCTCACCATCTGTTGGGATTCCCACAAATGAGAAGAATAGGAAGGAAGAGGGAAGTGTGCTTGTTCTAGCAATCTGTTTAAAGAATGGACCCAGTCTTTACTTTCCATTCTTCCTGACTTTTCTCTCTTTTTGTACTGCTTCAATGACGTTAAACCCTTTACCCCCAGCAGACTAATTTCTTCCTGAGATTGACTCATTGCCCTGCCAAAAAAGATGTTAACAGTTTGTTTTATTTGTTAGGAAATTATCTAATGGGCCAAGAGAGCGGGCTTTATTAGTAAGTCTTGAATTCAACTCCTGTCCTATCACATTAGCTGTGTGCCTCTAGGCAATTCTCTCTCTCTCTCTCTCTCTCTCTCTCTCTCTCTCTCTCTCTCTCTCTCTCTCTCTCTCTCTCTCTCTCTCTCTCTCTCTCTCCCTCTCCCTCTCTCTCTCCCTCTCTCTCTCTCTCTCTCTCTCCCTCTCCCTCTCTCTCTCCCTCTCTCTCTCTCTCTCTCTCCCTCTCTCTCTCTCTCTCTCTCTCTCTCTCTCTCTCTCTCTCTCTCTCTCTCTCTCTCTCTCTCTCTCCCTCCCTCCTTCTCTCTCTTCCCTTCCCTTCCTCCCTCTCCTCTTCTCTCTTGCTCTTTCTCTCTAAGCCCTTATTTTCTGTCTGAAAATCAATCCAAGACAAAAGAGTGGTAAGGTCTAGGCAATGGGGGAGGGGGGTTAGATGACTTGTCCAGGGTCACACAGCTAGGAAGTATCTGAGAACTTGAACCCAGGACTTCCCATCTCTAAGCCTAGTTCTCAATCTACTGAGTCACCTAGCTGCCCCCAAATAAAGTTTATATTTTAAAAGAGGTGATATCTTTAATAAACATACAGTATGTACATGGGAAAAAAGGCCTAGAAGTTTAAGTGAGCCAACTGCATTTCACAGAAGTCATGGGAGTGAATGCCCTTGTTAGAATGTAGCTTAAGAAAAATGGATGCTCCTTGAGGGCAGAAGGTAGTATTTCTGTTCTTGTTTTCTCTTCCCAGTGCCTAGTATGTTATCTTGCACATAGTAGGTTCTTAATAGGCATTCACTGAATTGATGTTAATAGAAACAGCTTCCAGAGCAAGAAATGTGATTATGCTGGTGTTCTTTGTCTTTGTCGTTCCACCTGTGGAATAATGGTTTCGATTCCAGGTTTACATTTTTGGAGCTACAGTGACTAGCTGTATTATGTCCAGATGAGGTGACTCCAACCCAGGTCAAAGGAGAGAAGTTGAAGTTTACTCAGGTGAAAAGGAAACTTGAATGTTGGCAGAAGGACCCGATAGCTGTCTTCAAACATCGTAAGGGCTGTCATGTCATGGATTTGGGTCAAATGGGCCCATCGAAACCAACAACTATGAATATTGGATAGGGCTTTGGAGTGCTGGCACAGCTAAGGAAGGACTCCTGTCTCCCAAATTCTAGGTAACCTAAGAAGGATTTGAGGGAGAGGCTGTCTGTCTGGCTTGATCAGTATTAGGCCATCAAGCAGAAGATCCCCATCCCAAATGTCTGAAAATGTAGATAGTTCAAAACTTTCAGGGGGCTTTATCCTGTGTAATAGCAGAGACAATAGGGGGAAGTTGGGAGGAAGCAGATTTCAACTCGGTAAGAAAGAACTTCCTCTAGTAGTAAAACTATCCCCAAATGGATTGAATAGCTTCATGAAGGTTGTTGATTTGACATAAGGTAGTGAGGTCTCTATCACTGGAGGTAGTCAAGCAGAAGACAATACAATAAGAATCTGTCAAGAGACGCTATATAGGGCGGGTTCTTTCACCATTAGGGAATAGACTAAAGTTTGGAGCTTCCTTCCAACTCTCAGGTTATAGGATTCTGTTAGTTAATCCAAGCTCTGCACCTCTGTTTCTTCTCAAGGGTTGAGTAAGATTGAAGAAAGGACAATAATTCCAGTAAGACTCGGTAATTTACGTTGAATAAAAAGGAGAAGAAATAGGAATCCAGCTGAAAGAACAGAGAATGATATGGGCTTAGAGGAGCATTTTTCAGTGTCCACCAGACACAGCCCCCTCCCTCGGTGTCCTGGTGGACATCGAGATTTAATGTGAAATGTCTGGAAAGAACATTTCCTGATTTTAGCTGCAAGAAGAGTTGCTCGAAGAATTTTTAATACCACGATTTCCCAGTAAGTACCTGTGAAGAAAAAAAAATATCCTCATGGCCGATTAAGTGAAAGAATGAATTGCTGCGACTTCAGATTGGGATTTGGAAAGGAGAGGAGGTTCCCAGCAGGCATTCTCAGGTGACTGGGAAAGAAATCCAGCCTGTTTGAGTGAAATGTAGAACTAGAGTTATGAATGCTTTACGAATGCAGACATCAGCACCAAGGCCTGATTCTTTCTCATTCTGACTCCCTGAGATGATCCTGGACAGAAGGATCTTCTCTAGGCACACCTCTTGGGCTTGGACTGTTTTATAGTTTCCTCAACACAAGCAACCACCCCATTTCTAAACTATTTTTCCCGGAGTTTTGGAGGGGAAACTGTTGCCCAATCAAGCCCCAAACAGTTGCTGAATAAAGCCACAGACTGCCCCTTCTAAAAAATTCTGGGCTACTTAGGGTTCCAGCTAACTTCAGGACCTGTGGAGGTAGAAGAGCTATGGAATTCTAGATGCTCAGTTGTGAGACATTAATAAATAGATTTAAAAGAAGAAGTAGAGTCAGGTTCTGATCTTTGGATTTCTATGGAGATCTGGTTGAGAGGCATGGTATAGTGGGAAGCGTGCTGCTTTTATAATTAGAAAGACCTGAGTTCAAAATCTGACTATCACTTATGAACTCTGTGACCATGGGGCAGCCATTTTACATCCTCAGTAACATGAAAATAATATGTAGGCAGCATGATGGATAGAGTTGATCTGGGAGTCAAGGAAGACCTGGATTTTAAGTCATTCCTCAGGTGCTTATGAGTTCTGTGACCCTAGGCAAGTCATTTAACAACTTCACTGCCTCAGTTTCTTCCTTTGTAAAATGGACATAATAATGGCACTTACCTCATGAGATTTTTGTGAATATCAAATGAAGTACCACAGCTGAAATGCTTTTGCAAAGCCTAAATTGCTATCTATATAAATGCTATCATCTTCATCCATCCCTACTTCACAAGCTAGTTTGGCTCATATGGGATAGTATAATGTTAGTAGCTGCATTGATGAGAATTGCTTGCACACTTCAGTCTCGGTGAGAATGGATTTTTCAGAAATCCCCTTGCTCCCAGTAAGGCTGCCCTATTAGGGAATGCTGAATGCTTGCTGAAATCCATGGAAGCTTTAGAAATTTGAGCTTTCCTTTGTGTTTCACTTTCTCTTTAGAAAGCCTTTGGGGTTTTGCTGGATATTTATTTGTTTTGTTGGTATCCTGTTCAAGAGAGTTTTATGGGAATTATGAGAGAGAGAGACAGAGAGAGAGAGAGACAGAGAGAGAGAGAGAGACAGAGAGAGAGACAGAGACAGAGAGAGAGAGAGAGAGAGAGAGAGACAGAGAGAGACAGAGACAGAGACAGAGAGAGACAGAGACAGAGACAGAGAGACAGACAGAGAGACAGAGACAGAGAGAGAGGGGGGGACTAAGGAAGCTTTTGGCATCTGACATCAGGATTCTTAACTCTAAGGGTCCATGCAAAGGGGTTGGGTTTTCTCAGCTCTGTAACCCTTCCCACTTCCAGCAATATCAGGGAAGATGGGGGTGAGCCAAGTTTACATTGTTGCCAGGGCCAGGAGTTAGGAGACGTTCTTGTCCCAGTGTTCTATTTTATTATGGGAAAATCCATGCATAGAGAAGAAAATACAAAAGCTAAGGATCCAGCATCTTGACGTGAACTGATCGAGGCAACATTTTATAACAGGGCTCTATGTGTGACGAGGGATTGCTGTCATTTTCTGCTTGTTGGAAAGGCTGTCTGAATTCTGACCTCCTCTGGTTGATACACTGGATACTACCAGATACACTGGATAAAAGATAAATGTGTCTTTGTAACTTTTAAAGTCTTACCCAGTTTGATCTTTACTCGTAACTCTTTCCAACCACTTTGGACATTATTCCTCCTTCCACAATTTACAATCCATAAAAACGGATCTCACTCCAACTCTCATACAGAGACTCTCTCATCTCTCTGCCTTTGCACCGACTCTCCCATGCCTGGAATACTCTATCTCCATGCTCCTTTCTCATTGAGCCTTTCTCGTTCTTTAATAGAAAACTCCAGCAGTCTCCCCCCTGCCCTCCCTTCCCTTCCCTTCTGTCTTAGAATGGATATTATGTATTGGTGCTATGGCAGAAGAGCAGTAAGGGCAATTGGTGTTAAGTGACTTGCCCAGAGTCACAGGGGTAGAAATTATCTGAGGTCACACTTGAACCCAGAACCTCCAATCTCCAGACCTGGCCCTTTATTCACTGAGCCACCTAGCTGCCACCTGCTATATATAATTTTGTGTGGTAGCTGTGTTAGAATACAAACTCTTTGGGAGAAAAGATTGTTCCCTTCTTGGTATTTGTATCTTCAACTCCTTTCAGCATCTAGGCTTTGTAAGCATCTGGTAAAGACTTCTGATTGATTGATAGTCTTTTTCCAGGAAGGAGCCTTCACCCCCTTTGTCTCTCTTTATTTTTGGATTTCTGATTGTCTGCTTGTTATCACTTTAATCAAAGGATGAATAATGGCAAGACACAAATGAAATTCAAAATCTATTTACCACGAATATGTTGTTTTTGATCAAAAAGTTAATTAGTTTACTAAAAGGTGGGCCGATAAATATGAGTCCTTTGAGGTCAGAATGTTCTTGACTGATCTCATCATTCCAATAGATTGATTTTAGGTAGTGGGTGGCGAGGAAGTGTTGACCTAGAGCTTACCCCCTTCCGCCCTTCAGAACCTCATTTTAGAAAAAAAGTCATTTTATTGAAGATCTTTTGTTTTCGTATCACCATCCTTTCCAAAAATATCCCTTTCCTGCCCATCCTTAGAGAAATGTCCTTTGTAACAAAGATAAAAAGATAGAGGAGGGAGGGTAAAGGTTAGCAAAATGAGACAATATATGCAGTAGTGTTCTATGACCAAAGCTACCGAGGAAGAGACGGTGGTACCTTTTCTTCTGCTCTTCTCCTGGGTCAAGCTTGATCATTATAATTGCTCAGCATTCATTCAGTCCTTTTGGTTTGTGGCTGTTGTTTCTTTTACATGTGTGTTTTGCCCTTTGCTTTATTTTGTATCATACGCCTAGAAGTGTCATGTTATCTTAGAAGATGTTTCTTGTAACAGGAACTAGAAAGGGGTCCGCTAGCCTGAGTAGACAAAGGAATCATCCGCCTCAGCCTCATCCACAGGAGGTGATTTGCCTGGGCTATCTAGTTAGTTTATAGATGACCAAATCCAACCATAATCTCCACTTCCTATCCCCATGGAGTACCCTGCTCTTCTTCATCACCCCCATCCCCAGTCCAACAGAAATCACATCTACATTTCCAGTCTTCTCAGAACATCTCCCAACTCTATTATGTACCTGGGGGAATATTTAGAGAGGATTTATGCTCTCTTTGCTCCTCGATTGCTCTGATTGGCACGTTTAGAAATCAGCAGTCATGCTTCTCTCCAAAGGAAGCGGAATAAACCAAGTCAAATTCTACCCAACTTCTGGACTCAAAGGGTACCGAGAAGCCCGAATGGCCTGGACAGGCTTTATTTTATTTCTTTTGCATGTGCCCCTCTCTGTTGCTCTCTTCTCTCCTTGGTGACCTTGTGGGAAGGTTACCTCCCAGCCTGTCCAAAGCTCTGCTAATTTTAAACCTAGGCAGCGAGGAGGTAGTGCTCTCTAGCAACTTGACCCCCCTCCTTCTCCAGGAGATATGGCCAGGGAAAGGGGGCAGCTGTGACTGAGCTTTCCCCAACAAGATCAGAAGAGGATTGGAAAAGGAGGTCTTTAGGTGGAAGATCGGTGTTTCAAATATAACAGTCATTCAAGAGTAAACTGACATTTGGTGTTTTTTGTGCCTTTCACAGCAAGAACTTGTGACTGTAAAGACTAGTTAGAAAAGAAAGTTCCTCTGCAGTGGGATTCTGTTGGGTTTTAAATTTGGAATGGAAAGCTAACTTTTTTTTTCCTTTTACAACTCATACCTTCTGTCTTAAAGTCAATATTGAATATTGGTTCCAAGACAGAAGAGTGGTAAAGGCTAGGCAATGCAGGTTAAGTGACTTGCCCAAGGTCACACAGTTTAGATGTGCCTGGGGGTCAGATTTGAACCCAGGATCTCCTGTCTTTAGGCCTGGTACTCAATCTCCTGAACTACCTAGTTGCCCCTAGAAGAGCCCCTAGCTCTTCATTTAGAATTTACCGCTCTTCTGCCATAACATCAGTACTTAATATCAATTCTAAACGTCTCAGTTTACAAGAGTCTGAATTGGATCTTTGCTTTAAGTTTCAGCTATAAAAAAGTTTCAAATTAGGAAACAGGAAAACTCCCAGCCTGAGTACAGTCTTTTCAGCCCAAGATCTGATTGCTGCTAAAACTACCCTAAATGCAACAAGCAAACAAATATTCATTCATTTGGCTTTGGTGGAGTCCTGGCCACAGTGCCCAAGGACAGGACCTTTTCTGTTCAGAACATTGTAACTTAGCCATAACAAACTAGGTATTTTAAAATGAATATAAAACCAACAGACAAATAGCATGAAATTTTAGGAGCCTTCCTAACCAATATACCTTTTAGAATAGTGGGTTAGTCAATCGCTTGGAGGGCCAATTTTCTGTTGTATGTTCTTTGATTCCACTTAGTGGATCATAAATGGGCAATCAGTATTGGCCTTGACGTTGAGAATGTAATGTCCTTGTGAATTAGATCTGTCTGTAAAATGGGGATAACAATGCTTGTACTACCTCCTTCCCAGGATGCTTGGGAGGAAAAAAACGATTGCTCTAGAAATGAGAAGGGTTGCATTGGTGGCCAAGTCAATGAAAACCTCTTTCCCAGGTAGAAAATTATTATAATGGAAGGTCAACTTACTTTATCCTAGGGAAGGAGCCAGTCTGTAACCTGGAGGATTTTAGAACCAAAGACCTTAGACTGGAAAAGAGGTAATTAGTACATGGTGGCTAAAGTATTGTGCTTGGATCTGCCCAAGATGAAAGCACCGTCTGCAAGGAAGAATCAGGAGCCTGCTAGGCTGCCGGAGTCACAGAGAGACTCTGCTTGGTGTAGGCAGGCCCAGTGAGACCACATCAAGCAAACATGATTTCTCACATGTGAACTTTTGTTTCACTTTTAAAAGCGTGTTTAAAATATTTTTATTGGATTTTTTTTAAGGTTTCCTCATAGCTCAGTACATGTAATTATGTCTATTGTACTTGGACTCTGTTTTTCTGCCTGGTGTTTTGTCTAATGGGAAGAGATTTTTCTTTCTAAAAAAAACTTTCATTGAGAAAGCCCTATGCTTCTTAATTTCATTAATAGAACAGGCTTCCCTGCTTGAGAAACTGTATCTTAAGAGCCCGTATGCATTTGGAGGACTGCATTCACAGGCAGCCCAGGTTGTGTGCTAAAAAATACAGGAAAAAAAAAAAAGGACTCTGACACATAATGATATTATCAATAATAGCAATCAAAATTTAAATAATACTTTAAGTATTAAAAAAATAAAAAATCCAGGTTGTAGGTAGAAAGGCTGGATAGATCCCTGGGAAATGGCTGTCAGGAACCTGGGTGGACCTTGGCTATATCTTGACCTTTCCAGTAGACTTTTTCCTATTTTGTACTTCTTACTCCTCTCTGGTCTGGTTGCCTTAGAGGAGAGGCTCTTCATTTTTTTTTTTAAACCTTATTTTCTGTCCTAGTAGCAACTTGAAGACAGAAGAGGAAGGGCTAGGTAAACAGGGTTAAGTGACTTATCCAGGGTCACACCACTAGAAAGTGGTTGAGGTCAGATTTGAAGCAGGATTTCAATCCACTGTGGTACCCAGTTGCCCCTGGATTCTTCCTTTTTTTTTTTTAAGAAGATCTGAAAGTAGTTCTGTGTGTATTTTGTTTTGCTTTGTTCTTCCTTTAGTCCTGAACCCTTTCATAGAATCTTTTTTTTAAATGCATGAAATCCATAGAATTGCAAAGGAAGTCAATTATATTGAAATAAAGATATGATTACCCCCCCACCCCATCCAAGTTCCTTCCCATGTCCCCCACTGCACCCCTTTCCCCTGAAATCCATCCGAAGACCCCAGGTGAAGAACTGCTGCTCTCCATATGCAATCGTGCTTTCTCCCCCCATGTACAGTGAGTGAAAACGCACAGGCTGATGACAGGCCAGCAGTTATTTTTATGGTAACCCGACACCTCAGAAATGGGACTTCACTCACTCCCCAGGCCATGAGGAGGTGAGACAGGCTGTGGCATAAAAGGGGGTACTCCCTGCCCAGCATTGCTTTGGAAATGAGCTACCAGAGCAGCTAAGAGGGAGAGAAGCACGCACGGATGGACTTGGGGCAGCAGGATCCGTGTAGGCATTAGGACAGTTAGAGCCGAGTTATTTCAGTGGCTCAGCAGGCAGCCATCCCCACTTCCATGTAGGAGACCCAACGCGAGGCAAGCATTTAAAAAAAAAATCTTCAGACAAGTAGGTATCAAAAGGCCAGATGATCAGCCAGCCTGGGCTGGGTGTGACCAGGCTCCTTTGATTGCCTCCTAGGACAAGAGCCGAAAGCAGTTCTGGGTAGACTGTGTGCATTTTGTTTTCGTGTGTGTGTGTGTGTGTGTGTGTGTGTGTGTGTGTGTGTGTGTGTGTGTGCATAAGTACATTTCGCTTCTCCTTTTCCTGAAAACTGTTGTTTGTAAATTGTATTGTACTGTATTTTAAATGTATTTAGAGGAGTTGCTGTAAAGGGATCCTATGAAAATCCATTTTGCATAGTAAAGAAGCATCCTTCCCTCCCTCCACCCTCCTAATTTCGCTCTTCATTAAATCTGGATTTTCCTGTAAGGGGTTTGCTGAGCTCCGATTATAACTGGAGTGTCTTTAAGAACAGGAAGTTGACACCCAAGCAGTTGGGAGAGAGGAGGGCTTCTCAACCTTTTTTTTTTTTTGGCATCACAGACCCCTCTGTCAGTCTGGGGAAGCCTGTGGACCCCTTCTTGGAATAATGTTTTTAAACACATAAAATAAAATATGGAAAACTACCAAGTCTTGAAATATAATTATCAAGAGAATATTTTTTGTTGTTGTTTACAGACTCTAGGGTAAGAATCCATGGGACAGAGGAAAATTTGATTCCTTGCATGTTTGACTATTGCTAACTCGAAGGGGTTTCAGAATGAAAATGTTGAATATCCTGTATTTTTGCCACTTTAAAACCTTAAATATACATATACGCTCCCCCCACATACATATATGTATATACAGTATATCTGCTTAAAGGCAGGCAGCAGAGAGGTCTCTATTTCCCTTCAGGGATCTAGAAGCCAAACTTGGCTGGGAGCTAGAGACCCTCACTACAGATGGTGGCTTCTCCTTCCTGCCAGAGAAATGACCTTGCTAGGCTGGCCCAGTCCTCCTTACGCTATGCCAGTCTCAGGCCTTATCACTGAAAACAGCCTGGCTGGGTGGGTGCCTTCCTGGTGTCGAAGTGCTGGTGCTTTCCCAAGGGGGACTTTTCTGGCCCGTCAACAGGCAGTGATCTGAAATCTCTTGGACTCTTGAGTCAGGACCAACTTGGGGGGAAGATGACAAATCCTCGGGTACCAGGTGTTTGGTTAGTTTTGCTTCCTTCCAAATTGAAGAATATTCTACTAATCCCTTAGCTTAGTAGAATAGCTATAATTACATTTCTGTAAGGTTTCACAGCACTCTGTAAGGTACACTGCTGTAGGGTGGTACCCATTTTACAGATGAGGAAAAACAGATTTTAGAGAGGTGAAATGATTTACCCCAAGAAGTTTTAAATAGAGAATATGAGCTCGGCATTATGCCCACTATAGTGTACAATGCTATTTTTTTTTCTTATTTTTTTAAGAGTTAGAACAGGCTGTGGGGTCTGAGGCTACTGTTAAAGGTTCCCCATCTCCCTCCTCCCCATCTTCTCTTCCGGGTGTTTGTGTCTTTGTCCTGTTTGCCAAGTGGCCCTTAGTGAGTGACTACAGTAGAGCCTGCCCTCCCCTGCCCCCACCTCCCAGGGCTAAAGATAGTTCCCTCCATCATAGAAGACAGTGTGTGTATGTGTTGGGGGAGGGAGGGTTGGTGGCAATAATTCTACTTAGATTGTAAGTAGAGCTGGTCCCAAGTAGAATTCCATCAGAAAAGTACAAGTTTGCCTTCCCTCAATACCTGTCCCTTGACTCATAAGTCCATTTACTTGGAGGGATCACTGAGGTCTCTGCCAGCCTCTGTCTATCTTTCACTCCTCAGGATGCCTTGTGTTTATGCTTTTACTGGCTTCCCTGAAGAAGACACCCATCTTTCTGTGCCTCACTCCCTTCGTTATATCAGACGTAACTATGTAAAATAGTTATATGTCTATTGATTTTTTCTCACTGTCCAAAAATGTCCCTTTGCTTTCCCAGAAGTTATATTCTGCAGTATATTTGGGGAATTTGGGTCTCTTTGGGTCCTATTCCAGGACTGGCCAGCCCTAGCTGAAGGAAGAGACAATAAGGGACTTAGCAAAGTGAAAGTCTCTCTGGGAATGCCTTGGGGCATCTATCAAATGGCATCTTGTGTTGGTTTTTTGTTTGTTTGCTTGTTTTTCCAATTTGGGGGGGAATTAAATAAAACCAAACTGGAAGGGGTGTGGTGGCTCAGCCTTCCTTATTTCTTTAATAGAGCCTTCAGGCCTTAAGTGAGGTGTTGGTTCTGGGAATGAGCCAGGAAGAAAATCAAAACCTTCCTTGTCAGACTGGCTCTGCTGCTGTGCATTTGCCAGTGGATGGAGATGGAGAAATGTTGATTGACTTGGTCCATGGCTCTTTGCCTTTTTGCTTGTTTTCCTGCCTTGTTCATCCAAGGCCTGAGCATGGACATTTAGCTAGCAGCACATGCTCCCCGTGGCAGTGTGACCAGTGGTCAAAGTAGTGGCAGGACGGGGTGTAGGAAGGCTAAGGGAAGATGAGTTAGGCATGATCCAAACAGCCTTCCTTTCAGAGTTGGCCTGTTTGATGAGGTGACTCTCCACCTTTGGGAGTGCGTGGAGAAGATCTGGCCTCATAGTTTGCTTTTTGTTGCCTTATGGCAGCAGCTATAGCTGGTTCCCATTCCCACCTGCTCATCCCAGAAGTGGGGATCAAGCGCTCTCTTAGTGATTGTCCTGGCTCTAGCTCCTTCCACAGGGAAGGAAAAAGCAATGAATATTGTTTTCAGGAGAGGCATGAGTTGGGACAGCAAGGGGACTCAGTGGATAGAGCTCTAGGCCTAGACACAGGAAATCCTGGGTTCAGATATGACCTCAGATACTTCCTAGCTGTGTGACCCTGGGCAAGTCACTTACCCCAATTGTCTAGCCCTTACCACTCTTCTGCCTTGGAACCAAATCTTTGTATTGATTCTACGACAGAAGGTAAAGGTTTAAAAAAAAAAAGGAAAAGCATGAAGATCTGTTTGCTGAGCTTGAAGAGGTCAGATTATTATTTTTATCTCTCTGTTTCTCTATCCATCCATCCATCCATCCATCCATCCATCCATCCATCTATCCATCTATCACCAAATTAGATTTAGAATGGGAATGGGGAGTTGCAGGTCCCCCTTCTCATGTGAAATCCTGCCCAATTTAGATGTAGATTTAGAATTGGAAGAGAATCATCTAATCCAACGTTCTAGTTTTATGATGACCCTCATCTTGTTGCTGCTTATCACACATTAGCAGGAGAGAAAGGAAGGGAAAGGAATGAGCATTTAAGAGCCTTCTATGTGCCAGGCACTATACCAAGTGCTTTACAAATGTTAGCTCATTTTATCCTTCTAACAATCCTGGGAAGGAGTTGCTATTATTATCCCCATTTTAGAGTTGAGGAGGAGAAACTGAGACAGTTAAGTGATGTGCCTAGAGTCACACAAATATCTGGGACAGATTTGAACTCGGGTCTTCCTAACTTCAGGCCCAAAGCTATGTACTGTGCCATCCAGCTGCCTCTTTACATTATAATGGATCTCTCCTGTCTCTGCCTTTTTCCTGGCTGTCTCTTATACCTGGAATTCTGTCCCTCCCCACCTCTACCTCCTGACTTCTTCAAGACTCAACCCAAATAGCACCTTCTGTAAGAGGCATTTCCCAGTTGCTAATGCCAGTCCTCTGAGATCATCCCTCATTTCCCTGTATGGAGCTTGTTTGTATTTAGTCCTTGGCTTGTCTGTTTAGAGCTCCTTGACGTCAAGGGCTGTGCAACATTTGGCTTTCTTTGCATCTCCAGTGCTTAGCATAGAACCTGACACAAAGCAAATTTACTGACCATCTGGATGTTGAAACTAAGACAGGAAAAAAAATCTTAAGTGAATCACCCAAAGGTCACATGCGTAAGAAGAAACAGAGCTGGGATTTGAATGCAGGTTCCTTGACTCCCAGCCCAGGGCTCTTCCCACCGCAGCATGGCATCCTGCAGTTGGCTTGTGATTACTAAATGGTAGATTGCATTTCCCATTAGAAGGGTGGGGAACGTAGGCCATATGATGAAAGCTTGGTTGGGGAGTGGGGAGGGTCCATAGAAATTAGGAAATAAGCTTTGTAGCCCAACTTATGGCAAAAGGCCCAAGTCCAAAGACGGGCATATGTCAACATTAACCAGAATTTGGACGTAAGCCAACACACGTGGGATTTAACCCAGTAGTCCCAGCTACAGTGTGGGTTCATATTGCAATGAAGCTTTGATGAGTCCCACCTTCGGAGTAATGGAATCATGGGCCCAGGAATGGCAGGTGCTTTTATATCTGAATATCGAGCAGTGATCAGCTAGGTTTGCAAAGCTCATGTGTTGAAAACAACCCTGTGCTTTGGGAATGAAAATGTATTATTCTAATTTGATAGATGAGGAGACAAGTGCTCTGAGGGGGACTCTGGTTTGTTCGGGACTATACAGCTGATAGTTATTTGAGATGGGATTTGAACTCAAGTGATGGAAAATTATTTTAAAAATCTGCCTGAGTAAATCATGTTATCATAGATCTGGAGCTAGAAGGGAGCCCCTAGTGTTATATGTCAGGCTGGGATGGGGAGGGTCAAGTGATTTGCTCAAGACTACAAGTGTTTTTCCAGTAAACAAACTTGAACCCATGTCCTTTGACTCCAAATCTAGTACTCATAATGAAACTGTACTCTAATTTTCCCTAGGTCCATTGTCTTTTTTTTTGTAAATGATAATAACAAAAAATGTTTAAAATGCCCTTCGACTTCTAACAGTCCCCAAATGGAGAAGCCATCGGCTATATTGTCTATAACCTGTAAACTTTCTTGGTGGGAAGCTGGTCCCACTTTTCACCCCACTGACAATACTTTTGTCTTCCCTTTCTTGAATGCCCCTGATTTTAGAAAATGGCCCACTTGCTTCCTGGTCTTGGCGTTTCCATTTGCAGCCCACAAAGCACTTACTGCATAGCACGTCCCCAGGGGAAGAAAATTAGTCTGTAGCAAGAGCAAGCCCATGACATTTTCCTCAAGGTTATTGTGTGGATAGAGTGTTATTTGAATGTGGCCATAAAGGTTTTCTACTTCTTTTCTATTGGCTTAAAAAATAGCTCTTTCCCTCCCTCTAGTCTTTAGCTAATCATTCATTAGAATTTATTATCTTCAGCCCCTTCTTAAGCCCCCCACAATCTTCCCCCTCTTCCTAATTGTCACCCACTTTCAAAGTCATTGATCTACAATCAATCAACCAATGTTTATTAAGATGTTATTACATGCTTGCACATGAAATAGTCCACATGGGCCCTCAGGGAGTTTACACAGAGTCAGCAGTTAAGAGGCATTTACTGAGTTCAAGGTAGCCAAACTAGAGATGAGCAGACAAAAGTGAAACAGCCCCTGCCCTCTGGGAGCTTATAGTCTGATGGGCACAAGCTCAGATCTTTCCATTCTCTCACTTCCAAGTCTGGGTGGTTGGCAAAGTTTTGGCCACAGTCTCTCTCACATGCCAACTTCTCTTACCTGGATGCTTACAAGAGCCACCTAATGGGGCTTCCTGCCTTCTGTCTCTCCTCTCTTCCATCTCCCTCCAAACACATGGTAAAGTGATGCAGAGATTTGACTATGACCTCCTTTTCCTCAAGTAGCTTCTTATTGTCTGTCGTATAATAATAATCATAATAATAGTCATAACAACAAAGCATTTATATAAAACCTACTGTGTGCTAGGCATTATGCTAAATGCTTTGTAGTGATTATATCATGTGATCCTTATGACAACCCTAGGAAGTAGGTGCTATTATTATCCCCATTTTACAGATGAGGAGAAATAATTTGTTGCTATAATAAAAATTTTATTAAGTATTTTTTAGCAACAACAACAATAATAACAATATTCCATAGTCTGTATTCTTTCAACTTGCTCCTTGCTAACCCGAACCTAATTAACTTTCCCATTTCTGCCATTTTACTTTTGTTTCATGCATTGATTTGATTATGGCATTACTTTTCTCGAAGATATTCTCCATGGCTCCCCATCACCTGTTACTAAGGAGCATAGTCTTAGTCTTTCTTTTTGGACTTTTCACAGTCTGATTCACTCATGTCCTACATGATTTCTTTCCATGTTCCATATTTAGCAACCAAACCAAACTTCTTACTATTCCCCAACAATAGTTTCTTCTTTCGACCTTTCTATCCCTCTTTCTCTATACATAAAATCTTCTACTCCTCCATCGCCTCCATCATCTTCATTGATGCTTCCTTCAAGGCTCAGGTGAAATGTTACTTCCTCTGTGAGCTTGTCTGGACAACCATCTCCGTCCTCTGAACTTGACTTCATCATGCTCATCCACCAAATTATGGATGGTTGATTTGGCACTGGAGGGGACCCATAGAAATCTCCAGTCCAGTCTCCTCATTTAATAGATTAGGAAGGGAAGCCCTAAAGAATTAAAGTGATTTACCCAAGGTTTCATAAATAGGACATGACAGAACCAGGATTCAAATTCAGGCATGTTCCCAGACCCCAAATCTAGACTTTGTGCAGAAATTCATTTTACAGTTGAGCATTATGAAGCCCAGAGGAATTGTAAAGAACTTCAGTGCTCCAGTGGTAGTAAATAGCGAAACCTGGATTGGAATCTAGGTCCTCTGACACTTCATCTAGTGTATTTTGTCTCTTCATTTGCCTAGCCTCTGCACTTTTTAACACTAGAATTTCATTTGGATCATCATTGGCTTTTAAAAAATCTGTTACTTTCCATCTTAGAAATAATTCTGTGTATTAGTTCCAAGGTAGAAGAGTGGTAAGGGCTAGGCAATGGGGGATAAATGACTTTTCCAGGGTCACACAGCTAGGAACTGTCTGAGGCCAGTTGCTCTCAGCCCACTGAGCCAACTAACTGCCCCCAAATTATCATTCTTCATCAGTATGGAAATGAATTGGATTTTGTTGTGTGTTTAAGGACTTATGACCTGAGCACCATAGAGAAAGTAGAATCTATTCCTACTCCTAAGGATAGCTCATAGTCTTAAAATAAACAACAGGATAGTCATAAACACACCGAATTTAATACTGGGGCACCTAGGTGGCTCAGTAGATTGTCATATCTGGAGACAGGAAATCCTGAATTCATATCTAGCCTCAGATACTTAAAAATTTTTTTTGTTTTGTTTTTTTTCCCTTTCTTAATTCCCTTTTGGTTATACTTTTGAATTCTGTGTTTGGGCATCAAATTTTCTGTTCAAGTCCAGTCTTTTCTTTATGAATGCTTGGAAGTCTTCTATTTTATTAAATGATCATACTTTCCCCTGCAAGAATATAGTCAGTTTTGCTGGGTAGTTGATTCTTGGTTGTAGACCTAGTTCCCTTACTTTCTGGAATATCATATTCCATGCTTTTCGGTCCTTCAGTATAGATGAAGCCAGATCCTGTGTTATCCTAACTGTGGTTCCATGGTATCTGAATGATTTCTTCTTAGCAGTTTGTAATATTTTTTCCTTTGTCTGGTAGTTCTTGAATTTGGCTATAACATTCCTGGGTGTTATCAGTTGGGGATTAAGTAGAGGAGGTGATCTTTGGATTCTTTCAATCTCTACTTTTCCCTTTTGCTCTAGAATGTCAGGGCAGTTTTCTTGGATAATTTCCTGTAGAATGATGTCCAGACATTTTCTTTTGTCATCATCTGGTAGACCAATGATTCTTAAGTTGTCTCTCCAGGACTTGTTTTCTAGATCTTCCATTTTGTGGATGAGGTATCTCATATTTTCCTCAATTTTTTCATTCTTTTGGTTTTGTTTTATAGTTTCCTGCTGCCTTGTGAAGTCATTTGCTTCTAGTTGTTGGATTCTAGTTTTTAAAGATTGAATTTCATTACTAGCTTTTTGGTCATCCTTCTCTTTCTGGTCTGATTTTCTTTGGAGGTCATCTTTCATCTCCTTTGCCTCATCTTTCATCTCCTTTGCCTCATTTGCAAGCTGATTAATTTTGGCTTTCAAGACACGATTTTCTGTTTCCAGATGATTTATTTTGCTTTTTAAGTTCTTTTCCCAGTTGTCTTCAGCCTCTATTAATTGTTTCTTGAATTGTATTTTGAGTTCTTCCAAAACCTATGTCTAATTCGCTGGAGTTTCTGTGTTTTTGCTTGGTGTTCCTTGATCCTCCTCTGTTCCGTTTGCTCTTTGTTCATTGCCTATATAGAAGCTGTTGATTGTAATTGCTTTTTTTTTCCTTTTTTTGTTGTTTACTCATATTTCCTCCTTCTTTCCCTTGCTCCTCTCATTATGTCTTGCTTAGTCATTAGTCTTGCTCCTCTCATTATGTGCTGGATCTGTGAGTTTGGGCTGTTCTGCCCTGAAGGGGCTTCTTCTCTGTTCTGCTGATTGATCAGGTTAGTCAGATCTTCCACAGCTGACAGCAGAAGCTGAGAAGGAGCTGGGCTTCCTGCCCTGTTGTCAAGGTTGTTGCCTGTAATTTATTGTAGCCTTTGCCCTTGGAGCTCAGTCATCAAGGCTCTCAGATCAGTCTGGGGGAGGAGTGTTGGAGCTTGAGCTTTCCTGCCCTCTGAAGGCTTCTTATTTGCCCTATTGATGAGATTGAGCCAGAGTGGAGGAGTTGATCTGCAAAGCTGGATGTACCCTGAGGCCAAAACCTCCAGAAAGGAGGCGGGGGGAGGCAAGATGGAGCCTCTTGGTTGCAAATAGGCTGCCTGCTCTGCGCTTCTCTTCCAGTTGCCTCTATGCCACCTGTGTTCTGCGCCCTGAGCCTGGCACAGCTTTACCCACCCAGAGATTCCAGCCACTGCTGGAGGCTCAGCTCTGTAGGTGGGGGAAGGGTTCTGGGACCTTCCTTCTTCCTTCCCCTAAAACCCACATATTCTAGAATTCAGGCTTTTTTGGGGGGTGTATCTTTTAAGTTGGGTCCAGGAGGAGGGTTCCCTAGCTCTGTCCTGTTGTTAGATTTGGCTTTCAGTCCCCTCAAAGCATTGTATTTTTGATTGGAGAGGAAGGGTTTACAGAGGTCTGAACTATTGTTGTCTCTCGGCCACCATCTTGACTCTGCCTCTCCCCTCAGATACTTCTTAGATTTGGGCAAGTCACTTAACCCCAATTGTCTAGCTAGACCTTACCTTTCTTCTGCCTTGGAAACTATACTTAATATTGACTCTAAGACAGAAGATAAGAATTGAAAAGAAGAATTTAACATAAATAAATAATAATCTGTATAGAATCACTCATTTGTTGAGCAGTAGGGGTTTCTGACATTCAGCTTTAAGTACATTGTGGGCATTGTACTTTGGGTAAATCTTTAAGCTCTTTAAACAAATCTCTGCAAGATGTGATTATCAGTGTTAAATTGAACCCAGCAAACACTTAACGAAGTTCCTAGTATATGCAAAACACAGTAACTAAAGACCTATGTAATGTTTATGTGCTGTTACAAAATGGATATTAAAAGATGACATACTAGTTATTCCAGACAACCTCCTCTGATAAAAATTGTTGTCTCCCAGCTCCTCCTGCCTTCCCGTGCCATCTCTTCCCAGTATAGTATCTCTACATCATCTCCTCTGCTTGTCGTTCTTTGCAACATCTCACCCACCCATGCCCAGTATATGGTCGTATTTCTTGAGACACAAGTTTTCCATGATTCATGGCCATCTTTTGTCACAAAGCTGGGTAGATTGAGGGCTATATGGGTACCCCAAGGAACGCTGAAGTACTTGGAGCAAGGCAGTAGGTGGATCCTTTTTGGCTAGAGGGCAGAGACCAATCCAGTGTCCATCATGATGAAATCCTGGATGGATCTGTTGAAATGTTCTATATTATCCTAAAAACCAGGGACACAGGAGTTCCCTCCCCCTGATCAACAGGACGATGTCATTGTGGTTACTTTTTTATGGAGGGGGAGTTATTATACCAAGCCCTAGCCTGTGTTTACTTTTGCTTGGTTGAACACTTAATTAGAATGGATATCAAGCCCTGCTCTAGACAAGACACGGAGCTTGGTGCTGAGGATAAAAACGGCCAAACTATTCTTTCCCTCAAACAGCGTGTGTTCTGTGCTCATAGGTTTGCAGTCAGGATCAAATGAGATATTTATAAAATGCTTAGCACAGTACCTAGCACGTTGAAAAATGCTCATTTCCTTCTCCTTCCACATCTCTTCCCCTCTGTGGGTGATACAGCATGTATACAGATTAATTCAAGGTGTTTTTTTTTTTAATTGGGGGATTTCTTCAGGGTTTTAAAAAGTACCACAATCGTTTCCTGTTCTGCCTCTTAATCTCCCATCCCATCTTTAAAACTTCCCCTTGAAACCCAAAGAGTTAAGGCAAACCAGTTGATATGGTGACTACATTTTCACTATCCAAAAACCATCCTCCCTCTCTTTCACTCCAGTGGCTAGGAGATTAGGCATCTTTCTGTGATCAATACAGAGTGTTCACTTTCATCTGAGAGTTCAACTGTCTTTTAGTATTCATTTCATTTCTGTTATTTTAACCCTTCACTCTGGAGTAGTGGATGGAGATCTGAATTTGTGTGGCCCCTGACAGTGACTATGTGTCGGTCTGTCAGTAAACATTTATGAAAAGTAACGGCTCTGGTCCACGTTCTGTGCTAAGCCTGGGGATGCAAAGAAAGATAAGAGACAGCCCCTGCTCATGGATGGTTTCAGTGTCCTACACAGCTTTCGAAGAAGAAAAGCTTCTGATCTGCATTGGTAAAGGGGTTTTCCTCATCAGGAATTCCCAAAGCAGTGAAATCACAGATCCACTGTGTATATTTACAGAATCTTAGAATATCGGTGTTGAGTTCAGAGTTGGGGGATTTTTAACCCGGGGTCCAGGACCTTTTTTTTTTTTTAATACCTGTAGTTCATTTTCTTTGTAATCTTATATGGTTTCGGCATTTAAAAAGATTATACTGAGAAGGGCTCCATGATAGTTAAAAGGTTAAGAACTCCCCTATCTCTTCCATCCCATACCTAAACACAAGACCTAGCATTTGCTGAAAAAACTCTCCTGAGGTGGAATCCACTGTGCTGTTAGGCCATTGATTTGACTTTATGACAGATCTGCTATTAATCTATTTTTTTTTAATCCTTACCTTCCATCATAGACTCAATACTAGGTATTGGTTCCAAAGCAGAAGAGCAGTAAGGGCTGGGCAATGGGGGTTGAGTGACTTTCCCAGGATCACACAGCTGGGAAGTGTCTGAGGCCAAATTTGAGCCCAGGATCTCCTGTCTCTGGGCCTGGCTCTCAATCCACTGAGCCACCCAACTGCCCCCACTACTTAGTAAGGAGAAGCACACTAAAAATTTATCTCTGTGCAACTGGCATCCATTTTTGCTAGTTCTGCCATCTTGGAGGGAGATAGGAGAGTAAGTAGGTAACTAGCTGGCAAAAGCACCTTAAAGTTTGCAAAGCCTTTAAAAACGATTACCTCATTTTATCCTCAGAAATCCCTCATAAGCAGTTATTATGATACCCATTTTACAAATGAGGAAACCAAGTCAGGCAGCAGTTAAGTGACTTTGTTGGGGTCATATAGCTTGTAGATTTGAACTGAAGTCTTCTTGATTTCAGTCCCAGCTCTCTCTCCACTATACTACCTAGCTGCTAGTAGAAAAAGTCTAATATTATTTCTCTTTTCTTAGTCTAATGTTATTTGAAGAGGCAGTGATTCAGAAACTTAAAGATACCTATTACGCATTCCTTCCTCCCTAATCCTTTTCTTCTCCAGTCTAAATGTCTTCATTCTGTCCTCGTGATCATAATTCTCTTTGCCATCCTGGCAGCCTTCCTTTGGATGCTCATCCATTTCTTATCCCAAACAAGTTGCCCCAAATCAGAAATGGGAGTCCAGATGCTGTTCTTCCAGTCATGGGAGTCTCCCAGCTTTCTAGTACTGCCACAATCCTCAGGATGCAACCTCATGAACTTTCCATGAGTGGGGGCATAGCATGCTTGATGTTTACTGACCTTGGTCTCCATCAAAATTCCCGCATCACCAAGCTAGGAGGCCCATCTTGCACTCTGGCCCCATCATTAAGTCACTGCAGGTGACCGTAAATAATTCCCTTTCTCTCTTTGGGTCTGAGTTAATTTAGCTGTAAAACAATGTTCTCCTGGTTCTGCCTTCCCAGATTTCTTTGCATTGCTGGTATTTATCTCTTATATACATACATATATATACAATATACACGTTAGCTTATTGAGGGCAGGAGCTGTCATTCTTTTTTCTTCTGTATTATCCGTATTCAGATGTTTTAAGGGCTATTTGTCATGTGGAGGAAGGATTTGACTTGTTCTAGGGCAGAATTGGGAGCAATGAGTGGAAATTACAAAGAGGTCACTTGAGGCTAAATTTTGGTCTTGAACAAGGAGAAAAGCATTATGTATTTTACAGGATCCATGCTGTTTTTTTTTTTTTACTGACCTTTCTGCAAGAGAAGTTCCTGCCTCTTAAAAGTGACAGGGGAGGCAGGAAGAGGACCCAAGTTCAAATCTGGCCTTGGATACTTACTAGCTGTGTGATCCTGGTCAAATTACTTAACAAGCCTCAGTTTCCTCATCTACAAAATGAACCGGAGAAAGAAATGACAAACCACTCCAGTGTCACAAAGAGGGTGTGAAAATGATTGAACAGCAACTGAATTCCTGAAAATGTTTGAGGATTTAGAAGTTCAGTACATAGAAAAGTTTTCCTGCATCATGTGGGGCTCTTACTTGGTTATTACATAGGAAGGAAAGGGCCAGATTTTAAAAACAATGCCTGCCAAATAACCATTTAGATGACATTGCAATGAACATCTATATAGTAGCAACTCTGAAGCCAATTCAACTAGAGGACTCTGAGTCAGGAATGAAGGAGCCCTGGGTTCAAATTTGGCCTCAGCTTCTTATAAGTTGTGACCTTTGTCAAGTCACTTAACTTCTGTTTATTCTAATTTCCTCAACTGCAAAATATGGGGGTAATAGCACCTATCTCTCAGGGTTGTTCTGAGTATAAAATGAGATAATATTTTAATATCCTCAGGATAGTGCCCCAGCAGATGAATAAATGTTTGTTTCTTTTCTTCCAATTCATTCAACAAGCAGTGTTTTAAATATTAGGTGCCTACTATATAGGCATTGGCCTATGTTTGGGAAATGAATATAAAAATCAGGGGCAGCTGGGTGGCCCAGAGGATAGAGCACCAGGCCTGGAGATGAGAAGTCCTAGATTCAAATTTTACCTTAGACACTTCCTAGCTGTGTGAGTCTGAGCAAGTCATTTAACCCCCATTGCCTAAGCTTTACCACTCTTCTGCTTTAGAACCTATTGATTCTAAAATATAAGGTAAGGGTTTGAAAACAAATTAAACACCCCTTGTCCTCAAGAAGCTTACCTAAGACAGAGATATTAGACTGGGGAGCTCGTTTATGGTCATGCTAGGAGTAGACCTGGTGGGATGAGAGAGTGTTTATAAAATCTTTTGCTAACTTTAAAATGCTATTTAAATGTAAATTGCTGACATTATTTATTGTTATTATTGATTTAATCCTGTCACTAGAATGATTTCTTGGCAAATATGACCTCAAGCTTTAAAATTGTTTTGGTAGTAGAAAAGGAGAGGAAGATTTGCTTCTCTTCCTACTTGTTTCAATCTCCTGAAATATGGCAGGTATTTCATTGATCCATTCATTAACTTATTCATTCATTCATTCATCCATCCATTTATTTATTTACTAATTTATGTATTTGTTTATTCATTCATTTATTTATTTATGTATTGTGAGAGGGAGAGTAGGGATTCAGTTTTCAATGACCTTCATTTATTCCCCCCAATCTCTAATTCTGGGTATTCTGTCTTAGAACATGAAGCCACTGTGTACAAAAGAGGCAAAGACTGCATTGTCCTGGAAGGACTGAAAGAGTGGGACAAGGCGTTTATATGTTGTAGTGTGCAGCTGATGCTCGGAAATTCTCATGCTGTTGACTTGTAAAAAGTCAACTACATCCCTTTATCATCATCCAGGCTGTAACACAGTGCCTGGAGCATAGCAAACACTTAATAAATGCTGTTGTTGAGGATGATGATGATGATGATGATGATGATGATGATGATGATGATGATGATGTAGCAATAGTATTCATGCTGATGAGTGGGATGTAATTAACTGAGAGAATAGACAAGGGATCTGATTGGTAGTTGAAATACCACTTCCATCTGTTATACTCTTGGACTTCCTCCACAGAAGAGAAAATATAAGACACTTTGGACCAGTAATAATTTTTGATTATTTAAAAATGAGGTTTACTGGGATTTTTACAGTCTCTGGGCTTCCTTCCTTCCTTCCTTCCTTCCTTCCTTCCTTCCTTCCTTCCTTCCTTCCTTCCTTCCTTCCTTCCTTCCTTCCTTCCTTCCTTCCTTCCTTCCTTCCTTCCTTCCTTCCTTCCTTCCTTCCTTCCTTCCTTCCTTCCTTCCTTCCTTCCTTCCTTCCTTCCTTCTTCCCTCCCTCCCTCCCTCCATCCCTCCCTCCCTCCCTCCCTCCCTCCCTTCCTTCCTTCCTTCCTTCCTTCCTTCCTTCCTTCCTTCCTTCCTTCCTTCCTTCCTTCCTTCCTTCCTTCCTTCCTTCCTTCCTTCCTTCCTTCCTTCCATTCCATAGCTAGGAAGTATCTGAGGTCAGATTTGAACCTAGGACATCCGATCTCTAGGCCTGATTCTCAATACCCTGAGCCACTTGGTTTCCCCTTTTTACTTCTTTCCAATCCTTAAACGTCTTCTATTCCTCATCTTCCTCTCTTCCCCACAACCTTGTTATTACCTAGGGGTAACATTTAGAGCCAGAAAAGAGCTAACAAATATCAAGTCAGACTCTATTTTTTAGGAAAGGGAGAGGTCACTTGGTCACATTCCTGAGAGTCAAACCCAGGCCCTATGACTCCGGATTCAAGATAGATTGTATTCCTTATGGGATGAAATTTTGGGGCCTAAATGTGTGGCTGATACATTTCAGATCTTCCCCTGGTGCCCATTCTCATATAGAGATGAACCTGTGTCCTCATAGTTTAGCCAGGGGATTCCACTCTAGACCATACCGAGATGGAAAGCATTAGCGTATAAGCCTGCTGATGGACTCTTGGTTAGCTGAAGGACAGTCTAATCTAGTGCTGGGAAACTTGGACCCCCCAGAACGCTGGCCCCTAAATGCTGGTTTCTTTTGTCCATGAAACCTTCTGAAGACTTGGTTCACCAGGAGTGTCCATAATGATAGATAGCAAGCATAGACTCTTTGAAGAATTGAGTTAGAAGTAACTAGTCTAGATTCCTCTTTTTATTGCTTAGCAGCTGTGCCAGGACCAAGACAACAAATATAAAGAGAAGGGAAGCCCACAGGTTAGTGTCAGTGTCAGTGGATCTTCCTGGTAGAGGTTTGAGGCTAGGTCGTTGGCTAAAACAAGTGCAGTTGATTTTGCTATGAAACCCTTTTGGCCATGTGGGTGGCCCCCATTTGCTTGTCTTTCAGGGAGCATGGTTAGCAGAAGGAATAAGCCAAAGAAGGATTTCAGTCTTTGGTAGTGGTTCCCAGTGTCTATTTTTGGAGTGTACTATCATAAGACTGTTAAGGGTTTCTGGAAGAAGGTAAGCTTAGGAGGATCTGTTAACTGATAGAAAAACTAAAGAAAATAGAGATTGTTGCCTGGCTGGTGCTTGAAGAGAGAGCTGTGCTATCGGGATATAGACAGAGTGAGGCTTTCAGCAAATACCTAGGCTCAGATTCTGCTGTATTAGCTAGGGACAGTGCATGTAACCTTTTCCCCAATTTTTTCATTTGCAAATACAACATAAGATTTGTGATTTCATCAGTGCTGGCAAATACTGGATCTGGCTTTAATTTTTAATTCTGTAATTGCCTGTGTGACCTTGGACAAGTCACCTGGACAAATCCTAAGCTCTGAGAGATTTCTCCATTTTCTTACCTATAAAATGAGAAGTTTGACTAAGAGCGTCCTCCTAAACCTATTATCCTGTGAGCTTTCCACAAAAGTAGATTTTAAATCATCAATTGGTACTAATAATATAGCAATATTTATGTAAAGCCATGATACCATGCTAAGTGGCTTCCAAATATTGCCTGAGCTTTATACCCATTTTGTAGTTCAGGAGCCTGAGATAAATAAAGTTTAAGTCACTTGCCCAAGTTCACATAGCTAGTGTCCATGACTGGATTTGAACTCAGCTCTTTTTGATTCTAGGTCTGGTGCTCTAACCACTGTGCAACCTAAATACATTTCGGGAATTGCTTAAAGCTATGGATTATGTGACTTGTTACAGGAGCACATAGCTAGTATTAGCTGTTGAATTTGAACCCACGTGTTCCTGGCTAAACTTCTAGCCTGATATTGTTCTTCCCTTTAGATTCCTGACAAAATGGGTATATTAAGACCCCTTTAGAGCTTAAGTGGGTTGTTGTGAAAGCACAAAATAGATAATATTTATAAAGTCCATGGCGACCTTTAAAGTGATATGTAAATGTCAGCTACTGCTATTATTAATATCTCTTCTAATAGAAACTGATCCTTGAGATGGGAAAGTTTTAAAAAACTGTTCCTTGAGATGAAACACATCCTCATCTGTATTTTGGAGTAAGGAATTCCAACGTGCTTCAGCCATGGATTGAAATTTCTCATTTCGTCATCTTCAGGGCTGAAGTCCTTTAAGAGAAAGAACACTTGTAAATCATGAACTCATTTTCTCCATGAGAGTATTAAGTCAGAGTTGCCAGTTGTCTCTCTGCTACTCCATCATCCTGTTATTAGATATTTGAGTATTCACTGGGTATTTTCAGAATTCTGGGTCTTATTTAGAGTTGGTGACACTTAGAGAAGACCTTGAGAGAGCCTTTAGAGTGATCAAAAATATGCCCAAATTGTACCTGGATGATACAGGTGGATGATGTTTGGCTAGACCATATCTGTCACTGATGGAGACGTGTGTTGACAGGAACTCAGAAGTGAGGGTTGATTGGGTGCACACTGACATTGGATATGTGCTAATTAATTCAATTTAAGAAGAGAACAGCCAACTTCTTTGGAAGGTACTGAACACTGTGAACCTATGTAGGGAAACTGGATTTTGAGATGGGGAAGGAAGAGTTGATGGATGAGCCATTCTGGCCATGGCCAAGCATTTCTGTGGGTATTCATTTAGGGGTTACTCTTTCTTAGTCCTCCACTAATGCCTTAGGATTGCAATAAGGAACATTGCCCTTGTAGGGCTCCATGGACTTTTTTAATCCATACTGCTGGGGCATCTGAATGACCTAGACTTGTTCTGGCACCTGTCCAATGTAGTAACTCCATCCTTCTGAGCCTCACTTGGACCTGCTGTATAAAACAGACACTGAATTCTTTGTGTTTCAAGTCTTTGGATACTTTAGAATTAAAAAAAACAAACAAACTCTTACCTTCAATCTTAGAATCAATAAAAGTATCAGTACCAAGAAGAGCAGTAAGGGTAGGTAGTTAAGATTAAGTGATTTGCCTCAGAATTGATATTTTTATTGATCCTAAGATGGAAGGTAATGGTTTTAATTTTAATTTTTTTTTTAAACCCTTACCTTCCGTCTTGGAATCAATACTGTGTATTGGCTCCAAGGCAGAAGAGTGGTAAGGGCTAGGCAATGGGGGTTAAGTGACTTGCCCAAGGTCACACAGCTAGGAAGTGTCTGAGGCCAGATTTGAACCTAGGACCTCCTGTCTCTAGGCCTGACTCTCAATCCACTGAGCCACCCAGCTCATATGGGTTTTTTTTAAAGTATACATTCAAATTTGAACCCAGAACTTCCTGTCTTCAGATTACTAGCTACCTTCATTATTATTATTGTTGTTGCTGTTAAAAACCCTTATCTTCCAGCTTAGAATCAACATTGTATATTGGTTCTAAGGCCTGCCACATATTCATGGTCTTGTCTGGGTGCTGCCCATTTGATTGGCAGCTGTTTCAAGTGTGGTAGAACTTTTAAATGGGTGAACGCTATGCCCCAAATGCTTTGCTTCTGAGCTATGCACCAGGAACAACAGTTTTTATCATGGGTCTTAATTATATTCTTAAGGGCCAAAGTCTTTGTCAAAAAATCAGAATTTTTATATGCATCTGAACAAGACTTTCCTGACCTCGAGATGGGGCTGAATTCTCTTTCTCCTACTGAGGATGTGGTAATAATTTGGAATTTCCTGGTACCATACTATGGATTTAGACTTGGAAGGGACCTTCCCTCCCTTTCATTTTACAGATGAAGAAACAGAGGCCCTCAGAGGTTAAATGACTTATCTAAGGTTAAACTGTAAGAACTGGAGGAGGCAATGAACCTCGGGTGTTCTTGACTTCACTCCCAGTGCACTCTACTATCCCAGTGCTACCTCTTCTCAGTTTTATGGCAGTCCTTTAAGAACACAAGTTCTGTGACTATGTCTGTCATATAGAGGAGTAAAAGCTTCTTTGGAGGCCAAAGAGTGGAACAGTTTATTGAAAGAATGATCCACGGGAAGATGCCACATTTTTGGCAGAGTGGAGCTTTTTTTTAGAGGGGAGAGTGTCTGTGTTCTTGAAAGAGGGAGGCTAGGGAAGAGCCCCAGCTGAGGTCATACAAGTGGCATGCTATTGTGCTTTTGACTCTAAATCTAGTCATTTTCCTGCTAGATCATACTGAATATACTTTTCCAAAGCTGATTGAATTCAGATATGTTTTATGGTACTG
The DNA here is from genome assembly GCF_027887165.1 of Monodelphis domestica. Taxonomy (NCBI): domain Eukaryota; kingdom Metazoa; phylum Chordata; class Mammalia; order Didelphimorphia; family Didelphidae; genus Monodelphis; species Monodelphis domestica. The sequence goes on along the minus strand of NC_077232.1, from coordinate 59,270,546 downwards.
CTGGATTATGGAGATCCCTCTTTCCATTGGATTTTTATTGCTGTAGTGATTGTTGAACTTGTGTTTGGTGTAGTGATTTAATATATTAGATGTCCCAGGGCGGACAAAGGATGATTGGAGACTCCTCTTGGAAAATGACACACCCTTCATAGTATACAAAGTCTAGTTGCTAATTATGTAAAAAAAAAAAGTTACCCTGGAATTAGAAAGGGACAAAAAAAAATACTAAACCTCGTATGCCTTTTTTGTTGTTGTTGTTTGGAAGGATCCTCATCTTTAACTTTCATCTAACAGTTGACATTATTGACTACTTCCTCCTACTGGATATTTTTTTCTTTGGGCTTCAGAAATATCACTCTCTCCTAGATTTTCTTTGCTTTTCTAAACTGCCTTTGGCTTTCTTCACTGGCTTCTTTTTCTTGGTTCTTCTTCAACCCTCAACGGTGAAGAAGACTCCCAAATCTCTCTCCAGTTCAGACTTCTGTTTTGAGCTCTAGCACCACCATTCTTGTTTGTGATTAGGATATCTTTACCTGGATTGCCCAGTTTTCTCTTTAGAACCAACATGGCACTAACTGAGCCTCAGTTGAGGCAGTGTAGGATAGGAGATAGAGCACTGGGTTTGAATCCAGTAACACCTGGATTTCATTCTTACTTCCAACATTTAAACTTGTCTCTCTGTCAGACTTGGCTGTTTCTATCCATAGTATGAACATTTAGACCCTCTATTGTTATTGAAACCATAGCCTCCTGTTTTACTTTTATCTTCTTCGTCTCCCATATCCAAATACCTACCAATTGCTGGCTCTCACTCCTCTGTAAAGTGTTTCACATCTGTTTCTTCTTCCTCTACTCAGAACCTTTGGGCCATACCCTTATGGATAATGTTGGGTTTGAGTGCTGTAAGAGTGTCCAAATGGGTCTTTATGCCTGCCCCAGATTTAATCTTTTCTCTGGCTAGTTCTAGTCTTGTCATTCATTCTTCTACTGAAAAAAGAAAGAAGAGAAAAAAGAAAAAAGATCACAATTCACCAAAGTAACTTTAAACTCTCTGACGACCATTTCTTGCTGTCTCCAGTCCAGCCTTGTCTCACATGACTCCCCTCTTGTAGGCTTTAGCACTCTGACCCCTGAACATGACTCTCCTTTCTCATCTCAAAGCTTCTGCCCCTCTTGCCTGACTTCCTAGGTGACTTCAAATACACGAAGCTTTCCTCCCTGACCACTCAAGTTGTTAATCTTCTTGGATGTCATGTAGCACTTTTTTTGTATGTCACTAGTTCGTGTGTGTGTGTGTGTGTGTGTGTGTGTGTGTGAGAGAGAGAGAGAGAGGGAGAGAGAGAGGGAGAGAGAGAGAGAGAGAGAGAGAGAGAGAGAGAGAGAGAGAGAGAGAGAGAGAGAGAGAGAGAGAGAGAGAGAGAGAGAGAGAGAGAAGAGAGAGATTTCTCTTCAGCCCTTTTAGATGGGTTTTTTCTTCCTGTCGGATTTTTATGCCTATATTGATTTATTATTCTTATTGTTGTTATATTAAAACACCTTGCCACCTTCTGTCTTAATATCAGTTCTAATAACTTCTAACCCAGAAGAGTAAAAGTCTAGGCAATCAGGATTAAGTGACTTGCCCAGGGTCACATCGCTAGGAGGTGACTTAGGCCATTTTTGAACCCAGGTTCTCCTGACTTTGGCCTAATGCTCTATCTACTATGCCATCTAGCTGCCCCTAATGCTGTAGTAATTATTGAACTTATGCTGACTCTCAAATGGGATCCACATATAAGTGGGCACATCTAAGATCGATAGTCCTATATATGGATGTACATGTGGTCTAAGTATATACTATATATATATATATATATATATATACACTGACTTTAATGTAAGCTCCAGGATAGACAGTATGGAATAAATTCTAATCTTGAAATCAAGATGAACCTGGGTTTGGCTTCCGCCTCTGATATACGTGACCATGAACAAGTCCCTTAACTCCTGTGATCATCCACAGTTTCTTGCTCTGTAACATGAAGATTAGAATAATGATGGTTCGGGCGATCTTACCTCACACGGTTAGTTTGAGGATTAGTGAGTACCAAGAGGATGATGCTGATGAGGTCGAGGACTGAAACTTTGTGTTTGTAGTGGGCTATTAAGGGGGATGGTGTCAGATAAAGCAAGAGGGCTTAACACATGTTTAAATGAATGGATGTTTTCTGTGATTTTGTCCTTACTCTTCTGTGGTCCTTTTTCCTTTTAGGTTTTTTTTTCTTTAAAAGACTCCAAGCTTTGGCTTGGAGACCCCAACCGTCACCATTGAGCCCAGCAGCTGGAGCGGCAGCGAAAGTCCTGCCGAAAACATTGAGAGAATGAGTGACTCTGCAGATAAGCCCATTGACAATGATGCCGAGGGAGTCTGGAGCCCAGATATTGAACAGAGCTTTCAGGAGGCCCTGGCCATTTATCCACCTTGTGGGAGAAGAAAAATCATCCTATCAGATGAAGGCAAAATGTATGGTAAGTCGCATGGAATTTATGTGTGTAGTAATTGGACAGGAACATCCATGTGATTGATGCTCGAGGTCTGAAAGCTCCATTTCCCAAGCCTGTGTCGTTTTTCGGTGATGGAGAAAAGCCAGGTGCCTTTACAGTTGTGTTTGCTAGATAGTTATTCCGATTCCCAGGACACCTTGATCTGGCATTAGGTGACTCAGGGAATTACCACTTCGTGGACTCACATGTGCTGGGGTAGGTACTGGTGTCTGGTAATGACCAGAAGTGGATACAAAGTCATTTGGGGCTGAACGATGGCACTAACATGAACGGAGCCGCCGAGGCTCATTTTCTTGAATTTTGGTCTTCCCTTCACTATAGAGCTTTATTTTTTTGGCAGCTTATGTTGTCTCGACGCCCCTTGGCCCTTTCTCCACGCCACGAAGCGGTGGCGGCGTTTCCTCAATATGCTCCCACTGTGACGCATCTCTCTGCAGCCGGACGCTAAGTTAGTTCCATGTCCTGCCTGTTCCAGCTGGTGGTTCACCCTGAGAAGCTTCCTCAGAGTATGCATGGATGTGTGCACAGATTTGTGCTGGGATTAGTTGGGCTCCCCCCTCCCCCCTTTTAAGTAAATATTTTTCACTGTGGAGTTTTACTTTTGGCTACTTACCTTGTGCGAGGCAGATGGCAGGTGGGGGGGGGGGAGGGCTGTACATCTTGCCCGCCTAATTGTGAACACGAAGCTGACAGAGTTTGTTCTGTGACTTGAGACTAAAGAGATGCAAACAAACATCCCCGACTAGAAGAAGGCTGGGTGTTCGGAGCAGCAGCCTACCTGAGACAGTTAACTTAGCACCAGAGTCATTTATTTCTAAATAATTTGAAAGGTTTTCCATAATGGGGTGTTGTGCCTTTAATCATGTTTCTTCTCCATCAGGAGCCGTAGGAGTCTGCAGGATAAACTAGCCCATACTGTTAAGGAGAAAGCAGATGGCTCTGCAGCTGCCACCAGCTGTGCCCCCCTTCTTCCCCTCCCCTCCCCCACCCCCTCCTAGTAGGACTTGGATGATGTAATGGAAACAAGGAAAAAGAATTTTTTTTCTTTCTCTCCTGTTGGAGGCTCTCACAGCCTGTCAGTGTCACCTAGAGAGGCAGAAACAAACCTTAAGGCACTCGCTTGCAGCTGTCATGTGACCCTTGCAGCCAAATGAAACATCATGTCTGGAAAAATAGACTTGGGTTGAAGCCGCTCAGCTGCTGTGGGTGGAAAGTTTCAAGGCCTCCGTTTCCCACTACTCGCATGTTATTGTTTCTGTAGCCGGGGAAGAGAGAGGGGCTCCCCTTTGGCAGGCTGGCTGCTTCTTTCCTTCTGTTTTCCAGTGCCCTTTTAAAAAACTTTTGGGGTTCTCTTAAACTCCACAAACACCGGTAAATAGGAGTATTTTCAAAGGCAAAGGACAGAAAAAAGGGAAATGTTTATGAAACCGGGAATTTGCATTTATGTCCAGCTTGGTGTTTGTGTGTGTGTGTTTTTAAAGATGTTAGAAATTCAGGAGAAGAGATCTGAAGCTGTCCTGTATTCCTCTTCTCCCTCCCCGCTAAACCTCTAAAAACCTCTCTCGTAGCAGTCAGAGGCAAGCAAAGCTCATCCACACATTGATTGTACAAAAATAGCACAGCGAATAAAATACTGGGTTTGGAGATCAGGAAGCCTCGAGTTCAGTTCCTGTCTCAGACATCACAGAGCTGTGTGACTCAGGACAAGTCATTTCATCTCTGTTTGCCTCAGTTTCCTCATTTGGAAAACGAGAGTGATAATAGCACCTACCTCACAGGGATATTGTGAGGATCAAACAAGACAATATTTGTTTTTGTCTTTTTTTATTTTTTAAATTAATGTAGAATATTTTTCCATGGTTACAAGATTCATGTTCTTTCTCTGCCCTTCCTGGGCCCCCTTCTGTAGCCAATGCACAATTCTGGGTTTTACATGTGCGAGACAATAGTTGTAAGTAAAACGCTTACTTAGGAACATAGTAGGTGCTCACTAAATGCCGATTCCCTGTCTTTTCTTCCCTCCTTCCTCATTCCCATTCATATTCTACATTGAAGATAGATCTATGAAATTAATCCTTTAAAAGAGAAGCCAAATGCAAAGATTATTTCCCAGTTAAACACTTTCCTTGAACTTTTAGCTGAGGTAATTTGTGCAAAAGTTTTTTTTTAAATTTTATATAACCAAACCTGTCCATTTCCTATGTCCCATGATCAAATTAAATCCAGTCAGCAAGAGTTTATTAAATACCTACTATGTGTCAGGCTCTGAATTAATAGCACGTAAGGATATGGAAAGAGGAAGGGATATTAAAAAAAAAAAAAAAACTTTTCCCAGGAAGCACAAACTGGAATGAATCTTCTTAGTTCTCAGTTTTCAATGTAGCCACAAATCCTCTACTTTGTCACAAAGTTTTTCCCCATCTAGAATTGTGAAAAGTATCTCTTATTTATCTGAACTGTTTACAATGTTACCTTTTACACAGATTTTTTTTTTATTGTTTAGTTGTCTTTCAGTATTGCCTGACCTCATTTGAGGTTTTCTTGGTGAAGATACTAGAGTGGTTTACTACTTTCTTCTCCAGCTGATTTTATAAATGAGGAAACTGAGGCAAACAGTGCGTGGCTTGCCCAGGGTAACATGGTTACGAAGTGTCTGAGGCTGGATTTGAACTTAGGGAGTTCAATCTTTCCGAATCCAGGCTTGGTACTCCTCTTTCCATTATCCCAGACTAGATTTGAACTCAGGAAGTTTAATTTTTCTGAATCCAGGCTTGGCACACTATCCACTCTCCCACCTGCCAAGGTATATGTGGCGAGATAACGGTCCAAATCTGTTTTTTTGCCAGACAACTTTGCTATTTTCCCAGATATTTTAAATCCTTGCCCCAGTAGTTGGAATCTTTTTAGTTTTATGGAACAATATGCTACTGTTTTCTATATTTTGATATTGTATATCTAATCTGTTCTGTTGATCATCCTTTCTTTTTTAAATTAATATCAGATATGTATGATGAGTACTTCTTTGTAGGACAGTTTGAGATCTGGTAGTGCTACCCTTCTCTCCTTCCATACTGTTTCTCCCCTATTATTTTTCCTTGAGTTTTTATCTTTTTTTCTTCTATTTTGATGAATTTTATTTTTTTTCTGATTTTCTAAAGTGCTCTTTTTTATAAATTTAACCTCTAAAGGTTATATTTAGTATTCCTGCTTTTCAGCCCTTCTGAGAATTTTATGATCTAGCAGAATGGTTTTTAAAATGTGTTTTGGGAACCCTGAATAGGTTCAAGTTAAAAACTATTTCCATAATAATACTAAAATGTTTTAATTTATGATATGGCAAATATCAACAGATACAACTCCCTAGACAAAAGCTCTTAAGGGTGGTCCTCAATAATTTAATAATGTTAAGTGGCCATGAAACTAAAAAATTTGAGAATTGCTAATATAACATATGCTTAATTTTTGTGAAGATGCCCTGTGCTTCTGAGTAATTTATATATTTCTGTCTAATCTAGTTCAGTAAGAGCCAGAGATCCATCAAATTTCGCCCTTTTAAAGATGTTTTCATGTCCTTGATTTCTTTCTTTCTTAACTCTTTGTTAGATTTGTCTAGATCTGAATTTACATAGCTCCCAACTATTATAATTTTATTATCTTTCTTTTTCCTTTTCCTTGAAGTACTTACCTGCTATGCCATTCAATGCAGTTCTATATTTAAAAAGACATGAACTGCATATGGATTGAGCCTATCATTTTGCTGGTATGGGGAGCTTCCTGTTAAGATAACTTCTTCCTCAGTGCAAATCAGCACCTTCTCTGTAACTTATAGTGGCAGAGAGTTGACTAGAGCATTGAGAGATTAAGTGATTTTCCCAAAAATCATGCAGCCTATATTTGTAGGGTGAGATTGATTTTTTCCTGATACCTTTCAGCATAAATTATGTTCTTTATATTTTTTAAATATGATTTACTTTTAGTATTGCCTTATCTGATATTGTGATTAAAACACTTGCTTTTTGGTTGCATTTGAATCATAATAGTTTTCTCTACTATCTCATTTTAATTGTGTGTTTTGTTTTAAAGATGTTTCTTGTAAGAAGTGTATTGTTGGCTTCTCCTTTATAATCCTTTCTACTTGTCTCTTCCATTTAATGGGTAAATTCATCCCTTATATTCATTGTTATGGTAGATAAATCTGTCTCCCATTTGTCTTGGGACATTCCTCAATACGATGTTATGGATGGCTTCTATCTTGCTTTAGTGCACTTATTCTGACTTCTCTGAAAGGACCCCTGTTTCAGCCCTTATCCATTCTGACTGTCATAGGCCTAGACTCTATGAAGGAGCTTACTGATATTCCTCTTTGGATTCCTTGTTGAATATTTGATCTAGTGCCTTCCTAGGATCATATTTGGAGTAAAACTCAGAGAGGTAAGTAAGTTCATTTGGGATCTCTCACGTGACTATCTTAACTAGTAATTTCTCCGTCCTCATTGTTTCTAGCTTCATTTCTTGACATTTCATATTGGTCTTTCTGTCTCCTTAGCTCTGGCTCTTCCTCATCATCTCTCATTCTCTCTGGCTTGTTATGACTCTGCTTGGCTCTCTTTAACTGCCTCCCTGGCTTTCCCTGTATCTCTAGCTTATCCTCACTGTCTTGGTATTCCCTTTGTCTTCTCTTTCTCCCCCCCCCCCTTCCCCTCTCTATCTGTTTATCTCTTCTTCTGTCTTTCCTTTTAAATCTTACTTTGAACTCATGCAACTATGTATACATGGGGAACATGGGACACTAGCTTTTTCTTAGCCAGAAATAAAAAATAATTAAAATATTTAGATCACATAATTAAGCTAGCTCCTGAGTGCTCAATGTGTTTCCTTGCAGAAAACAAGAAAAAGGCAATTTCCCTTCAGGTGCCTTTTTCCTCAGAGCTTGTATTATAGTGCAATTAAAAAGGAGAAAACAAAACAACATTCTCTCTCCTTCCTCCAAATCTTGTAGGATTCTGCATCCTCTCTGGGGATTTTAATTCTTGCCAGTCTCCACCTCATCTTTAACAGGAAATTTACCATTAAATTGCAAGCTGATCACTACAGTGTTCTTATTTGAATCTTAACTGTGGTAACACTGTCTAAGATGTAATTGAATCGCTAATCAACAGGCATCATCACTCAGTTACCCTCTATTTATTGAACATCTTTATTTGCTTGTTTCTCAACACTGGGCTGGGTAGAGCCTTCACATTTATGTGTGTTTTTCAAGACAGTTCAGGAAGATCTGAGCCTGTGATTTCCTTTGGACACTCAGTTTGTTACATTCAGATGTATTGACTGCATCTGTGGAAAGCCCACTTTAAAGTGGAGAGCCAAGCTTTTGAAGGAGAAGCTGATTGGGATTGACCCCTGGGTTTTTCAGTGGGAGTTTTCATCCAGCTGATGCTTGTAGGAAGACATTGACTATGGCATGGGGTGAGGCCTCTAAATGGGCTCTCAGCCTGCTATCCCAGTCACCAAGGGGAGTCTCTGGCTTCCTACCCCTATAGTATGTGTCCTGAGATATGGGTACTAGGCTTAAAGTGATGATTAATAGGATTCTTGAAGGTATGGACAAGATTTTTAAGGAGTAACAAGTACTCTCCAGGATCTATGGGTTTTTGTGGTTTTGAGAATAAAGAAATAATAGATTGGTCTCTGTATGATTGGGAGAAACCCACTCATGGAAATACTATGCGACCAGGATCAAAGAAGTTCATGGATTTTATAGGATCACTGATTTCTATAGAACTGGAAGAGATCTCAAAGTGGCATCTAGTTTAACACCCGTTTCCTAACACTTTCCCCCAGTCCCCATCACATAGATGAGGAAGCTATGGTCTGTTTCACCCAATCACACAGGTAGTGAGCATTATTAGAGGTGGAATTCGAATTCAGATTCTCTTGCTACAGAGCCAGGACTTCATTGCCCCTTGCCTATTCTTCTTCTTGTGGCAAATGAAGATAACTGGAAACAAGGCTGGGGTTCTGGAGAGAGGCTTGCCCTAAGAGCCTACTTATTTTCTTAGGATTTCAAAATAAAATCATTCTAAGTGTTTTGTATCCTGTGTAACATATTCAAAATGATGTGATGCCTTTTAGTGAAATACCAAGTGTTTTTTACTTGAGAGATGCTATAGTATTTCCAAGCATTCCTAGAGCTTCAAGTACACTGTGATGTCAGCAGTCCCAAGTGGCAAAAGAGGCAAGGTCGAGTACAGTGCTATTTCCTCTGGGTGATGAGGTTTCCTTAAAGCTAGACTGCAGAACAGGTGCACTCCCAGCAAAGAAAATTAAAAAAAAAAACCCACCTCTCTTGAGGTTTAAGCCTATTAGAAGGAGGTGGCAAGATCTTTTCTTTTTTTCTTCCCTGCCTTCCCTCAGATAAGAAATTTAGCCTATCTGATTTATGCTTTGGTAGATTGCCTCTACCTTAATATTATTTGATCTATAAGTCTTTTCTTATTTCACTAAAGGGAAGATTTTTGGAGCTCACTGAAACTTTCCCCTTCTTTTTTGTGTCTCCGTGTGTGTGTGGGCGCACGTACCCATGTAAAACACCCCTTCGACACCTTTCCCCCAATTTCCATCATATAGATGAGGAAGCCACAGTCTATTTCACCAGTCACACAGGCGTGCAGGAGCCTATTTCTTTCTCATGATTCAACTCTGTACTGTAGTTTTGATTTGTTTTTGGATAAGGCAAAAGGGCATTTACTTTAAAGTAAAAGACGAGGCTTAAATCAAGTATGAACCATTTCTAGCACCCATTCCCCCAAAGAGGACTGCCATTTCTTGGGTGACTCTGGGAACACTCATCAACATTTGTGTCTCCATCAACTGGAGAGAAAAGAGACATATTGCTTTATCTCATGATCTGTACTTTAAAAGAGGCTAGCATAAACAAGCAGCTTTTTTGAATCTTCTTCCTTTTGCCCTCCTGAGGAAATGTTTCCAAAGATACAATTGTTGCCTTTAAACATTTGAAGTGCTACTATGTCGATGAAAATTAAACTTGTTTTATTAGATTCCAGATGACAGAACCAGGAACAACAGGTAGAGATTGCACAGAGGTAGATTTTTGGTTTGCTAAAAGCAAGGTGTTCTTATTTTTCATTCAGAAGTGGACTATCTTAAGAAAGAATGGGCCCGCGTCATCAGAAACCTTCCATAATAAGTTCAGTGACCAGGTATTCTGAATGTTCTAGAGACATTTCTGATGTGTTGGAAGAGATGGCCTCTGAGGATCCTTCCAACTTTAAGATTCTGGGGAAACAAACCCTAAATCAAGAATTGTGCAGGGACTCTGCCAAGCTTCAGATAGATGAGAGTTTCAGTGTGAGATGTCCAATATCTTATTTTCCTCCTTTCTCGGCCTGTATGAACAACATGTCTTTTGTATATCAATGCGATTGGTCCCTTGACCACTTCTAGCCTCATTATTTTTCCTTATGGGTGATTTTTAAATTCAGTATATATCCCACAAAGTTGACAAAGGGCAGGTGTTCTTTTTAAAAAAAATTAATTTATTTAGTCAATTTAGAACATTATTCCTTGGTTACAAGAATCATATTATTTCCCTCCCTCCCCACCCTCCACCCTTCCTGTAGTCAAAGCACAATTCCACACCTATTCCCATGTTGTTGATGTTTGCATTAGGATGCTCATTGAGAGTCTACATCCCCAACCATATCCCCTCGACCCATGTAATCAAGCAGTTGTTTTTCCTCTGTGTTTCTATTCCCACAATTTTTCCTCTGAATGTGGATAATGTTTTTTCTTGTAGATCCCTCCAAGTTGTTCAAGATCACTGCATTGTTACTAATGGAGAAATTCATTACATTCGATTGTGCCACAGTGTATCAGTCTCTGTGTTCAATGTTCTCCTGGTTCTGCTCCTTCGCTCTGCATCACATCCTGGAGGTTGTTCCAGTTCCCTTGGAATTCCTCCACTTTATTATTCCTTTGAGCACAATAGTATTCCATCACCAACATATACCACAATTTGTTCAGCCATTCCCCAATCAAAGGGCATCCCCTTATTTTCCAATTTTTTGCTACCACAAAGAGCACAGCTATGAATATTCTTGTACTGTCTTGTTCCGTCTTTTTCCTTGTTGTCTCTTTTGGGGTATAAACCCAGCAGTGCGATGGCTGGATCAAAGGGCAGGCAGTCTTTTAGCTCCCTTTGGGTATAGTTCCAAATTGCCTTCCAGAATGGTTGGATCAATTCACAACTCCACCAGCAATGCATTAATGTCCCAACTTTGCCATATCCCCTCCAGCATTCATTACTTTCCATTGCTGTCATGTTAGCCAATCTGCTAGGTGTGAGGTGATACCTCAGAGTTGTTTTGATTTGCATCTCTCTGATTATAAGAGATTTAGAACACTTTTTCATGTGCTTATTAATAGTTTTGATTTCTTTAGCTGAAAATTGCCTATTCATGTCCCTTGCCCATTTATCAATTGGAGAATGGCTTGATTTTTTTGTACAATTGATTTAGCTCTTTATAAATTTGAGTTTTGTCAGACCTTTGTCAGAGGTTTTTGTTACGAAGATTGTTTCCCAATTTGTTGCTTCCCTTCTAATTTTGGTTGCATTGGTTTTGTTCATACAAAAACTTTAATTGGATGTAATCAAAATTCTTTATTTTACATTTTGTGATTTTTTTCTAGCTCTTGCTTTGTTTTAAAGTCTTTCCCAAAGACCTGACATGTATACTATTCTGTGTTCACCTTATTTGCTTATACTTTACTTCTTTATATTCAAGTCATTCATCTTTGTGGTATGTCATGGACTCCTTTGGCATTTTGGTATAACCTATGAATTAAATTTTAGAAAAATGTTTTTGAATGCCTAAAATAAGACATAGAATTTTAAAATTTTTTTCTTTTCTTTTTCTTCTTCCTCCTCCTCCACCCATTGATAAGACAAGAAAAATACAATCTAATATAACTATGTATCACCATGCAAAACAAATTCCTGAATTAGCTTATATCCACAAAGAAAGAAAATATAATTCATTCTGCTTTCATCAATCCATCAGCTTCCTATCTGGAGGTGGTTAGCATATTTTATGATGAGTTCTTTGGAATTATGTTTGGTCATTGTTTTGATCAGAGTTTTTACATCTTTAAGAGTTAATTATCCTTACACTATTTTTATGGTTCAAATTATGCCCTTTGTTCTGCTGACTTCATTTTACATCAGTTCATGTAAGTGTTTACAGGTTTTTTGGGAGACTATCCCCTTCATTATTTCTTACAGAACAATAGTATTCCATCATGTTCAACTACCATAACTTGTTCAGCCATTCCCCATTTGATATACACTCCCTCAGTTTCCAATTGTTTGTCATCACGAAAAGAGGTGCTATAAATATTTTTTCCATGATTTCTTTTCCTTTTTCTTTGATCCCTTTGGGATATAGACCTAGTAACTGGGTCAAAGGCTATGTACAGTTTAATAATCTTTTGAGTGTAGTTCCAATTTGTTTTCTGAAATGATTGGACTAGTTCATAGTTCACCAACAGTACATTAAAGTACTTCTTTTCCCACAAATCCTCTGACATTTATTTTCCTTTGTTGACTTAGCCAATCTGATGGATGTGAAATGGTACCTTTAAAAAGTTTTTATTTGCATTTCTCTAATTATTAGTGATTTAGAACACTTTTTTATATGGCTGTTAATGGCTTTGATTTCTTCCTCTGAAAATTTCCTCCTCAGATGGATTGTTTTTCAGTTGGAGAATGACTTATTCTTATAAATTTGTCTCAGTTGTCTCTGTACCTTAGAATTTGTAAAAAAAAAAAAAACTTGTTGCAAAGATTTCCCGAGTTTCTTTTCTAATTTTAATTGCATTGGTTTTGACTATGCAAAACTTTTTAAATTTTATGTAATCAATATTGTTGAATATTTATAATGATAGCTATATATACAGTTTCAAAAGGAAGCCAATTATACTGAAATATAGTTATCAAAATATTAAAAACCAAATTTAAGATGATATTAACAATAATAGTATTTCTATAGCTCTTTTGAGAACATTCTTGCTCTATACCAATAAAAATTCTTCTAAAATCTATCCAAACCGCTTTACAAATATTCTGCCATTTTATCCTCACAGCTACCCTGGCAGGTAGGTGGCAGGTAGTTGTTAGTGATTTTGAAGTTCATATCACAGATATATTAAGTATCCTTGCCCAACATTTGACTTCAGACCTTACCCCCTGGCATAGGAGAAGAAACTTTAGGTTTGGACCTGGAAAAAGCCGAAGAGAATAAAGACCCACAGCCCTTCCAGCCTTTGACAATCTGAAATGCTTAGTCTTTCATTTGTGCTTTATGACATAAATTCTCTTTTGGGCAAATCTCCATTTCTTTTTAGAACTAGAGAGGATAAATGTGATCAGTTACTGACTCGTATAATTTGATAATATTCTAAAGCCTCTAAATTTGTTTTCATTGATTTGTTTGAAAGATACACTAAACTTATTTTATTATTGTTTTGGGAAACGGTGTCCAACTTAGCCTGACCCTGATGCTCAATTCCCTGTTTTTCTCAGGAGCCTGTTAAGCAGATGAATTTTGAAAGAAGACCCAGTCATGGCAGAATCCTACCTATCTATATGCAGCTTTTTGTGTGCACCCCTCTTTATTTCTGCATACCCAGTGAGGTGTAACCTTCAGTATCCTGGAAAAAAGGAACCTATTTGGATTTCTGTTGCCTTTAACTTTGGTGAGGTTGTGGGGTATGGAGGCAGAAGTCACAGCAATATGAGATAAATGAAAGGGTTCCTAGACTTGGAGATGTGCCTTCGGTCCCCATTCCTAATTCATGATTAGGACAAGCCACTTCTCCTCTGTAGTCCTCAGTTTCCTGTTCTGTAAAAGGAGAAAATTGGAATGGATGATTTCTTAATAGCCGTTCCATCTCTGTCATTCTGTGATTCTGTAAAGACCTATTCCTGGCCTTCTCTCACCTATCTAAATACCTCAGTTTCCCTATTTATTACTGAAAATCATTTGTCTTTCTCCTTACCTGCCCATGATTTTGAACATCAAATGAAATTATTTAAGATCTTTAGATCTAAAGATATTTAGATGTAAGACATTACTGTGATGTGTACTTGGTCTTGAGAAGTGGTGGAAGAGGGAGGGCAAGAAGGCCTTTATGCTCTGTACATTGTGGTTGAGGTCTCTACCATGATGACTGGATCAGAGTTAAGATGGTGGCATAGTAGCAGGAACCATCTGAATCTCCTTCTAACCTATCATTACAAAGCCTGTCAAAAGGATTGAAATAAAATTTGACAAATAAAGGGGCTCTCCAATTAGATGCAGCTTTAAAGGTAGGCAGCGTTTGGTGATTCCCACACTATAAGGGAGAGAAACTACACTTATCAGAACTCAAGCTGACCACCCCTCTCCCACATCACCTACCACACCAGAGTCAGAGCAAGGGCCAGGGCAATCTCTAAATTCTTGGGGACTGGCTGAGGGCACCACAGACTTACCTCTGAGGGCAGTGCAAGGCCTTGGCAGTGGGACTTGAGACCCAAGCCTGAAGAGCTTGGAGTTTGGGCAGAAGTGAGGCTGGCCGCATCTGAGGCAGCAGGGGCTGGAAAGATAGTAGACTATCTTTCACTTTAAACCTTGCTACACAAAGAACATCCCAGATTGGCCTGCCCTCATTCAGGCTTCTGACTGGGAAGGGAAGATACTACCAAAGCCCTACAAGACAAAAGCTAAGAAAGCAATCAACATGCAGGAATCCCAATCCACTATAAATAAATAGCAGCAAAAAAGCTCTTGACCCTGGATAATTTCTATGGAGAAAAAGAGAAAAATACAGAAGCAATAGCAGAGAGTGAACAAACATATCCAAACTCCCCCCCCCCACAATGGAAATTGGTCACAAGCTCTCAAAAAGGAGTTCACAAACCAAGTAAGAAAGATAGAAGAAAAATGGGAAGAAAAGTGGGGAAAAGAAATGAAAGTAATACAAAAAGAAAAGAATAGTTTAAAAGACAAAATTGCCCATGTGGAAAAAAAAGGCACAGAAATCAAATGAAGTAATAAGCAAATTGGAGAGCAGAATTGACCTGCTGGAAGCTATGAAAAGCAGGATAGACCAAACAGAAAAGGGAAAATCAAAAGATCATAGATGAAAATCAGTTCTTTAAAGACTAGAATTGGGCAAGTAGAAAACTAATGATATCACGAGAGAGCAAGTGTAAATAAAACAGAATCAAAAGAATGAAAAAATAGAAGGAAACATGAAATATCTCATTGAAAAGGCAATTCACCTGGAAAATAGGTCCAGGAGAGACATTTTGAGAATTATTGGTCTACCTGAAAGCCTAGAACAAAACAAAAGCCTTGACAACATATTACAAGAAATCATCCAAGAAAACTGCCCTGATATTCTTGAACAAAATAAACATTGAAAGAATCCCTAGATCACCCTCTATATTAAATCCCCCAAAACAACCCCCAAGAATGTTATAGCCAAATTCAAGAACTTCCAGGCCAAGGAGAAAATATTGCAAACAGTCAGAAAGAGACAATTCAGATATCAAGGAGCACCAGTCAAGATAACACAGGATCTGACAGCCTCCACACTGTAGGACCACAAAGTTTGCAATATGATATTCAGGAAGGCAAGGCAATTGAGTCTACCATGATGACTACACATGATACTTAGATTTCTCTGAACAATGTTCTCCAAAGCCCACATTGGTAGATATTTCAAAATTTTAATTCAGAGAATGGAAAAACATCAGGATCTTCTTTATCTTTTGCCTATTTCCAAACATTGGGGTGTTTTTGCCTAGTGATTCCTGTGAATTCTCTTCTTGGCAGAAGGCTTTGCTTGCCTGTACTTGCCCTGCTTTCTGGGCAAGAGCAGAGTTCTGAAAGAGTCAAGGAATGAAGGCTTCGGGAATTCTGCTGACACTCATGGCTGGGCCTAGAGATAATTCCACATATGTTATAGGTCATCCCCCTCCTCTTGATGCTTCAGTTTTACAAATACAAAGGGGATTTGTCCAGAAAACTATTTGTTGTTGTTCCTAGTAACACTCCCCTACCATCCATGCATAATTTTGGTGCTTTACTGCTATGTGTAGAGGGTGTCATAGAAGAAACTTTTAATTTTATAACTCTGAAAAAAAAACTGTACCAAGAAAGTGAAGTAGTTTATTAATAGAATTTAATTATGGATAGTTATTTTTGCATCAACCAAGAAGCTTCTAGGCAGACAAACATTTGAAAAAGAATGCACCCCTATACACATATGCACATACACACAGAATTATTCTCCCTAACCTAAAACATTCAAGGCAAAAAAATGGACACCTAAAGATTTAGCATCTGCTATAATATTTTACCCATGTTAATAAGTTGGCTTTTTAAACAATTCACAAAGGTTTTAATTAGTCACTCAAACCCTGCCCCTTCTGCAAGGCTCTTTTACTTGGAGCTGATGGTAGTAGGATCACTGTGTTGTTGATCTGGACCTTTGACAAGAATTAGATGACCCATTCTTTTAAAAAACACAGTCATTCCCATCTGGTCGAAGATTAGAGATTACTGTTTATGACTGCTTTTATCTAGACAGGTTGGGAGTAAGTTAATGCCTTGATCAAGACACTGGTCCCTCTAAAGTTTCCCTGGTATTAAATATATTTGAACGTGAATAAGGTACTTGGAGTGATGAAATACCAGATGTGAGGTATCGGGTTGCATGTTTATTCAACTGTTGTTGGAATGGCTGTGCGAAGATATGCTTTTGTATTTCCCGTCTCTTGGCAACATCTGAAAAATGAGAGAGAGGAAGAGGGAGAGAGGGAAAGGGAGAGGGAGAGAGGGAGGGAGAAAGAGGGAGAGAGGGAGGCGGAAACATCCTATCCTGATGAAGGTTACAATTTCAGTTTCTCAGATTGTAGGCAATGTTTTTTGGAAAAATGTCCTCACAATCCCCAGATGGCCTTAGCCACAGGGCATATAAATGTTAATTGAATAGAATTTTCAGGTAGGTTGAACACACTTCACACAGTGCTCTGAAACATATTAAAGTCACGAAGGCTTGGGCTGCCCTGCCGGCAGCCAACAAAAAGGGAGACGGTCTAAACAGACAATCACCAATGCTGTGGTTGCCTCTTGGTGTGGAAGATGAGATCTTGGTTCGGAAGAGCCCATCAACAGAAGAGCTCGGACACTTGAACCCAAAGGCACATTTAAGAATGTGATGGGTAATCTTAGAAGTGCTGCAGAGATATTGTTTATGCAGGTCCAATCTTAAAAAAGCCTCACGTTACCTCATTTCCAATTGCTCATTTATCAGACATTTATTAAACCTGCTCTATGTCAGGTTCAAGGGATAGATTGACAACAGTGAATTATTCCTTGCCTTGAAGAAGCATACATATCTATCAACAGAAACAGCACATGTGCTAATAAGTAATTTGAAAATATACGCAACAATAATGCAGGATGATTTGGGAGGGATCCAGTAGGGCAGATCAAAGAATGATGATAAAGAAACAAATTAAAGAGAGAAAAAAAAAGAGTTCATGTAAAAGGTAAGCTGAACTTTGAGGGAAATGAGGGCTTAGAGGAGCTGGAACCTCTAAAGAACAGGTGTTATTTTACAAGAGGTCAAACCCACATCATGTAACAGAATAAGTGACTTGTCTCGCAGTCACACTCTTGGTGGAGAGGACAAGGTTTCTGATTAACAATCTGAGCTAACTTTAGGTTTTCTCCTATGGTTAGAATGACCTCAATGACCCAGATATTGTGAATGAGTGCTAATTATTTTTAGGCTTCCTTCTTTTTATCAATACCACAGTGAGTCAAGCTGGAACATCTAGTCTTGCGTATATCAGAGGTTGTTGGGCTTGATTTAATTGGCAAAACTGATTGGATTTCCCTAGTAGATTTCACCCTTTCAAAACAACAGTACAAAATGACTTTCTGGAAGGAGAAAAAAATAAAAGCTATTCCTTAGAAAATTACTTTTCCCCCATAGGTGCCTGATGCAATATGTTTCGCAACTTTGATTGAGAAAGTATTTCTCTATTGGTGTGTATGTGTTTTGTGCATGTTCGTAGACATATTTTTCTTTACGATTTTGATTCCTGTCCTTTGTTTGTTTGATTTTTTATCTCACTTTCATTTCCAGCTGTGTCCTTCCTCCTTCCCTTCCCAAAGAATAAAGAAAAATGAGGTGAGGAGGAAAATGAGGTCTGAAAAACTAACCAACATATTAACTGAGTCTGACAGCAGACACAGTTCTGCAAAGAATGGAGGGAAAGACACTTCTTCCTCCTTTTTTTGAAGCCAACTTTGCTTTTGTATATTTGTTGAAAGCTAATTCCGTGATATTGCTTGGGAAGTGTTGAAGCTTACATGGCTGTCACTGTCTAAAGGTCAGAAGCTTGATCTTTGTGAGCAGCTTATAAAATTGAAGCATCCTACCAGCCAGGTAGTTCTTATGACCTTGTAGACTGCCAATCAAATGAAAAAATGAATTGACACCATGTCATTTCGATGTTTTGACTGGAAAGAGTTCTAGTACTTGCTTGTATTACCTGTGATACTAGAATGGGGAAGAAATCATGGGAAAAAGAACTTGAAAATCTTAGTAGACCTATCCCAGATTTCCATGGGTATAAAAGGAAAGTCACTAGATCTGTGACTGCCAGGCTGGGTGCTGAAAGCATCATTTAGCCATCTCGTACTGCCTTTATGGCTTGTTCTGGAGGTACAGCTGAGCTTTTCACACAGAGTTTAGGTGTAATTAATAGTTCAGATATCTTTTATGGCAGAAGACTACTTTTTGTTGCTAGTGTCAAGTACTCCTCCTCTGGGATCTTCTTGTGTTACTCATTTATTAAGTGCCTACTATGTGCCAGGTACTATGCTAAGCTTTGAGGATAAGACAGAAGGTAAGGGTTTAAAAAGGAAAAGGACAATGCCTGCCCTCAAGGAACTCACAATTTAATGGGAGGGACAGCATGCAAACACATATAAATAAGCTATATGTAGGAAAAATGGAAAATAATTCACAGAAGGAAGGCACCATAATTAGGAAGGGTTGGAGAAGGCTTCCAACAAAGGGTGGGATTTCAGTTGAAACTTAAAGAAGGCCAGGAAAGTCAATCAGTTGAAATGAGGAAAGAGAGTATTCCAGGCATGGGGGAGAGCCAGGAGAAAGGCCCAGAGTTGAGAGATGGGGTGTCTTGTGTCAGTGGGGCAAAAAGTCTGTGACTGAGAGTAAGATTTAAGGAGACTGGAAATGTGGGAGAAGGCTAGGTTATGAAAGGCTTTGAATGCCAAGCAGAGGACTTTGTATATGATTCTGGAAGCCACTGGGATTTATTGAGTGGGGAGAGTGTGTGTGACACGATCAGACTAGCACTTTAGGAAAATCACTTGAGTGGCTGAATGGAGGATGGATTAAAGTTGGGAGAGATTTCAGGCAGCATTGATCCACCAGTAACTTCTACAATAATCCAAGTGTGAGAGCCAGAACCAGGGCAGGAGCAGTGTCAGAGGAGAGAAGGGAGCATATTGGAGACATATGACGAAGGTGAAATTGAGAGCCTTGGCAACACTTTGGGTTTGGTGGTGGTAGTGCTGGTGGTGAGAGAGGTCTAAGTTGAGGAATCTAAGTTGACTCCTGGGTTATGGGGAGAATAGTATTGCCCTCAACAGTAACAGGGAATGAGGCAAGTCAGAGTTTGGGGAAAAGATAATTAGTTCTATTTGGGATATACAGAATTTAAGATGTCTACTGGACATACAGTTGGAGATATTTGAGAGGTAAATGGAGTTGCAAGATTAGAACTCAATCCTGAGTTTGGAGTTGGATAGGTAGATTTAAGAATTATCAGCATAGAGGTGGTAATTAAATCCTCAGCGACTGATGAGATCACCAAATAAAGTAAAATGGAGGAAGAAGAGAATCCAGGCCAGAAACCTCAAGGATACCTGTGATTAGAGAAATATTCTGGCTGAGGATGCAGGAAAGGAGACTATAGAAACTGTTCCATACCAGGTGTTCAGAGGTAACCTGTTTTTCTACTGTGAGAATGCTGTAGGACTCCCAAGATCCTCTAGAAAGTGGACTCTTTGTAAAACATTTTATGGGGGCCTTGATTCTGCCATACACAGGAAATCTGTTTCGGATCTGGAATCTCTCTGCACCCTAGAAGAGAACAGGTGACTGCTAGGACTTTTGGAAGGACCAGAGCGGGGCAAGTTAAAGGGAAGGTGCTGGAGTCAAGGAATAAGGAAAAAAAGCTCTACGTGTAGAAGGTTGTCTAGGCTTGTCTTACTAACTGGACCCCCCCTTCTCTGTTTCTATTCTCATGCTGAATCTGGAATGGTACTTTGTTGAATTGGAAGAGGGTAAGGGGCCCTCCCATTCCCTTTCTCAGCATATCAACAGTTGTTCTGTTTGTGGTGACATTTTCATACTCAGGATAGAGAATGATCCAGACAGATGGAGATGGATCACATTTGCCTACCCAAGCTGTGCTATGAGTTAGGGGTAGGATCGAGGTTGGGGGTGTGAGCTGAGGGCTGGAAGTTATTAAAAGCTTTTCAGGTTAAACCCTATAAATTTGGGCTGTTGGCCCTCAAAGTTCTGATTTTCCCAAGTCAGGGATATTCTGGGACCTTCAAAACCCATCCTCTTCTACAAGTGAGAAAGAAGGGCTGACCTGGAAGCCTCTGAATGTCCAGAATTCCTCCTCTTCATTTTTGCTAGGCTACAATTCCCTACAATTTACAGATGCATAAATTTTTATCCATTATGCACCACCTTGTTGCACGAGAGTTCATGTTCAGCTGTAATGAGTCATTTCTACTCCATAAGTAGGAATCAGGAAGATATCAGTGAAAGATTCTGGATCTTATAGGATTTAAAAGTCTGTTTCTCCTCAACTCATTAATTCATCTGTTAATTCAACAAACATTCTCTACTGGATCCCATTTGGGGGAAGGGATGTGATAGAGAGATATGAAGGAGCATCTAATTGCTAGGCAACTCTTTGTGACTTTAGGGAAGTCAGCTGACTTCTCTGGGCTTATATAAATAAGGATATTGGAGAAGATTATTTCGAAGTTCTTTTCCAATTCAATTCAACAAGAACTTTTAAAGCACCTACTATGTGCAATGCACTAAGCAGCTAGCTGGTGCCATAGTGTATGGAATGCCCCACAATAAGTCTGGAGGATTCATCTCTCTGATTTCAAATCCAACCTCAGACATTTACTAGCTTGTGTGACCCTGGCAAGTCATTCTACCCTGTTTTCCTCAGTTTCCTCATCTGTAAAATGAGCTGGAGAAGGAAATGACAAACCATTCCAATGTCTCTGCCAAGAAAACCCCAAATGGGGTTGTGAAGACACAACTGAACAACAATAATGTATGACACAGTGTGCTAAGTTCTGGGGATACAGACCAGTGAAACAGTTCCTGCCTCCTGGGGTATACACAAACTTGGGAGAGAGGCAGGAAGGAGTACTAGCATTCTGTGACTTTATGAGTGAATTTTCTGTCCCCCCTGGATCTCTCCCTGGTGTCCTGAATTCACTGCCTCACCCCCTCCACATGTTTTCAGGCTCCTTTATCTTTTCTCCTAACAACAATAGCATGACCATTGGCATGTCTAAAATCCAATTATACTTTTAAGCACTAGTGAGGCTGGAGGAGGGGGGTGCTGGCTTCTGATTGACATTTCCTTTGGAAGGTTTTGGTTTGATCACAGGCTATCCAGTCTCTGCTTTTATTCTTGCTCTTATTCTCAGAGATGATTACCAGGGTCAAATATTAACCATCAAAAAAAAAGAAAGCTGTCTGATAGAAACATAGCATGATTCCAACTACAATACAACAACACCCTTTAGGCCTGGGTGAAGCACAAGAAATATTTTTTTCTAATTAAGTTATAAAGAAGGTCCTATCAGTGACCTGGTAGATGTCAGCTCACTTAAGTCTTTGGATTAATCAAGAACTATTAAAATGATCATCCAATTAGAAATAGTCATAACTGTTGCAGAATGAATGTTTTCTTCTCTGAATTAAATCATTCTAAATTGAGAAATTGTTTGGGAATTGAAGATGAAGGAAAGCATGCCTTATTTTTTTAATTTATGAATCATCAGGAGGAACAAAAGAGAAGGGTGAGGTGGCTATATTGTTGTCTAATATTTCAAATTTCTCACACTGACCTTGCCAGAGAAAGTAGTTTTAATGGAAACAAAAAGAAAACCAGTTCACATTTATCGGAAAAAGTTAAATTTGAAGATCTTTTCTTGTTTTAGACAATTATTTTATCTGAAGGATAATTAGGCACAGAAGATTGTATTGATTTTACAAGGTTGTTTTTCTAGTACAGGAATAATATTCCCAATAATATGCATTTGACCTGTTAAATTGGACATGGTTTCCCTAATAGGAACCTTATTTAGTTACTTAGCATTCAAGCTTGGGGGTGGGTGCTTCCTCCATTGATCCGGTCTACATCTACAGTTTAATGAGTCCATATATCTTAAAAAATTCATCATCTGGTGGCCAACCCAAGAGGCTGGAAAGATAGTTGCAATGCAAAGAGTTTTGGTCTTAGAAGTTTGGGGTTTGAGTATCCAGGCTGCTACCCATTAGTGGAATGATTTATGGGCCAGTTACTTCCTTGATTTTGATCTCAGTTTCCCTACTCATAGAAGACTAGATAAGTCTTCTCTTAGGTGACCTCTAGGTGACACAATGAATTGGGAGGACCTGAATTCAAAATTGGCCACAGCCACTAGCTGTGTGACCTTGGGCAGGTCACTTAATTTACCTAGCCTTTGCTTTTCTGTCTTAGAGTTGTTATTAGGACAAAAGGTAAAAGTTAAAAAAAAAAAACACTCATAAGAATGAGTGACTAGATTATCTCATTGACTCATAGATTTGGACCTAGAAGGCACCTCAGAGGCTTTCTAGTCTAATATTCTCATTATTATATCAAAGAAGACATGGAGGCCCAGGGAGGTTTAGGTGACTTGTCCAGGGACATAGGTGGTAACTAGGAGATGTAAGATTTGAACTCTGGTCCTCAGACTTTATAATATGGCCACATTTTTCCAGGCTACTACTCTACTTCTCTCTGTTTTCCCACTATATCGCATTGCCTCTTTTGTACCTCTTTAACAATCTGACTGTTATGATCAGGAACCCTTTCCACACCTAACTATGATATTGGCCCTGGAAGACAGACACCTGACCTATAGTCAAGCCTTCCCAGCTAAGATGCGATCTATTGGAAAATTGGGTCTACTTGCATAGCCTTGCAATACCCATGATTGCCCATATTAATGGGTGGGAGGAAGGATGCTACTAGAACTTAGCTTTGCTCAACAAACTGAACGGCCATTCACTTTTTGGCTGTAACAAGACAAAAGTAAGATCTTCCTTTCATGTGTCTAGTGTGTCTTCTAACAGAATGAAAAGCTTTGTTTGTCTTTTATTTGAGTTCCAAAAATAAGAACTCTCACATATTTGCCTTAGTTTCCCGAACTGTTTATGTAAAACAGTCTCATCTGATTCTCACATCAGCCCTGTGAAGTGATTGCTAATTGGCCCTATCTTCATTTAGCACATGGAGAAACTGAGATTAGGAGAGGTTAGTGGCAGCTTCAGGATGAGGTAGAAAAGAAGTACCCATGGAATTCCAACTGAGGTGTTCTTGAGTATAAGATTGGGACAGGTTCTGGAGAATTAAGAAGGAATCAACTTTAAGAAAACCTCTAGGTGACACAATGAATTGGAAGGAACTGGGTTCAAATTTGGCCACAGACACTAGCTGTGTGACCTTGGGCAAGTCACTTAATCCTATTTACCTAGCCTTTGCTTTTCTGTCTTAGAGTTGTTATTAGGACAGGAGGTAAAAGTTAAAAAAAAAAAAAACTTCAAAGAGCCAGTACCTTTAAAAAATCATTTGATACACCTGTAGTATAAGTTAATATTAAAAAAAAAACCAAAATATTCACCTTTGGTATCCACATTTTGGGTAATTTGGTATTTTACCAAAGGATTTTGTATAAACTGGATTATTTGGATAATACTAATGACATTAGTCTCTGGTGCTGGTAATTACAATAGAGTATTCCTAATCAGTGATTTGAGTCCTGATTTAAACTGAGCCCAAAGTGGGATCATTTCATTTCTCTTTTTTCTTTTACCTTTTAGAAAGCTTGGTGTGGGGTGGGGGTCAGGGGGAGGTTGCCCTTTATTTAAAAGACAAAAGCATTGGGTGAAAGCTTTGAGTGTACCCAGGCACTAGGGAAACATGGAGCTCGAGTTTGGCAATTGTGACGTTATTCACAAAACCTCCCTCCAGATGGCGGCTTGGTAATTACGATCAACAAATGAAACTAGAGATGTCTCCCAGGGAACTACTTTCTTATGTGTGGTTATGTAGACATTGGCATAGGAGGCACAGGAGAACCCTGTGAAGGCGGAAAGGCAGCAGGCGCCTTTGGGGGAGTTCTAGGGATGCTGCAGAATTGGAACCTGAAGGTAGGAAGAAATAGAAGGAAGGGGACCTGTGTGTCACCTGGCATTTTGACCCTCCAGAATCCCCCCACCTTTCTGCTCTCTGGATTTTTAGGAGAGCAGAACTAGCCTTGCAGGGGTGGCTCTGCCCTGCTGCTTCACAAACCTGCTTCTCCTGGTGGTACTGCCCAGCAGGGCTGCTTAGCTATTTTTGATTCATCCCTCTCCTGTGACAGCTTCCCGCCTGAACAGACCTTTGTGCTACAGGTTTCTGCACTTTCTAGGGATTGCCTTTTGAAGTGCCCTCCAGGACTGGAATCTTCCATGGGTGGGGCAGGGGCAGGCAGACAGACAGAAGAGCCTCCAGCTGGAGGCGGAGAAGATTTGTGAGTCTGCTTGTCTATCTAAGGGATCCCATTTTGGAACTTCTTTTAAGAGACCACCTTGTCCCATGGGAACTGAATAAATAAATCCTCGAGGGATTTGACTACTGTCTAATTTGATGACCATAGGCATGGTGAAAGGACTGGGAGCCCTGATAAATTTCTATTGTATCTAGATCCTTTCATCACCTCTTCTGGCTATTGGATTTCATAGAATCATAGATTTAGAGCTGGGAGGGGACTTAGAGGTTGCTTTGTACAATTCCCTTGGTTTAGTGGTAAAAATTCTGACTCAAAAGTTGTGACTTAACCATGATCACAGAGGTAGCAAGTGATCGAGACTGAGGGCCCAAATCTTCAGACTTCCAGCCATTCTAGCACTCTGGGAAATTCAGTTCTGTTGTTATCACGTTAAGGAGGCAGCACTGGATGGTGGAAAATAGACTTTTGGAGTCTGATCTGGACCTGTGAAAGTCTGGTTCAAATTTTGCTTCTATCACTTCCTACCTATTACCTTGAGCAAGTCTCTTAAACTTTTGGGGGTACTATTTTCTCCTCTGTAAAATGAGGGGGTTCAATGAAGGTCTTTTCAAAATTTGAGGTCCTCTAAGTAAGCAGGAGACTATAAAGGAATATTGAGGGAGCAGGAGTACATAACAACTGGAAGATGACAAAGTACTGAAGCAGGTTTAGGATTTCTATAAGGAAAAATTTACCTTCAGAGCAATGGAATTGTAAGGGGTAGAAATGCAAGGGATTATTATGAAAGGTTGGACTGGATTCTTCAAGAGTAGGGTCGCCAGGAATTTAATCAATTCCAAAATGATTTTTTTAGCAATTTATTCATAAAATATAGAAAGAGTGAAAGTAAGAAAATCAGAGAGAGACTAGGGTAAAATATCTAGGCTATGCACTAAGTATTTTGCTCCGACCCCTGACTCAACAGAGGCAGGGCTAATTAGCCCTTAGCTAGAGGGGCCTCAGCCTTGAGCGGAGGACCTGAGGATGCAGGAAACCTCTTTCAATAGAGTAGGTCTCTCCTGAGGCTGGTCCCTTCAGAAAATCAAGGAAAAAGAGTCAGCCTTTTTCACTCACCCCACACAGTAATTTTAAAGAAAGTAGAAGCAGTCCAAGATACTCAGTCAGAGCTCCTCCAAAGTCAAGTGAAGACCAAAGAGCCCCCCCTCACAGGAAGTTCTTGGCATTTTTAAAGATCATTCCTTTTCATCACTTCCTGTGACTTTCTTCCATTTTACATGTACCAATTACAGCTAAAGCTTTGCTTAGAACTGTCCAGGGGTCAGTCAGTCAATTCAGATTCAGATTTATCACCCACTATTGCACATGTGGGTCACAGACCTCCCCCACTCAAGAGTGAGTGGGGTGTATACACTTTTGGTGATTAAATCTAAAAATGGGCAGGGGAGAGTTAATTTAATCTTCACAGAATGTTTTGCCCTCGAGGAGTAGTACTTTCCCTCTTATTAGAGATTTTCCAGTGACTACTTAGCCAAGAAGGTAGGAGAGGTGAGTCCTGTTCCAAAGATGGGTCAGGCTATACTGCTGAGGCTTTAGAAGCTCCTTTCAGATCTAGAGTTGTAGAAGATGCTCAAGGAAGTGATGATCTGTGCAAAGTGGTCTGTAGGAGATGGGGTTGAAGGATAGAAACACTGGAGGCACAAGCCAATTTTCAGAACCACTATCTCATTAAGTTTCTTGTAGCAGGAAAAAAAAAAGAATTTTTCTCCCAAAAATCGATCAAAACACCCAATTTCTGGGGATCACTGGGTGGCTCAGTGGATTGAGAGCCAGACCTAGCAATGGGAGATCTCTGGTTCAAATCTGGCCTCAGACACTTCCTAGCTGTGTGACCCTGGGCAAGTCATTTATCCCCCATTACCTAACCCTTCCCACTCTCCTACCTTGGAACCAATACACAGAATTGATTCTAAGACAGAAGGTAAGGGTTTAAAAAAAAAAAAGGGAAAAACCACCCAATTTCTGTTGATTGGACTTGTCAGTCTATCTCAGGCAAATATTATTAATCTTTTACTTTGTAGCAGGCATTGTGCCGAGTAGATTGGGATAAGACTATCCTTGTCCTCAAGGAGTGGATGTTTTACTTTGTGTTAGAGGAATACAATAGAATTACAGATAAGTGTGGACAGGATAGACACAGTGTTGGGGATGACCTCTGATCATTTCTCCTAGCAGGTGATAGGGAAATCTTTGAGAAGAGGTAGCCCAAGGAAGGTTCTGAGCCAGGGCAGTGACAGTGGGGATAGAAAGGAAAGGGGTAGATACTAAATTGACAAGAATAATTAAGCCCAATGAAACGGAATGCTTTTGGTTCAACAGAGGAACAATTGTTCTTCACTCAGTCCCTCTTGGAGCCATTAATTCTGTTATTGAGATCATACATCAACATTATTATTCAAAACAAGCATAAATAGGTCTAGGTTCAAAACTGTTCATAGCAGCATCATATATACTTGTAGGCAACAACAGAACCTGGAAGGAACTTAAATGACTCTTTCCTTAATGTAATAGAATACTAAAATGTAATAAAAACTGGCAAGTCTGAGGAATGTAAAGAAGTTGGAACTCTTTTTACGAAATAAAGTAAAGGGGGAAGAAGAGCTTTAGAACCAGAGGAATGGAGGTAGTGCAGAGGTGGTATATAAGAGGAAATGTGAAAACAAATGAATGTTTGATGAGGATGTAGTATGACTGCCTGTCTGAAAGTTTATAGTGCTTTATATTAGGAAATTGACTTATTTAAATGTCTGTTTGGTTGGTTCTAAATGTTGACACAAAGTAAAAAATTTAATTTAAAAGAGAAAAGAAAAGATGCAAGTATGGGTTGTATATGGCACCAGCGGATTATCGGTGACTAGTTACTGATTGGCTCTTTCCTTTTCCAGTCTTTTCTGTCCTCCTCATTTTCCTTTTTAAACTGAGGGCCTGGAACTGCAGCCATGCCATTGGTATCAATAGAAGAGTCAGGAAGAAGAGAGGAAGCTTTTGTGGGAAAGATGATGAAATGTTTTTGGGACACGTGGGCCCTAAGGTCCAGGTAGGACTCTTGGGTAGAAATGGTAAGCAGGAAGATGACAATATGGTCTTAGGACTTAGGGAAGAGATTTTCAATAGAATTGGGAATCAGAGCTAGCCATAGATGTTCATGGAATGTTAGAGCTGAGAGGGAACTCAGAGACTGTCAAGTCAAACCCCTTCAGCTGAGGAAGCTGCTGGTGTAAGAGACCAAGGTCACCCAGCTGGTCATGCACATAGAGGTGATAATTTAAGTCCCTGAGAGTGGGAGTCTCCCAGACTGTTGGGCAGAGTGTAGAGAGGAAAGACAATCAGGTCTTTGTCAGACCCTTGGGAAATGCATGTATTTAGTTAGTGGAGAGGGAACTGGCACCACCAGGGCTGGAGAGGGGTGGGGAAACAGGATGGGTCAGAGAGCAGCCCGGAAAGGAGAAAATTTCATGGATTAAGGGGATGTTGTCTATAATGATGACTCTAGTGGGCAGAGGACATGGGAAATAAGGATTGAGAAAACAAACAAACAAACAAACAAACAAAAAAACAGAGGATTTGGCTAGTTCTGCCACTGATTTTCCTAAAGTATCATTCTGCCCACCTCTGCTTAGTCAACTCCAATAGCTCCATTTTGTTTCTAGGATCAAATATAAGCTCTGCCCAATTTTTAAAAATTAATTGATACTCAGTGAATTCCCTCCCTCTTTCAATTCCTCCTTTAGAGAAGGCATCATTTGACAAAAAGATATATTTATGTACAAAACTAGGTCTTCCTTATTTCTAGTTATCATTTCTTTCTCTGGAAGCTATTCTTCAAAGAATATTTCCCTTGTTGTATAAAATCTTCTCTTGGTTCTGCTTGTTTTGTCTTCATAATTTCCTGTTGGTCTTTCCAGGTTTTTCCAAAATTAACCTGTTTGTCATTCCTCATAGCACAAGTAGTATTCTGCCACAAGTTGTTTAGCCATTCCAAAGCAATTTACCACCTGGTCCAAACCTAACTTTCTAAACTTAGTAAGCATTTATGAAATGCCTACTGTGTGCCAGACAATGTGCTGAGCAAAGCTTGGGACACTCTCTATTTCTCTCTGTCTGTCTCTTTCTCTCTGTGTCTCTCTGTCTCTGTCTCTGGCTCTTTCTCATCACCCCTCTTCCCTTCCCCCCTTCAAGAAACTCACAATGAAATAGAGACAGATACTTGTGTACAAACACACTACAGGATAAATGGGAAGTGCTTGGGAGAGGGAAGACTCTCGAATTTTAAGAGAGGCCAAGACTCATCCTATGTCACGTCTCCTGTACTCTACAGCCAATTTCTGGCTTCCTTCTCCAGCGCTTTGCATAGCCAGTCACCCAGGCTTGGAACGAACCTCATTTTATTGGGGTCCTTAGATTTCATTTCTTACAAAATTCTGCTAAGTGATGCCTTCTATAGGAAGCCTTTCCTGTTGGCCTCAACTGCTAGTGCTCTAACCCTGCTAATTTGCCTTGTAGGACTCTTGCATATATTTAGTTATCTCCCGTCATAGAATGTAACCCCTTTTGAGAGCTGGGATTGATGAGTGGAAGAACAGCTGGTCCTGGAGTCACAAAAACCTGAGTTCAAATGTAGTCTCAGATATTTGCCAGCTGTGCAACTCTGGGCAAAGCACTTAATCTGTCTGCCTCAATTTTCTCAGCTGTAAAATGGAGATAATAAACTTTATAGGATTGTTGTGAGGACCAAATGAGATAACTGTAAAACGCCCAGTTTGGGGCACATAGGAAGTGCCACATAAATAATAGTTCCCTTCCCTTCCTTTCTTCTCTCCTGATTGAAGAGAGCCGTGTCATTGGAATAGAAAGTGTTAAGGACAAGTTGGACCCCAAAGAAGTTTTATGATAAGTTTAGGGGGAGAGGGGACAGTACTTTGAAGCAGCAATACAAGAAATGAGGAGAAGAATTCTTGGTTTTGTTTTAAAATTGGGAGTGGGAGTGGGGGTGGGGGAATCTTACTGTATAGACCAAGGCTGTGGCAACTGGATTGATTGAGAAATGAGAAAACATTGGAATTACTTTAAGAAGTAGGCCTAATTGGGAGAAGAGTGAAGATTTATGTGCAGCTCGTTGCATTTTATCAATATAATTTATCAGGACTAAAAGACAGAAAAGCAACAGTTGCTGTCCTTCAAGGAGTTTGTATTCTGCTGCTACTATCTTTCTTGTTTGTTAAATGCTACCTATTATTATTATTATTGGAGAAATGGTTAGAGCCAGGCTATTAGAATACCCAGAATTTTCTAAGTTTGGAAAGGAGATGTTGATCCTGAAATTGCCAGTAGAATGCCAAGTTCTCCAGCAAGGGCACTGTTTGCATTTTTTTTTTTGTCTTTGTGTCCCCAGTAAAGTTGGTGCTCTGTAATTGTTTGGGAAATTGAGTCATGACCATCTCTGTGACCTTGCTTGAGAAGATGACTCCTATCTCCTTTGCTCCAACCCTGTCTTGACAGGCTTAGATGCCAACTAAGAGGGCAGGGGTTTTGTTCCTGAAACTAGTTAGGGGTGACTGGGCCAGGCAGGCCTCCTAATATCTTCATTTACCACAACTTGCATCCTAGAGGAGATGATGATTAATGACCTTCCTTCTTGTCCTGGACTTACTGAGGATTCAAGCAAGACTCTGCCACTTAGCCAGATAAAAGGATGAAGAGCTTTCTAAGATTTTGTTTTTCCTTCAGCTTTCCCTAGTAGGGATCCATCGATGACCCTGTTAATGGGATAGACTCTGGAGCCACCCTATACTACAGTCCTAGGTTTCTGAGCAGTGCAACTGTCCCAAAACAGAATCTTAAGATCGTAGATTGACTTCCACAGAGAGGAGGGAATGGAAAAAAATTCATCTTCCTTCTCCATCTTTATCTCCATATTTATTCATCTTGCCAAAGAAGGGGGTTACATGATGCTTAAGATCTCTTCTAGCCACAAAATCTATCTATGATCCCCAAACTGTTGACTGTTCTTCCCCTACCCTCAAACCAGTCTTTGGAGAAATAAGAACCAGAATGGGTCTCTGAACAGAGTGGGGAGTGGAACTTTGGCCCATAAATCAATTACTGACGTCTGCCAAGGAAAAACTGGAGAACTGGTACTATTTTTTTTAGGGAGAGAGGTCAGAATCGCCCCTCCCTAACCCTTCTCCCCAAGTGTGGATTGGCTTTATATATAGGAGCAGTTCTTCGAGTTGAAAATTTTGCTGAAATGATTTTCAAATGTGCTCCTCGCTAGCAGGACCCTGTGGCACTGGCTTCTTGCTAGCACTGCAGGTTTTTTCCTGGGCACATAACCCGGGCCATCTGTCAGAGCCCAGTGTGTGTGAATGGGAAGCTGGGACTGATTCACAGCCATTAATTGCTCCCTCTCATGACTGGGCATAGCTGTTCATCTGACCCACTGTGAGAGCCCCGTGAGGGAGTGTGGGCGCATCAACCTGGGTAGCCTGGATGCTAACTGAATGTTGTGGCAATCTGCCAGAAAAAGAAGGTCTCTCTGCTGTATTCCCTCCCCCACTGTACTGGCCTGGTGCTTCTCCTTATGGGAAGCTTCAGTCCAGGAGTGACTTCTTCAGGGGACGTCCCAGGCAGAATTCTGGCAGCCCCAAATAGCCAGGGGTGGGGAGGAAGAAGCTGTGCTAAGCCTGAGTTTGGGGAGCCACTTGCATTGTTTCTTTTCTCATCATCCCTGGAGATAATGTTGTGAGGATCCATGAGATCATATATGTAAATCTCTGCAAAGCTTCTATGCCCTACAAATTCTGGGGACAAGGAGGACAGAGGAAGATGATGAGATGATCTGTACCTAATGACAGTATCCTAGAATTTCTTGCATGAATGTCTTAGAAGAATCCAAAATCAAATAAACATCAGAGAGGAGCAGTTTGATTTATTTTTTTAGAGGGAGTTTGAGGGTAAAAGGGGAGATACAGAATGAAGGCCAGCAGTGAGCTTTGACACTGCCAGCTATGGAAGTGAGCAAGTTCTTGCAGTGGACTTTCCCCCTGCTTTTGGCTACCCCCACCCCCAAAGTCTAGGATTTGTTTGTTTTTTGGGTGTGTGTGCAGAGAGGCAGGGGATGGATTAGCAGGATGGGAGAGATTATTATGACGCCTCATCATGGGTGATATATCAACAATATGAGCATAGGAAAACTTTGGGAGTTCCTTCATGGGCCATGGCACCTAGATAACTGGCTGGGATTGGAGTGTGAGGGATATTGATGTATATGGTCAGGTGACAAAATGAGAAATTACTCCATGTGACGAGATGAAGGACCCTTCCTCAAAATAGGAGGGTCTGCCCCTTTAACCTTGGCTAAAACCTGTGATATTTACATTGTTCAGATCATCATTTTCTGTCTTCAAACACATTTTCTTTCTGTCCTAAAAACAACACACTTGGCTTATTCCTGTTGTGTCTTTAAGCTACCATCTTTCTTCTTATTACAGTTCCTGGAAAACTTTTGAAATGCACCTGCCTTTACTTATCCCTTAGTCCCTTAGAATCTAGCCACCTGGTTTTTGTCATCCTGACTCTTTTAAAAAGAATTTTCTTAAAGGTGATGAGTCAACTGTCCATTGCTAAATTGTAATAAGTCCTCCCCCACAAAAAGGCAGTCAAGAAATTCCCTGATTTCTCCTTTTACTTTCTTCCTTGATTTTTCTGCAGCATTTCAAATATCTTCCCCATATACTTTCAGATATCACCCTCCCAGCTACCCACACACACACACACACACACACACACACACACACACACACACACACACACCCTCTTCTATGCCCCTTACTGTGGCAGTTCTCCGTTCCTCCCACCTCAAGCCCTTCCATAAGTAAGGTCTGCATCCCTCTGTCCCTTATGATACATACACTCTTTGGAGGATTCCTGCCCTTTGAAATTTTGACCATCTCTGTGTAGATGTTCTCACATCTTGAGCCTTTTATATAGGAATATAATTTTGATAGGGGGAGGGAAAATAATACAGAGGGGAAAACGTATAAATATTGCTTTTATTTTAACATAAAAAGGATGAAGGAAGGGAAAGGGGGGAAAAAGGTCCCTTTTGGACTTTAGTTCTCTGCTGGCATGCCTGCCTAATTGGTCTTTCCTCCTAGCTAGCCTATGGTCTTTAGAATGAAGATATCTGACAATTCTATAGTGATTTTCTCAACTAAACTAGACTTCTGATTTCAGCAGTTTTGGAAACTCCCATCTTCCTCTTAGAGACTTAGATTTCGAAAGCACTTAAACATTTAGTGACATGCCTAGGGTGCCAGTGTGTGTAAAAACCAGTATGTGTCAGAAGAAGGACTTTAACTCATTTTTTCGAGGCCAGCTCCACGTCCTGTAAGCATTGCTGCATTTCAGATTGCTCTTTAACATTTGAAAAATGTTTTACAGTTCTCATTTGTCTGTCATATCAGTCCCCCCCCTTTTTTTTTTACCAAGGAAGAAAATGACTCTGAGAGAGGTTTAGTGATTTGTTCAGCTTCATAGCTGACATGTGGCCACCGT
This sequence comes from Monodelphis domestica, assembly GCF_027887165.1. Lineage (NCBI taxonomy): Eukaryota > Metazoa > Chordata > Mammalia > Didelphimorphia > Didelphidae > Monodelphis > Monodelphis domestica. Next base: position 59,237,439 of record NC_077232.1, on the reverse strand, counting down.
GGGATTTCAGCTCCTCTCTTGTCCAAGCTCCCTGTTCTTTGCACTATGCCACCTTTTTCCTGCTTCTCATTTATCTTTTTTTAACAACTTTACTGATGCATTTTGATACTTTTCTTGGTGCTTCTCATTTGTCTTTCTTAATGACTTTACTGATACATTTTGATACTTCCCAATAAATACCCAAATAAGACATTTTTTACAAAGTAATCTGAGAAAATAGTTTATCTATTATTAAAATGTATCATTTCTTTAACCTTGGCATTAAGGTGCTACTGACATTAAGGGTTGTGTTTTATTTACATTGTTGCAGTCCTTTTGTCAATTGTTCTTTTGACTTGGCTTTCCTTGCTTTGTATCATTTCACAAAGGATTCCCATGTTTCTCAGAATTACTCATATTCATCCTTCCTAGTAGCATAATAATATTACAACACAGTTAGGTACTATAATTTGTTCAGCCATTCTTCAATCTTGGCATTTTTTTTCTTTACAGACTTACTTAGCTGCCTGACCCTGGGCAAGTCATTTAAACTGCTTGCCTCAGTTTCCTTAACAGTAAAATGGGCCTAATAATAGCTCCTATTTTTATCAGGTTATTGGGAGGTTCAAATGATATAATATCTGTGAAATACTTAGCACAGTACCTAGCACATAGTAGGCACTTAATAAATGCTTGTTCCCTTCGCCCACGTATTCTACTTTTTCTCATTTTTGTTCATGTACATCATATCTTCATTATTAGATTGGAAGCTACCAAAGGGCAGAACATTGGCCATCTTTCATTTTTGTCTTCTGAGTAGCAGGCCCAGGAATGCATCTGACATAGTAGGCTTATTGAATTGAGTCCATCCTTCAAGCCTCTGCTGGAGAGCATTCTCCTTAAAATCTTAATTTCATGGTGTCATTCTTGGGCTTAAAAGTTCTCATTAGCTTCTTATTACAGTTCAGATGTAATCTATTTGTTGCACTTTGTCCCCATCAACCATTCCACTTCTTTCTCACTCTATTTTGCTTCAGCCTCAACTCTGTTTTCTCCATATCTGACTGGCTCTGGGATTATGCCATTCCTCTTGCTCTAGTGATCTTTCTGATGTTTGAATCTCACTCACTTTTCTGAGCCCTGGTGGAGCTGGAGCTTATGTTTGTTGGAAAGAATTGAGGACCAACTCATTGTGATTCAACTAAGGCCTGGGGAGATGCACATTTAAGTAAGATGGGATTCCTTTCCTCCTTGAGTTTAGAACCTTATATATGATAAGGCCATGAGAGGGACCCACACAGTGTTATATGTTCTTCAAGAAAGGAAATCCGATTTCATCATTATTTGAAGGGATTAGGGAAATTTTCATGGGGGAAATGATCTTAGTATTGGACTTTAAGAGTTGGGTAAGAGAATTCAGCAAGAGATTTTAGGAGCCAGTTCTGAGCAAAGACACAGAGAGGGGAGACTAGAAGTAATAGTTTGTCTAGAGTGTGTAATTAATCCATGAAGGGTAAAAATCATTTTACAGGAGGCAGCTGGATAGTGTAAAAATTAAATAGCTCAGTGGATTGAGAGTCAGGCCCAGAGATGGGAGGTCCTAGGTTCAGATCTAACCTCAGACACTTCCTAGCTCTGTGACCTTGGGCAGGTCACTTAACCCCCATTGCCTAGCTCTTTCCACTCTTCTGCCTTGGAATCAATGCATAATATTGATTCTAAGGCAGGAAGGTAAGGGTATTTTTTTAAAGTAATTTTACAAAGTATGGTAGTACCCCGTGAAAAGCCTTGAATGCCCAACTAAAAAGTTGGAACTTTGTTTAGATAAACAAGAACTAATATAAGAATGAGCAAATTTTACTCATAAAGAAGATGAATTTGTTATCATTGTGAAGTATTGATTGGAGATACCAAAGGGCAGGACAAAAATCTATTTTAATCATCTAAACAGGTGTTAAGGACCAGGGCAAGGGTGGTGGCTGGAGAAATAGTAGGGACATATAGGAAAGATTTCTTAAGTGAATAGACAGGAGTTAGTAACCGATTAAATAAGAACCAAAGCTTATTTCAAGGATTTGAACATGGCAGATTAGAAGAATGTTGGTGCTCCTGGCAGAAATAACAAAGCCAGGCAGGAGGTCTTAAGGGAAAGATGAAGTTAGTTTTGGACATGCTGAGTTTGAGACGTTGGTGGCACATGTGGGTGGATTTGTCCTATCCACAACTTGTTCTGTGGATCTAGAATTTGAGGGGGGAATGTGATCAGAAGTGGAGGGAGGGATTTGGGGCTCCTCCACCTAGGGGTGATAATTGAAGCCATTGGCAGGATTGACAAAGGAGATAGAATAGATGAAAGCAAGAATAGCCAGGATATAACTTGGAGAGGAAATGCTTGTTAGCAGTTAGGAAGAGGATGGGGAGCCAATGAAGAAGACCAAAAAGGAACAATTAGGAATGTAGGAGGTAGGTAATCTAAGAATTCATTATCCTACTTGCCAGAACTAATATTTTTGTCTCTAACTTTGAATTAACAAAATATCTTGTCTAAAATTTGAGTTTGGTATGTAGTCAGCATTTTTTTTTCTTGGATTTAAGTCCTTGAATGCTATATTTATATTAAATAGACATGAGCTAATGATTAATGAAAGGGCCCTCTAGAGGCAGTTGGTCTACTGACTAGAACAGTATCTGATTTAGGTTGTTCCTAAAATAATAGATTTGGAGTTAAAAGGGATCTTATACATGTAAAACCCAGTTGAATTGCTCATTGGCGACTGGAGGGGGGAGGGAAAGAATATGAATCATGTAACCATGGGAAGACCTCATAAATTAAATAAATAAATTTTAAAAAATAAAAGGGATCTTAGAGGCAGTCAAGTCTTTTCTCCTTATTTTACAGATGAGGAAACTGAGGCTCAAAGGGATTTTAAGTCACTTATCTAGGGTGACATAACTACTAAGGAAGTGTCTGAGACAGAATCTCTCGAGGGAAAAATTTAGTCTCAGTTGGTGGATTTTGTTTCATTTCTCCCCAGCCTATTTGATGGAAAGACTTTAGAAGTCATCCTCATTTTATAGAGGAGGAAGCAGAGGCCCTGGGTGAGGAAGGAATTACCTTGTTTCACAGCAGGCAGCCAGGAAGTAGCAGAGTCAGACTCTGTTCTGGGGTTTTGCCTCCAAATCAAGGTGCTTTTCCATCCTTTTCACCATAGGGTGCCTTTCTCTCTTCCTTCTTTCAGCTTCATTGTTCCCACTTTTATTGTAATATGTAAATAGGTGGACTAACAAAGCTGACACTGGTTGAGTGAAGGATTTCATTCCAAGATCTCTTATTGCAGGGAGTTTTTTGTTAGGAGTCATAAATCTCTTGTTAGTGGACATCATCTTTGGGCAGGGTGGGGAAAATATTAGACACATTTAACCCATCTTCAAATTTGTTTCAATAGTAGAATCCATGAAAAAGGATTTAATGCTACTAATCAAGGATATGGATTTTGTTGGTTTGTACTTTAAAAAATCATGAATTTTCTTAATATTTTACTTAGATTATTCAAACTCCAGTGTTCATAAATATTAGCTGATGAAACATGGAGGCCCCTGGTCAAACTTTTATTGTCCTTATTCCCTCCAAAAAATAATCAATCATTAATATTTCCTTCTAACTTCATATCTCTCAAAAATATTTTTTACATAGGATTCTCAACCTCAAATTAAATACATAGAAACCAATAGCTTCATTAGTTCTTGAGCTTCCTTGACTGTGCAAACATACTGTCATTTGCCAGTGTCCCTAGACCTTTAACAGATGGGGAGAGGGCAGAAGCAAGGAGAGAAAGACAGGGTTAACATTTTCTTCTTTTCTTCTTTTTTATTATAGTCTTTTATTGAAGTTTGAATCACTGTTTCTTCCTTCCTTCCTTCCTTCCTTCCTTCCTTCCTTCCTTCCTTCCTTCCTTCCTTCCTTCCTTCCTTCTTCCTTCCTTCCTTCCTTCCTTCCTTCCTTCCTTCCTTCCTTCCTTCCTTCCTTCCTTCCTTCCTTCCTTCCTTCCTTCCTTCCTTCCTTCCTTCCCTCCCTCCCTCCCTCCCTCCCTCCCTTCTTCCCTCCCTCCCTCCCTCCCTCCCTCCCTTCTTCCCTTCCTCCCTCCCTCCCTCCCTCCCTTCTTCCTCCCTTCCCTCCCTCCCTCCCTCCCTCCCTCCCCTCCCCTCCTTCCTTCCTTCCTTCCTTCCTTCCTTCCTTCCTTCCTTCCTTCCTCCTTCCTTCCTTCCTTCCTTCCTTCCTTCCTTCCTTCCTTCCTTCCTTCCTTCCTTCCTTCCTTCCTTCTTCCTTCCTTCCTTCCTTCCTTCCTTCCTTCTTTCTTCCTTTCTTTTCTTTCTTTCTTTCTTTCTTTCTTTCTTCTTTCTTTCTTTCTTTCTCTTTCTTTCTTTCTTTCTTTCTTTCTTTCTTTTCTTTCTTTCTTTCTTTCTTTCTTTCTTTCTTTCTTTCTTTCTTTCTTTCTCAGAATCTGCTCAGCAGGGCACATAGCTCTCTGATCTGATAACTAATAGTTGCAAACCCCTTCATGGTTCTTTGGGCACTAGCCATCTTGTGAGAATCTAAAACCTTGCCAGTCATGGTAGTAGCCATATATGTGCAGTGTTCTCAGAAGCTTAGCCCTCACTGAGCCTGATGCTTAATGATTTCAGTGAGAGTCACCCAGGAAGATGGAATCTGGGCCAGCATTTCTTAGCTGCTTCTTAAGAAATTGTCAAGTTGGAAGATGTTTATGTCCTCGGACTTTCAGGAGCAAACTGACATCCTCTAGAAAATCTCTGGAGCTCTGAATTTCTGGGAGCCTCCCTGCAGCATTTGGTTATGAAGGGCCAGCTCTTTGGTTTTCCTGTCCTTTCTCTGGCCTTACAAGAGAACTTGGGCTACAGCTTTTTAAGGGTGACTTTTTGCTAGTGATGTGGCCTTTACCTAAGGAGTCGCAAAGTCTTCTTAATTCCAATGTAACTTTAAATCATGTCAGCATAAAAAAGTATAGGATCAAATGTGACCCTCCTTTGTCAAGTGATCATTTCAGTCTCAGTGTGTACTTTGGTTTATGGATTTTTAATAGAAAGATGGACTTTGGAGTCCTGAGTTCATGATGGGCCAGTGATGGTTCAGAGCCATCTAGGCAGGTAGGAGGTGTGAACTTGATGTATGTCCAGTTCAGATTTCAAACAGGAAGCCTAATTTGTTTCAAGATGGGGATAAAGGGAATAGAGTCCATGGGAACTACAGTAAGTAGGCAGGATGACGGCAGTTGGAGATTACCTTTAAGCACTGGCTGGAAGAAATCTGACCAGAACTCTTTCCCCTGCACTCTCATGTATTTTTTTTTAAACCCTTACCTTCTGTCTTGGAGTCAATACTGTGTATTGGCTATGGTAATGGAGGTCAAATGACTTGCCCAGGGTCACACAGCTGGGAAGTATCTGAGGCCAGATTTGAACCTAGGACCACCTGTCTCTAGGCCTGGCTCTTAATCCACTGAGCTACCCAGCTGCCCCCTACACTCTCATGTATATATTTTCTGGCTCAGCCATTGTTTAGTAAACAACCACTAATTTATAGCATTGTGTTGGTTAAAAAAAAAAATAAGAGTTGGGGACAGCCAGGTGGTGCAGTGGATAGAGCACTGGACACAGAGTCAGGAAGGCCTCAGACATTTAGCCATGTGACCCTGGGCAAGGCACTTGACATTTTTGGCCTTGGTTTCCTCATCTGTCAAATGAGCTGGAGAAGAAATGGTAAAGCACTCCAATATCTTTGCCAAGAAAACCCCACATGAGGTCACAGAAGAGTTAGATGTGACTGAACTACAACAGTAGGAATGAGTTGGGTAGCTCTGTCCCTAGAAGACTGTAAATAGATACAAGAAGACCTAAATTTGGGTTCATAGATAGCCCCAAATATTTACTTACAAGCTGTATGACCCTAGGCAAGTCATTTAATCTCTGTCTGCATCATGTATAAAATAGGAATAATAATAGCCCCTACCTCCTAGGGTTATTGTGAGGATCAAATAAGATATTTATATAAAGAAAACGTTAAAACATATTATAACTCCTCACTATTATTAAATGGCTGAGGGGGCAATGGGCTGGATGGATAGAGCATTTATTATGCATTATTATATGTGCTGCTAAAGTAAACACATTTATTAAGTATTTACTGTATGCTAGGCATGGGGTGAAGCATTTGGGATAGGAAAATAAGCAAGCGAAATAGTCTCTGCTCTCAAGGAGCTTATGGGGGGGAAAGACAAATAAATGGAGGAAATCTAGAAAGGTGAGGAAGGCTGTGTTCTGGGCATTGTGGTCCAGATAGGGACCTTTAAGTGATATGGAAGTAGAGTTCTGGGGCAAGAGAACAGGAAAATTCACCTCTCAGGGGAAGAGGCCCAGGTTTGGATGGTAGGGGAATGAAAATGATGGTGCAGCAACAGGTTAAAGAGTCCTCGGGAAGGAAGACAAATGATAGGGGAAGAGGAAAGAGACAAAAATCTGGAATTCCTTCCTAGGAAGACTTGGCATTTGATCTCAGCTTTGAAAGTGAGCTTTCCAAAGGTCAAGATGAGGAAGGTATTCCAGTTATAGAGAATAATGGAAGTAGAGTCACAGAGGCAGCAATACTTGAGGGGAGGGATTAGGGGGAAAGGAAGTATGGGGAGAAGTCTAATTTGACCTAGATGAAAAGAAAACTAGATTTTGTGAAATAACTTTGAAAAGTCAGGAGGCTACCAAATTGTCAAAGGGCTTCGAGTGCCAGGTAAGTAATTCTAATTTGGTGATGGGTCATGAACAGAATACGTTGTTCATCATACTGAGCCATCAGCTAAGAACCTTTGTCTTCCAGTGTTCATTAACATGCCAGGCTGGGTCTCTGAACAGTCATTGTAAAGGAGTGTGGGCATTCTGAGTTTATTTTCTTAAAGCTTTGAGGATTTCCATGAAGTCAGAATATTAAGTGACTCTCTCTTGATTAGCTTGTGAACCTCGGGCTCCAGAATCGAGCCATTGTGTTCAGGCCTGGGCAAACCTTGGTATCCATTTAAGTGGCCCCAGAGGTAACCGAGGCCTTTCGTTGTAACGGAGAGCGATTGATTGGTCTACATTTCTGCACACAGTAATTGTTTGCTGAGTACTAGTTCCAATGTGCCAAAGAAGAGGACCCCCCCCCCTTCACTCCCGTGTGTTGCAGTGTAGTGGTATCAGAGCAGGATATTGATTAATCAATCAGATGCTTATTGGCCACTCATGGTGTGCAGGCTGCAATTCTAGCGATTCTTTTCCCATTTACACATCATTTAGTCACTTCATCGATGATAATACACAGTTAAGTCTAATCATGAATTGTGGTAGATCTAAACCCTTCAGAGTTATTTTATTGGTCTTTAAAGTAGCTGGAGAGGTGTATTGTTTAATAGAATCCCGAGTTCTTTTCTGCCTTTCAGATGATTCCAGTGTCTAGCATCAGTCATGGATCCTTTGAGCCTTCCTTGCCGTGTGTGCCGTTTCCCCCCAAAGCACCAGGGGATAATAGTTGTTAGCCCAGGTCAGAAGGAATAATATAGCCTGTTGTCATTTCTTAAGGCATTTAGCAAAGTAAGCAGAGTCTCCGGTATTCTAGATATGAGGATGTGCAGATTGCATAGGATGCTGGGCATTGCTCACTCTTAGATACTGAGTCCCGGCTGCCCTCCAGCCCTTTGTTCTCCTGCCTGAAAGCAGTTAATTAGCAACTGTCTCCATAGCAACTGCCTCATAGTCCAAAAACATTGTCTAGTTTTTGCTGTTTAGCTTATCACACTGTTTACCTGAAGGGCTTTTCACTGCTTAGAGGCTCATTTGAGTTGGCTGCATGCCTGTTGGGAAAGTGAATTGTCAAGATAGAAAAACGCCATGGTAGCGAGATGCCAGAGAGTGGCCTGCCCAGCCGGGAAGGGGCTCTCCGAATTCTGGAAATGCCAAAGTTGCAAGAGTGTGAAATTTCTACCCTGCACTCCCAGCAAGCGAGCGAGCTGCCAGCTAACTGCAGCTCTCTCCAAAGCCCCAGGAATTGAGAGGGCTTCTTTTTCCAGAGGTGTCTGAGGCCGTTTGGTGCTGGTCCATTCTCGCTACTGCTCAGCTCCAAACTCAGCCAGGGATGCTTTGGGTCCCTGGGCCTCACAGTCTAGGAAGTCTCACTTTCCCCCCAAGGGTTTGTGCTTCACTAAAGAGACTTGGATGAAAGACTGAGAGAGCTTAACTGGGCCAGCTCCTCTAGTGAGAAGCTTTGCTTTATCATAATTAGGCAGGCATTCCGTCCTGTACTTTGGGGCATAAATTAATCCCTGGTGGAGGAATAAGAGGTATATGTATTCAGTGGAAGCCAACATGGTCCACTAGAGAATCCTGCAAGTCCCTGGAATGGAGGTGAAAACAGACGCATTCTATACTACAGTCACTACAGTTTTGTTATTCTTTTACTTTGTTACAGATGAAGATGCTTTGATGGAGGGGCGTCCCACACCAGAAGTCCTTGATTCAGATCTTATCTTTAGACTCCTGATATTATCTGCATCAAGGACTTCTGGTGTGGAAAACCCCTCCGCCAAAGCCTACTCATTTGTAACTTTTAACGTGTTAGAGTTGCCTGTAGCAGCATTGAAAGTAACTTGCCCAAAGTCACATGGCCAGTATGTATAGGAAGGCAGTGTTTCAACCCATGTTTTGCTGTTTGCAAGGCTGTTCACCATAAATTCTGTAATCTCTCTCTGGTTCTATGGTATCAATTAAACAGGTGCCTGCCTTCTCCCTCCTATATTGTATTTATGGGTGGTATTCTTGGACTTTTACTCAGGAAGACCTGAATTCAAATCCTGCTCAGTACACTTACTAGCTCTGTGACCCCATGGTAGGTGATAGCCTCTCTCAGATTTGAGTTTCTTTTTTTTGTAAAATGAAGATAATAATATTAGCTAATCAACAGGGTCTTTGTGAAGAGCAAACCAAATAGAATCATATATGGAAAGGACGTGGCAAACCTCAAAGCACTAGGTAAATGGTGTTGGTTGTTGTTGAGACAGTCTAGTATGACAGAGACTTGGCTTGAAAGTGTAAAAGTTAAATTAGTCTCTAGTAATAAAAGTATTATATTTTATTAAAGATTATTAGAAATCAAGGAATAAAGAAAATACAAAATAATAAACCATGTGCCTAGCGCTGATTAGCCTATTCACAGCCTACTTACTCCATGTTGCAATGTCCGAGTAGAGGAAGAGAGAGAGCTTTTTGGAGGCAGAGAGCCCGTTAAATACTAAATTTTGATCTCACCCAGGTGGAGACTCAGGTGAAATTATAGGGAATTCTGGGAAGTACCAAGGACTTCTGGGGATTGAAGTCTGGGGTTCAAATCTCCATTTTTACAGAAGCCAGGAAGATATTGGTTCTGACACATACTGGCTTTGTGATCCTAGACAAGTAATTTAACTTCTACATTCTCTATTCATTTCCCTAAGACTACACATTCCAACCAGGTTTAGGAGACCTTCATCACCCAGGAACTCCCCAGATCAATAAAATCACAGGTCCAGGGGGCAGTTGGGTAGCTCAGGATTGAGAGCCAGGCCTAGAGATGGAAGGTCCTGGGTTCAAATCTGACCTCAGACACTTCCCGGCTGTGTGACCCTGGGCAAGTCACTTAACCCTCATCACCTAGCCCTTATTGCTCTTCTGCCTTGTAACCAATACACAGTATTGATTCCAAGATGGAAGGTAAGGGTTTAAAAAAAAATCACAGGTCCACTGACTATCCTTATATCATCTTTGTCACTTTGTCATCATTCTCTCCCTTGTCCTTCTTGTCATCATCTTCATCTCTCTGTGTTGTGTTTACTTCTCTGTATACTTGCTATTTTCTCCCCTGGAATTCAAGCCTTCTTGAAGGCAGGAGATTTTTGGATTTTGTGTTTGTGGCTGTAGCAGTGGCTGTAGTACCCAGCACAGAATATGTACTTTGTGCTTGTTGATGGTGGCTAAGTTGCAGAATTTTAAAGACTCTTCTTTTGAGAGCCTTCACATAAAGGGGATCAAATCTTCTCTTTGCTGTATAAGTTATAAAAGATAAAGATTCTCTACTTCCTCTGATCATTTCTTGCCTTAGTTCTCTCAGGACATTATGTAGTAGTTCCCATTTCTCTTCTTTTATCCCCCTCCCCTATTGCCTCTTTCTTTCTTTCTTTCTTTCTTTCTTTCTTTCTTTCTTTCTTTCTTTCTTTCTTTCTTTCTTTCTTTCTTTCTTTCTTTCTTTCTTTCTTTCTTTCTTTCTTTCTTTCTTCCTTTCTTCCTTTCTTCCTTTCTTCCTTTCTTCCTTTCTTCCTTTCTTCCTTTCTTCCTTTCTTCCTTTCTTCCTTTCTTCCTTTCTTCCTTTCTTCCTTTCTTCCTTCCTTCCTTTCTTCCTTCCTTCCTTCCTTCCTTCCTTCCTTCCTTCCTTCCTTCCTTCCTTCCTTCCTTCCTTCCTTCCTTCCTTCCTTCCTTCCTTCCTTCCTTCCTTCCTTCCTTCCTTCATGTTCAGTGACTTGCCCAGGGCCACACAGTTAGGAAGTGTCTGAGGACAGATTTGAACCCAGGACCTCCTGTCTGTCAATCCACTGAGCCACCTAGCCTGCCCTATTTTTCTTTTTTTTTTTTTTTTGAATAGGAGTTTAGGGGGGAAATGGATCTCAAGTATAGGAATGATGCCTTCTAGGGAGCAACTCTGCATTTTAATTGCAGCATAGCTCTTCTGTCTTTCTTGGGGTGTTTATGTGTTCAGTGTTAATGCCAGTGAATTCTTTCATTTGCTTTTTCAGAAGCTGAGAGTAGAAAGATGTCACCTAACCTCTGTTTGCTCACAGAATCCAGTTGCATTGCTTGCTCTATTGGAGGAGCGTTGTTACACAGCTAATGCTCTCCCTTCACCTGTTTCTTCCTAAAATACTTTTCATTCATTTGTCTTGTCTTAACCATGTCTCTCCTTCCCTCATTTTAACAGAGAATGGAAAAGCATCACTGTGAGGCTTTCCTGCGTGTATGATCGTTGCTTTAGAAAGCCACACGATTGCTGCTCTGTTTTCCCATTTTTCTCACATGGTTTTACTTCAGCAAGGGGTTAATCAGAGCCTGTGATCCTTAACCTTCTGCGCTAGAAATCCAGGCAAGGGCACGAGAAGAATTGTGACTAGCCTTGAAATGGCGTAGCTTTTTCCCCTCTAAAGTGCAAACCTAATGTGAGGTGACTAATTAAAAAAATACAGAATTTGGGCATTGAAATAGTTGGTGTACACTTCAGAGTCAGCTCTTTGGGTGGGTGACAAACACTCTTAATCCACTATTGCATCATTGCCCAACCAGCATCCCCCCCTCCCCATCACAGCAACGTAGACTTAGAACTGGGGGGAACTTGGAGGCATTTTGACCCAACTCTCATCTATTTCAGATAAGGAAACTAAGGCTCAGAGAGGCAAACAGACCTGACTGTAGTCACCTAGCAGGGCAGTAAGCACCAGAGGTGCAATTTGAACCACAGACCTTTATTTCAATAGCCAGGGCTCTTTCTGCTTTCTTCTGGGTTCCCAAAATTTTGTATTTGGAGAGGAAACTTTTTTAGAAAGAGCCAAAAGTCAGAGTCTGTTGGGGATGGAAGATGATGTGGCTCTGCATGATAAGACTAATTTGTGTTCCTCATTCTTGGTTAGCTTGGGAAGAGAGCCCTAAAAAAATGCTTCAACTGAGTTTGAACAACATAGGAGCAGTATGGACAGTGTCTGTCTCCTGGTGGTGGTTTTCTTGGAAAGAAGACATTCGTTTGCTTGTTTCTAAATGTCTTTTTTTTTTTTAAACTCTCACCTTCTGTCTTAGAATTAATACTGGGTATGGCTCCAAGGCAGAAGAATGGTAAGAGCTAGGCAATGGGGGTTAAGTGACGTGCTCAGGGTCACACAGCTAGTAAGTATCTGAGGCCAGATTTGAATCCAGGACCTCCCATCTCTAGAATTGGTTTTCAATCCACTGAGTCACCCTCTATAAATGTCTTTTTTTTAAAGTTCTCATTTCTTTATAGTCACATCTCAATTTAAACATGACAACAACAAAGTAACTGATTGCCCACGGGTTAATTATTTGGAAGACATTCCGAAGTGGCAGTGTTGAAGGAAGGCCCATCTTGCCATTTAACACTAGACACTGATTTGGTTTTTTGCCCAGCGAATGCCATTGGATTGACGGCTTGTGCGCATTTATCATGTCGGGAATGCTTGGGAAGTGTGCTGTTTTGATTGAACGGAATTCTTTTTCCTCAGAAACCCAGCATGTAGCCTGGGTAGTCGTAATAACTCTGTAGTAATTGCTGATTGTGTGTGTTTAATTCTTTCTTGAACCAAGAAACGAAGTTTACGTCCCATATATCCCAACCACAGGAAGAGCTTTCAGTACATTCGGTAGTTCTAAAAATGACCTTCGATGCAGAGCCCTCGGAGCCCGCATCCCACATGAAGCCCTGTTGCCTTTCCCTCCTCCCAGAGTAGGCAGGGAGGGACATTTGCAGTGGAAATGGCAGCCGTCTTTGTTCTTGGAATGATGGCACAGGACCAAGGGCTTGAGACACTCTTAGGAGACTGGCAGAATTGGACATTTTTGAAGAATTGATTGATTAATTCCAAAGAGTTCATGCATTTAAATCTGATTGATACATCAATACTGATAAATTTTCTACAAAAAAAATGAGGTGATTTCATGTTTTTCATCGATTCTTTCTTCAAATCCTATCACTGCACATGCCATAAATACGGCCCCCCACTCACCCCTAAATTGAATTGTAATTAAGTGCTTACTATATGTCAGGTGACATAGCAGAGCCAGGCGGGGGGTGGGGGGGGCACTGGGGATCCAAAGGTAAGAATGAGAAAGCTTATCCTTACCCTAGTAGAACTTATTTTGGGGCAGCTAGGTGGCTCAGAGGATAGAGCACCAGACTTAGTTAGAGTCAGGAGTACCTGGGTTTAAATATGGCCTCATATACTTCCCAGCTCTGTGACCTTGAGCAAGTCACTTAACCCATTTTGCCTAGCCCTTACCCTTCTATCTTAGAGGTGTTAAAAGGCCTTTAAAAAAAAAAAGGAGCTTCTTTTCTTTAAAAGCAAACAAGCAACCCCAAACCCTCACCTTCCATCTAAAAATCAATACTGTGTATTGGTTCCAAGGCAGAAGAGCGGTAAGGGCTTGGCATTGGGGGTCAAGTGACTTTCCCAGGGTCACACAGCTGGGAAGTGTCTGAGACCAGATTTGAATGCAGAGCCTCCCATCTCCAGACCTGACTCTCTATCTACTGAACCACCCAGCTGCACACATTAAAATACTTTATAAATGTTGTCCTGCGGCTTAGTTCTTGAATGGGTCCAGTGCTGTTGAACTGTCTTTACAGCTATCACTAATAATGTGTATTGTTTACCTTGTTGGATAGTATTAGTCTTTGAATGTGGGTGAATCTCCTTAAACTTGAGGAGTGTGTACAATTGGATCTCCCCATAACTTTGTTTTCCCTTCATGAACAAAACATTTATTGTAAGCAGTCTTATTTTTTAAGAGAAATTTATGGCATGTTATGGTTGTCTTTTTGTGTGTGTGTGATAAATATGCTGATTCCCTCCCTAAAATTTACCATTATTAAATGGTATTAAAATCAAATATTAAATATTAATTATTTACACAATTATTATATATTATATAGAAAGATAATTATAAATATTAAAGTTAAATATTAAAATGGTATTAAAATAAATAAAATTAAGATACCATTATTAAATGATTTAGCTTTGAGGTATTGCAGAAATTGGGTGTAGTGGAGAACTTGAGGAGGAGGAAATAAATGCAGATAATTTGCATGCTAACATAATTTTTTTAGGAGCTGGAAGGACCTTAGCTGCCATTTAGTCTCTCCTGTTTCATGAGAAAATTGAAAACCAGAGTTTAGTTATTTACCCAAGGTCACACAGGTAGTAAATGGCACAGCTGGAATTTGAACTCGAGTCTTCCTGAGTCTAAATCTTATGCTCTTTCCATTGAACCCCAGTGCCCCCATATCTTCGTCAGCCCTAACCAGTTAGGCCAGCAGAAAGAATATTGTCTGTACCCATAATTCACTTGATTCAGACTGATCAGAATCCTAGAAAGACTAAAGATTTAGTTGTGGAAAAAGACTTACTATTCAGGTTAGCTTTGATTTCTCATTTCCTTTGGGTAGCAGACCTGGGAACATGAAGTACAAAATTTCTTGCAATTGAGAAATTGCCTGTGAGAATTGCAGGTTGTCTTAGACAATTGAATGAATTGGTAGGTTGGCTCCCAGAGGCAAAATTCCAACCCTGTTTAGATAAAAATAATAAACATAACCAAACTCAAGTGGGTCGAAATAAGAAACTAATAAATTCTAATACCATTTTCTAGGAAGAAAATTGTCTTGCCTGTTATTGTAGAGAATGATGTGAGAATACCGAGCAAAATTGACTGGACAGAAAAATGTTATACTGGCTTCCATGTGAAAACCTGGACTTTGGAAAAAATGGTTTTAGAAAGTATATTTGGGGGGGCAGTTGGGTAACTCAGTGAATTGAGAGCCAGGCCTAGAGATGGGAGGTCCTAGGTTCAAATCTGGCCTCAGACACTTCCCAGCTGTGTGACCCTGGGCAAGTCACTTGACCCCCATTGCCTAGCCCTTACTGCTCTTCTGTCTTGGAACCAAAACTCAGTATTGATTCCAAGATGGAAGGTAAAGGTTTAAAAAAAAAGTATATTTTGCAACAAAACAAAAAACACACTTCCCCTGTCCCCTTAAGCTGTCAAAGAAATTTATTGTCTTCACATCCAACTGGGTGCAAATTGACCTCTACTTTCCTTCTGCAGGTGTAGTTTCTCTCCCAGTTAGTTATCGAAGTCCTTGAGGGCAGGAATTGTCCCTCATTTATATTTGCATCCTAGCACTTAGTACAGGGCTTGGCATCTAGTGCATAAAGTGTTCATTCATTCATTCATTCATTCATTCATTCATTCTTGCCCTCTGGATGCTGAGGTTAGCCTGAGATAGTGCAAATTGTCTTGAACCTGGAATGCTTTCTTGGCCCAGGGCTGTGGTGTTTGTTGTCTTTCCTCCCTCCCTCTTATTCCCAGGACTTTTTCAAACAAAGACTTCATAAAATCGGGTACCTGGCAAAGCTTTGGGAAGGAGAAATGAAATTGTGGCAGGTGAACATTAGCCCTTTTTGCTCTAAAAGAATACTGGAGAGGAATGTGAACGGCTTATGCGGGTGAATGCTGTGTATCCAGGCATGGAGTAGGGCAGTCACTTAGCTCTCTTGAAAATGGCTGGCCACGTCCAGGAGAGACTTAGGAACTGTGCAAAGGGTTGCGAGGAAAATTCCACTGTTGTTGGTATGGCTACGTGGCCATCAGCTGGAATTTACCTGTGAAGATCAAGTGGTTAATGTTTTAAAGGGCTGTAGAAATGAGGTTGTGGCCTTAATGTCAGCTGGCTCACTCCGTCACAGAGGCAACGACTGCTCTCTGAAGCTTGGGTGCTAAAGGAGAAAAAGAATTATTGGGGGGCCCTCCAAAAAGTGAGGGAATCCACAGCCTGCTTGTACCCCCAAATCTTCTCTGTAACATTCTTCAAGGGGCTTCCTTGATTTCCCTCTTTTCCCTTAACATTTTTAGTTCCCTCATATTTGAACGCTACGTCTGCTTCTTCACAAAGCTCACCTTGTATTCTTGGTGCTCCCAGCCCATTCCATGCTCTTCATGCATTTCTTCCAATTGATTCCTCCTCTTCTACCTTACAAGGCTGCCTGGGTTTCCCCAGCCTTTAATTAAAACAACAACAACAACAAAAATAACCCTCCTAAAAAGCTCTTCAGTCCATTCAGCCTGCCATCCCATCTCCCCTGGAGCCACAGGTGCGAGCTGGGTGGCAGGTGGGCACCAAAGGCGGAATGTGCAGCCCTGAAAAGGGCTACTTCATGCTGTGTTGTCTACATATAGTAACGATCGTCTCTATTGTTATTTTTCCCAACATTGGTTGGATTTAATTGCTTAGACAGGAAGCAATTTCTCCTTCATCTGATCTCATAACATTTTATACTCCTTTTTGGAACTTTACAGCCTAATTTGTATTATATTCATCTGTTTATTGGGCTCCTCCCTACCCAGACTGTAAGCCCTGAGGGCAGGGCACGTAGTAAGCACTTAATGAATGTTCCTTCTGATCTTTAAAGGTCCAGATTGGCCTGTGATCTGAAGGGGGGCAAAATAACCTCACTGGAACTTTGGTTCTAGATGTTCCTGTGGGATCAGGTTTTTCCAGCTGTGAATTGTTGGGGAAGGCTTCTTGGAGGAGGTGCATTGCAGTTGGGTGTTTTAAAACACAGAGAGGACTCCAACAGGCAGAGCTGGGCAAAGAAGAACATTCTAATATATGTTGATATGTGCTGTGGTTCAGGGCAGAGGGCAGGGAGGGCGTTCTGGCTGATTTTCATTGGATAGAGAAAGTGACAATAAGGGGGATGGACAGTGGGAGAAGAGGAATTAAGCAAGTTGGGAGATGTTGCAAACTCCACTAAGAGCCCCAAGGGAGGTTCCATGTTAATAAAACTGCTTTGGAAGACCTCTGGGAGAGGCAGCAATTAAAATATCGTAGTCCTTATCCGCTGAATGAGAGGATATTAAGCTTTTGAGAAAGCAAGACTGTTCTGTTAGACTTTTAGGACCTCAGGGTCCTGCTGATAGGAACATCAGCGTTATGCCAACAGGCCCTCAATTGCCATGTTCCTTTCTGGATAAAATTTCCTTTGTGTGTCTGTGTGTGTATGTGTGTGTGTGTGTGTGTGTGTGAGGGGGGGGGGAGGGAGGGAGGGAGGGAGAGACACACACACAGAGACACAGAGAGAGACAGAGACAGAGAGACAGAAAGAGAAAGAGACACAGAGAGAGACACACACACACAGACAGAGACAGACAGAGAAAGAGAGACAGAGAGAGAGAGAAATGGGGAGAGAGAAATGGGGAGAGAGAGATGGAGACACAGAGAGAGAGATTATCTCTGTCTGATTCTCCCATGTCTCCCATGAAGTAAGTGTTGCTTTTACACATTTTGCTATTCTGGACACTA
The DNA here is from genome assembly GCF_027887165.1 of Monodelphis domestica. Classification (NCBI taxonomy): domain Eukaryota; kingdom Metazoa; phylum Chordata; class Mammalia; order Didelphimorphia; family Didelphidae; genus Monodelphis; species Monodelphis domestica. The sequence continues at coordinate 59,220,257 of NC_077232.1, read as the reverse complement.
AAGCAAGTTAAACAGATTATGAGGCCTCTCTTTAATGCTCGTGCCCCCAGTAGCCAGTGCTGATAAGACAAAGCAGAATGGAGGGCAGCCCATCCCACAGACAGAAGTCTCCATTGCAGGGAGCCAGCTGCACAGCAGGGGTGCAGAAGCCTATAAATAAAATATTGACATTACGCACAGGCTCTGGTGTTTGTGGTTTAGAGCTTGTGGCTGTGGCCTGAGTAAATGGTCTCTTGGAATGAGGGAGAAGGTTAGGGAAGGAGCCCCTCATCACCACTTAGTCAGTGATGGCTGCTGTGGGGCTGTGAGCCCTGAGGGAAGGAAGGAGATCTCACAGGTGTGGTGTTAGCTGTTGCCTCTTGATTTCTGACTCCTTGCTATTTCTGGGGAAGATGGGGCAGTGGTTGGAGAGCAGATACAGGCAGACTTCCGAGATATTGCAGGTTAGGTTCCAGACCACCTCAATAAAGCAAATAGTGCAATAAAGGGAGTCACACCGATTTTTTGGTTTCCCAGTGCATATGAAAATTTCTGTTTATACTATACTATAGTCTAATAAGTTTACAAGAGTATTACATCTAAGAAATATACATACTTTAATGAAAAATGCTCTATTGCCAGGAATACTACCCATCATCTGTGTCTTCAGCGACTGGTAATCTTTTTGATGGTGGAGGGTCTTGCCTCAGTGTTGATGCCTGCTGACTGATGAGGATGATGGTTGCTGAAGACTAAGGGAGTGTGTGTGTGGCAGCTTCTTAAAGACAACAATGAAGCTTGCCTCATTGATTGAGTCTTCATTGTGCTTGAACACTTAGAGGCCATTTAGGCTTATTAATTGGCCTAATTTTAGTATTGTTAGGTCTCAGGGAACAGGGACACCTGAGGAGAGGGAGAGAGACTGAATGGTCCAGTCATTGGAGCAATCAGAGTACACACAACATGTATGAAGTCCTAGGTCTTATATGGGCATTGTTCATGGCATTCCAAAGCAATTACAATAGTAATACCAAAGATCACTGGTCACAGATCACCGTAACAGATAGAATAATAATGAAAAAGTTTGAAATATGTGAAAATTACCAAACTGGGACATAGAGACACAATAAGAGCACATGCTGTTGGAAAAATGGCACCAACAGACTTGCTCAATGCAGGATTGCTACAGAACTTCAATTTGTAAAAATTACAATATCTATATGGAACAGTAAAGTAAAGTAGGCTTCCCTATACTGGCTGAGGAAGACTTGTAGTTAGGCAGCTGCTGAAGGCAAAATATGAAGTACATGAAGGATGACTTTTAATATTTTAATATAACATCTTGGTCATATTTTTATTTTATTTAGATTGTTACCCCCTTTCAGTGAAGCATAACTTTTGTTCTGAAATATATGCAATGGAAAAACAGCAAAATAAAGAGAGAAAACTGTTCTTCTGGCTATATATGCCTTCCTGTGTTTTCCCAGCTCTAGGTTGGCTATTTTACCCAAATTTTTAGTCCTGCAATAACTTTGGGTTCTGTGATTGGACTGGGGTTAGTCCTGGTCCTTGTTGTGACTTGTTAGATGGTCTTTGAGGATTGCTGTGATCCAAAATGTAAATGTCCCATGACCAGCTTGTCATGAACCTCCATGAGTAGGGCTGATAAATTGTACCCCTATGTGAAGACCTTCCAGACTTTGCAGATTTTGTGCCTTTAAAGACTCAGGGTTATCACCTTCCTGTGAAGAGGTCTTTAGTGGAGAAGAATGCTCTTGACCAGAGTGGAAATAAGCAAGTTGGCACTGCACAAGTAGCTGGGGTATGGAATTTGGCACACAATCTCAGATTTTTTTCTGTGTGGATTGGTTTTGCTTTTTTTTTAAAAAAAATCTTATTCTAAATAATAGGTATCTTTAAAACTGGGTATGCCCCCTCCCCTCCTTTTTCCCCTGTAAAATATCTATTTTCCATCTTGGAATCAATACTAAATATTGGTTCCAAAGCAGAAGAGCAGTAAAAGTTAGGCAAGTGACTTGCCCACCACACAGCAAGGAAGTTTCTGAGGCCAGATTTTAAATACAAGACCTTCCATCTCTAGTCCTGGCTCTGTATCCACTGAATCACCTAATTACCCCCAAACTGCGTATACCTTCTTTTTTTTTTTAAACCTTTACCTTCCATCTTGGAATCAATACTGTGTATTGGTTCCAAGGCAGAAGAGTGGTAAGGGCTGGGCAATGGGGGTTAAGTGACTTGCCCAGGGTCACACACCTGGAAAGTGTCTGAGGCCAGATTTGAACCAGGACCTCCCATCTCTAGGCCTGGCTCTCAATCCACTGAGCCACCCAGCTCCCCCCTCTGAATGTAACTTTTGACCCAGCAATTCAACTGTGATTCGGTTTATTTTCTAATGTGTTCAGGGAAAAAGGAAAAGAACCCATATGTTCTAAAATATTTACATCAGCTCTCTTTGTGGTCGCAAGTAGTTGGAAATGGAAGGGATGCCCATCCATTGGGGAATGGCTTATGGCATATAGTCGTGATAGAACACTACTGGGCCATAAGAAATGATGACGTTAATTTTTTAAAATCACGGAAAGTCTACAAGAAATTATGAAGAGTGAAACAAGCAGAAACAAGAGAACATTAGAAAGCACAACAGAAATATTGTTTGAAGAATGACTGGTGGGTGTCCACTTCCAGAGAAAGAACTGACAAATGGAAACAAGCAAGACATAGTTTGATATATAATATATCTTTTCGTCAAATGATGCTTTCTGTATCGCAGCAGGGTAGAGAGGGGGAGGGAGTTACCTGAGGATGTTAATGGAACAAATTAATTTTTTTAAAAGGTTGAGGTAGAGGAAAGACTGAAACATTGCTGCATAGAATTGTGTGTGTGTGTGTGTCTACACATACTACTTACTAAGTAAATTATGAAAAATGAATTTTGAAGAAAAAGAAAAGGGAGGTGCTGGTAGGAAGGTAACAAAAGCTGATCTTGTTCATCAGATTCAACATTTCCTTGGGTAACCAATATGTAGTTTTCTTCTCTAAAGTTCAACTATGTTTCATTCAAAAAGCATTTACTAAATGCCTGTGGTTCAAGTCTGTGTGGTATAATGGCTAGAAGGTTAGCCTCAGAGTCAACGACTCAGAAAGACCTGGAGTCAAGTATTAGTCTTAACCCCTGCTGTCTTTGAGACCCAGGTCAAGTCATTTAACTCCTTAGTACCCCAGGCAGCTCTAAGATTGCCAGTTACAGAGCATTGCCACATCTGCTTTCGAGATGTCTTTGCCTCGAGTTCACTATCCTAAAGAAAATGCTGGCCAGAACAGTCATCTTCAAGATATGATGCCAAGTTCTAGGGATACAAAGACAAAACAGCGAAATACACTCTGAGAGGAGCTTATCAAAGCGGAGTATTGTTCCCACTCAGAGAATAAGCTTTATCCTTGCTGGCAGGAAAGGGTCTCCTTTCTACTCATCTCTTCTGCTGGGCAGCTGCTGCTCCTCCCAAGAGGTCTCCCAGGTGCTTTGGGGTAAAACCATCCCCCTGTCATTCACTCTGGGCATCTCCACATGGAGATGTGGTTGTTGAAAAACCTTTCATTTGGAATTTATTATAAAACAGTAAAAGGAAATTCAAATGACATGAACATTAAATAAAGAAATCTGGAGAGAAAATAGCCCAGAGATACTGTATCCTGGCTGAAAAGTGGAGAAGGAAATTGTGCACATACAGGTATGAAATAACGGGGACAATGTACACATAATTTGAGTCCTGACATATTCCCGAAAACATTTGCTGGGAAACATTGTCTGGTGGTTGAAATAATTCCTAATTTACATATATATATTTATATATCTTTTTACAAGTTGTATCTATATGCTCAATGGAATGTAAGTTCTTTGCCTCCTTTGACTAATTTTTATCTTTATAATCCTAATGGCCAACAGAGTGCTTGCTTGGTACATCATAATAAACAGTTAAAAAGGGGGCAGCTGGGTGGCTCAGTGGATTGAGAGTCAGGCCTAGAGATAGGAGGTCCTAGGTTCAAATCTGACCTCAGACACAAGCTGTGTGACCCTGGACAAGTCATTTGACCCCCCATTGCCTAGCCCTTACCATTCTTCTGCCTTGGAACCAATACACAGTATTGACCACAAGATGGAAGGTAAGGGTTAAAAAAAAAACCCGTTAATAAATGTCCATTGAATTGAATTGAAGCTAGGTGTTACATAGGTTAAAACAATTTTAGGGATATTCTCACAGATAGTCAGTGCTTGGATGGATGAAAGACAGTTAGCACTTTCAGGAAGGTGCACAACAGACAAGAAGAATTAACTTCTTGAAGAATAATATTCTAGCTAGCAGACTCAGAGAAAACAAATTTTCATTATTTGAGCAAGAAAAGGAAAGTAAGTTAGAATGTTAAAAATGATTGAAAGCTTCACTTTTTTCTAGTAGTTCTTTGCCATGACTTCAGCTTAGAATTAAAACATTTGAAATGACCAGTCTTTGTTCCTTTTTAATTTTTTCAACTAAGCAGTCTTAAGGAAAAGAGAACTCGACTTCTTGTACTCACCCATCATGCTGTGGGATCAGTACCGTCTCATTTCTTTGTTAGTCGATTGCTGAAGTGATGATGTGAAAGATTTGGAACCCATCTTTCCTACAGAATTGTGTAGTAATAATAACAGCTATCATCAGTTTCCTGATCTGTCAAGTGAGTGGGAGGAGAAAATGGCAAACCACTCCAGGATCTTTACCAAAATGCCTCAAATGGGGTCATGAAGAGTTGAACACGAATGAACAATAACAAAATGTCTTTACATATACTATCTCATTTTTCCTTCACAATAAACATGCAACATCAGTACTATTACGATCCCCAATTTACAGATGAGGAAACCAAGGTAGAAAGTGATTAAGTGAGTTCTCTCAGGATTTGAGTTCAAGCTTTTCTGACTCCCCAAGAAGACCCCCAGCCTTCTATGCACTGTACTAGCCGGCTACCAACAAGTATTTAAGGACAGCATTACCATCACACCCATACGCAGTCTGGAACCACATCCTAGTGCTTCTGGAACTTGAAAGAGAGGATTGAGTTATCCTGAGGATGAAGATTTTGCTGAATTGTACATTGCTGGCAAATGTCCCTAGGGTGTCTCTGTGCCTGTATCTAAATTTTGTGCCTAGGAGTAATGGAGTTGATGAGAGAGAAATACTCTTAAAAATCTTCTCTAGAACTTAGATCTCCCAATTTCTAGGTGTGATTTATCTGTAGAATTCTCAAAAATCTTTGGCACCTCAATCTTCTGACTTTTGACGCCTCCTCCCTACATAATTTTTGGCCTTGATCTGTAGCAGCTATATATTTTTTGCTTTTCCATTTAAAAAAATCTGCTCTTGGAGATAGTGATACATACCCTATTAGTCCCTGCTGCTGCTGTAAAATCAAGGATGGTGGAGTGTTTGAGTTGAAGACTGCTGAGCCAAAGTAGGGGTAAAATCAGTTGGGTGTCTGTACTAATTCTGTCATCAATGGGGGTAAATCCCAATTAAGGGTAGGGGGACAGGCTGTCTTAAGGAGGGGGTGATCAAGTGTAGGTCAGAAAAATGTAATCACCTAAAGCTTCTGTGATGATTGGTTTGGGGATCATGCTCATGAATGACTATTGCACTAATAGCCCAGGCAAGATTGGGAGACTGTCTCCAAGAGAGGGAAAAAAAGAGGCAATTGTATATGACTCTGTGAACATTAAGATGACTTGTTACTTTTCCCTACAGTATTACATATGCTACTTTCAAAGCTATCCTTCTTTCTTGTGTTTCCTCCTCTTCACTGATGATTTTGTTAAATGCTTCAATGACTCTTTGTTGTTGTTTTTTTGTGGGGGTGGGGTGGGGCAACTAGTTTCATTTACTTCCCTCTTCCCTTCAAATCCCCTCTCTCATGGGAGAAAAAGTGTCTCCTCCTACAGTTTGAGTCATCACTTTGCTGTCAGGAGGTGGATAGCTTGCTACTTTACAATATTCTTGACATGTCATCATTGACATGAGCTAGTCATTGCATTTATCAGAGTTTCTAAGTTTTTCAAACTTGTTTTTCTTTACAGTGTTGTTGCTTTTCTAGAAATTGTTCCCTTGGGTCTACTCACTTTACATTATGCAACTCCTTCCTAGGTTTCCATGAAAATTGTTCCTTTTTCGTCATTTCTTTTGGAATGCCAATATTCCTTTATATTCCTGTACCACCATTTCTTTAGCTATTTTTGAGTTGATGGTTGCAACCTTCTTTGCACCCCACTGCCTATTTCCAGTTCTTTATTACAATAGAAAGAACATACAGGTCCTTTTCCTCTTTCTTAGATTTTCTTAGGTCATAGATTTAATAGTGATATTGGGCAAAGTTTCATGACTTAGTAAAATTCCAAATTGATTTCTAGGCTAGCAAAACCAATTCACAACTCTGCCAACGTTACATTAGTGTGCTCCTCTTCCCAGGGCTCTTCCCAAAACTTTCATTCTTGTCAATATGATGGATGTGAGATGGAATCCCAGAATTGTTTTAATATTCATTTCTCTAATTCTTAGTGATTAAGAGCATTTTTTAAATATGGCTGTTGAAAGGCTACATGATTTACTTTGAGAACTGACAATTTATACCTTTTGATCATTTATCCTCTGGGGAATGACTCTTGTTCATAAATATATGAATCAGTTCCTTATCTCTTTTGTGTACCAGAACTATATCAGAAATTTGCTGCAAAGATTATAGATTTTATCTTCTGTGATCCCTTAATTTGTTCATGAATTCTTTCCTATCTAGAGCTGTAAAGGATATTTTATTTCTTTGTCCTTCTAATTTTTTTATATTTCAGTCATATATATATATTAGGAGTTTATCTTAAGGTATATGGTATGAGGTTACTGTTCTAACTCTAATTTATGCTATCCTACTTTTCAGTTTATACAGAAATTCCCCACCCCACCCCACCCCCTGAGATTGTGAGTTCTTATCCCGTGAGCTAGGGTTTGGGGGCTTATCAGACACTTACTTTTTTGTGTTCTGTACCTAATTTGTTAAACTGAGTGATTTTTCTATTTTTAACCAGGGCACAATAGTTTGTTTTTTTTTTTAAACCCTTACCTTCTGTCTTGGAGTCAATACTATGCATTGGCTCCAAGGCAGAAGAGTGGTAAGGTCTAGGCAATGGGGGTCAAGTGACTTGCCCAGGGTCACACAGCTAGGAAGTGGATGAGGCCGGCTTTGAACCTAGGACTTCCCGTCTCTAGACCTGGTTCTCAATCTACTGAGCTACCCAGCTGCCCCCCACAATAGTTTTGATGATTACCTCTTTACAGCATAATTTGAGATCTGATACTGGTATATCCCTTTCTTTCCTATATTTTTTCCTTCTGAAACTTTTGATCTTTTATTCCTCTTGATGAATTTTGTTATTAATTTTCTATTGTTATAAGCTATTGGTAGATTGAATGGCATTAATTCAGTCAATTTAGATAGTAATTTCTTATTGCCCTTATTTGGTTTGTAGGCTTTAAAATATGTTATATACTCTTTATTTAGCATGAAATTTCTCTTTTTCTTGACAGTATTCACAAAGACTTGTGATTTGTATGAGTTTATAGTATATCCTACTCTGCTGAAGTTCTTGTTTAATTAATTGTTTTAGTTGATTCTAGGTTCACTTAAGTTGGCCATCATATCATCTACTGAGTCATCTAGGTTCAGTGGTTAAAGTCTTGCAGCATTAAAAAGCCTGAATTCAGATTTGGCCTCAAAACTTACTAGGTAGTTGTATGATTCTGGACAAGTTACTTACTCAGTTTTGTCAACTATAAAATGGGGATCATAAAAGCACTTACATTACAGGGCTTTCATAAGGATTAGCAGAGAAAATATGTGCATAATGCTCAGGCTAGTTTCTGGCACATAGTAGGTGCTCAATAAGTGCTTGATTGATAATTTGATAATTTGTTTCCTTATCCATACTTATATCCTCATTTTTGTTTTCTGGGCTGGCTCTGTATTTCTAGAACTATATTAAATAGTAATAGTGATAATGAACAACCATGAGTTATCCCTAATTTTACTAGAAAGATCTCTTTGTTACATAGTATGTTGATTTTTGGTTTTAAATAAATTCTGTTAACTGTTTTAATTAAAAGTCCATTTATATTCAAGCTTTTTAATGTTTTGAAAAGAAATAGGTATTGCATTTTATCCAAAACCTTTTCTGCATCTGTTTAAGTCATGTGATTTGTTTTTGTTATTAACACAATCTATCATACTCATAATTTACCTAATATTGAATAAACTTGGCATTTCTGGATAAATCCAATCTGTACATATTGTATAATCTTTTGGCTATATCATTTTAGTCCCTTTGCCTAATAATTTATTTATAATTTTTGTATCAGTATTGAAACAGTTATTGCTTTATCGTTTTTTTCCACTATTTTGTCTTTTCCTGGTTTAAGTGTATGATGATGTGTTTCTATCTTAAAATGAATTTGGTAGCATCCCTTTTCCCATATGTGCAAATGGTTTCTGTACATACAACTTTTAAAATGTGGAAAAATTATAATTGTTTCAATGTTTGATAGAATTCAGTGTAAATTCATTCAGTGGTTTTCTTTGAGAATTATTTATGATTAATATCTTTTGTCTGAGATTTTCCTTTATTCCTCCATTTGCTGTGATTTCTCCTTTCTCCCCCACTTTTGACAATATCAGTTTGTTTTTTTCCTTAATAAAAAGCAGACTATGTAATGATTCATCATCTCCCTCCTGCCCCCCAAAAACCAACAACCAAATCCCATGTCCTGGTTTTATTTATCAACTTAATAGTTTTTTCTTATTGCTTTAATTTCCAGAATGTTTTTTTTTTTAGTGTTGGTTGAGATCTTTAAAAAAAAAAATTATCTTCATAGGTTTTTTTAGTTATGTTATCAAATAACTAATCTGTTCTTTTTCTCTTGTTGATAAAGGCCTTTAGAGATATAAATTTAAAATTAAAGGACTGCTTTACTTAAGGACTCCCAAAAGTTTTTTTTTGTTGTTTTCCTTGGGTGAAATTATTTATTGTTTTCTAATTTGTTCTTTGAGCCATCAGTTCTTTAGGATTAAGTTATCTAGTCTCTATTGTATATACTTTGACAGTGATAAAATGGGGAGAGAGTAAGGAGAGTCCCAAGATAAAAGCATAAACAGCAATATCACAAGTGACTTCCTGAAGCTTAAATACACATGTCTGATTAGAGTAGTCATCAAAGCTTCAGGTGAAGGAATGTGACAGGATAAAGAGAGGATGCTAAGACCTGCTTTCTTCCTTTCTCTGATTCAGTAAGGCTGCTTTCCTTGATTTGCACACATTCTAGAAGTGTTTTAAATGTCATTAACTTTTTCTTGCTTTTCTTCTTTTGGTAGCTACTAAGAAACTTCCTTTTACCTGGACTCTCCAGAAATATCTATGTTTGCCTAAGGGTCTCCTTTCATCTTTTGTGACTTTAGAAAAGTCTCTAGTTCATCCAGTTTTCTTTCACAAATCCACATGATCTAGGCTGCTGTAATTGTGATTTTGTAATGGTTGCCTCATCCCCAGAATTTTGAGTCCCTTTGAATTTTCATTCTAGGGAGTCTCAGTTTATTCTTAGTTTTAAAAAAGTTAAAAACAAAAAGCAGCCACCACCATGAAAACCTCTTTATCTTCTATCTTAGAATCAATACTAAGTATCAGTTTCAAGGCAGAAAAGCAGTACTGGTTAGGCAATTGTTGTTAAGGGACTTTCCTTGGGTCACCCAGCTAGGAATTGTCTGAAGCCAGATTTAAACCCAAGACCTTCCATCTCTAGATCCAGCTTTTTGTCCCATGGGCCACCCAGCTGCCCAAAAAAACAAGTCAACCTTACCCTCTGTCTTAGAATTGATACTTGGTCTCTGTTCCAAGGCAGAACTGTAAGCACCATCCCAGGTTTTATTCTAAGAAATATGTTGCTTATTACCAAAATGCTTTCATCATATCAGACAAGTTCTGGCCTTAGTGGCGAGATCCATGTTTTTGTTTACTTGGTACCCAAGGTACCATAAATAGATATCAATAAGAAGTTGTTAAAAAAATCTTTCTTTTTTCAAACAGGGTCTGAGCAGATGCTTTGTTGTATTGGTTGCTCTCAGATCTGGAATAATTTCTTGGGGAACACTACAGTGGAGTGAAAATAACTCCTGTTCCCCAGGAAGGATATATGGGTAATTCTTAGTCATTAGTTTCCTTCATAGCATGGCTCAAGTGCCAGCTCTGTTCAGAAGACTATCCAACATTTCTACCAGCTACCAGAGCCTTTTCCCTAAAGTTACTTTGTGTATAATTTGAATGAGAGACTGTGAGAGCTGACCTCCGAGTCAGAAAGACAGTTATTAAGTGTCTGAGGCCAGATTTGAACTCAGGTCCTTTTGACTCCAGACCTTAGCTGCCTTTTCTCACATAGTCCTCTAGCTCAGAGGTATTAAACTCAAGTAGAAACGGGGCCCACTGATCCATACATAAGGATCTTTGTGACTCACATTGACTTGATTTCATTTTAAAATAGAGTATTACTTATGTTTGATAATATTTTTATTTATTTTGTTAAATAGAACCCAATTAAGTTAGTTTGGCTTGTACTTGGTAGTGTTGGGGGCTACCAGAGCCATGTTTGACCCCTTTGTCCTGAGATTCCATGTTGCAGAGAAAGTGACAATCTGCATTTGTAGAGGAAATTTCCTTGCCCAGAATTCCCCAGATCAATGAATGGTAGGTCTGGGTCCTATCCCCTTTCCTGAGGAGCAGCTCTACCACCAAGCAGTCTTAGTTCAGGTTAAATGTTGGGATGAAATGAGGCACTCCCACCCAAGGCACTGATCTGAAATAGCAAAGGCATGCGACAAGGAGATAAGTGACTCTTATTGGCTTTTTTTGGACACAGCCCACCCTCATCTCCCTATGGAAATGTGTCTGCTCAGCAGATGAAGAACATGTTGACTGGGGTGGTCCCAGGTACCCATCAAGCCTAGACTCCACATGGCTGGTATTTTTGATGCCTTTTGATTACTGGGAAGCCAGGGCCAACTGGGTCCCCGGGGCAGCTTGACCTTCTTTTAGGGAAAACTGATCCTTAAGGATTAGGGAAGGAAGAGAACCTGTGAAGGAGAGAAAGAAACTGCATCAGGGAAATAAATGCTAGTAAGCATTTTTCCTGCCAAACCTTTTTTGATTGAAAAAACATATTTTATTCTTTCTCTGTAAACATATGATATGTTCTTGTTGGAAATCTTTATGCTTAAAATGATACATTTTTGCATATGATTGTGAGTTGTTAAAAAATGAGATCACAATATCTTCTGAATCAAAATGGAAAAGCTTTTCATAATTACATAATTGGCCTGCTGGTAGCTACCCATTTGCCACCATTTTCTTTGCAGTGGGACCAAACTCTAAAGAATGAGAATTGTTTCAAAATCGGCCGGGGCATCATGGGTAAAGGGCCCCTAAAGAGGGTTTTAGTTGACTTTTAAGTTTGAAGTGCAACAGAGCCATTGCAAAAACAATCCTCTGACTCATGTCAGATTGTTATAATTATTTAATGCCCACAATGCAGCCTTGTCTCCAAGGATTTACAGAGGAGATATTTCTTACCCACACATTGTGATTATTAGCTGCAAAGAAAGCTGCATTTGTTTATAGCGACGTGATGTATATCTGGATGGCAAAGAAAACACCGCAAATTTTGTCATTTTACCAACGAGGTGGGGATTTGGCAAGAGGCTGGAGGAAATTGGGGGAGAAACAGTCTCATTTTTCCTAGATATGGGTGGTTTTGCTGAAGAGCCATCAGACACCTTTTATTTTTTCTTTTAACCTTTCATTTTAACCTTTGTCAAAAACTCTTGAGAAAATGAAATTGTATGCTGTACCTTTTCATCCACATATTGTTTGACTGGTTTTCAAAGCCTTCCTCGTAATGTTATACAGATGGCGGGCTTTGGAGTGCTTCTGACTGGATTATCTGTCTCCTTTTTAAAGTGTCCTGTAAACCCCTCTTTCTTCCAGTTTCTGACTTCTGTGAAATTAGGGTTCATGAACATTTTCCAAGGAACTAATGTTTACGTCTGCATCTAGCTTGGACTTGTTTTGATCAGATTACACATAATCCTGCCTCCACCAGACTGTTCCCAAGTGCCTCAGATGAAGTTCAGCAAGGGAACTCCCCTGATGGGGAAGGGGGTTAGAGTCCTAGGGGCATGACGGAAAGGACAGATGAGCTAGTGTATCAGGTTGGCCAAGAGTGCAAACCAGAGACAAGGAAGATCAACCTCCCCCCCCCCCCCCAAGTAGTTTTAGAGTAGCCTCCATGACCCGTCTATTGTTGCCTTCGCTTGTCAAAAGATATTCAGTGTCAGGAGGTATTTTAGGCTTGCTTGACAACTGGGATCCATGGAACTAGTGCTGTGAAATTATCCTCAGGCACTTACAAGCTGCATGTGCAGAGGCAATTTACAAACACATCAGAAATACTTAGAACCTTAATCATCTTCGTGGAAACGAGGAAAAAAAAATACGTGACTCAGTGTAGGACTGACATGAAGTGACTGAATTACATCGTGTTGCAAGGGAGCCTCAAGGGCAAAGCCAGGCCCTGTGCAGGGATCTATATACAGAGGAGCCACATAAAGTAGACACACACACGACAGCGAGGATATACGTGGGTGACAAAGCATGCTCGGGTGCGAGAACTGTAGCATTCTATGTTTAGGGAGAAGATGCGTTAAATGAAGGATAACTGGGTTCATCGAGGAGTTATTAAGTGTGTATTCTTAACAGAGCACCAAACTGTGTGTTGGAGAGATACCAAGTTTAGATAAGAGAAGGGTCTTCCGGCTTCATGGAGTTTATGGCTTACCAGGATAAGGCACAGACACAGAGTAGTATAATGCACATTTATCTGCCTTAATAAACTACTATTTACTTGACTGTGAAGGAACCTGCTAGTTATTTGATGGTGAAAATGTCCAAAATGGGGGATAAGCAGTTCTATAGTGCCCATTATATGCCAGGCACTATATTAAGCACTTTTATATAAATGTACCTCATTTGATCCTCATAGAAACCCTGGAAAATAGGTGCTATTATTGTCCTCGTCTTCCATTTCAAGAAACTGAGGCAATCAAAGGAAGCTCAAGTGATTTGCTCAGGTCATATAGGGAGAAAGTATGTAAGGCTACATTTGAATTTGAGGCTTCTTGACTAAAGGTCTAGCACTTTATGCACTGATCCTGCTACTTAGGTGCCTCTGAGCAGCTAGCATTCTTCAATGAGATGTGTGTGGTTACTAAGGGAATTTGTCTAGAGGAAAAGAATGACACAAGCACTTACAATGCACCTACTATGTGCTGACCACTGTGCTAACACTTTGCAATGTTATTTCATTTGATCCTCACAACAATCCTAGGAGGGAGGTACTAGTATTATCCCCATTTTACAGATGACAAAACTGAGGCAAACATTTTTTTTAAAGCTAATTTGCCTAAGCTAGAATGTGTCTGAGGCCAGTTTTGGAGAGTCTTCCTTTGACTTCTTTATTTTCTTCCATCTCTATGTCTAGAAACTCTTTGCATAGACTCAACTATAGGCTTTGGAGCTGGACGGGCTTTTAGAAACACCTAGTTTGGTGTCTTATTTTTACAGATGAGGAAACTAAAGTGTTATACAGTGTGGCAAGGGCTAGAATTCAAGCCCAGGGCCTTTGACTTGAAATGTAGTGCTGTGTCTGTTGTCTACCATGCTGCCATGGGCTGTCCAGACAACGTGCACAGAATCACGCATTTCAGGCAAAGTCATTTTGCCATCATGTGTGGAGATGCTTAGATGTAGCATAAACCTATATACCCACAGATCAAATTGAATTTCGTTCTTAGCCCAGTGATCAGACTTTAATTGTTGCTTCCCTTTGATTTCCAGGCTAGTCTCTCTTTATTTCTTCCCCTCCTCAGTTCCTCTCATTCAGTTCCCCTAGACATTAATTCTAAGCACAAAGCTTTTGGTTCCAGATAAAAACTCTGCACCTGGTGAGCACTTATGCCTTTGTCTCTTGCCTGATGCCTTCTTTGAACTAGTTTCCCTTCCCCACGGTCTCTTCCATCTCTACATCAATGCTCCCCTGAGACTGTGAACTGCCATGTGTGGGACCCAGGACAAGTGTCTAAGTTAAGAGAATTTTCACACAAGCAGACAATTCACAGAGATTTCTCAGGTCGTGTTTTTGCTAAAGAGGTATTGGGGATCATGTTGATGAGGGAAAGGTGGCTTCTTCTTTTTCAGGGGCATAGCAATTTTCATGGAAAGAGGAATTTGTTTCCCTCAGTTCATTTTGTTCATCTTGTTTAATGCTGTTAGGGAGGGAGGGAGGGAGGGAGGGAGAGACAGAGAGAGAGACAGAGACAGAGACAGAGATTGATTTTGGGGTAGGGTCCCTGTTGGCCTTGGTGATTGTTCATCTCTCAATGAATGATGACCCACCTTTATGGCATCATTTTCTTGTGGGATTATCCATAGCATATCCCATAAACCCTCCATAGGTGTTAGATCTAAAGCACATAGGGCTTTTTTCTGGCTCTTTGTAAAAAATAAAAGGGGACCAAATCAAATAGTCAGTCAATTATTACTGAGAACAGGCACTGCTGTAAGTGTGGACTTACAAAGAAAGGCCAAAAAAGATCCTTCCTTCATGTAGCTCGTATTCTAGTGGGAGAGACAAGGGGCGAACACAAGGCACGTATCAAGTATATACAGAGTGGTGGAAAAGGTAGAGGACTGGGAAAGGCATCTCATAGAATGTGAGATTTGAACTGAGTTTTGAAGGAAGCCATGGAAACTTTAGGGAAGAGCCTTCTAAGCATGGGGCATAGCTAGTTCAATTCACAAAGCCTACGTGGCTGGGAAGAGTAAAGAGGGAGAAGCATGGAAATGTGCAGAAGGGCCAAGTTATGAAGAACTTTAAATGCCATATAGGAGTTTTGAGGGAAATGAGTCAGCTAGAACACAATCCAACTATCAGAGAGGGGTCTGCCTTTGCAGTGGGAAGAAGACACCAGGTGGATTCTGTCCAAGTTAGCCCTTAATTACATTTTGTCTTCCAGTCTTAAGTCTGTGTGTACAGCTTGACTAGGAACTCTTCAATTCTATTCAATTCTATTCAAGACGACATTATAGTATTACTATACTATACACTATAGTATTACTCTGTCCATCACTGAATTTGCCCAAACCTAAGAAATCTGGTCCAAGTCCATTCTCCTTGCACATAGAAGTGTTCAGTTTCCTCATGTACCCATTGCTGGAACGTTGGGGAATTTCCAAAATTGAGGGATCAAAACACATCCTTCCAGGGATATTACTGCTTTAGGGAGGGTGGCCTCAGCCATGGGTGTTGAGCATAGAGCAGGATACCCCTGCTGTACATGCCTTATGGTGTAAAAGCACTTTGTGTCCAAGGAAGAAAGACACTCAATAAATACAAAGTTGGCGTTGTTCTTGCTTTCTTCTCTGCCTACCCCTAACAAACCTTCATTTCACTTTCTACCCCCTCCTCCTCCTCCCACCCAAACAATGATCTCAGAGTTTGAGAGTCCAATTTAAAAGCTTGTCATAAAACCTCTTTGAGGTCAGCTGTCTGTGTCAGGGATGGGGTTGAAATGCCAAAGAAGAAGGCTTTTGATAACAAAGAGAAAGGGGTCAGTCTCTTTTGTGATAATACTTGTTCAGAGGTGACATGCATTGAGTTCCTATGTGGGCCAGTATTCAAATAGAGTATTTATGTATCTATTAATGTGAAAGAGAAGCCTAAGGGAAGAGGTTTCCCAAGCTGTTAGGATTAGTGAAAACCCCAAGTGGAAATTTGAACAGCCTTTCAATAGCAGCTGGGGTGTGCTGACTACATTTCCTATGTTCCAATGCCTCTGTATTCATGATGGCACTTTGCAAGACTGCCACCCTTGGAGAGGTGTGCTGTCTTCCTGCTCCCATCAGCTGCAGTGCTCTTTTCCTAGAGTATGAACCATAATTTGCTATCTGACAATATCCTTTCTTTTTTTTCAGACTAATGTTTTTTATTTATTTTTATTTTTTATAATTCTGTTTTTTAATTTGAAAACTTTAATTAATTAATTTAGGATCTTTTTCCATGGTTACATGATTCATGTTCTTTCCTTCCCCTTGACGATATTCTTTCTGATTTGACTTTCATCCTCAGTTGGGATCTAAGTTCTGGACTGTTGCCTTGACTCTGGAACTAATTAGGTGACCAGGCAAACTCACTTCATTTTTCTGAACTTCAGTTTCCTCATCTGTAAAATTATATTGGGCCAGGTGAACACCAAGGTCTCTTTAAACTCCATTAATTACTTCATGATTAGGATACCATGTCTTACAGTGGGTGACTATTAGGATTATAGGTTCATAGATCTAGAAATAGAATGTATCTCAGGGACCATCTAGTCCTACCCCCTCTGATTTTGTACTTGAAGAAACTGAGGCTGAAGTGGTTAAACTCTTTGCCCAGAGTGAGTGCTTCAAGTAAGATTTGCACTCAAGCCAGTTTCTGACTCCATGTCCAATGGTTTATCCATTAAGCAATACTTCCTTCTAGTTGATACCATCGATCAATTTTTATTGTTAGAGAAAGCAGTCACCCCAGTTCTTACAGGGACTTGTTTCACTTTAAAGGCTATCTTTTTGTACCCTGGCAAAACTCAACTCAACTATAGCATCCCCTTCTTTGACACTGTGATTGAGAGAAATGGGTAAAGACAGAAGAGATGAGATTCAAAGAAGAAGAGTTCAAAAAAGGATAGAGGGAAAGGGATTTCTGCTAGAAGGATACTCAGATGTAAATTTATAATAGCATTAAATTTAACTTTATTTTCTAACTTAAATGTTTTCAGTTTACAAATATTTAATTTTTCTTCTTACTTATACCCCTTCCCACTGGGGAAAAAAAAAGAAATAAAGGAAGAAAAGATAAAGAAAATCCAAATCCCTGTAAGAAATATCCATAGATAAACAAAACCAGTTCCCTCATTGGCCATGTCCAAAAATAAATCTCTCTATCTGTATCTTTAGTCTGTCACCTATCAGGTGATGGGTAGCATGCTTTCCTGGAAACCACCAAAAAAAATGTTACCCAATGTTGAGCTACTTTATCCTTATTTTCTCATGGATTGAATTTGCCTTTGTGATGAAAGCCATTATCATACCCATTCTGTGGATGAGGAAAAGTAGGTGATGACAACTTAAATTATTTGCTCAAAGTCCCAGATTTTGGCAGAGCTGAGCATGGAATCCCATACCTCTGACTCCAAAGCCTATTGCCAACAGTTTGGTGTTCCATGTATAGTTAGTTCTTTCTCTGTTCTGACAAAGTGGCAGCACCAAAGGCTTACCCTGGCTTTACAGAGAACAAGTGTTTAGGAACACTCTTTAAGAAGTTAAAGGACTTTGTTGGTTTATTGCTGGGTGTCAATACACCCGTGCCATTAATAAAATAAGAATCTGTAAACAGTGTGAATTCATATTCTCACCAAGGCAAATGTGGAGAGCATTGGCATGTGTAAAACAGTGTTTTGGGTAACACAAGAAATTCCTGTTTGACAAGCAGCTATCAAGGACCATCAGGAACAGCCAGACCCACCGAATTCAGGAGAAGACTGTGGTTTCGAGGGGATGCCCTAGAGAGAAGTGCAAATAAGTTCTTTATAGCAAATCCAAAAAGCCTCTAAATCTCTTGTGGTGTTTTCTAATCGGCATGCCCCTGCCCATGTGCCACTGAACCAATACTTATACCACACGGAAAGGAAGCTGCTCTTACAGAATCAGCCTATTTAGAGCATCCTATTTCATGGTATTATCAACGCTCAGGTTGGCTGGCATGGCATCCTCTCTTTCTAAAGGTCTTAGATTTAAAGCCATGGAATAAATACTTATTGAATATGTGAGGAGTGAGATTCACCAGGGCCTCACAAACCCATGGATGAGCCAGAAAACATTTCTTGACTCAAAATGAATATGTTTTCCAGGGCTTCAGGGCTTCATTTGTTCCTGCTTTCTCTACTTCCATTTACACACACATATACACAAACATATGCATGCATACACGCGCACACACACAGAATTTCCTTGGCCTTTCTTGATGAGAAATCATAAATTATAGCAAATTATCTGGAGTTCTTTTCTTGTGTGATTTATAGGGGCTGCACTCAGCACAGCTTCATTCCACTTAAACTAATGATCAACCTAAATTCACCTTGATGCCAAAAGCATTTTGCTCTCCCTACAAAGGCCCACCTTTGTCCCCAAGTGAGTCACCTCATGATCTCCTCTAATTCATGGAAAACTGTGAATAGAATTTAGGCTTCCAGCAGTAGCTCCAGAGCTCAAGACCTGGATGACCTTGGGCAAATCATTACCCCTCTGGCTCAATTTATACATCTGTAAAATGAATGATCTGGAGAGCCTCTCAGATAACTTCTAGCTCCAAATCTATGATTCTGTTACAAAATTTATTCCCTAGGGGACAACTTTGTGTAATGGCCTTTCTGGCCCTTGGCTAGCCAGGTTTTCAGACAAAAGACCAACAATCTGTCACTGGCATTATACTCGAAACTTTTCAGCTTGGTGGATCCTTCTTAGGCAGGTGACTTGGGAAGCTCAGGTTCACCTCCATGTGTTTGAAAAAGCTAATCCCACTCTACCCACATTTCACTTCCAAGTCTCACAATAACCCTGTGAGGCAGGTCATACAGGTGTTATCACCTCTATCTTGTAGGTGAAGAGCCAGAGGCTTCAGACAAATAAAATGATTTGTCCCTGGCTAAACAGGACATATTTAGATCCGATATGCCAGCCTACATCTCCTTTTAAAAGAAGATTTATCAATATCACCTACATTTCCTGATAATATTCTTCTTCCTTCTTATCCCAGAGAGTAGTTTTTTTTATAACAAAGAATAAAAAAGAGGAGAATAAATGGTTCTTCCAAATAACCTACATATCAAAGAAGTCTGGTATTTTCCAAATCTATAATTTCCTTACTTTGCAAAGAAGCAAGGCAAAGTGGAGTGGGGGCAAGGAGGGAAGAGAAGGCACCTTTTGATATCTCGTCTTTGAGGTGTAATCTTGTCATTATGATTTTATTTCAGTGTCAGTTTTTTGCTGCCATTTTCTATTTCCATTGTTGGTCATTGTTTTTTCTTGTGTGTCACGTATGTGCTTTATCACATTCTTTTCTATACACACACACACACAATATGTACCATTTTCCTGGTTTTGCCAACTTCTTTGTGTCATTTCATGCAAATCATGTTTTTTTTTTAAACCCTTACTTTCTGTATTATAATTAATATTAAGTATTGGTTCCAAGGCAGAAGAGAGGTAAGGGCTGGGCAATTGGGTTAAATGACTTGCCCAGCGACATGGTCTGAGGCTATATTTGAACCCTGGACCTCCAGTCTTTAATATTAAGTATTGGTTCCAAGGCAGAAGAGAGGTAAGGGCTGGGCAATTGGGTTAAATGACTTGCCCAGCAACATGGTCTGAGGCTGTATTTGAACCCTGGACCTCCAATCTTCAGGCCTGGATCTCTATCCTCTCAGCCACCTAATTCCCCCAATCAAATTAATTTTTACAGCATAGAAATCTCCCATTAAATTCATGCATCCATGATGATACATGTATAACCCAGATTGAATCACCTGCCAGCACCAGGAAGGGAAAGGGAAAGGAGGAAGGGAGATAAGGTCGATTATATAGTTTAGGAAAACTCATGTGGAAATTTGTTATTACATGTAATTGTCAAAATAAATAAATAAAATTTGTGCATACAAATTTGTTTAACCATTTGCTAGCCAATGGGTATCTGTGTTTCCACTTCTTTGCTGCTGAAAATATTTTAGTGTCTATAGGAGCTCTCTTTTTATCTTTCACTCTCCTCGGTGTATATCTTGCTGTGAGGTCTCTGGGCCAAAGGATACGGACATTATCATCATTTTCTTATCATAATTCCTATTTGTGGTATAATTATATTCTATTATGTTCAAATCTTTAACCATTCCCCAATTGATAGCTTCTTGTCTGTGCCTTCAAAATGTGCTGCTATAAATATTTGGGTATATATCCCCTGAGGATAAACAAATTGAATGTCCTCTGTTTTTAGATGTTCTTCATTTCTTAAACATATCTCTAACCCCAACCTATTTACTAAACTATCTCTTATAAGAAAAAAGAAGAACATTAAGTAAAAGAAAGGAAGAGCATTTCAGTAAGGCCTGCCTAACATCTCGACAAAGTCTGATGGTGCTGACTATCCCCAAAGCCTTAATAAGGTTTTAAACTTTAATAACTTCTGAAGTGTAAATACTACAAACTCACCCCCTGTTCCCGCAAAGTTGAAAGGCTAATCCCTTACAATAAAAAAATATCAATAGAAATCCTAATAAAATTCCACGGAACCATGGTCTTGTGTTCTATGTCACTCTAGTTGACTTTTGTTTAACTTTGTAAAAGCTTTCATCAGTTCACTGAAAAGATTGCATTTGTGATCCTAGCCTTGAGGTGATCCAGAATACGAGGTTTGGTCACATGCATCATAGTTTGGATATAACCCTACCAGAAAGAATATCATGGAGATAGATCAGATGACCAAGGTAATTGATCAAGAGGACCCAGCCACCAGTTTGAGAAAAGGTCGTTCAGGAAATGATACCTTCTCAGGGCATGATGACAAGGGGCTCTTTCCTGCTAAAATAAAAACTATAAAATTCAACATTCGCAAAACTACAGGCAAGGAGAAAATAGATTCAAATAATACACTTTCAAAGGAATTTTCTTTTAAGTTTATAGCTTCACAAGTTTTAAAGCTTCCAATTGTTGCAGAAAAAGAGGCAGGCTCATTTGTTTTTAGAGGCTAAGCTTCTTTTTGGATGTTATAATTGCTCAATGCTAACCATTAATCTTTATTTTTAGTTTACTTATTTTTATTTTAATAGCAAATTTTCACAAAA
The DNA here is from genome assembly GCF_027887165.1 of Monodelphis domestica. Lineage (NCBI taxonomy): Eukaryota > Metazoa > Chordata > Mammalia > Didelphimorphia > Didelphidae > Monodelphis > Monodelphis domestica. The sequence goes on along the minus strand of NC_077232.1, from coordinate 59,199,155 downwards.
GTTTTCCAAGGTTTTATGATCCATGTTGTTTCACTCCCTTCTTCCCTCCTTTTTTTCCCTTCTCAGAGGTGACAATCTTGGTTATACATGTATTATTATACAAAACTGATTTTAATATTATTCATTTTTATGAGTGAATAATCTTATAGAACCAAAACTGCAAGTCATATACCCAAATAAACAAGTGATGAATTATGTTTTCATCTGTATTTCTAAGACCATTAATCTGTAGACATTACCCATTTCACTATATTGTCATGTCCTTTTGGCACTATATATTTTGAACCTGGGCATGAGAGATCTCTGAATCAGAGGATCTACTTATAGGTGACTGTAGAAAGAATATCAGGTCTAGAATGAGAAAAACCTGAGTTCAAATCCTGCCTCTCCCACTTTTTAACTGTGCAAGTCAGTTATCCTCTGACTACCTCAGTTTCCTTATCTGTAAAATAGGGACAATAATAATACCTACCTCCAAGGGGTTTTTGTGAAAATAATTGTAAGATACTTAGCAATCTGCTTGGCACATAATATAAGGTTGTTATTATTATTATACTATGAATTAATAAATAATTATTATATTATTAATGTAAGTCACATAAGGGTTATATTAATGTTGTTGCTGTTATTACTATTATAATATATTTGTTTGCCTCAATTTCCTCATCTGTAAAATGAAAGTAATAAGAGAACCTACCTCCCAGGATTATTAGGAGGATAAAATGGGATAATAAATTATAAAGTACTTAGCACAGTGGCTGACACATAGTAAGTGGTGTACAAATGTTAGCAGCTACTACTACTACTACTATAGCTACATTCTTTAGTCATTAGATACCAGAGAGAAAAGGCACTTTCTGACACACCTAGAAAATAGGGGACTGGTTGAGTGTTTTAATGGAGATTCATTGTAGTAGTCAGGGAAGGGTTATAAAGAAGAGGCTGAATTATGGAATAGTGGAAAGACCTCTCAGCATGGGAGTCAGCAGAACCAAATTCAAGACCCGGCTTTGATACTTAGGAAGTGTGTGCCCTTGGCTGAGTAAACTTTATCTCTTCCCTCTAGAAATGGGGAAACATGTCCATGACTCACTGCTGTCACAGGTTTTGTGTCCGGAGAGTTCTTTGTAATAGCTATTTGCCTTTCTGGCTGAAGGGTGTTGTAGGATTTTTAATAATTATCAGAAGAGAAGGAAAAGAACAAGGATTCTTTCAGTTGAGTGAGCAGAGCAAAGAGAGCCAGAGACTCACACCTGTAGCACTTTACCAAAAGCACAAGCTCCAAAAAAAGACCCACAGTGTGGATCTCAGCCAGATTTCTCTCCCAAGCCTCTACGTAAAAGGAGGACGTAATTTAAAAGGATGCTGGGAATGTAGCTCAGGTGTGGCAAATTTTCCACCTGCCCAGCAAGCTCTTTGAAGGCAAGGCTTCTATCTTATGTATTTAACCCCCACAATGCCTAGTACCATATTGGCCACAAGGACGTCAGATATTCAATAATTTTTCTTAACAGAATGAAACAACAGCTATGCTTAAAGGAATTGTTTGTCTAGGGGCCAGGTTCACTGTTAAGCAATGAGATGACTTCCATGTCAGAGGCTGGAAGTTCTTTTTTGCCCCCATCATTGTTTTACTCTGGGAAACCCAAGTGTAATTTCCTTTCAGTCAATACCTGATTCTTACACACACACACACACACACACACACACACACACACACACACACACACACACACACACCCAACCCCATGTGTTCAAAAGAAAATGTCAGTATACCAGGTTGATTAATGTATCTTAGAACTATGAGAAGAATTCAGTGCATAATGAATTTGGGAATGCTGGCACCCATTATTTATCTTTATACACTTTGAGAAGTTTAGTGACAAATTGGGGGTCCTTGTTGGAATTCCAAGGAGTGAATGTTGGACCTAGAACTAGAAAGGACCTTGGGAATCATCTAGTACAAATCCTCATTTTACAGAAGGAGAAACTGAGTCCCAAAGAGATTAAATTATATGCCCAGGTTCATTTGAATCCAGATCAAACTCTTCATGGAAGGGTCTCTTCCACACCACCCCCCCCCATGCATTTCACCATACCCGTGCAGAGCGAGGCTCCCTTTCCGGAATGGGTTTTCAGGAAGCTAAAGAATTAGAGGTTCTGGAGCTAGCCTTGACTTGGATGTTCTGATAAAATGAGCATCAACATTAGTAACACCCAGCACACAGAACCGTGTAATTATCTCCTGCATTTGTTAATTAGCGTGTTCTTTTCAAAGTGTATTTGGGTAATCCTCAGTGTTCTTCCTGATTATATGTTGTATGGACTGCATAAATAGTATCCAGAAAAAGCCATTCAGAGCCTAACTGCCATTTAATTTGTAATTTTTACATTTCATGACACTTACAATACAAGAAACTCTAACTATATAATTGTCCAGTAATTGCTGCTGTAGTTGTCAATTTCTATTTTCCTAGAGTTGCCCAGCTTACACAATGCTGGCTTTGATAGAAACAATAGGAGACAGCACTAGGGATCACCTGTTACCATTTTCCCTTTGCTAATGGAGTAATAATCTCTCCCTACAGCCCCCAGTCCTCAGGAAAAGTTAGTAGTGCCTTACGGGGAGGGAGAGGAGAAGGAATACACATTTGCTAAGCTCCTATCATGTGCCAGGCACTGGGCTAAAAATGTTACTTCAGTTGATCCTCACAACAAAACTGGGAAGTAGGGACTATTAACATGCCCAATTTTGCATGAGGCTAACAGGTTAAGTGACTTATCCAGGGTCACACAGCTAGTAAGTATCTGAGGCCATATTTGAACCCAGGTCTTCCTGACACCAGACTCGACACTCTATCCAATGAATCAGACTTTCTGGGACCCAGTGTTAGAAGTCTCATGGTCTTTTTTTACCACAAAAGTAAATCAAACTCTCAAAAAAAAATAACCTCAAAAAAAAATCTCAAACTACTTTGAAAATCACATATGATAGCCATAGATTTGTAAGAGCAGGTTCAATTTAAACAAGCATTTATTAGACACCGATATTTTGCCAAGATGTGAGGATATAAATACACACATATACATTCTTTCTCTTTCTCTGTCTCTGTCACTCTCTTTGTCTCTGTCTGGCTCTGGCTCTCTCCCTTTCTCTCTCTCTCCTTTCTTCCCTCTCCCTCTCCTTTCCTCCCTCTCCCCCTCTCTTTCACACACACACACACACACACACACACACCCTGAAATAGAAACTACATGCCAATTAATTTCCATTGAGAGGAAGTAGCTATAATCAGAAGGGCGATTCATTGACAATGGAACTTGAAAAGGATAAAAAAAAAGGAAGATGAACCAAGCAGAAGAAAATCTCTGAGTGTAGGATTCTTCTAGGACTATATGGTAGAAAAGTTGGAAATTGGAGAATTTTTGACTCATTTCCGAACAGTTGACTGTATGGAGTCTCTATGCTGGTTTTCACTTTGGCAAAATGTTATCCCTCCAAATACAACATACATGGGCAGCGAGATGAGGAAAGCAGGAGCTGCTGAAACTCCCTGTCAGAATCCTTACCTTTGGATCAGGGTTAGGAGCTTTTCTATCATTAAATAACTCCTCTGTGCTAGCCAGTACTATGCTAGTCTATGAGAGTTAGTGCAGGGCTGTCGTGGGGAGATATTGAAGCATGAGACCCAGGGTCTTTGCCTCCATGACATTCTAGCTGGTGAGCCATATGTACGTGATGATACGATAACATATGTACAAACATAAGCTTCTCATTTGCCAGATTAATTAATTAGGCTTACCAAGTCACAGTTTTCTTCCCAAAATGGGACAGCTTGGCTCTCATGGCTTAACTCGATTGCTCATCCAAAACAGAACTCATTATCCTTTCTTTCCTCTTTCCTACCCTTTTTCCAGACACAGTTATTTCTCCTGATTGCGCCACTTATTTTCTAGATAGCTGGGTTCACAGCCTCAGTCATATTTAACCCTTCATTCTCCTTCCCCACCCTATACAATCAGTAGCTCAATTTCGTCCATTCTACCAAGCTACCACATGTTTCGATAGTGTTCTCTTTTTCCCCTAACCCCTTGCTTCAGATTCTCCTCCACTTTCATCTTCCTGTCTCGAATCTCTGTCCTCTTCGAGCCATTCTCCACATAGCCGCCAAAATAGTTCCTTTTTTGCCTCTGTATTCTCGGTGATGATTCCCAGCATGATGCCTAGGGCCATAGTAGATAATAAATGCTGAGCTAATCAATCAGTCAGTTTCTCCCATAGTCCTAAGATCTGGAGAGTATCCTGTCAGTGCTCTGTTTTGTTTGTTTTGTTTTGTTTTTTTCCCTCTGTATCCTTTTGCTCATTCCAGACATTATTGTAAGATATAACCAAGAATATAACCAAAAACTCAGCCTATGCTAGAAATGAGCTGGAAGTGCCCTTAAAGGTCATCTGTTCCACCATTACTCCCTTGCCCAATCGATATTGAACCTGAGACCCTTAAAGGTGAAGGAATTTACCCAAGGTCCCCTAGTTAGTAAATACCATAGCCAAGATTTGAATCTGGGTCCTGTGACTATGACTTGTTTTTTATCAGACACTGCCCACCCATCTGCACTGTTTGGGTATAGTAACACTTGAATTGACAAATCCATTTCAGCAGCACACTTCATTGTCAGAATTCCATCTCCAAAAGCAGAAACATTAAGAATCGTTCATGTTCCTACAGCATTGCAAAGCTTGAAAGGTATCAACCTACATCTGAGATCTAGGGGAGGCACGGCGGGGAGGATTTTCTCAAATGAATTAACCTAAGCCAGATTTCTGTGGAGTCTTAAGTCCTCCATATAAATGTCAGATTTATCATTTTCATCATCGTGATCTTGGGCATGGATTCCACACATGCTCACCAGTGAAGGACCCTGCCTTATACTCCTTCCGATTATTTGCAAGGGAGGACTTTTCTCTCTTCCCCTCAGCCTCCATATACAGAGCTCATTTGGGCTTCTTTCCACACTTCCCTCATCCTCAGTTGACCTGACTATAAGAACTCTCCCATTCTAGGGTCCTGCTTCAGTCAAACAAACCTCAGCCATGCTTTCTCAGGGCCTCCTTTAAGTGAGACTATATTCCCAGAGGATTTGCTGCTAAGGTTGTCTCTCAAAAATTCCATCCTGGAGGAGTAAATTTGCCTTTTCACTCCTAATCCTGCTTTCTATTTAGTTTGCCAAATGCTCTCCTTTTGGGCTGTCAGCCTGCAGTCATCTCACACTCCTGCTAAGAGGTGGCAAAATTCGATTAGTGTTGAAAATTAGACATCATTCTACTATTGGATTATAATCGATCCAATTAATTAAATATATGGGCTGCCTGATTTAAGGTTTCCAAAGAAACTGTACCAACCCTTTTCTCCAGAAAGTGGAAATGTTTCAGTCATGGTGCCCAGTGTAAACACTCTTTCCATTGTTCTTTCTGTTTTCTTTTTTGACTCGGCATTGGTGTCGTATGATAACACATTTGTTTAAACTAACATCTTATGATACAAATGAACAAAAAATTAATGGCTTATTTCATAATTTAGAGCCTCCCATAATTGAGAGCTTTCTCAACAAAGGGAAGAAAATTGCCGAAGGGTCCCTTGGAAAGAGCGGCAACTATGTAGGACTTCCTCTAGCCTTTATCCTCTTTATACAAAGAACTTATTACTTGTTGGGTGACACACAGTGATGTTTTCAAAAAGAGTTCATCAGGAACCTGCATTTCAGTCTTTATTTGTCTTGGGTAAATTGTTTAAACTCCCTGAGCATCAGTCTCCTCATCCCTAAAATGGAGATAATATTTACACCCCATCTCTCATCAAATAGTTGCAAAAACACTCAGTAAAAGCAGTGTGGTGGTGATGATGCTCTTTAGGTGGGAGCATTTGTCATTCTCCACTTTTCTCCTACCCATCAATCTTCTCTCCTTCTCACCCCTTCTTAGTAGGGAAGCCTGGATCTTCTGGAGTGTCTACTCTTCCCTTTAAGCTTGGATCTTTGTTTAGTGACCTTAACCCAACCGAGAACATAAAACATGGAGAGAGTGCCCTTCCTGACACTGACACAGCCTTTGGAGGACATTAGCACTTTACCATGCTCTTATTACCTAAGGGGGCACTCTGCCTTTGTCTCATGTGACCTTTGGATACATTAATTTAGCTATATTAATTAGCTAGATTAATATAGATTAATGCTATAATCTGCTCATTTTCTCTAGTGGTTTTCCCTTCATCTTGAGATTGGGTGTGATGGTGGCAGGTTGTTGATTTCCTTCTGTCTCCTCCTCATCATGTTCAATTAGTAATTGAGGATTGACTTCTATTAGATCCTATGCCCAGTCTATTTCAAGTCATTTGGCTATTTATCCGGTGGATGTAGAGCTGGTTACAGCTATACCAAGCCAGAAGGACAAATGGGGCAGGAAGGGGGGGGGGGGGGATGGAGAGTGTTAGAGGCAGTTCATGTTCATGTTGAATTTTGTTTGAGATTGGTCAGGTAGCTGGACCCCAGGTTCCCATCTGTGCCTTTTGCTAATGACCTCTTCCTTTCTCAGGAAATAATTGATTTACTAGAAGTGTGTTATTTTAAAAGTGATAGAAAACCTTCAATGCAATGAAGGATGCTTTGATTCTAAGTACTCGAATTTATTGGATAAGTGGACTATAAGATCCTTAAGGGTAGGATGGCTGTCATTTTTGTCCTTGGCTCCTTCACCTAGAGTTTCATGTGTGCTGTATAATAAATGCATACTAAGTGATTGTTAACTTGATAAAACTTTATGATGAGTGTTCTTTGACACACCAGTCATCCTCCTTCCACTAGAACTTGGAATCCTAGGCTCTGATATGGGAGCCTTTGCCTTATGTTGCCTGGAACTGGGCCATAGTGTCACACTACCACATCATTTCTAACATTTCTAAAACATACCACTGCTCAAATGCCTCCCCCTTCTTTCTAGAGCTCCCTTTCATGCTGGACTCACCTTTAAGAATAAAATTCCTGGAGAGCTCGGGTTTGTATACTAGCTCTTAGCACAGTATTATACACAATAAGCATTTAGGAAATGCTTTATCATTTATTCAGAAGCAAGAAATCCACAGTTGAGATTTGTTTCTCTCAAATATTAACCAAATGAATTTACTTTTAGGTTGCCTTTTATTTGTATATGTCCCTAGATTGATTTTTTTCTCCCTCCCCTGTAGTTCAGGTGACCTTTATATCAAAAGATTTTCTGTTCCTCTTTTTAAAATTCATAAGGAGACTAAATAGCCTTTGTTCCATTGGGCTGCTTGTTCATTCAAGTCAAGAGTACAGTTTTCCAAAGTTCATTTTTTGTTTCTCTGCTTCTCTCCAGAGTTTCATCTATCTCCTTTCTAATCTGCCAAAACCTTTTATGAAAAAATATCTTTGGTGGGATGATAAGCATGTTGTTTGAGGGGCTTCCTGCATGACCTACTTCTAACAGCACCTCTTTCAGGAGGCCCTTCTTGGTCTTCCATCAGTAATCGCCTTCTTTAAGGTTATTTTCTATCTTTTCTGTCTGTATCTTATATGCACCTATTCATAGAAATGTGGTTTCCTCTAGTAGAATGGAATGTAAGCTCCTTGTGGGTAGGATCTTGTTCTGTTTTTGTTTGTTTGTTTGCTTGATTGTTTATTTGTTTGTTTTGTTTTGTTTTTATCCCTAGTGCCTTTCCTTATGCCCTAAGCATAATAAACACTTAAATCAGTCTATCATTTTGTCAGTGCCAAAAAAGGATTTCTACCTGAGCTGTGGAGATCTAGACTGGGAGTTACTGAGCGAAACAAGAGCCTCAGATCTTGTTCCACGGACTCTGCTCTAAATGAGTTTTTATTCTCTTTGGAGATCTACTAAGACAAAAAAATGCTGCCAGAAAGGTTCTGTAGGGTAGACCAAAAAAGGCATGGAATGGGGACTTCATTGGAGATGATTTGGAAGTGGTGAAGAGGACGAGATCACCCCAGGTTTGGGATAAACTAGGGTACAGGTTGGACAAAGGTGTGGCTCTGGACAGGCATATTTGGTTAAACCAGAAATGACTCCTGGGTCAAACAGTTTTATTTCATTCCTTCAATACTGTCCTGTATTGAATGTGTCAAAAAAATTCCTCAGAATATCCATGGGAAACGAATCACTGATTGATGATGTCCTTCAGAGCTCAAAGATGTTGTCTTTGGACAGCACCTTCAGGGCTTGCTGCCTAGAATGGTTTTCACATTAGGTGGAAACTTTGTTGATGGTGTGAGAAACAGATGGGAAGATAAAGGGCTTTCCATCTTGACTTACATGAGTTTTGTAAGAGTAACTGAGCTATGTCTGGGAGATGGATTCTAATATTATCTTTACTTTTTACAGATGAGAAACTGAGGCTCTAGGAATTTAAGAGACCATCTGACAGTCACTCACCCCATAGAGCTGGCTCTTCTGAAGCCAAGTCCATTATTCCTTTGTCTTGTACTTTATTTCTCATTCACAATAAATTCCAAGACTAATCCCTTGGAAGGTGTTTTTTTTTCCTTACTCGTTTATATGGCAATATTTTTATGTGTCAAAAGAACTTTCCCTGGAAACCAGACTACTCTCTCTCTCTACACACACACACACATACTTCCATGGGATTGTGGTAGTAATATAAATAGGAAGTAGACCTTGTGCTGTTGTAAATGAGCAGTTTTAGAAAATTAAATTCCACTGGTGATTTGAAGGAGGCAGTGAGTTGCCCGTCCCGGGATTAGGAAGGAAGGAAGGAAGGAAGGAAGGAAGGAAGGAAGGAAGGAAGGAAGGAAGGAAGGAAGGAAGGAAGGAAGGACCAAATCCCTTCACCCCCCTCAGCCTCAGTTTCCTCTAAATCAGGGCTGATGCTAGTGTCTACTTTTCAGGGTTGCTGTGTGGATAAAATAAGATGGTATCAGTAAAGCACTCTCTAAATGGTATATATGAGGAGGAGGAGGACCACAGTGGTGATGATGATGATGATGATGATGATGATGATGATGAGAGGACAAGACTACGTGTTGCCATGAGAATGAGACCCACGAGCAGCTCTCACCTCGATGAGACCTGCCCCGGGTTTTGTCTGTCATTCTCATTCAGCCAGACTTGATGCAGGCCTGGCCAATAAAAAAAGTGAGTGAGGAAAAATGACATTTCCTGTACAGTGAAAATCACTGTTGGTGAAACTCTACACCAGGCGAGTGAATTCATAGGCTGGCGCGCTACGGCAAGGAGAAGGGCCGGGAAGGGGGAGGAGAGCTCCGTGTTTATATGCCTATAAAATTCTTTGGATCCTGCAGGCTTGTGGCCCCTGCTCCCCCACAGATGGTGGAATACGAAGCCCTGTTCCTGCCCCACAATGGAGAGCTTTTCCTGGCCAGGGAGGCTGGCTTCCCAAGGATGCTGATTTGCATTCTTCCTGGAGTGGCCCAGGGCTCAGACAATTGGATCACTGTGTGTCTCGGGGTAGCAAAGCCTTTGGATGTCACTTGATTGAGCCGTGGCTCCATGTTGTTCTTTATCTCCTTCTTTTAGAGCTTATACAGCAGACATTCTAGTCAATTAGCTTCTTGTCTTGCAAACTGGGAGCTGCTGTTCCAGGCCAGAGTTCCAAGGGTGTGTCCCAGGGACAGGCAGCAGATCTCCCTCCTCTCTGTTTCCCTGCAGTGCAGGGGCTGTCTGGTTTCAAGTTTCACCATTTTATTGGCTCCTGTTGGGCGAACCTTGGTTTCAAAAAGCTTGTGCCTCAGAGTTGGACCTCTTAAAGGTGCAGCGTCCCTCATTTCACAAACTCGGAAGTGGGCTAGGAATGCCCCCAAAGCAGAGGCTTGCTCGATTTGCGTCTTCTTTTTTGAACCAACCCAGCATTCCATGGGCTTTGGGTGCCAAGCCCCAAAGAGGGGAGGAGATGGGTGAATAGCAGGCATGCTCTTGTTTTTAAATAAAGGAGCCACTGAGATTGGTCTTTCCATTTGTTTGCCTTAATTCTAGATTTCCCATTCATGATGAAGTCCAAGGCTGGCTCCTCCAAAGAGGTTTTTATTTTTATTTTCTCTCACTCGTTTGTGTAGTGAAATTTTTTACGTGTCAAAACGACTTTCCCTCACTCGCTTTTTTTGTTGTTCTTTGTTACTCCCTTTCTTTTTCTTCTCAGCCACTCGGGGTGCAAATTTATCCCCTGGTGAGTAAGGAGGTCAAGGCTTTGTTTAGAGAGCCTCCAGAGGGAGTCCTGTGCTGAAAACGGAATTCGAAGAGCAAAACAAGGAGCTCATGATCCTTCAAAGATTGCCAGGCATTTTGCAGATTTGTGAAGTAGATACTTATCCATATCTTTATACCCATTTTACAGATGTGAAAACTGAAACATCAGCTGAGTGACTTGCCTCCTTGTGGCATACCTAGTTATTAGCAGTGGTGGAATTTAAATGCAAGTCTTACTGACTCTGAGCCTTATATAATATGGCTTGCTGCCTCTACTTGGAACCTTGGTACAAGTTATGAAACCTTTCTGAAGTTAATTTATTTACCAATGAAATAATGATAATAATATCAGCTAACATTTGTACAGCCTTTTAATGTTTACAGAATACTGTGTAATTAATTATCTTATTTTGATCCTCACAACAACACCGGGAGATAGGTATTATTATTATTTCCATTTTTACAAAGAATGAGATGGAGGCAAATTGGATAAATGATTTCTCCAAGGTCACAGCAGTAGTTTGCCATTTTCTTCTCCAACTCATTTGAAAGATGAGGAAACTGAGGAACACAGGTTAAATGACTTGCCCAGGGCCACATGGCTAATAGATATCTGCCACCAGATTTAAATAGAATGTCAGCACCATGAGTTTGGAAAGATACTTTTGGGAATGTCAGATTTGACCAGTTTGCTTACCACTGGACATGCAAACACTTGGGTTTACTTCAAGGATTAATCAAAAATATTCTTCAGATCAGACTGAGATTAAATCAAGATTTTCTGATTTCTAAGTGCTTAGCTTGACAGAGGCAGAATCTGAGTAGAAAAGTGACTCAGACCTTCTATCTATAATTCCTTATCTAATAAGAATCCCCTTTATAATAAAACTAAGAGTCATCCATTCTTTACTCAAAGACTCCTCAAAAGGGGACCCATTTTTCCCTAAGGCAGCCTACTAATGGGCCAGAGATTGGACTGGATGACCCCTCAGAGTCTTTCCAGCTTCAGTTCTCTGATCCTGTAGTCCTAATGGGGAAAAAGCTTTTCTTTGTGTAGAGCTTAGAATTCTTGGCCACTTCTTCCCATTGCATTTGCCTGGCCCTCAATCCATTGAGCTTCCCATTTCACTTTTGCCCTACCTTTTAAAGTCATGCAGAACCATTCTAAATCCTCTTGCTATCATACAGCTCCTGAAATACGTCTTTTAAAAAAATCTCATGGCTCCCCAGTTCATGTAACGGTATCACTGGACAGCATGGTCTCCACTCCCCTCACCAACCTATTGTCCTCCTTTGGATAGGTTCTCATTTGTCATTGTCCTGGAGTCATCAGCCTGGGAAAGAGGAGAAGGAAGTTACCACTGCAATCATACATTCTTTTTGTCCTGTCTCCTTCATGCCCAGGGCTGCTGGGCACAAAACATCTTATTAACTGTAAGATTCAGTAGAAAAGGGGACTGCCAGGTTTAATTGCAGATGAAGCCCATCATTTATACTTTTTTGATACTGTCTCATTTTTCAGAATGTGATGGTCTTGATTTACCAATTCAAAGTTTTTTACTTTCTTTAAAGCAAGCTTATGATGGTCATAGACCAAGGAAGAAACTGAAGTTCAGAGTGGTTAAGTCATTTTCCTGTGGTTGCACAGTGAATAAATCACCAGAGGGAGGAATTGAGTCTAGGTCTTCAAACTCCATCATCCCTGCATTACACCTTTGATATCTTCCTTTTTGACTGGATAAGCTTAGCATGGGAATAGACTTGTCCAGGAGGACCATCATTGCCATGGACTCAGAAAGACACCTTTAGGGGTGTTGGAATCAACCAGTTTGCTTAACCATTGGACGTGCTAACATTTAGATTTACTCCAATTTAGGATTCATCAAAAATATTCTTTGTATTCGATTGAGAAATATAAGACATTGAGCCCTCCAAAGAAGGAAGAACAGTGAAAAAATAGGAGATTGGGTGGTTTGGGTGATAGATCCTGCCTGGTCACAGAAAAAGAAAGCTTGGTGGGCATCTTCCCATGGTATGAATGTGTAGAAGTAATATTCTGCAGAACAGTGAGTGGGTGATGGGAACCAGCCTCTACTGACAGATCAATTTGCCTATTGTTGCAAGGTAAGTCATACATCCATTTTTTGGTGATTAGTGAATTGACTACATCATTCAACACATTATTTATAGTCTTTTTCTTTTAGACAATTTTTTCTCTTTATGATGTCTAGACCCTGGCTTGAATCAGACTTCTGCATGTCCATTCATTAATGGAAATATTTTCCTTTGAGATATGAGTAACCCTTCTATTCTCACCACAATCAGACACTGGCCAGACATAAATCTTGTTTTCTATTAGGGGCAGTGACCCTCTTGTTGAGGACCCCACCTCGTGCCCTGGTAATTGCCTCAGAGCATTCCCATAACATGCCACATTGACTCTGCTGCTACAGTGGCACACAGCATCCCCTGGTGGCTATGCCTAATAATGCTAAGGTACCACCCCCCAGGGTGGCACCCTAAGTATTGGTTAAACACACAACTCTAATACCAGCCACCGCGGCTTCTCTTTTGATGGGTAGGATATTCCTTCCTTCTCGTTCTGCCTTTTGGCTTCTCCTTCTACCTCGTTCCCAGAATCATTTCCTGATAGAGATTCTCATCATTGGGATGGGGCTAAGAGCTAGTTCTAGACGTTGTGGCAGTGAAATCCATTGATCATACTAAGAAGTGTGAGCATAGGGCGCCTCTTAGGGAAACCTCAGACGTGCCTAGAGTTTTCGTAAGCCCAGCAAGCCTGGCACTTTCGCATGTCTCCCCCAGAGCCCTGATAACTGTTCATCTCTGACTACATGCAGCTCATCTGGAAAAACTTTTTTCAAGGATCATCACTATATTCCTCATATTTAAATCTCCTTTTAGCCTTAAGGTTCTTACACTGGAAGGAGGTGGGGGAATGAGCATGTTATTTAGGGAGCAAGGAGAGGCAGTCATGGAAGAACAGAAGAGCAGATCAACATTCGGGATCAGAGAGAAGCCATGGGAGGAACTGGTAGAAGATGAGTGTCAATGTGAACACCCACCACAGGGATTGCACAATACACATTTTTTATTTTTATTTTATTCTTTTTTATTTTATTTTTTTCTTATTTTTGTTCTATTCTTATTTATATCATATATATTAAATATATATGGAGAGAGAGAGAGAGAGAGAGAGAGAGAGAGAGAGAGAGAGAGAGAGAGAGAGAGAGAGAGAGAGAGAGAGAGAATATAAAGGTAGCTTAGCTTAGTGAACAGAGAACATTGGACTTAGAGACAAAAAGATCAAAGTTTGAATCCTATTCCAGACATTGACCAATGGCCTGTAACCACTCTCTGTCTCAGTTTCCTTGTCCCTAAAATGGGGATAATAAAAAACTTTGCAGGATTGTTTTGAAGATCAAAATGAGCTAATTTTACACACACACACACACACACACACACACACACAACTTTGTTATCTTTAAAACACTATGTGACTATTTTGAGACCTACTATACCAGGTGATAATTCCATGCTATCAAACCATCATGAGAAGTGTGTTGTATAATGAACAAGAAGGAAAAAGCCTGGGATGGAGAGCCAGGGTCCCTGATGTCTACATCCCAGTCCCAGCCCCATCACTAACATTCTGGAACCTTCTACTGGTCACTTTTCCTCCATGCAATGGATAGAAGTGGCCAAAGGACAAATTTTGCCTTGATGTAAAGAAAGTTTCCTAACAATGAGAGCTGTCCAGAAGTGAAATGAACTGCGTTTTGCTCAGTGGGCCACTTGTCCAGTATGTTTTAGTAGGGATTGGTTTTAGGTCTGGCTTGGACTCTAGAATCCTTGAAGTCCCCTTGAGCTAAAAAAAAAAAAATCTATGATTCTGTGATTCTGAATCTCTTTTTTTCCACATCTGTAAAATGAGGGGATTTGGGGAAAAATAATGAAACTAAAATGTTCCTTCTCAACCTTTCACAGTTGCCTGCCCTGCTTAACCTCCAAGGGTGGTTGTTGGGCCTGGGTAATGGAGGCAAAAACCCTCTCTAAAGTCCTACCAAATGCAAGGCAGCATTCTAATTCTAAAAAAGTCAAGATACAGGACAGAGGTTCTCCCTTTTGCTTAAATATTCCAGCCTGAGGTCATAGTTAATTTCTTCAACTACAAAATTAAAATAATAATTAATAATGCCAATAGGGTTATTATAAGTGTCAGATGAGATCCAATTTGTAAAGGGCTTAATATGAGCCTGGTGCTTAATAAATGCTCATTCCCTTCCCTTCTGACTCAAATTGGGATACTTAGGGAATTACATTCAGTGATTGTGTGGGTGATTTTATGACTAGGTTTAGGAGAATATCATAATTAGACATTGGACTCACTCTAATGGCCTGATTCCATTAAAAGAGCGAATTTAGAGTAGCTAGATAGGCACAATAGATAGAGAGCCAGGCTTGGATTCAAATGTGACCTTAGGCTCTTGCTAGCTGTATGACCCTGTTCAAGTCACTCTACTTCTCTTTTGCCTAGCCCTTGCCCCTCTCTTTTAGGAGATTAAGATGGAAAGTAAGAGTATTTTTTTTTCTCTGCTTCACTCTTTTTCTTTTGCAACATCTTTTCCCCACATTTACAATAAAGGCGGTGTACTGTCCTGCAAAGAGTATTATCCTTGAAATAAGACCTCTCAGGTCAGAGGCCATGGATAAGGCTGTTAACTCCAGTGAGCTGCCTCAACCTCAAAATCTATAACCACAGGGTGACTCTAAGGAAATGACTAGGAGACCTTAAAGGGGTTATAGAAATGTGGATTTATGGGATCATTGCTTTGGAGATGCTGAGAGGCCATCTAGTCTGGCTTCTTCATTTAAAAGAAAAAGGAAAAAAAAGAAAACTGAGACCTAGAGAGGCAGAGTCATTTGTTTGTGGTTACATAGACAGTTGGTCAATCAGTCAGTAAATACTATCTACTATGTGCCAGACATTGGAATAAGCCCTGGGCATACAAAACAATATAAAAGGCAGTCCCTGCCTTCAAGGAGTCCACAGTTTAATGGGAGAGACAACATGCAAACAATTATGTATGAATAAGCTATATACAGACCAAATTGGAGAAAATCAGAGGAGACTATAATTGTGAGTTCTTGGCAATGGGTTAGAACGTGGTATCAGAGGCAACTACATTGCCACAGTAGATGAAACCTTAGACCTGAATTAAAATCTGGCCTCCAACATTTAGGAGCTGTGTGGACCTAGACAAGTCTCTTCACCACTCTCTGCCTCAATTTCTTTATCTGTAAAATGAGAATAATAATCACATCCATCACCCAGGGTTCTTGTGGGAACTAAAAGATTTTTTTGTAAAGTGCTTTGAAAACCACAAAGTAATGTATAAATGTTATTATTGTTGTTGTTGACATTCTTATTTCCCCTGAATGACTTTAGAAACCCTTACTGGGTCAAGTAGATCATCTTTGCTCTACCAGCTGCCATTTTGATTTTTGTCACCATCCTTTTGTCTGTAATCTACAGCAATCTGGTTTCAAAGCTAAAACCATCTACCTCCAAATTCAGCGCTCTTTCCATCATATTATCCCATCATGCTTAGAAATTCTAGTTGTTTGATCTAGACGACAAACTTTGGGGGTTTTTTAAATAAAAATATTATTAATAATTTCCCCTTATGTATGTGGAATACTTTATAGTTCACTGATCTTCCACCTACCTTTCTTAATCCTGACAGCATCCCTGAGAGTTACTGGGAAGGTGTAATTGTCCTCATTTTACATATGAGATGCACCCAGGCTCCAGGAGCTTACCTTATAGCAGAACAAGGGCTAGCATCTCCAGATTTCTTGTATAGGGTATTTTTTCACGTAATTATCACACTTCTCTTGTATGCACTGAAGTTTCCAAATGGTCAGGGAAAACTGACTTGGTTTTCTGAACCGACCTGGCAGCTATCCACCTCTCATAGCTTAGTGATATCTTTTGCCGTTGTATGTCTTTCATTTCCAAACATAGTCCTCCCATCTGTCTCCTCTGTGAGCAAAATTATCTAATATATTTCAGCTGAGTGTGGCATTGTGAAATTCTGTATTATTGTCTAGCACACTGTCTCAGGCTTCTTCCTGAGTGAAACCTATGACTCCTTACTCTTACTCATCCCACATATCCAAATCATTAGCAAATCCTGTAATTTTTATTTTCCCAAACTATATCTCTAATATCTACTCATGTAGTCACTACCTGCCTGTAAGCCCTCATCAGCTGTCATCTAGAATATTGTATTCATCTTTTAATTGGCTAGCCTGCCTCCAGGCTCTCCCCACTCTGATCCATCTTCTTTCTATACTACTGTTGATGGGATTTTCCTAAAACCTAGGTCTGATCATGTCAACCTCCCTCCACGCCCAGTTCAGTTAATTCTAGGCTTCATCCTATTTCTTCTGATATCAAATATCAAGTTCTGACATTTACATCTCTTCATATCTCAACCCTTTCCCATCTTACCATTCTTTTTCCATTTCCTCCCCTTCCATGTACTCTACAATCCAAGTGTGCTGGCCTATTGGTCTCACCTATGACATTTCATTGTTTATTGCTTTGCCTTTATCCTAGCCCTCTCCCATTCCTGAAGTACTTGTCCTCCGCACGTTAGCATCTTAGAATAACTATCTTCCTCTGAGACCTCGCTAAAATCCCACCTTCTTTGGAATGGATTTTACTCTCCTTCACTCCTCTCCCCACATGCTAATGCCTTCCCATCTCAGAGTTCCTTCCATCTACACTGCATATGTCTTATAGGTAGCTAGTGTTTTACACATCAGTCACCCCACTTTAGAAGGTGAGTATCTTGAGAGCAACAACTGTATTTGCATTTCTTCCTATTCCCAGGGTTTCTCCCATAGTAAATAGTTAATAAAGGCTTGTTGACTGCCTGATCTGTGGGTTCCCATCTTTTCCTTGTCCCTCCTCCTCCCCCTTCCCTTCCCCATCCACAAGAAGTTCAAGGTTTGTTGTTGCTTCTTGCACTAATCATTAATAACTCTATTGTTGGTACAGCTCAAAAATCTTCCTATTGACACCTCGATCCGTTTTAAAGATCCCAAATGTTCAACCTGTATAAAACTGACCTTTTGCACCCTATTAAAATGTAAGAACTGTCTGATTCTCAGTGTATGCTCAAGCAACCGGATCATGAAAGCATTACCTTGTGCCAAGGGCATGATGTGGTGCACGCCTTCCTTCTTAACAACTAAGAAGAAGTTTGACTTTTCATTTACACGTCCTGCCAATCGCTAACAAGTTTCCATCTCGTTCAAACACCAGATTGATCCCAAGAAATTGAAAATATTGATTTAACCCTCTGCCTGATTTGTACTGTAGGCACCTGCTAGCGCAGTCTTAGCACATTACAATTGCTTGTCTGTAATTCCTCAGGGGACCACTAATAACTACCACATCTGTCTTTTCATCTTCTGAAATTATGCTAGCAGTTGTCCAAGTCAATTGTGATTCATTTGATACTGCTCTCCTTCAAGACATATTGCAACCAAATAGACTTGCTCACCAGTAATATATCTGATGACATAGTTAGTTCTAGTTAATTGACAGAATGATTCAGGCTTTTGTGGACAGCATTAATTGGTCCCTTGTGTCCATGCAATAATTGACCAGACAGAGTAGGCAACATTAGCTTTTCATCCAGCCCGGAGAGCTTTGAGATGAGGTAAATGTGGTGCAAATTATAAAATGTCTGTATTTCTAATCGAGTCCGTTATCAATGAGAGAAACGGATGATTAGATTCAGGGATGCAGAAAGTTTAAATAATAAGTCTTGGATTTCAGCTGGCAGAAATGGGCAAAAATCCAGATACTGACCACAACTAGTCCTATCAGGAGACCTGTTGCCAAGAGTACTTTACTGCCCTCTTTTTCATCTTCTTAGTCAAGGACAAAAACAGCCTTCTATAGTTTTATTTTTTAAATTTGGAAATTTTTATTTAATTAATTAATTTAGAATATTATCCTATGGTTACATGATTCATGTTCTTTCCCTCCCCTCCTCCCAACCCCCTCCTGTCTCTGACGCTCAATTCCACTGGGTTTTACATGTGTCATTTGCTCCAGACCTATTTCCATATTATTGATATTGGCACTAGAGTGATCATTGCCTTCTATAGTTTTCGGTTATTTCCAGACTAAAATGATTTTATTGCAAAGGTGGCATCTTTAATTAGGAAACCCAAATGAATGAAAGGGCACAATATGAGAGTGGGAGGAAGATTTGGGCTCTAACGCACGTAAGAGCATCCCTAACGATGAGGTCCATTTGGTCAGTCGGTAGAGATTTAATTTGGAATGTAAGCTGCATGAGAGGAGGGGCTGCTTTTCCATGCTCATTGTATCCCATGCAGCTGGTACAGGATTGGATGCTTACGAATGCTTTGGGGATTACATCTGAGGTATTCAGGCAGAGGCTGAATAATCCCATGTCACAGATATCAGTTCAACATCCATTCATTACCTACTTTATGCAAAGCACCGTGCTAGGCACTGGCTGTTTTACAGTAGAGATAAGAGATGATAGTCATTGTCCTTATAGGGGTTATTGCACAGAATCTTTCTGGCTGGTGAGGAGGACTCACCTGAATGCCCTCTGGATGTCTCTTTGAACTCTGGGATTCTAGATTTTTAATGTATTCAACAATAGAAAACAAAGCGGATTATCAGAATAAAGGAAAGGCTAGATTGCAGGCAGAGACTGGATTTCAGTTGCTTTTTATTTTTTATATACTTTTCTCAAAAAAAAAAAAACACCTAAATCTAGGAACATGAACTAGCTCCCCATTCAAAGGTTGGCATAGTGACAGAAGGATTGCAAGGGCTGAGAGTGTGTGGTTGTGTAGGTATTGTTTAGTCAAATGGACACACCTCAGAGAGTGAGCATCTTTATGTACACCATGAATAAAAATATTTTATATCCTTTAATAGCATGGTACGGCTGTCTGATACCCATGGACGGAACCCAGAATCTAGAGGGAGATGATGGGTTTGAGCCCTTGTTCTGACTCTGGTACTCCTATGATTTTGGACAAGTAATTTAAGCTCTTAAGTCTTCAGTTTCCTCATTTGTAAAATGACAAATTAATAATAAATCACTTATAGCACTTACTATGTGCCCAGCACTGTGCTAAATGCTATTAATCCCTTTTGATTCAGTAACCCCAGGAAGTAGGTGCTAGTATTTTTATATATAATCCCCATTTACAGTTGACAAAGCTGAGCCAAACAGAGGTTAAGTGACTTACCTAGGATCCCAGAGCTAGTAAGTATTTGAGACTGCATTTGAACTTGTTGGTCTTCCTGACTCCAGGTCTGGTGCTCCATCCACTGTACCACCTAACTAGAAGACTTTTGTGGTCCCTTCTCATCATGTGTCTGTGATCTTAAGATTTACCAAAGCAATGAGCTCACAGTGCAAGGTAGATAGTAAAAATAATAATAATAATAATAACAACAACAATAATCCACATAATACTCTTGAGGAAATTGTGGATATAGTAGGTTAATGACATGACAAGGATCACATCTCTAGTAAGTGGCAGAACTCATGGCTTCCCACTTGGAAATCAGTGCTCTGGAGGCCACGTGCCATTTCATAATTTTCCATCTTTTCCTTAAGAAAAATGACTCTCATAGTTTGGTTTCAGATTCTTTATAAAATGAGATATTTTGGACTAGATAATCTATGAACACCCTCCCAGTCTCTAAAGTCTTTTCCCTTAATAATGCTGGTTTCCCAACTATGATCCCACAAAGGGCTACCGGTGAGTCATTAGCCACTTATGAAGGAAAGGTGTAGTATTCAGCCATAATATTGTTTTGAATTATTAGTAATCCATTGAAATAACTTGTTTCAAAGTTCAGAGAAACTGGGTTGGGAGTTTATGTTGCCAATTGAAGGCAATCTATTCCATCCTTTATACACTGGTCAGTGGTCTGTTTAGCACTGATGGATTGCCAGACCTTTGCCCAATTCATACTCTCTCTGTAAAAAAAAAATAATCTGACGTGGCCAGTTTGGGATATCAGAAATATGTAGACTAAAGGTCCATTTCTTTCAAAGGAAATGCACACATCAGTTCCTTAGTCCTCTCTCTTGCCATATTCCTTTGGGTTATTTTCCATCTCACACTCTTTGATGCTAAGAGTTAGTTTGCTGATTTACTTCTTTATTTATTTTGATTTCCTTATTTCTTTATTTTTATTTATTTCTCTGGGAGCTTCTCATTAGTAACTAAGGTACAGAGGTGTTTGAGCTTTCCTGTTTTTTTCCCCCATATTTTACAACTGGAGGCTTTAAAACTAAGCACATAATAACTGATGTGATGTGCTATGCTTCTGTGTGAAATGACCAGAAAAGGGGAAATCCTCTGGAGAGTTTAAAAAAACACCAGCAGTAAAGATTCTTCTACTCCAAACACAAGGGATGCTGAGCCATAGCTATAAATGCTGGGTCATTTAAAATGTAATGCATCTGTTGATGACACTCTTGCTGCTTTAGAAGATGCTTTTCTTTCTTTGGTTTACATTCAATCAATAGCCGTGATAATCCTGATGTTTTATTCTTTATGTATGAATGAATGAAACCTTACATTTGGCACATAGCCCTCTGTATTTTTGACAGTTTGGGGGGGGGGGTCTTGTGTGAGGAGAGGATATTTTGAATATGGGTTTATTTTTCATGATTGGCATGCACCGGAAGACCCTAACTTAAGAAGCTCCATGTAAAAACTACTAGAATAAATTAAAAGTGAACATACAGTTCATTATTTCCTGCTCTCCTTTCCCAGAATATTAAAAAAAAAAAAAGCCTTTGCTAAAAGTGTATGGGTTCCAAAGGCAACCTCCAAAGTTAACCTTTCTGCCTGTTGGATAGTTCCCTGGCTCCATATTCCCCAACCCCCATCACCTGAATCTTGCCCCTTTCCTTCTCCATGCCTGTAGAGTCCCTCAGTAAAGATTTGGATTAACGACGCCCCCTTTTCATATCTTTGGGAGACTGATAAGCTTAATTCACATTCATATATATATATATATATATAATCAAGTCATATAATCAAATCAAATATATATATATATAATCAAGTCATATAATCAAATCAAATATATATATATATATATATGTATATATATATATATATATATAATCAAGTGGATTAATAATTCAGCCCTCACTTTCCCAACACTTAGCTGAGTTCTCTAGAGGTGGGATCAGTAGGTAATTTAGCTTGAATGGGCTGTCTCCTTGGGGGGTCCAAAGTATCTTGGAGCCCTAGGGCCTACAGCAGACACAGAAGGAGTGTAGAAAGGGAGTTAGGAAGGTGCCATGAAAATCTTGCCAGTTCCCAGGACTTGGAGTGGGCCAGGTCCTTGCTTTCCTTCCAACCTGCCTTCAGTTCTTTCACAGTCTCCTAAGGTGTCCTATCACCCATTGCTTCCTACCAGGTACAGCTCAAGTTGGAACCAGTGACAGTCTACTTCTACTACGGTAATGGTTAAATAGGTTCATATGAGTTGGCGGATCCCGTAATCTCCCTC